>NW_026262690.1:80081494-81281494 GCF_021869535.1 Mytilus californianus | reverse complement strand
TAAGAAAAACAGACGAAAACACAAAAACTTAACACTGAGCAATGAACCTTGAAAATGAGGTCAAGGTCAAATAAAACCTGCGTGACTGACATATAGATCATAAAATATTTCCATACACCAAATATAGTTGAACTATTGCATATAGTATTAGAAAAAAAGACCAAAACTCAAAAACTTAACTTTGACCACTGAACCATGAAAATGAGGTCAAGGTAAGATGACACCTGCCAGCTAGACATGTACACCTTACAATCATTCCATACACCAAATATAGCTGACCTATTGCATGCAGTATTAGAAAAAAAGACCAAAACTCAAAAATTAACTTTGACCACTGAACCATGAAAATGAGGTCAAGGTCAGATGACACCTGCCAGCTAGACATGTACACCTTACAATCATTCCATACACCAAATATAGTAGACCTATTGCATACAGTATAAGAAAAACAGACCAAAACACAAAAACTTAACTATAACCACTGAACCATGAAAATGAGGTCAAGGTCAGATGACACCTGCCAGTTGGACATGTACACCTTACAGTCCTTCCATACACAGAATATACTAGACCTATTGCTTATAGTATCTGAGATATGGACTTGACCACGAAAACTTAACCTTGTTCACTGATCCATGAAATGAGGTCGAGGTCAAGTGAAAACTGTCTGACGGGCATGAGGACCTTGCAAGGTACGCACATACCAAATATAGTTATCCTATTACTTATAATAAGAGAGAATTTAACATTACAAAAAATCTGAACTTTTTTTTCAAGTAGTCACTGAACCATGAAAATGAGGTCAAGGACATTGGACATGTGACTGACGGAAACTTCGTAACATGAGGCATCCATATACAAAGTATGAAGCATCCAGGTCTTCCATCTTCTAAAATATAAAGCTTTTAAGAAGTTAGCTAACGCCGCCTCCGCCGCCGCCGTAGCCGCTGCCGCCGCCGGATCGCTATCCCTATGTCGAGCTTTCTGCGACAAAAGTCGCAGGCTCGACAAAAATCGTCATCAAAGGGTAATAACTCTAATAAGGAGTTGACTGACGATTTCGACCATGCAGACTTATTTGTAGAACTTGTCTTGCTGATCATTAGTTTCTCTCTATCTATTATAGTTTTCAAGATAATAGGCAAAAATGGAAAAAAAAAGGTAAAATTTTTCATTTAAGGGCAATAACTCCTGTAAGAAGTCGTCTGATAGTTTTAACATATATGGACAATTGGTAGAGCTCAACATTTTGAACACTTCTGCATTGTCAGATTTTCTCTATTTATAACGGTTTTCAAAATAGTAGACAAAACTTGCATTTTACCCCTATGTTCTATTTTTAGCCATGGTGGCCATGTTGGTTGGCAGGGGGGTCATCCGACACATTTTTTGAACCAGATACCCAAATAATGATTGTGGCCAAGTTTGGTTAAATTTGGCCCAGTAGTTTCAGAAAAGATTTTTGTAAAAGTTAATGGACATCGACAGACGCCAAGTGATGAGAAAAAGGTCAGATAATTCCTGAACATTTGTATCTATACCTACTTCACTAAGTTGATAATCTTTATCCAGTTGACAATTCTTTAAAAGATCATTTTCAGAATACACAAAGCAGTCACTAGCATCCTGAAAATAAATGACAACATGACAAATCAAAATATTGTTCAGTTTCTATTTATTAATCAACCAGTTCCTAAATATGACACATGCACAATTATCAACATTTTTTTAGATTTTTGTCTGTTTTATTTGTAATAGGACAATCCCCAACTCAACACAATGAGTGTGCTAGGACACAGGATAGTCTGTTTATATTATGGTGGAGGAAACCCAAGTAGTAGGAGAGAACCACCAGGCTGCTCAGCGGGAACAGACAAACCAAAGAGATATCAGCAGATTGATTTCTAGGTCAAAGTATAGGGGGCAACTTCAACCAACTAAGGCCCCCAATGTAACCATTCTAGTTAAAACTCCAGACTGGTTACCTGAGATGGGTGTGTGTGTGGGGGTGTGTGTGAAAATCACCCTTCTGATATACTGAAATTTCAACACCCCCCCCCCCCCCCCCGAGTCAGAATCGAACTCCTGACCTTCAGCACTATAACCATCGGTCTTATCCACTATACCACGAACCCACGAAATCAGGACTCAGAATCCCAAAAGTTGGGGGCAAAACGACAAATTATACCGTTTGTTAGATGGTCCGTAATTTACTAATAGCCTGGATCTATATTTAACGGCGAGTAGCCTCTGTGTCACTTGGCATATTTGGAAGACAAATGATCAATTCATACCTGCACTGTCTGCAACATTGTAAATGTATTTCCACGTTGCACTGTGTGTTTATTTTGGTAACGACATCAGAACTTTACTTTCTAAATTAAGATAAATTCATATGGTATAAAACGTTTTCATGAAATACAAAGCATCTGTATAATAAAATAACAATACCGGATATATTAGGTCCTTTCCGGATTATTACTAATCTGATTAGGCCATAAAATATCATATTCAGTTCTTATGACGACTTGTATGGACTTGAAAAGCTTAAGTCCGTAATACCACTTCAATAACTATATTTTCATCCTTGTTGATACAATGCAATACAGTATGTTTATTAATCCATTCAAGGTCCTTAGAAAAAGGGGGAGGGGCATAGATAAAGATACAATAATATTTACAAACAATTGCATAAACAAGGTTGAATATGGTATCCAAAATATATTGTAAAATCTTGAACCAATAGCTAAAGGGACGTTCAACTAGGAATATTTTTCAATTTCATTGTCCCAGCTTAATTTGTACCCATATTTAAGACTGCGCAGGAACATATATATTGTTCCCAGGACTGCGCAAATAAAACCTGAATCTGGTGAATTATTGGAAAATTTTAATTTTTGTTTTAAAAAGTTGTAAAAGTGCTGCATATTGCCTAGAATTTAATATATTTTTATTTGTGTCATTCTTTAATTAACATCTCAATTTCTGTTCGACATGACTGGCTGAGAAACCAAATTTTAGAAAAAAATGTATAAATATTTATGATTTTTTTCTATTTATTTCCAAAATTTTTTGTATGTTTTAACGGTCATATTTCATAATCATTTTACTAACATTCTATCAAAATAATATGCGCATGGAATATTTATTTATTATTTCAACCAGATTGCATGGATTGGATATAGACGTTTTATAAATGACTGTCGTATTACAGTATTGAGATACAAGGCAAAAATGCAAAAAATAGGTAAAATTTTCTTCAAAAGGCAATTAAGAGTCGACTGACGATTTCAACCATGCCTACTTATTTGTAGATCTTGTCTTACTGATCATTTTTGCAACTTAAAGTTTCTCTCCATCTATTATAGTTTTCAAGATAAAAGGCAAAAATTAAAAAAATGGTAAAATTTGTTATTTAAGCGCAATAATTCCTATAAAAAAATTTTGACGTCAATGAACAATTGGTAGAGCTCCACATTCTGAACATGTTTGCACTGTCAGAATTTCTCTATTTATAAGAGTTTTCAAAATGATAGATCAAACTTGCATTTTACCCCTATGTTCTATTTTTAGCCACAGTCGCCCAGAATTCTAGACAGTTCGGCACCCAGACAAATCGGCACCCGGACAAATCGGCACCCGAGAAAGACACTTCGGCACTCAGACAAATCGGCACCTAGACAAATCGGCACCTAACATAGACAAATCGGCACATCATAAAGATAAAATCAATTATTAAATTCTTGATCAAAATATAATGAACCAAAAATTAAAATTTACTGGGAGTAATATAGATATGTGGGCATGACCTCAATTTGCAAGTTTAGTGTTAATATAGCAATAATTTTTATTTATTATAATTATATTCATAACAGTTTATAGACACGTTAACAGCACTAGATTTGCATCAAAGGTGAACACATGATAGTAATGAAACATTTCAATACTGTAAATATAACATTTAACATATATACAGGCAGCACTATAAGTTTTAACAAAGTCTCTTTGGTGGTGTTCCGTACACACTGGCACATTCCTTTAGCAGTCTGGAGGTGGAGATGCTGTTGCTACAATACTGGTCCCACAGTCTAAACACTTTTGACCTCCATTGAGAAATTATCAAATTTCATTATAAACTTACATAAAATACTGATTAATGCATAACTACAATTAATTATGATTTAATTAAATGATGTTTATTCAAACACCATCATATTTAACAATCAATTAGGATTTAATTAAAATTTAACGATGTTTATTCAAACACCATCGTTTAGGATTTAATTAAAAAAAGACAATTATTTTTTCAAATTTTGCAATGCATATTTTATTTACGGATTTTAATATTTCTGTAACAATTCTTTTATTTTTCTTAAAGGGAAAATTCGCGATTTTTTACTTATCATCTTATTATGTTCATAATACCATTAAAAACATATTCACCAAGTTTTATCTGGATATGAAAACTAATAAAGAAGAAAATTGGGAATTATTAATTCTATTTATTCAAACTTCCTGACTTATGTGACGTAGTTTAAGTCTTTTTGCATGCCGGGAGTGGATTAATCTCATTTAAAGTCTTGTTCGTTAATCATCTAATAACGCGATTTAAAGCGCATCAACGACATTTGGTGTAGCTATTAACCAACTAACAATTCAGAAAGAAAAGTGATTAGCCGTGCATTTTTTTAAATCAAAATTTACGATTTATATTTTTAGGGTTTCTGATATGATTATAGTAATAAAAGCAAATCATACAATAGAATTTTTTTATGATTTTTTTTTCTACGGATATTTTGAACAACATATATAACTGATAGTATAATAGAAATTCACGTTTGTATTCTCCCCTATTACTTCAGTCGGGGATTTGTCTTACTATACAAATCCTTGCATCAGTCTAGTACTGTGTAAATACAATGCATGTGTATTATGCTGACACCACCTGGTAAAGGCGTGGTTAAATTCACGGTAAAGAAAGAGATGAACGGTAAGTCACATCAGATTCAGATATTTATATAGTTGCTTGTCGTTAAATAGAGATCTAGTGTATACATGTCTCTGCGTTAATTTATAAAAATAACAGGAAATAATAAATTTGAAATAGATTTATGATGAATACTTTGCAACTGCGACACCCCTTTTTATCACAGCGTACATGCATGCATTTAAATGACTGTCCGTTATGCCATGTAGAATGACAATGGTACGTACAATCCTATAGTTCATGGTGAGTCCTTTTCTATCAGATATGCGACTTTTCGTATTTATATTTTCTCTTATATTACCGGTACTGTCATTTAATATCTAATGCATAAGTGCAATATTAAGAGTGGTTAAATCCCCTACAAGCTAACTAAATAAATAAATCAACCCTCTAGCTGACCAGACGTTAATACAACTACCATCAGTCTATCCGGAGTGAAGTTTCTTTATTTCTTCAAATAGGCTTTTGGGGATCATTAGTGCACGTCCAGTGGCATATATATATAACATGCATGTCGGACCAGGAAAATGAGATGATGACGAATTTCTTAAACTGTTCGAAATAATATTATTGAAATATAAATCTGTGATTTTACTATGTCTATAGCTTCGATGAACCAAAGCAAGTTAGATATCGACCTGTATTTAAATCAGATTGGTTCTGGATGTTTCTCTCGTATATTCAATATACTTGTATGATATTAGTTCTATATTGCGACTATCCATAGTTCCGTATTAAACCTTCCATCTAGGCGTATAAACCAATGATCGACAAGTGCCGCACATTTTGTTAAATCAATATTTGTATGTTTCAAAATGTCCATAATTATTGACAACGGGTATATACTTACATTTTCCCCAATTTACCCTTGGAAAATGTGTAAATAGATTTTTATTTCATCAAATTTTTTTTTTTTTATTATTTAAACTTTCATAAATATCATTCTTTACACCAAAAATGTTATTTATAAACAAGCGTATGAGTTTAGCAATGACTAGTATATCACTATCGGATACGCTATACAAAGTTGTATATTACACCTGATAGATTCAAAATGGAAGTTACATGTTATCGGCCGTGTACACTGATCAATACCCCCAGAAAAGAAGTGATGCACGAACTTGTTTTATGTAATTGTGTAATAACAGTTTTAAAGCCCGACAGGAAATCGCTTGAATACCTGTACGTGTCACCTCACAATACCTCTTGGAACAATTCCTTTAGCCATTCTGGTGATCAGATAAGGGAAGGTCCGAATTTATTTTAAAAAGTTTATTACATAAAACAATTATGAACAAACTAGATTTTCAAAAACAATTTTACACGGAACACTTATTTATAACTTTGACTTTTTAACTAATTTCAATTTAGGGAACAGTCATTATTTATCAGCTGAGGGGGTCGGTTCATTTTAGGGGGGGTCATTACCAAATATATCATACAGCTGGGGGGGGGGTTGCCATCAAAAAATTTATTTGACTGGGGGGGGTCACACAATGAAAGTTTTTATGTCTGACAAGCATATAAATTGTTGACGATATTGAAGTGAGTGTGCAATCTTTTAAATAATTTCTGTCATTATTAAATCATTGATCATGTACAGCACTAGCAGGATGCCTAAGTTCTCAAGGGTAGTGAATCTGGTCACTCCTTATCACAGTCATCTGTTATGATTCATTATCCCATGGAACTATTATATTGACCCTATATCCATAGGATGTGAAAGTTTACAATCTGACTTATCTCAAGATTAACAACTGTATAACACTTGTCTCTAGTTTTGACCACAGGAAACAATGAGTTTTAAAAGTTTCTGAACATGTGTATTACAACTTTCTAAAGTGTTCAAATCATTTTGATGCGATTTCTTAGGACAGATATAGGACTGTAAAAGGTGTGAACGTTCTAAAATAATTTGTAAATATGTATAATTATTTTATGAAATTATTACAAAGATATCGAATAATAATCAGAATTTTTAATGTTCAAATCGAGGGCCCTTGTTGGGCAGCACGGCATTCATACACACAAAACAATACACTGGGGTTTCGTAAAACATTTTTCACATTGAAATAAAATATTGAATGTTCATATAATTATTAACTTGCATATATATTTCTTTATCTCAAATAAACCATGTACATTTTTGTACATATTTGATCCAGGAAGGACTAGAACCATAAAATCAGTAATATTTGTAATGTGCTATTTTCAGTTGTACTTCCAAGAGTGGAATTGAAATAAAAAAATATCTATATGATGAGAAAATTAAAATCCACAAAACATTTATAAAACTTCAAAATTTTAATAAAGGCATTCAAAGAATTGAGACATTGTTTACTCTTTTTTTTTTATGTTTTTTTCATTCACAAATAATTCTGTGTCAGACAGTAAATTTACATTTATTCATAAAAGAGGAAAAATCATTATTGAAAGGTTATATATAAAATTTGTACAACTTTATAGGTTGCAGTCAAATAAATTGGAACAAAGAATTTTCTGTGTTTTTTTTTTCTTCTTTTTACGTCATTTCATTCATTAATAAGAACACATGCTCATGTATATAAACAAATTTGGCTAATTGTGCCTTTAAAAGTTTAACTTTTGAAGGATTAGCAGTTTCAAAACCAGGGACAATCTGTATTAAGATATGACTTCATTCTGTTCATGAATGTTCAAGTTAAAATGCAATATATTTTTTTTCTTCATTTAAATGCTTTTTTTGTCCATTTTTCTTCTTGCATGTGTCAGATATTCATATTTGAAAGAAAAAAGAAAAAAAACAAGAAGAAAAACTCTATTGTGTACTCAGGGTTTTCTGAAAGAAGAATACAACTGAAAAATGTTTACTAAAATCAGTTGCATCAGCTTCAAAACAAAGAATATGGAAGGTCATGATGAAACATCTAGGCAATATAATATTTACAGAATATCACTTACTAGTGTTTGCTAACAAGACAAAGTAAATTATCTTTATCAAATTAATTAGTTCAAGCTACTTATAAGAATAAGATAACAGAACTATATAAAATATTTATGCTGTATTCTGTTACGGATAGTGTCAATGTCCACATAATTCTCATAGCTATTTTTCAAGTCAATGCCTGCAACTTTGTACTATGTAGCTTGCAGTTATCATCTTCTCCAAACTGTTAATGAATGAAATTTTTGTTTGGTGGGGAGGGGGGGGGTCATACTTTTCAAACTATGTTCTCAGGGGGGGTCATTATGTGGTTCATAAGAATCATGGGGGGGTTGCCAACAAAACCTTTCAATGTGAAAAATTTGAACCGACCCCCCCAGCTGATAAATAATGACCATTCCCTTATTGTTTTAAATACTTCGTAAACAAAACAGTTTCAAAACGACAGACCATACTATTAGTACTAGTTATTTAAAAAATAATATATATAAAATTACATTTTCCGTATCAAGTAAGTTAGGAAAGGTTGCACAACCATGTCTATCATAATTTTTTTTGTGACCCGGGAAACTGCTTTCCTTGTCGGATAAAACAACCATACGCTTGACAAGATATCGACACTCAATTACGGCTACGTTAGGTTACTGCTTGTTTTGGTCCTTTGTGGTTTATAGATATATCGTGGTCAATATTCGGGGAGGATGTCAAAATGGCCGCATGCGGAGAATTGATACTCTAAATTTAAAATCGATGGTGATCTCTTAACTTGCAGAATAAAACTTTAATATCTATGAATTTGTGCTTTTTTATACATAATGAACAGAATATGAATTTTTCATTTTTTTGCGAAGTTTCCCTTTAATATTTATAGATTATCGTTGGTTATCTCAACGAGATTGATTTTCTCGCTTGAGTCGGTACGGCGAAAGTGAGAAAAGCAATCAAGTTGGGCTGACCAATGATAATCTGTTTATTGCGGTTTTACCTATGACGACGTTGTTAATTTTATTGACAACGGGCACGTGGGCCCTTAGTTTCTAGCGATAATTTTTTCATATCACTCGACTCCACTGAGAAAGAAAATGATCAGTCAGCAAGAAAATTTTTTAAAATAGCGATAAATATATATATATAGAAAAAAAATGAGGTGCCGAATTGTCTTGGTCCCGAAATGTCCTGGTCCCGAAATGTCCAAAACGGATGCCGAAATGTCTTCGGACCTGGGTGCCGATTTGTCTGGGTGCCGAAATGTCTTGTTACCAGTCGCCCATCTTGTTTGGAGGGCAGGGTCATCGGGCACCTTTTTTTAAAAAACTAAATACCCCAATGATGATTGTAGTCAAGTTTGGTTAAATATGACCCAGTAGTTTCAAAGGAGAAGATTTTTGTAAAAGTTGACGACGGACGCCAAGTGATGAGAAAAACTCACTTTGCCCTTTGGGCCAGATGAGCTAAAAAGAATATCTTATAGCTCCTTCATTATGTCTGAATTTCACATATATATTTCATAATCTAATTATCTTTATGCCCCGACTACAATAGAAAGGAAAATTATGCTTTCCTGTCCTTGTGTTGTAACTGCTATAGGAGGGGCGAATAGTGGGAATTATAGTACCATCAGATGTAAATTGGGATTGAACAAACCATTAATCAATAGGTTTTATACGAACATTTAGCAAAATGTCTAAAATGCAAGATCAGCAGTTAAATATCACTCACAGAACTGACCTTAAATAACTGAGCGATATGATGATTCTGATCCTCATACATTGACATGATCAAAACCTTTATACTTTAGTGTCAATTGACCATGACAGAGTCCAGGCCGAATCTTCATAGAAATCATGTGTAGATGCTAAAGCATATTACTGTTACTCATCTTCAGTTGGAGTCCTGATAATTTTACCCATCAAGAAACATGTAAAGTAGGAAAAAACGCATTTCAATGGACCATGAATAAAGAACAAAATTATAACTGGTATCATGATGTAAATGTGTACCAAACATCATTAACTACGTCCTGTTAAAATGATATTATCACCAGTTATCAAAGTCTCAGCAAACAGAAAGTAGATGTCTGACCAATCTGAAAAGTCCTCACGTTACCACTCATCACTGTCGAGCTGCTGACCAAAATTATAACCATTCTGTTCAGCAGTACCCGAGAAAAATGTGACAGAAATATTTGTTGGACAAACTGGCAGACAGAGGGACAGACAAAGTGAATGCAATTAAGCCCCAACTCTTAGAGTAGGGATATAATAGGACAACAAGCCATCGTTGCTTATTTTCAATATAAATTTTTATTAATGAATATTATTATTTCAATAATCATACACAAAAAGCCTTCATTTTTTCCATATCAACATTATAGAAGCTAGACTGCATTTCTCTTTAAGTAAATTTTATTACTGGCAATATATATAACAAATGGTCTCTAGCTGGTAATCAGGGTGAATAGTTTGATTGCAACTTTGTAATACAAAAAGAGTACATTATTATCAAAAACACACCTCTTGGCATACAAAGACCAAAAAAAAAGCGGTACATTTTCCATGTTAACAAAAAATAGTTAAGCAAAGAACATGAGTTCAGTGTTAAAAAAATTATTATGAGTAAAAAAAGCTGCGAAGACTACATTATATTTAATTGCTGCAAATTCAGAAATTATTAAAACATTTGTTTATTTATACATGTGTTCTTTTATTGTAAAAATTGGGTCTAAATAAAGGGAGATAATAGCTGTTTTTCATTCCATTGTAAATATTTGTCAAAATTGTAATAGCTTTTTTTAAAACTATTAGCAAATAAGTTTTAATTTAAAAAAAAAAACATTTAATTTTTTTTATAAAATCTCATGTTCTCCACCTTCATTTAACAGCTAATTATGAAAAGTGTCTTATAATTAAACAAAATTAATCTAATCCAAATAATGAAAATACTTTACCCTCTTTCTAGATTTATTCAATTTTAATCTACTGGCAGGTTTTAGTAATTTTATTGAATATTGCTTATAAGAGAGGACTACAGTAAAATGAAAGAAGCAACTGCTGTTAGATTAAAACAGAATAAACCTTAACAAAGTCTTTTTCTCTCTCTCTATCACACATGCAAATCAGATGAATTTAAAATGCAAAAAGAAGAATTTTATATCCAAAAGAAATCATTTAATTTTAAACCAACCCATACTGCTATTTCCTAGAACTTAGTTTACAGTTTTTTTTATCTCTTTTTTTTTACATTTTATTTTTGCAGTTTTTTTTTACATTTTTTTTTTCAAGTTTATTTACTAAGCTCTACAAAATGGCAAATTTTGATATCATCTGAGGTGCTCCCATCAATGTCTAATTAATTAACTTTCACCAAAGGAAGCATCCAGAATAAGGAGGTAAATAGGTGTATTCCCTCCCCTTGCCTTAAACTTCACCCTATTAGCTCCTCATTCATCACACCTGGATTTTGCTTTCTGTGTTGAAAGGTTTAACAAATGACATAATACACATAAAATAGAACATGACTGTGATGTTTAAAAAAATGAGAGCCGATTTATTAAATTTTGATCCATGTCATATTCAAGTGTATATTCTTTGTTCATAGATATATATTCAAGCTACAAAAAAAAATCAAAGAAAAAGTAGCATCTCAAAATACTATCTTCCTGGTGACTTCTAGATTTATTGTATCTAAACCAACTGGCAGGTTTTGGCAACTTATCTGAGACCAGTCTACTAAAAATTGTAAGAAGCACCTACTGTTTGGCTGAAAGAGAATAAACCTTCACAAAATATGATCTTTCTCTCCCTCACACACACACACATCAGATGTATTTAAGTTGTAAGAATACTTTTGGATCCAATACAACTTATAAATTTCAGAACAACCCATACTGCCATTTCCTGGAACTTAGTTTACAGTTTTTTTTCTTTTTTATAGTTTTTGTTTCCTTTTTTGTTTCTTTTTTTACATTTTGTCTTTACTAAGCTCTACAAAATGGCAAATTTTGATTACTTCTGATGAACCCTTAAAAAACTACATAATTATTAAAGTATAATAAATTAACTTTCATCAAAGGAAGCAACCAGTATTAGGAGGTAAATAGGTGTATTCCCTCCCCTTGCCATAACTAAAACCTATTAGCTCCTTATTCATCATACTTAGATTACACTTCCTGTGTTGAAAACTTAAAAAAAAACATATAAAAAATGATACACTTAATATATTAAAGCATGATTGTGATAATTTAGATATAAAATGAAAATTTATAATCTAAATTTTTTAATATGAAATATTTTAAGTGTGTCTGAAATGCATTTTTAAAAATACAGTTTTCAATACACAATATTATACTCATCCAAGATTTATCCAATTTAAACAAATTGGCAGGTGCTTGATTATTTAAATACAAGAAATAGTAAAGAAGAACCTGCTGTTTTGCTGAAAAAGAATAGACCTTTACATAGTCCCTCTTTCTCTCTTTCATACACTGCATTTTTCCTTCCTCTTAGATTAATCTTGTTTAAACCATAAATGCAAAAAAAAAAAAAAAAACTAGCAGTGACAGGCAATTGTCAAACTGCTCATTAAAAAAATGGTAATATTATGAGCTTTATAGTTGAAACAGGATAAATCTTTACAAATGAATATTCCAACTCTCTCAAATTTTAACATGATGACTTTCAAAATCTACATTTTGAAGGAAAAAAAAACACTTTTTAAATCAACATTGAAGATAAGCAGTGAACTTTACAATGAAAAAAAAATAATCTTCAAAAAACCTAGCTGACTCTCTCTCTATCCCTTTCATACATTTTATTTTTGAAAATTATATTTTGAATTTCTCTCCTCAAATTTATAACTAATAAATAAAAAAGTTCATGCTTAACAAAGTTTTTATTTCATCATTGATTATATTCTATAGATTTGTTGTTTAGTAAAAGTTTCTTGTCGTGCAAATCATATTCCTGAGTCTCATTTTTTTTGTTTTTTTTGTTATCTCTTGTTTTGCACAACATATTCCTGAGTCTGTTGTTTTGTTTAAGTCTCTTCCCCTTGCACAGCTTGTTCCCGAGTCCTTAGTGTTTTAGTCCATATTCTATCACAGCAGTGTCTCTCTTTTAAAAATTTTCTGTGTTGAAATCCTTCATTTTCACCTTTTTTTCCAAAATATCCAGAATTGGAAGCATCAAACATTACCTACAAATGGAATGAAAAATTTTATCACAAGATTCTTAAATATAAAAAGGAGAAACAGTTTTTCTGTATTCCAGTATTTGCTCTTCATTATAAATTGGGTTATTCATTGACAGTTCAGATTATGTTTTGCTGCTAAGTGCAGAAAGGTTCTTGATCTATATACCATTTGGTGTCCAACATTGAATTTCCATTTACAATGCAAGCCAGGTGGTGAATATTGGTTTTAAGAATACAAAAATGTTTCAAATGGTGAAACTTTACCAGTCTGTGGTTCTTGCATAAAAAACTGAACCATACAGTAAGATCAGGATGTAATTTCAGCCCTAATTGCAAATCTGGTTTGATGATGGTATAATATTCTATTTATAATTTATTCATGAAGAAAAAAATCACTAAACTTGTCTCCCTTAAAATATTAATTTTCAGCAATGCATTATCCATTTGCAATAGTTGTCCCCCTTCCTGGAAGGATAATAAATTAAGAAGAAAAATGCTAGTGGTTACTTTTGGTCAGAAATAACTGTATAGTTTTCAAAATATAGCAGTAGATTATACAAAATAATTCAATACTGTTATGTGTCAACTAGTTTTGAGGATATAAAATATATATTAATATCTACTGTTCGAAAAAAGGGAAATAACTGTCACCTGAATTCTTTAACAAGGGAATTTTGTACAAGGATACGACCATTTTCTCTTATCAATGCATTTGTGTAAGTGTTATACATGTAATAGTAATGCTGACTTACCTAAACATCAGATAATGTCTTCCCATAAAGTCTTCATCTTAAATCATGGCACTTTGTGAATACCTGAGCAATGCATGAATGAAGCTGAAAAATAAATTATCAGCTTGTTTTACTGTCATGAGATTTATTTATTCTTCAATTTCTGTGTGAAACAATTTGAAAGCAATATAAAACATTACTGGTATCTATTCTGGATTTTGCATCTTTTTTTTTTATAGATATTCTGTAAAAGTAAATCCATTTGAGCAGCTGCTCTAAATGAGCCTTCGTTGCTAGCCAGTGTCATAAAGATAATTTTTGAAACAAGAACAATTTCGCCAGAATAAATCACATCCATCATTTTGATTGGATTTTTCTCTTTTGTATTTCCCCCATATTGTCACCACAAATAAGAGAGTTCTAAAGTCACAACCAGATAGCGAACTGGGTCTTATTGATACATGACCCTTATATATCAACGTTCTAAATATCAATAAACTGTTAACACAGAGATATGTCTCGCCTATTTGTTATTTTGATAATGCAAATGTTGAAATAAAAATAACAATACTTTTAACATGTAAGTTATGCAAATATTCAAAGTCAATGAACCATGACTGAATGTACAGGGCTAAACAGTCTCCATGGAAATGAGATGTGCCAATGCTAACACAACTGCAAACTAAATACCATTGACTTTTCATAAGTCGTTCCCTTTAAACAAACCTAAACACAAACATTAACTTGTAAACTATGTAAAAGTTTCAAAGTCAATGAACCATAATTAGGGGGTGGGGTTATATAATCTCCATGGAAATGAAACTTGCAAATGCCAATACATTTGCATACCGAATATCATTGACTTAACATTAGTGGTTCATCTCAAACTGACCTAATCACAAACTAATACATGTAAACTAAGCAAAAGTTTCAAAGTCAATAGACCATGACTGAGAAGTAAGGACCAAATATTCTCCATGGAAATGAAAGAACCTTAGTGAGCGCGCTCACATACCCCACGTCCCCACATTGTCATTGGAGAAATAAAATAAGTGTAAGAAAAAAAAATTGAATCATAATTTCCTATCAATATGCACATCTACATAGTATGTCCTTATTATCTACACAGTTTCATGAAATTCTGTTGTGTGGTTTGAGAGGAGTTGCGATGACAAAAGGTTGCAGTAGTATATTGGGCAAATAACTTCAAAGGGGCGTAACTCCTGGAAAAAAAATTGAAAACTCCTAGAAAAAAAATTGAATCGCAATTTCCTGTCGATATGTACAACTACATAGTATGTCCTTATTATCTAAAAAGGTTTCGTGAAATTCTGTTGGGTGGTTTGAGAGGAGTTGCGATGACAAGAAACAGGACTGACGGACGAACGGACTGACTGACAGACGGACTGACGGGTCAAAAACATTATACCCTCCGCAACCCGTTGCGTGGGGTATAATAAGATGTGCTAATGCTTCTACAACTGCATACCAATTATCATTGACCTACCACTAACGGTTCCCCTTAAACTGACCTAATCACAAACTAATACATGTAAACTAAGCAAAAGTTTTAAAGTCAATAGACCATGACTGAGGGGGCAGGGCCAAATAATCTCCATGGAAATGAGATATGCCAATGCTTATACAACTGCATACCAAATATCATTGACCTACCACTAGTGGTTCCCCATAAACTGACCTAATCACAAACTAATACATGTAAACTAAGCAAAGTTTCAAAGTCAATAGACCTTGACTGAGGGGGTGGGGCCAAATAATCTCCATGGTAATGAGATGTGCCAATGCTAAAACAACTGCATACCAAATATCATTGACTACCACTAGTGGTTCATCATGAACTAGACCTAATCACAAACTAATACATTGTTGACGCCTCCGCCGTTGCCACCACCAACGCCGGAAACAGCATACCTATGTCTCGCTTTTTGACTCCGTCAAGGCGAGACAAAAATAGCTTCAGAAAAATTACCTCATGATTTCGATTGAACCACTTCAGACTTGAGGTAACAATATCTTGACAACTTCCTGTTTGCTACTTTCATCCTGAAAAAAGAGCAAGTTTAATTTTGTTTATGAAAAAAAGAAGAAAAAATGTTTCAAGTTGAGATAAATGATATAATTGGAAATGCATATCTGATTTTAATGATATTTAAAATTTAATTCCTATAACTTTTAATTTTAATAACTTTGAAATATTTCATGATATTGCACCTGACTTTTCATTTAGTGTCTTTCTTAAATACAAAGATTGAATGGATGCATCAGAGGTGAAAATTATTTCCTTAATGAATTTAAAATATGCTACTTACTTTTTGTTGATGAAATATTGTTTTCATTCTCAAGTCTACAGAATTTTTGACAGCAATTTATCTCAATTTTTGTTCTTCACTGAAAATAAAAAGTAAGTTCATATATATATCTTAAAATACTAATTATTAATAAAATTATGCAAATGATCAAAATCAAAATAATTTTTCTGCAAAAGAAGATAAATTCACCAGGAATGTTTAATTTAACAATTGAACATAATTTCAATTCTTTGATATAGATTTTAATTTGAATGAGTTCGAGTTTAACAGATTAACATCCATTATTGTAACAATTTCTTTTATGTTACAGAATTTTGACAAAATCATTTTAGTTTTTGCAAAATGTTATGTTCAATAGTTACTTCCCCTTATAATTTAAAGTTAATATATAAGTGAACTTGACAGAGCAACAAAACAAATTCATTGCTTTCTTCATATAAAATATTTTTTTAACAAACCGGAGATAAAACAGGATATAACTTCCAAGTCCTGCAGCGACATTGAATTAACCTTTTTGTGTGATGTCGGCATCTGAAAAAGATGTAAATACTAGCTATAAGTTCAGAAATTATTGCATGCATTTATTATTGAGATTTTTGAAGAATGGCTGGAAAAGCTAGACTAAATATTGCAATTTCAGAAAAATCTGCATACATCTATATGAATTCGATATCAGAATGAGAGTTTTGTATTGTGATACTCACCCAGTCACATTATTTGCAATTATAAAAAACAATAATTTCTAAATTTAGTTTATATCTAAAATTCATATCAATACTGCAAAAGATGAAGAATCCACCCTGAATTCCTAATTACATATCAAACTTATTCTTTATTATAGGTTTAAATTTGAATGTGTCATCTAGTTTAAAAGATCATCACCATCCTTTGAAAACATTCTTTTTATGTTACAAAAATTGACTGAAAATACTGTTAGTTTTTACAAAATTTAATGTTACTGCCCCTTTAAGATATGTCAATTTAACAGAGCAACAAAACAAAACCATAGTTCTCTTCACCATAAATCTGTTTTTAACAAACCTGAGATAAAATAGTACCAAACTTCAAAGTCTTGCAGCAACACTGAATTAAACTTGTGTGAAGTCAGCATCTGAAAAAGGATGGAATAACTTTTGTCAATGACATATTCTTCACCACTGGCATTTTATAATTTTTTATAATCCGTTAAGGGGAAAGCCAGAAAATGTTGAATAAATATATGCAAAATTTTCAATTTTTAAAGTGTTTAAAAAAATATTATTTAGTTTTTTCTGCTTATTAACTTATCAGTTAGCAATGCATTACTGTGAACAATCAAATATAATTTTACCTCTTAATGTTCACTATTTTTTCTGTTAGGTTGCTGTTTTAATTACATGTACCCAATATAACAACTTATGCAAGCAAAATTATATTAACAAAACGACATGCCTTAAAATAAACATGGAAAAGCCTTGATTTCTTGATACATCTGAAATGACCATCTTTCTGGTTGAAATTAGTCTGCCATCATCAATGGAAAGTTTATCTTCTTCCATCAGACCTTTGCTCTGGTCATGGATAACCTTCTTTCATAATGTTTCATCTTGTTGCAGCCAGTTGATGTCCAGTTGCAATTATTTCATGCATATACAGGACAATAACTCCAGTAGGTAGGTTTTGCAAAATTGGTAAACCAGGATGAAAGGTATAAAATTTTAACTACCATAGAAAAAATGGGCAAAAATTTTGCCTTGCAACAGGCAACCTATAAACCCCTGAGAGTTGTTGCAAGGGTTCTTTAAAGTGCAGAGATCACTATCCCTACACAAGGCATCTGATTTAAACCCCCACATTCAGACAGGACGTGGCTGTATATTTAATAAATTCCTCACAACAAAAAGCAGCAAGATGGTCACTTCAAATAAGTTTTACTGCTGGATGGGAGACGTCCAGTTGATAAAATTTCTATACCCCAATCAACCCTTGATATTTCCCAATTTGGATAAACCTGGTAATTTTATATTGAAAAAATGTTTGAGATTGCCTCTTTAAACCACATTTCCCCCTTCCAACTTTATTTGCAATTTGCCAACTCATATTCTGTTGTAAATCTTTGTAGGAAAAATCTACATTTTGCCAATATTTGCATTTTTCATCATGGCAAAGCATAAAAGGGACAAAATATTAAAATGTTCAAGAACTGTAGCATCATAAAAAAGGACTGACAGTTCATATTTTCACTGTTTTGTAATTAACAAAAAAAAAAAAAAATTAAAAACTTTTTTTGAATTACTAAGATCATACCTTTGTTTAACTCATGAAATTTTGTTTATTTTTTTTATTTATTTTTATATTTTAACTCTATATGCTTTTTCAAAGGTACCACAAACCTCTCATATAAAAATCATAAAAATACTAAAAAACTGTATGTGTTGGGAAATCATACAAATTTAAAGCATATAGATATTTTAAAGTTTTTGAAAATCAAACTGATACAAAAAGGTGTGTTTACACTAAAATTAAACTACTATCCATATCCAAATTGATAAATGATTGAAAATGTTGTAAAATATTTTGTTTATAGAAAAGAAAGGATCCTGATATGTTGTGTAAATTCATGACACAAAATCGCTACACCCATATATGAGAAAAAGCGCTTTTATTGAACTTCTTCAAAAACACCACTTTCAATGCATTCCTACAATTTTATAAGTTTCCTAGTTGGAGAAAATAAAAAGGGATGAAATCACGTTATTTTCTGTGAGTAACTGAAAAAAACTCTCTAAATATACTTATTTATCAAGAGCACTTTACCATTTTTCTTACATTTAAATCTTTTGTGTGAACAATGGTTCATTTAATATTAATATATGGGCTATGGTGCATTTTGTAAAGTGTCATGACAGGCAAGTACCTCACTAAAATAAAACAAATGAAAAACATGTAATATGTGTGTCAAACATCCGTAAAATGTCTTCCACCCACTGTGCTCAGCAAATAATTTTGATGTCATACCCCTAAAACTAAAAATTCCTGGATCTGGTTCTTTTACAAAATACACTTTTCAGCAGTTGTAATCTTCATTTAAAAATTTTATTTTAATGTCTGCTCAATTTCTTAGAAAAGATTGTTTTTTCTATAGTCTTTTTCAGGTTTTTCTATATCTTTTTTAGTCTTTTTCATGTTTTTCTATATCGTTTTCAAGTATTTTGAATGGTAAGGAGACATCAAGAGCGTCTTCTACAATATGTAAAATACATGCTTAAAGCAATTCGTATATGATCATGACAGGAAGGAAAAATTTCACTAAAATTAACATTTTTGAATTTTACAAAAATATCTTAATGTTTTTTTTTTTAAATCTGCTTTTAAGCAATGAATATTTCAAATTTGTGAAAACATTTAAAACAGAATGCATTAAAGAGCTGCTATCAACACCAAATTCTCTAAATAATTTAAATATTACAAGACAAATACGGACAAGGATCTGGACAACTTTAGTAAATGAATAATATGCACTACACTGGTTATATAATTTTGAAATAATTTTTAAAAAATCAAATTTTTACTAAGTGACACCCATAGAAAAACTTTTAAAGCTTAAATATCAAATAAATAAACTTCAGAAATGCATAACTAAGGAACTATTATAAAAACTAGACAACATTTCAACTATCAAATATAGGAAACCATTCAAACCAGCAAAAAAGCAAGAAACAAAGAAAATACAACTCAGAAATGACCAATTAAGCTTAGACATACCAATCATAAAGAAAAAAAGTTAGGTCTGTTAGATTGTTAAATGTTAGTACAGTAATGGCTAGTAAGTCGGATGTATTTCTGAATTCATTATTTGATATTTGCATTAGTACAATTACTTTTGAATAAAAATATTTTTTCTGTCAATTTATAATGTAGTGCACATATTCCCCTTTACATAAGGTAATTAATAATGACCATTAACACTTAATGATAATAATATCTTGAATTTATTGAAATGCTTTTTCATTCACCATTAACAAAATATTACCCATCATTCAAATTGAGTATTACATGAACATGAATACAGATATTTTTTTTGTTATTTAGCAAATTTGTTGATGATGGAAGATCTTTGATAGTCTCAGTTAAATTAATTAACCTTTTCTAGATTAGTGTTTTAAATCTTGACATACTGTATAAGACACTTAATTCTTGGAGACCATAAATTTTTATGTTGATTTTCTTATTTTTTGTTATTGATCAATGATCTATGATCAAATCTTCTTTTATTCATATCAACAAAGCCTTTTTGTAGTTTAACAGGTTGTGTCAAATGCCAACTTCCAAAGCTGCAATTTCCGCTATATAAATGAGTATAAATCTCAAATATTTATAATCTTTTTTTTTTTAATCGTTCATTTTGGTTAAAGACTCCTTGAATGAAAAAAATTCTAAAATGATGTAAGATCAGCAATTTAATTTATGTGCTTCTAAATGGATGCAAACTAGCATACATCTGATTCACCGTTTTTTTGCTGTGCATGTACTGTACTGTGAAGTATACAGGTTGGCATACATCTGATATAGGAAGGATACACACTGGCTTCATCTGATATAGTAAGGATACAGGCTGGCATACATCTGATATAGTAAGGATACATGCTGGCTTCATCTGATATAGTAAGTATACAGACTGGCATACATCTGATATAGTAAGGATACATGCTGGCTTCATCTGATAAAGTAAGGATACATTCTGGCATACATCTGATATAGTAAGGATACACGCTGGCTTCATCTGATATAGTAAGGATACAGGCTGGCTTCATCTGATATAGTAAGGATACAGGCTGGCATACATCTGATATAGTAAGGATACAGGCTAGCATACATCTGATATAGTAAGGATACAGGTCGGCATACATCTGATATAGTAAGGATACAGGCTGGCATACATCTCATATAGTAAGGATACAGGTTGGCATACATCTGATATAGTAAGGATACAGGTTGGCATACATCTGATATAGTAAGGATACAGGCTGGCATGCATACATCTGATATAGTTAGGATACAGGTTGGCATACATCTGATATAGTAAGGATACAGGCTGGCATACATCTGATATAGTAAGGATACAGGTTGGCAAACATTTGAAAAATTAACGATACAGTCTGGCATACATATGATACATGAAGTATACAGACTGGCATACATCTGATATAGTAAGGATATAGGCTGACATACATCAGATATGTTTAGGATACAGGTTGGAAAACTTCTGAAACATTAGATACAGGTTGGCATACATATGATATAGTAAGGATACAAGCTGGCATACATCTGATATAGTAAGGATACAGGTTGGCATACACCTGATAAAGTAAGGATTCAGGCTGGCATACATCTGATATAGTAAGGATACAGGTTGGCATACATCTGATATAGTAAGGATACAAGCTGGCATACATCTGATATAGTAAGGATACAGACTGGCATACATCTGATATTGTAAGGATACAGGTTGGCAAACTTCTGTCATTAAAGATAGTCTGGCATACATATGATACATGAAGTATACAGACTGGCATACATCTAATATAGTAAGGATACAGGCTGACATACATCTGATAGGTTAAGGATACAGGTTGGCAAACTTCTGAAACACTTAAGATACAGTCTGGCATACATATGACACATTAAGTATAGACTGGCATACATCTGATATAGTAAGGATACAGGCTGACATACATCTGACAGGTTAAGGATACAGGTTCCAAAACTTCTGAAACATTAGATACAGGCTGGCATACATGTGATATAGTAAGGATACAAGCTGGCATACGTATGATATAGTAAGGATACAAGCTGGCATACATCTGATATAGTAAGGATACAGGCTGGCATACATCTGATATAGTAAGGATACAGACTGGCATACATCTGATATAGTAAGGATACAGCCTGACATACCACTGATTGGTTAACGATACAGTCTGGCAAACATCTGACACATTCAAGATACCGGCTGGCATACATATGATACATGAAGGATACAGACTGGCATACATATGATACATGAAGGATACAGGCTGACATACATCTGAAAGGTTAAGGATACAGGTTGGAAAACTTCTGAAACATTAGATACAGGCTGGCATACATATGATATAGTAAGGATACAAGCTGGCATACATCTGATATAGTAAGGATACAGGTTGGCATACATCTGATATAGTAAGAATACAAGCTGGCATACATCTGATATAGTAAGGATACAGACTGGCATACATCTGATATTGTAAGGATGCAGGTTGGCAAACTTCTGAAACATTAAAGATAGTCTGGCATACATATGATACATGAAGTATACAGACTGGCATACATCTAATATAGTAAGGATACAGGCTGACATACATCTGATAGGTTAAGGATACAGGTTGGCAAACTTCTGAGACACTTAAGATACAGTCTGGCATACATATGACACATTAAGTATAGACTGGCATACATCTGATATAGTAAGGATACAGGCTGACATACATCTGACAGGTTAAGGATAAAGGTTCGAAAACTTCTGAAACATTAGATACAGGCTGGCATACATGTGATATAGTAAGGATACAAGCTGGCATACATATGATATAGTAAGGATACAAGCTGGCATACATCTGATATAGTAAGGATACAGGCTGGCATACATCTGATATAGTAAGGATACAGACTGGCATACATCTGATATAGTAAGGATACAGCCTGACATACATCTGATAGGTTAACGATACAGGCTGGCAAACATCTGACACATTAAAGATACCGGCTGGCATACATATGATACATGAAGGATACAGACTGGCATACATATGATATATGAAGGATACAGGCTGACATACATCTGAAAGGTTAAGGATACAGGTTGGAAAACTTCTGAAACATTAGATATAGGCTGGCATACATATGATATAGTAAGGATACAAGCTGGCATACATATGATATAGTAAGGATACAGGCTGGCATACATCTGACTTAGTAAGGATATAGGCTGTCATACGTCTGATTTAGTAAGGATACAGCTTGGCATACATCTGATATAGTAAGGATACTAGCTGGTACATTTCCGAGTCATTAAGGATGCAGGCTGGCATATGATTTGGTTCAAGTTTACAAGATGAAAGTCTGAAATGAAAAGAATAGGTTCGAAATTATGAGTCTGTACTGTCTTAATGGGAGAATCAAGCAAGATGTTTATATCCAGCCGAATTAAAGGGAAGACATCTGTATGAGTAATAACCATGACATTTTTTTCACATTAAAAATTGAAAACATATTTTGGAAAATATAATGGAGTATACTACATTTTAGTTGTCTCATGCTTTAAACTATTCAATTGAATGATTGTGCAAAACACAGTAATTTTGTATTTAAATATAACATCTATTCAGATTAAGATTAAATAAACATAAAAAGTTTACTAAATTATTTGTTTTAAGATTTACAGGTCTATAAGTCTAATATTATAACTATGATAATGTATATCTGTAGGCCAACATTTACAAACAATAAAACTAGACCCATCATAAAATAAACGAAATACTGTTTTTTGCATGTCTAATTTTCACTTTTCACAAAAGACATTGAACATTGAAATAAATTGTACACAAACATTTCTCTGTCCATTAAAATGCACTGTGGCCATGAAACATTAAAAATAAATGCAGTGAAGATTTAACTGTCAAAATTTAAGGTCCAAAACAAAACCAGATGCAGAAAGTAATTTTATATATATAGTATAAACTTACAGGCTGCCATACATCTGATACTTTAAGGATACTGAGGTTGGCCATCATCTGATAGGTAAAGAATGCAGACTGGCATATTATCTTGTTCCAGTATACAAGATGAAAGTCTGAAAGGAAAAGAAACAGTTTTGAAATTATAAAATTATGAGTTTGTACAATTAACCTTATAATTAACATGGCCCAACTTTCTTTGTGGTAGAATCGACCAAAATATTTATAATAATTCAGCAAAATTAAACCAAGGACATAACAAGAGTGCACACGCTGAAATGTCTTGCCTTCCTTACTAATCATTGATATTATGTTGATAGTCCTAAATATAAAGCTTTACTACAACTATCACATAAACTTAACATGATCCAAGAAAATGAGGTCAAGGTCATATAAACCAAATAAGAAATACATGTACACCTTACAATCATTCAATACACTAAATATAGTTGACCTATTGCTTATAGTTTCTAAAAAACAGACTTAACCAAGAAAACTAAACATTGACCAATGAACCATGAAAATGAGGTCAAGGTCAGATGAACCATGCCAGGCAGACATATACAGCTTGCAATCCTTCCATACAACAAATATAGTTGACCTATTGCAGGCTCGACAAAAATCTGAATGAATAAATTAGATTAAATATTTTACACCTTAAAAAATTAAAAACACATTTGGGAAAACAAAGTGGAGTAAACTTAATTTTAGTTGTCTCATGCTTATTACTTTTCAATTGAACTATTGTGCAAAACACAGTAATTTTGTTTTTTTAAATATAACACTGATTCAAATTCAGAATTTAAAATCCAGTGAATTTACATAAACAGTTTACTAAATTAAATTTTTTAAGATTTACATGTCTACAAGTCTAATATTATATATTACTGTAATAATGTATATCTGTAAGCCAACATTTACAAACCATAAAACTGGACCCGTCATATAATACACAAAATACTGTATATTTAGAAATTGTTCATGGGTCTAATTTTCACAATATCGCAGTAGACATAGAACCTTGAAATAAATTGTACAAACATTTCTCTTGATCATTAAAATTCACTGTGGCCATGAAACATTAAAAATAAATGCAGTGAAGATTTAACTGAAAATTTAAAACTGGGAACAAAACCTGATGCAAACAATAACCTGATATATATAGAATGAACTTACAGGGTGACATACATCCGATATGTTGAGAATACTACAGAGGTTGGCCATCATCTGATACGTTAAGGATGAAGGCTGGCATGTTATCTTGTTCAAGTATACATAAGAAGAAAATCTGAAAAGAAAAGAATAGATGCATACAACTTTTCAATTGAATGATTGTACAAAACACAGTAGTTTTGTTTTTAAATATCTAGTGTGATTCAGCTTCAGAATGAAAAATCCAGTGAATTTACATTACCGGTAATAGTTCACTAAATTGAAATGTTAAAATATTTACAGGTCTACAAGTTTATCTAACAAGAGTGCACACACTGAAATGTCTCGCCTGCTTTACTGACCATTGATTATATGTTGATAGTCCTAAATAAAAAGCTTTACTTCAAGTATCACACAAACTTAACATGATCCAAGAAAATGAGGTCAAAGTCAGATAAACCAAACCGGAAATACATGTACACCTTACAATCATTCCATACACCAAATATAATTGACCTATTGCTTATAGTTTCTTAGAAATGAACTTAACCAGGAAAACTTAACATTGACCAATGAACCATGAAAATGAGGTCAAGGCCAGATGAACCATGCCAGATGGACATGTACACCTTACAATCAATCTATGCATTAAAATATAGTTGACATATTGCTTATAGTTTCTGAGAAACAAACAACCATTAAAACTTAACATTGACCAATGAACCATGAAAATGAGGTCAAGGTTAGATGATACCTGCAACACGGACATATACACCTTACAATCATTCTATACACCAAATATAGTTGACCTATTGCTTATAGTATTAGAAAAAAAGACCAAAACACAAAAACTGAACTTAAACCACCGAACCATGAAAATGAGGTTAAGGTCAGATGACACCTGCCAGTTGGACATGTACACCTTACAATCATTCCATACACCAAATATAGTAGACCTATTGATTATAGTATCTGAGATATGGACTTGACCACGAAAACAACCACTGATCCATGAAATGAGGTCGAAGTCAGATGAAAACTGTCTAACAGGCACATGGACCTTGCAAGGTACGCACATACTAAATATAGTTATCCTATTACCCATAATAAGACAGAAATTAACATTACAAAAAAATCTTTTTATTCAAGTAGTCACTGAACCATGAAAATGAGGTCAAGGACAATGGACATATGAAAGATGGAAACTTCATTACATAAGGCATCTATATACAAAGTATGAATTATCCTGGTCTTCCACCTTCTAAAATATAAAGCTTTTAAGTATTTATTTAACTCTGCCGTTGGATCACTATCCCTATGTCGAGCTCTCTGTGACAGAAGTCGCAGGCTCAACAAAAACTGTGATAATGTAAATCTGTATGCCAACATTTACAAACCATAAAACTGGATCCATCATAAAATAATTTGACAAAATATTTTGATATTTAAAGTATAAACTTACTGGATGATATACATCTGATACATTAAGGATACAAGCTGACATACATCTGATAGGTTAAGGATGCAGGCTGGCATTTAATCTTCAAGTATACAAGATGAAAGTCTGAAAAGAAAAGGACAGTTTTGAAATTATGAGTTTGTATAAAATGATCATGGCCCAACTGTCTCTGTGGTAGAATAAATTAAAATGTTTATGATAATCCAGCAAAATTAAACAGATGACTCCAAAATATGTATGAATAATTTCCATTAATTCTTATTGCACATTAAAATTTAAAACATATTTAAGAATACATATATATAGGAGTATAATAAATTTTAGTTGTCTCATGCTTATAACTTTTCAACTTAAGGATTAGGAAAAACAAAGTAATTTTTTTTTTAGATATAACACTGATTCAGATTCATAATGATTCAAACTCATAATTTAAAAATTCAATAGGGTTCACTGTTCACTAAAATTAAAATGTTAAAGATTTACAGGTCTACAAGTCTATATTATGTATGACTAATAATGTAAATCTGTAAACAAACATTTACAAACCATAAAACTGGATACATCATATAGTAAACAAAATATTGTATATGGGGTCTAATTTTCGCAGTAGACACTTAACCGTGTAATAGTCATACACAAACATTTTTCTGTTAAGTAAAATTCACTGTGGCCATGAAACATTAAATATAAATGCAGTGAAGATCTAATTGTTGAAATTTTAGGTCCGAAACCTCAGACAAACAATAACCTGATATATATAGTATAAACTTACAGGCTGACAAACATCTGATAGGTTAAGGATGAAGGTTGGCAAACATCTGAAACATTAAGGATACAGGCTGGCATACATCTGATAGGTTAAGGATGAAGGTTGGCAAACATCTGAAACATTAAAGATACAGGCTGGCAAAAATCTGATATGTTAAGAATACAGGTTGGCAAACATCTGAAAAATTAAAGATACAGGCTGGCATACATATGATACATGAAGTATACAGACTGACATACATCTGATATACCCGGTAGTAAGGATACAGGCTGGCATACATATGATATAGTAAGGATACAGGCTGGCATACATCTCATAATTTATTAGGATACAGGCTGTCATACATCTGATTTAGTAAGGATACAGACTGGCATACATCTGATATAGTAAGGATACAGGCTGGTATATTTCCGAGTCATTAAGGATGCAGGCTGGCATATGATTTGGTTCAAGTACACAAGATGAAAGTCTGAAAAGAAAAGAAACAGCTTTGAAATTATGAGTGTATAAATTAACCTTAAAAAAGAACATGGCCTAACTTTCTTTGTGTTAGAATCAATCAAAATATTTATGACATTATATATAGATAATCCAGCAAAATTAAACAAAGGACACCAAAATCAGTATAAATAATTCCCATTAAATTTTTTATCCATCATATAATAAATTGTATGTGAACATTTCTCTGTTCATTTAAATGCATTGTGCCATGAAACATTAACAATAAATGCAGTAAAGATCTAATTGTCAAAATTTAGGTCCAAACTGGGATCAAAACATGTTGAAAAAAACAAACCTGTTTTATAAAGCATTAACTTACAGGCTGTCATACATCTGATACTTTAAGGATACTGAGGTTGGCCATCATCTGATAGGTTATGGATGCAGGTTGGCATATAATCTTGTTCAAGTATACAAGATGAAAGTCTGAAAAGAACAGATCAGTTTTGAAATTATAAGTTTGTATAAAATGATCATGGGCTGACTGTCTTTGCAGTAGATTAATTCAAAATGTTTATGATAATCCAGCAAAATTAAGAGACATCAAAATCTGTATAAATAATTTCCATTAAATGATTTACACATTAGAAAATTAAACTCATTTGGGAACATGTAATAGTGGAGTGGAATGTAATTTATTTTAGTTGTTTCATGCTCATAACTTTTCAATTGATAGTGCAAAACAAAATAGCTTTGTTTTTAATTATTAAACAGGTTCTGATTCAGTATGAAAAATCCTTTGAATTTACATTTAGAGTTCACTAAATTCTATCTGATATATTACTGTGATAATGTAAATGTGTAAGCCATCATTTATAAACCATAAAACTGGATCCATCAAATAATAAACAAAATACTGGGAAATTTTTCATTATCTAATTTTTGCTATTTCACAGCAGACATTAAACTTTGCAATAAATTGTTTGCAAGCATTTTTCTGTTCATTAAAATACACTGTACAACTTAGCCATTAAACATTAAAAATAAAAATAAATACAGTGAAGATTTAACTGTCCAATTTGAGATCCAAACCAAGAAAAAACCTAAAGTTAAAAATAACCTGATATATAGTATAAACTTACAGAATCTCAACCGTCATAAGAACATTGGCTTTCTTCTGGCTCTTCACAGGCACATCAGAAAACTATCAATTTATCAACTTTTGTCAATTAAAATTAAATTTACCAGAAATTGAAAGAGTAAAAACAACCATAAGATCAGCAGGTCAGCATAGCATTTAAGTTATATACTGTGCTAAATGCATGCTTTTAATTGTGGTAGGGTGGTGCTGGCTGCTATGTTAATCTATGCCATGCTCGTGCTATCTTGTGTTTTGCCAACCAAAGGTTACAATCCATTTTGCTTTGAAACAGATTGTAAACACTGACACGCAAATCTGAGCTATGCTGAACTTTCTAACATTATGGTGTTTTGCTCTTAGATCATAAATTTTAACTTTGAAATGAACTTTAAAAACCCATTTAAGCATCACTGTAAATAATTTTGTTTGAATTTCTTGCACCTATCTAAAGGTTGAGAGTACAATGCAATATCATCTTTCAGTTACAATGAAAAAGAAATTTTGAATTGATATCATACTAATAGCATTCTGATGTACAAACCCTGTAGCATCCATCTATGGGGAAGCAGGAATGCTTGTATCCATGCTTTATTCCTGAATACAAAATTTATAAAATTACAGATAAAAACTCATAACACATCTGGCGGTCAACATACTGTCTTCAGGAATAGTAACTTAACTACATATTTTATCAAGCTATAAATTATTCAAGTTGAGAAATCCAGATATTATCAAAGATCTTCCATTAGCACCAATTTCTCAGAAATGACAGCAAAAAAGATTTGACAAAATATAGCAACTATACATTGTTTCCTGATTTGGAACAAGCATATGCACATGTCGCTGGGTTAGATTTAAAAAAAAAACCAATATGTTATTGTTCAAGTGTGCACAATTTTACAATTGTTTACCCTCATTATATCACCTCAGGTTTCAGTATGATGTACATATTTCTCCTATGAAAACTTGACATATTTTGCTGATTAAAGGGAGATAATGTTTTAAAATTGAAAGTGGGTTCCATTCTAGTTACTTAAGTTTACAAAATGTTTGGTAGGAAAAACTATTTTATTCATTATATATAGAATATTATTTCTGTGAAACACTCTTTTTACTTTTTTAAGTTTACTTTTTGATTAAGTAAAGATGTATTAAACTTTATATGAGTATACTTTAAATATGGGAGATAACTCAGATTTTCAAAGATAATGAAATTATTTCTTCCTGGCTAAATACAAATGTAATCGATATATATAAAATCATTAACTTACCATTCAGCAACCAAATGTCTTTCCTTTAGTACTTGCTGTCTTAACATTATGTAGTCATTCTGTTTATTTAGATTCCTAATAAAACAGTAATAGCAAGTTCCTACAAAACAGAATAAAGCTGTCAGTGAATTTTCTCATTCAAATGTACTCTCTTTACAAAGCCATTGTCTGTATCATTTATTGAATTTAGATGGTTTATGAAATCATTTGACTGATTGAAGGATGTTTAATATCAAGCTGGAATCTTGGGTGGGGGGTGGGGGTGGAGGGGGTGTTCGAATACCTGTCAAGTTTTCAAATTCTCCATGTGGATTTTAAGCACAAGAGGGCATGATTATTGTATGAAAGAGTATGTATGTACTTAAAAACTCTTTTAACTCATTTGAATTCCTGTTTTGAGTTGCTAAGTTAATATAATAAGATCATAATAAAGAATTTCAAAATTCAGGTCTGCACCTCTCAAGGTGGAAATCCCCCATAAATCAGGAGAGTTTATTCTGATTAAAAGAAATATTTTGACGAATAAATTTCAGGGTTTTTGCCACTAAATTCAATAATAAGTTCCTGAGAAAAAATCAAGCTTTTCATGACAAAAACAAAAAATAATTTGATGGTAGCATGGTATAGTAACAATATTTAGATTACTGTGATCTGATCACTTTATACATGCAAGTTACAATAAATTATTTTTTAATAAAACCTTTCAACGTTGAAAAACTCAATGTTAAATTCATGAAAATTTCCAATTATTTCCAATATTCAACCAAAAATTAAACAGAATGTATATATAAAAAAAAAACAACAAAAAAACAAAGACCAACAAAATAGTACTGTTGTGTTTTCATGATATCCATTAAGTTATCTCCCTTTATAGTGGGACACTTACCTAGAATCTCTCTCTCTCGCTTGCTCTACAGCTATAATTTGGTGTTGAATTTTCCCATCTGTACATATATTCCTTACAGTTTGACACCTGATTAATGCTGAAAAAGTAACCAAAAAATTCAAATAGGACCAGCTTCAAACTTGATGTGTCGGAAAGACACGAGTGGCCCCGCTCGCAAAAAGCTTTAAGCCATTTTCAGGAGCGCAACCAAACGTAAACTTGATCTATAACTCATCATAGCAGGCGGAAACCCAGTTGAAATTAAACAAAAGAAATGGAACTCTTTGTTAGAGAAGGTAAAAAAGCAAAATTGGTATATTTGAATTGTTTACATCTGTTTCTATGGGCTTTAAAAGTTTAATAAAGGTGCACAATTTAGGTTTTATGCATCTCAGATACGTGTTTTTATTTGAATTATAGCATGGAGCTTCAAGATATTTGTAAACTTTATAATTATAGACAAATTTTCATAAAACAGTAGATTGTGGCAGGTTCAAATCCAAGTGGATCTCTTTTGTGCATAAGCATAAATTCCGCCAAAAAAAATTTCACAGAAAGATAATAGATTGATCTTCTAAAGCATTAATTTTCATCTAGTCCCTGGCGAATATTTTTTTGGAAAAAATCCAAAAAATGGGCAACAATTGCATCGAAGAGAAAGTCGAGTGCACCTTTTGATGTAAGGGTGTGTTTTAGTTGAATATTCTGTCTTGAAAACGTCCAAAACAAAAGTATTTGATACATCATCTCGCTTCAGATTCTATTATTTTTATAAAATAAAATATATAGGTCAAGTGAAATACCTTGCTTATGAGTCACAATAACAGAGTAGGTGTGTTCGAATAACAATTTTTTACTAAAAGTGGGTAACAGACTGGATCTTAAAAATGCATAACTTCAAACATACTTCATTTTTTGTGTGTGATATCTAGGGTTTATAGTCTATAACCTCTGAAATTTTTAGTCTGCCCTTCCACGAAATATTTAATTAGATTTTTTTAAAATGGTTTTGAATTTTTAAAAATTCCACCTGACAACGGATCAGACAATAGTTTTAAGTTGACTGAATGCAGAAAAGTACATTAAATGACGCTCAATAGCTAGTAGATATATTTGTCTTTTAAAATACAACTGGCATATAAGGATCGTAATTGTGCTATGTGGATAAATTTATCGGTTTTCAAGATCTAAAGTGGCAGCGCGTCATCCCTACAATGGCTTCCATTTTCTACGATTGTAAAAACTACCTGGCGTAATGGGGAGATAATTTTGACGAAGTAGAATCCTGACTGATAGTAGACTCTCATACTAAAAATCAGCTCAACATGTGAAGGTGTTCAAAAAAAATTCTGTATAACTGTTCATTGCGGAATGCTTGGGTAAAGTGGTCCCAACTGAAAAATAATATATTCATTAAGGTTCATCATAACAAATGGACAAATATGGCCGTATTTTCACCTCAAAAACTACTCTGTGTACAGACTTACCTGTGCAGTTTGGAAAGTTTTAAGGCCTGGCATCCACTAGATATATAAAAGTTAAATCTAATTTGCATATCAGAAAGATAAAATCTTTTTTTGAATATGATGGGCATTTTTTTTCCTTCCTGCAGAAGATGTAAAAATAAACAAACACCTGAATTGCATTTGATACTGTCCACTCAGTTACTACCTTTAACTCACCTATAGATGTGTAGATATCTATTGTCCATGCCAATCAAGGACAATCAATGTAATACAAATCAGTTGATAGCTGAGATGGAGCATCTCAAAGTTATATCCCAACTTAGTTTATTTTTACACCTACAGCAGGAACGGAAAAAAATGCCCATCATAATCCAAAAAAGATTTTATATTTCTGATATGCAAAATAAATTTAACTTTTATACATCTAGTGGATGCCAGGCCTTAAAACTTTCCAAACTGCACAGGTAAGCCTGTACACAGAGTAGTTTTTGAGGTGAAAATACGGCCATATTTGTCCATTTGTTATGATGAACCAGCATATTTTTTGCTCAACTATCGATAGAGGATGGCGAAGATCCCGGGTCCTATTATAAATTGCCAGAAAGTGCGATATGGTACTTTTTTTAAATTTTGTAATGTTGTTTCCCTTATGGCCAATAGCTGAACAAATATTGACGAAACTTGATATTAACTCACTGGTATTTTTACTGTTCTATCGATACTCAAAGTAACATTTATAAAGGAATTGCAAAATCAAATCGTGAATTTCGTTCAAATTTATGAAAGAAGGTAAAATCTCGGATAAAGGCATCTTCCGCTTACTTTGACCTTGACCACTGTCAAAAGTTCATTCGATTTGAATTGATTATTCCTTCGGCTTTGCACGACTTTCAGTCCAAAAATTTCATGCATATTCAGGACGATCAAATAAATAGAAACGAATGTCCTAAAAAGCAGCAAACTTGATAAACAATAGACAACATGGGGGTTTACAAAAGGGATATCCGAACACAGAATTTTCAATACGGTGAACCCACTGGGGCGGGTACAAAATTTTAAAAAAGTACCATATCGCACTTTCTGGCAATTAATGGGACCCGGGTTCTTCGCCACCTTCTATCGATAGTTGAGCAAAAAATATGCTATCTATATTAATGAATATATATTTTTCAGTTGGTGCCACTTTACAAATATCAAGATACTTGCTATTGCAAGTATAATTTGAATGCATCGACCCAGGCTCTTGTTTTTGTGCAAGCTCTACCATTTATTTATTTTTATCTATTACGTTGTCTAAAAACAATGAACAAGAGCCCGCTTCTCAAATTTCATCAGTTGCTGCTTTTGAAATTTGAAATAAAAATAAATAAATAGAATATTAAAGATTGATATGTCGCTAATATGACAAGTTCAACGAAAATCATGTTAAAAGGATATATACTTTTGATTTAGTATTTAAAAACAAATTCTGTCAAAATATTGGAATCTGAAATTTTGCGTCTTAACCTCAAAAATTCGAAATCATATACTGAAATATATCCAGCCACGAAGGCATACTTTTTCTTTACATATTGAGTGAGTGCATATCATATGTAAGTCATAACTTCATTGAAAATTCAACAGGTTGGGTACAACTCGCAAAATCGGGAACTATTCCCCATATGAGTAACAATCCATCATTTGAGTAATCATTTGATAGTGCTAAAAAGCAAAATTTTTAAACTTAGTCTTTTTTACTTAAAATGGCATATATTCATTAAAAAAGCAGCAAATGTTCCAAAAGATGAATAGCCCTAGCCTGATTCAATGAGAAGTTACAAGCCTATGAAAACTTCATAAAATTGACTATTTTCAAGGCTACTTGATTTTTAAAGGCCCATTATTAAAATATGGTTGTTCCATTTTCTATAAATTTGTGCCATTTTAAGCAATAAGACCCAGTTAAGAAATTTCGTTTTTAGAACTATCAAATGATTACTCAAATGAGGGATTGTTACTCATTTGGGGAATAGTTCCCCATTTTGTGGATTGTCCCCAACCTGTTCAACTTCAGATGGTCTTTGTATCATATCCAAAATGTATGAGAAAAGATTTAAAAAGTCGTGTTTTGATCCACATAACGAAAATAATCTGGGAACATATCAAAGGGTAAATATCTACCTTGTGTATGTGTGGCTTCACGAACAGCTTCAAAGTTCACATCAAATCTTTTGCTTCTGTATATAAATTATGTCCGACTTGTTCGTCTGGAAACAAAGTGCCATTTGATACACTTTGGCGGGAAGTTTTCCACTGGCCAAAAATTAAGGGTCACAAAACTTCAAACCAATGAGAACCTACAAAACAAGACACACCCTCGGCATTATAAAACTACTCACAAAATTGATTTGACCACAGCCTTGTTGAACAATAAACTTTTAGATCTCAAATCAAGCATAAAAATGTAGCCTACGGACAAATTATAATAAAGAACGAACATGCATTTTAATTCTAGATAAGAAGTACGTGAAATATTGTTTTTTAATATGTATTTTTAACAACATATATACTAATCGAAGTCCTAAATACGAACTAACCGGCGAAATTGTCATAAACGGACATATCTAGATTTCATTACGGCAACCTGATTTGAATCTATATAGCAAAATCATATATTTATTTCCTGACACAACTTGAACTTCAGTGCTTAGCTGACAAGATACAAGTGGACATGTGTGTACTTACTCAATAGACACACTTCCGACGGCAGTAGACCAACGTTCCCGCCATACCGTGATCAAATAACCTACGTATTACATTTTTCTTGTCTAGAATATGCATGAAATATTTGCAACTGAACAATACTATCAATTAATCGGTATATCTAAATGCAAAGGAAAAAAAATATCGAATCAAATTATTTATAACAAAGCGATATAATTTAACAGTAAATGTAACAGTGAAATGAGGTTTGCAATAGATAAACTGTAATCATATCTTTTACTAATACATTTTCAACTTTTGGATTTTTTTTAATGCCCCTTTGGAATCTTTCGCCTCTTGTTAAGTCTGATTAAGGAGGTTGTATGACAAGGTGTCATACAAACTCCTTGGTCTGAATAAATTAATTTTAAACAGATAAGGACATTTTCTACTTAATTTTGGGCAATTCCTCGAACAATATGTTTTCTTCAAGTGTAAAAGTAAAATTATATTATGATTATTGAAAAATATTTCAAATAAACATTTAGACTAGGTTATATTTAAGTTCAAATAGGTTTCACTAACTTTTGTTGAACAAATTCGGGTAAATTACCAGTGCTTTCGTAAGCATATAAATCATGCATTACTAGTATAATTTATGTCGGCGTTCGTTCTCTCTTTTAGGAAAGATAAATACAATTGTGATCGCCTGCTCTTCTTTTTGTCGCTTTAAATTTGTAAAAGATGATATATAAATTCGATTATTTTTGTTTGTAATTAAATAAGTAATTGAGATTCTGTTACAATTACTAGGAAAATTGAATCAATATTTACATACTGTCAACGTATCGAACACCTGTTGTGTTTTGTTTTACATCACACAAATATTGGACATTTTGCTGACTTCGGAATCTTTATTTTAACGGTTGCTGAAATTCAATCTGACTTATTATTTAGTCATTCGTTTTTAGCATTTGTTACAGTGGGACAGGAGTAGACTAAAAAGTAGAGGAAAAGAGGGGGGCAAACTCCTGACAGTGAAAACAAACCACGGGGGTTCACTTCCTATTATTGGGTGTACGGGAATGTGCCAAAAATATGGGTCATATTTTTACAAGATTTTACATAAAAAAAAACCTCCGTTTTACAACATCCTATATAAAAATGTATTAAAGTTTGATGACTGTATATTGATATGGGGTATGTATGATCTACATATCATATTTAAATATGCTATTGAGAATCTTATATTATTACTGACCAATTATTGTATTAAATTAAGTCATGCATGATTTTTTATTATTAATTGTTTTTGGCTTTTAAGTAGCTTTCAGTAACTGCGAGTACTCTAAAATCGTACTTTCGTGTAAATTTGACCTGTTGATACAATTTATAATGCATTTTTGTCATTCAATGTTTACTTATTTTGTGTTATATTTCGTCTCATTATTTTTATATAAATACCACCTTTGTATTTAGTCTGACGATAAATTTTCACTTCTGTTCTCGTACTATAAACAACAAATTTTTTTTTTTTTTTATAAAACATATTTCCGTACTCCATGTACTCCTTGCTACAAGATTTTTACATTTACCTGCGTACATTATTTAATTAAACGCCATTTTGCCCAAGGTTATAGTTGTCTTTCTGATATTGCTTTACATCTCCCCACTTTTTTTTTTATTAATATCAGTGTATTTACATTGTGTCAAAGATCAAATTTATTCGTTCAGTGTTTTGTTAATATGTCTTTTGATTGAGCTAAATCATTTCAATTGATATTTTATAGTGTGTCTTATTACGTTGTGATGTTACATTCAGGTTAGAGTGAAGGTTGGCGCCTGTTAAAACTTGTACTGAACCCGCTGCATTTGTTTGCACCTGTCCTAAGTCAGGAAGCTGTTGTTCAGTGGTTGTCGTTTGTCGATGTGGTTCATAAGTGTTTGTCGTTTCTCGTTTCTCATATAGAGTAGACCGTTGGTGTTCCTGTTTAAATAGTTTTACAACAGTCATTTTTGGGGCTCTTTATAGCTTGCTGTTCGGTGTGAGCCAAGGCTCCGTATTGAAGGCCGTACTTTGACCTAGAATGGTTTACTTTTTACAAATTATGACTTGGATTGAGAGTTATCTCATTGGTACTCGTACCACATTTTCTTATATCTATCTAGTAAGTGCTCTAGAACTAATCTTTCAGAGCTTTTAACTACCTCCTTTACTACTATAAAATAAGTTATCATTAACTTTTGTAATAAAGCCAGTTTCTATAGTAAAGGTATAGATTTCAACGAACGTTATCTATGTATGACTGGTAAATCAATGATTTCGTTGCCACAAATGTCTTTATAATTCTTTTATAGTTTTTTGTCGATACTTTCTGTTATTCTTTTTTTTTTGTGCCATGTATCGATCTGATGAGTCCTGCCATTTTCAACTGATTTTATTGTTTGTTCTTGTGTTATAAAACTATTGTCCCAGATCTGGTGGAAAAGGGGGGTTTAGCCTGAAAACATGTTTAACCCCGCCACATTCTGTATGTGCCTGTCCCAAGTCAGGAGCCTGTCATTCAGTGGTTGGCGCTTGTTGCTGTATGTCATATTTGTTTTCGTACATTCTTTTGTACATAAATCAGGCTTTTTTGAACTGTTCTACATTTTGTCATTTCTGGGCATTTTCTATTGTTTGTAATGCGGTATGAGTTTTGCTCATTGTTGAGGGAAGTACGGTGACCTATAGTTGCTAATATCTACGAAGATTTGGTATCTGGTGGATAGTCATCTCATTAGCAATCATACCACATCTTCTTATTTTATGTCTTGGTTTTTTTACAATACATCCTCACTTGGTTCTCACCCACGAAAAGACATATGTTTCTTCAGAATGAATAATAATTTTCGATTATGTTTCATTACCTTTTTGTCATTTTCAATCATGTTTTGAAAAAAAAAATCAGTTAATCTTGGTTTCCTTGTTGTCCTCTTTCACCTCCCTGATCTTCTTCTCCATTCCATTTTCTTCTTCTCACACCTTTCTCTCGGGTATAAAATATAAAATTTCAAAAATACTCCGAATAAGGAATGATAGTCTTGAAGGATGCAAAACTGATTGAAAATTTAATTTCAATGATGGATGGATGGACGTTTGACGTCAATTGGCAAATTAAAGGCATATTCAGGGCCGAGAAGAAAAAAAAGGGGCTAAAGATATCAAAGGGCCATTCCAAATCATAAGTCATAAATATAAACTAATAACACCATGGCAAAAAAAAAAAGAAAAAGACCAAAACACAACATAAGTATACAAAGCACAACATAGAAAACTAAAGACTGCATGGGCAACACGAATCCTGCCAAAACCGGGCTGATCTCAAGCAGATCCTTCTCCACATGTAGCACCCGTCGTGTTGTTCATGTAAGTACACACCCGGTGATAACTCTAATTCTGTAGGTCACATTCGGGGAAAAGGATGACGGGATTGTGGTTATACGACGATTGGACATATCCGTCGTCATCTGTGAAACAACAGATATTCCATAACGGTCAGCCAACTCGTGATGGCCTACGTAGAACATGTTACTGCTTTATGAATACGAACTCTTCTTCGTACTAGACCAACACTCTGAGTCAGATTTTTTACGTGCTAGTTTACAAGGTAACAGTCCGCAGGAAGACGTATTGCCTAATCGGAGACATTATTATGACTTCGAGCCGACTAGTCTTTGCAATTACTTCTTATTGTCGCGTGCAGCAAATACCTATTTTAAAGTCTTTGGTTTGACTCGACTGGGAATAAAACCCCGATCCCCCCCTGAGATCTCGTAGCAAGCATGATACTAATAACCAACAAGCTCTGAATCGTCTATGAGAAAGTTGCAAATAAAGAAGGAGGTATTATAAGAACCATTATTTGGCCCCTGAAATTCACTTAGAAGTCTTTTAAAGTATATCAATTTTATTGATTAATGACTAGGTTAGTATCATATGGACACTTTAGCGCTGAAAAGGCACTATGTCATCATAATCATGTAAAAATTTACGTATATGACCTCAAATAACAATTTCAAGCATAGTTTTGGGTCAAAATATAAGCAACAGGTATTAATACCAATATCTAATATAATACTGATGTCTGGCAGACTAATAATGTCTTATAATCATTTATCATATACTTCATGCCTAATACAGTGCTTTTTGCATATGTGTAACGACCGGAAGAAAACAAGTCGTATTTGCACACCCGGTCTAATAACCCCGTATCAGCCCAATGGCGTCACTATCCGGGCTGATATGGCTGTATCAGCCCGGGCAGAAAATCCATACCAGCTTCCTGTGTTAATCTTCTTTATTTTCGGAAGTATATGATAAAGAGATTAATACATGGCCTTTTCCATATCGGCCCGGGTATCATCCCTCGACCCATAACAGCACCTCGACTACGTCTCGGGCTGATATGGGGATCTCGGGATGATACCCGGGCCGATATGGAAAAGGCCATGTATTAATCTCTATATAAAGGATGTTATTTGGTATATCTATAATACTTTTTAATTTTCGAATTCAAGGGGTAAAAAGTGGCCTCATCATACCTCCTCCTTTAAGATGAACTGTCAATGATCTGCCATCAACAATAAATTCTCCAAAAAACCAAGTTACGACAAAACACAATCACTGAAAATGTTGCTGACTTAGGACAGTCACATGAAAATGTGGCATGATTTTTTAAGTTTTTGTGATCTCAATACCCTCCTTTTGAACCTGAATTAGTGGACAAACAACAAAAGTAAACAAAAGGACATGCACTAAAATCAGTACTTGAGAATAAAAACACTAGATTTTGGTAATCACTACAGAACATAAGCAAACCAAGACGATACCACATCTAAATTAAGACAGTCACTTTTTTATTTACAATACACTTTATGTAGAACAGACAAATAAAAATATATCTTAGAATTTTACGGGGTAATCTTTTGGTTAATTCTGTTCACATATCTAATTGATAGTAGCTGAAAATAGGCAAACTATAATTTTACCATGTAATACAATATTCTAGAACTACATTATTGCATAACAAGTTATATCATATAGTTTTATAGATTTTTTTTGTACAATGTGCATATCATTTCTAAGAAGTCCATGACATATTTGATTTTAATTCTAATAATCGGTAACAAGCTTTCGGAGAATACCATTAGACGATGAGCACAGACCTACATAATATGTGTATATATACAGATGGGACCTTTTCCTTGCATCCTGCTCATATCCGCCTGGCAATGTAAGTAGTATATTTTATATCATTATATTTTATATCATAGGCAACAGAAACCAGATATATGTATGTGTATCGTGTTTTTTAAATGATTTCTTTTATTGCGAACCCAATGAAAGTTTTCCACAGTGCCATCTCTATCTTGACCAGGTATTTAAACTTTTGCAAGTTCACCTGTCCTATTGAATAAATACAATAGCTATTGTTCTCTGTGTAGTTTATTCTCTGAGACCTTTAAATTTCTTCTAAGAGAAATCTATCATTCATTGATTAAATTACCTGAGTAAAAAAAATTTCTTACATGTAGACAAAAATACTTTTTTTATACTCATTAATTGCGTGTGATGATGTATTTATTCAATATTAATAATATATTTTCATTCAGTTTAATATAAACATTGATTCAATCATAAAAAGTTGATTTCTAAAAAAAGTTTTATCAATGTTTCTATTGAAAGTTGATTTTTTTTTGTTTGGTTATAGAATACATTTAAGAAGATCTTAATTTGAAACATCATTATTTTCAAGTTCTTATTCATGTCAAACAAATTTTTTTTAAAAGGAACAATGTTGAAAGTTTTGTCAGAAATCAACTTTTTATGATTGAATCAATGTTTATATTAAACTGAATGAAAATATATTATTATTGCGAACCCAATGAAAGTTTTCCACAGTGCCATCTCTATCTTGACCAGGTATTTAAACTTTTGCAAGTTCACCTGTCCTATTGAATAAATACAATAGCTATTGTTCTCTGTGTAGTTTATTCTCTGGGACCTTTAAATTCCTTCTAAGAGAAATCTATCATTCATTGATTAAATTACCTGAGTAAAAAAAAATTCTTATATATAGACAAAAATACTGTTTTTATACTCATTAACTGCGTGTTATGATGTAGTTATTCAATATTAATAATATATTTTCATTCTGTTTAATATAAACATTGATTCAATCATAAAAAGTTGATTTCTGACAAAACTTTCAACATTGTTCATTTTAAAAAAAAAATTGTTTGACATGAATAAGAACTTGAAAATAATGATGTTTCAAATTAAGATCTCCTTCAATGTATTCTATAACTAAACAAAAAAAAAATCAAATTTCAATAGCAACATTGATAAAACTTTTGTTAGAAATCAACTTTTTATGATTGAATCAATGTTTATATTAAACTGAATGAAAATATATTATTAATATTGAATAAATACATCATCACATGCAGTTATTGAGTATAAAAACAGTATTTTTGTCTATATGTAAGAAAACTTTTTTACTCAGGTAATTTAATCAATGAATGATAGATTTCTCTTAGAAGAAATTTAAAGGTCCCAGTGAATAAACTACACAGAGAAAAATAGCTATTGTATTTATTCAATAGGACAGGTGAACTTGCAAAAGTTTAAATAACTGGTCAAGATAGAGATGGCACTGTGGAAAACTTTCATTGGGTTCGCAATAATATTGAATAACTACATCATCACACGCAATTAATGAGTATAAAAAAAGTATTTTTGTCTACATGTAAGAATTTCTTTTTACAATTTAATCAATGAATGATAGATTTCTCTTAGAAGAAATTTAAAGGTCCCAGAGAATAAACTACACAGAGAACAATAGCTATTGTATTTATTCAATAGGACAGGTGAACTTGCAAAAGTTTATTGCGAACCCAATGAAAGTTTTCCACAGTGCCATCTCTATCTTGACCAGGTATTTAAACTTTTGCAAGTTCACCTGTTCTATTGAATGAATACAATAGCTATTTTTCTCTGTGTAGTTTATTCACTGGGACCTTTAAATTTCTTCTAAGAGAAATCTATCATTCATTGATTAAATTACCTGTGTAAAAAAAAATTCTTTTATATAGACAAAAATACTTTTTTTATACTCATTAATTGCGTGTGATGATGTAGTTATTCAATATTAATAATATATTTTCATTCAGTTTAATATAAACATTGATTCAATCATAAGAAGTTTAACAAAAGTTTTATCAATGTTCCTATTGAAAGTTGATTTTTTTTTGTTTAGTTATAGAATACATTTAAGAAGATCTTAATTTGAAACATCATTATTTTCAAGTTCTTATTCATGTCAAACAAATTTTTTTTTAAAAGGAACAATGTTGAAAGTTTTGTCAGAAATCAAATTTTTATGATTGAATCAATGTTTATATTAAACTGAATGAAAATATATTATTAATATTGAATAACTACATCATCACACACAGTTAATGAGTATAAAAACAGTATTTTTGTCTATATATAAGAAATTTTTTTTACTCAGGTAATTCAATCAATGAATGATAGATTTCTCTTAGAAGAAATTTAAAGGTCCCAGAGAATAAACTACACAGAGAACAATAGCTATTGTATCTATTCAATAGGACAGGTGAACTTGCAAAAGTTTAAATACCTGGTCAAGATAGAGATGGCACTGTGGAAAACTTTCATTGGGTTCGCAATAAATACCTGGTCAAGATAGAGATGGCACTGTGGAAAACTTTCATTGGGTTCGCAATAAGTGTTACATGTATGTACAATCTGATTGTTGTATTCAAAAAACATTTTGAAAATTCACCATACATGTATTAATATTTATTAAACGTAAATGAAAAAAAGTGAGTGGACCGCGAACACGTGTCTTTAATCGGGCATAAATATATATAAGGTGGATGAAGGCATCAGAAAAGCGCATCGGACGCACGAAATTAATAAATTGGTATTTTCAATTCTAACACGGGTCGATACCATGGCTGGTGGATTGTTTGTCAACTTAAGATTCAAAGCTTACCAGATTTATAATATTTTTTTTTTAATTTTTCGATTGTTAATTTAGAAATGATTAGGAAACTAATGTTCCGAAACCCGGAGGCAAAGTTTACATTAGTTGAATTTGGATTTAGGCCCCTTTGGTTATAAAGCTCTTCACGTGGTTTGGTTTTATACGACCTTTGCTTTCACATTTTCGGGTTTGAGCGTTCTAGATGAAAGTAAACCAAAAAGCGCTTAGGACACACGAATTATAAAATTTTTCATGTTCTTTTACCAACACTGGTCGATACCAATGCTGGCGGACTGATAGTCAGCTCTGTATTAAAAAAAATAAATTATACTACCTTTTTCTCAAATGAGGATGAAACTAATGTTCCGGGACCCTGAGACAAAGTAACTCCCTAGATGAATTTTGCTTGTTCCCTTACTCTTTATAGATATAAGAAGATGTGGTATGAGAGCCAATGAGACAACTCTCCATCCAAGTCAAAATTTATAAAAGTAAACCATTATAGGTCAAAGTACGGTCTTCAACACGGAGCCTTGGCTCACACCGAACAGCAAGCTATAAAGGGCCCCTAAAATTACTAGTACAAAACCATTCAAACGGAAAAAACAACGGTCTAATCTATATAAAAAACGAGAAACGAGAAACACTTATGAACCACATCAACAAACGACAACTACTGAACATCAGATTCCTGACTTAGGAGAGGTGCAAACAATTGCAGCGGGTTTAAACGTTTTAATGGTACCAAACCTTCACCCTTATCTGAAACAATAGTGTAACATCACAACATAGAAAGACACACTATAAAATATCAATTGAAATGGCTTAACTCAATCAAAAGACATATTAGACACCAGTGAACATGTTTTGCATTTTATTCTTCCTTTGCTTTCAAATATAAGGTTTGAGCGTTCCTGATGAAGGTAAATGACTGGTCCATACCACTGCTGGTTGATAGTCAACCCAAAATTCAAAGCATACAAGTTGTATGATACTTTTTTCTTAAATTCTTCGTTGATAAATTTAGAAATGATTAAGAAATTAATGTTCCGACTCCTTGAGTCAAAGTTAACCCTAAGACTAGATGAATTTTGCTTGTTCCCTTACTCTTTCAAATATTTCAGCTATTCAAATCTGCTTCATTTAGGCTTTGGTGGATAGTTGTCTTTTTGGCAATCATGACACGTCTCCTTATTATATAACAACTATAGAGAATTTATATTGTTGTAAATACTATCAGTTCAACAGAAGATGTCAAGGGCAACTCGTACTCTTTTTGACCTACAAAGTGCAAATAAACTCACCGTAGATACAAAATACGGTTGTCTGTTTTAATTGTATTTCTACAAAAAGGAGTTATCTATATTGTTTATTTTCGATATCTAAAATTGAACTTTTAGTTAAAATTAGTTATGAAAATATTATAATAACAAACTGTTTTAATTTTGAATAAGAAGGAATAAACATACCATCCCTATTAAGTGCAAGGAATTTCGTCCCGTCTTTTATCAATTCGAGCATGAGAACCGAATTCAGAAAAAATAACTAGGTATTTAGTAGGACTAGTAAGATAGATGAAAGAAAAGCGTTGTATATATAGAAAATCATACCTTATATTTATTTAATTTTTTATAATTCTTTTTTTACACAATAAGTCATCTTAATATCTAAATATTTTTTTGAGATATTGCTATAAACGGTTGTTTTCATTTGTCCACATGGTTTTAAGCCATTTATTGAGATTCATAGAAGAAAAGAAACAATCCTGTCATGAAAAGATTACAGTTTCCACGCAACCTTAGAAATGCATGACAACATTTGATGATGATATATACCGCGAAAATGAAATACATTATGTCGTGAAAGAGATGAGAAGCCATCAGAAGAATTCAGGAAGCAGCGTTTAAATGATGCAGTTTTATATTATTTAGAACATGCAAATAATGATTTTAAAAAACCTGAGGGATTGCACGAACTCAAAGAGAAAGCGAGACAGGGTTCGTCAACAGGACAACACAATAGTGTCTACTTATGTAATCACCTCTCATGATTGTTACCGCGGTGAATATAATATTTTATCAAAGAAGATTCCATATGCTCTTATCCAACTAGAAAAGACATTTTATTGTCATATAAAAAGTGTTTTTTAAACAAAAAACTTATACATGTATTTACTGAGGCTATAGATGAAAAGGTCCTTCAATTTTACAAAAGTCGATGGAAAATTTTCATGTCATCAGACATATTAATAAAACTTTTGTTTATCTAAATAATCTAGACATATCAGGTAAACATTCTTTCCTTTTTATAACATTTTGTCTTATTTTCATACATAACTAGGGGCGATATGCATATTGAACTTAATATAAACATAAGGAGACGTGGTATGATTGCCACTATACTGAGACTACGTTCTACCATAGACCAAAGGACATGAGCACACAATTACAAATCACCATACGGCCTTCAACAATGAATAAAACATTCATACTGTACAGCTAGCAATAAAAGGCATAGGTGTGGCAAAATGTGAACCCAACGGTCTGAATTGTACCAAAACAATTATAACAGAAAGAAACAAACGACAAACACTAGATAACTCATGGCTTGGAACAGACACATAAAAGATGTTTGTGAGCGCTCTACCCTTCCTAACCTTGGACAGTGCTGTAACAGTACAACGTAAAAACTAATTGTAAGATCATTCGGAAAGGGTTTGACTTACAAGTTCGGTACTAAGCATAGACACAACTAACAATGAGACAAAAGACACAAAGTCCCGAATTAAGAGTACTCACAATTACTGAAAGCTAGTTCAAAGCCCAATTTCAACTTATCATTAACCATGTTTTCCCAGACCTAAATATCAATCAGTACCCCTCCAGCGAATTATATAAGTATAAGCAGATGTAGAACCATAGGTATTAATGACTAAGAACTAGTGTATGAAACTATTAAAATTATTATCAATGTTAGTGCCAATAACGAAAATATTCAATGATCTTTATTCAAAAACGACAACCTGATGTTATTCAAAGCACCAATTAATATACATGGATTGATCAGTTCTCTGTTCATGTTCCCCTTTATTTTTAAAGTTACGTTAAATTCGTAATTATTCGTGGGATACCTTTCGTGAATTTTGTTGCTAAACGTCACTCACAAATTTTAAATGTTGAACGAAGTATAAACTTTCTATATATAGATATAAGAAGATGTGGTATGAGTGCCAATGAGACAACTCTCCATATATATGTTGGAATAAAGACATTGGTGAAACAACGAAATCAATTATCAACGAAAATATTTCTTAATCAATTAAAATTAGTACCCATGTAAATAAATAAATCCACAGTATTGTTGAGTTGCTATGTTATTAATTGCTACTCTGCATCTCCTGAAATTTTAGAACCCACTTTGGGGTCAATTTAATGTCTTTATTATCAAATAGCATGTAGAATGTTCATAAAGCAATTTAACAATTTAAATCCTTTTCTTGTCATTTTTACATGTATGACGATATTGTCAAAACCTAAAACATATCTTGTTTCACTTGTCAATTTGTTGGTGCTTTATTATGGATGAATTGTTTCTTCTGTTTGGACTTGAATGCAACAGAAAGGAAATACTCATTATAATTGTTTATCAAATTTGATGTCACTGTTATAAATGGATCAAAACAGATAGAAGATACTAGGAAATAATCATTTTTTTTATATTTTCAGATGGAAGGCAATCTTACAGGGAAGTCAGTATGGTCTCTGATGGTTTTGGTTCTTTTAACATACCATTGGAAATTTGTAACCGGAGAGTTTGCTGGTGACGATATAGTTTTAGGCAAGTAAAGAATATACGCTTTTGAATATGTTTTTTTATGCCCCACTTATGGGCATTATGTTTTTTTTTCGGTCTGTGCGTCCGTTTGTTCGTCCGTCCGTTCGTTCGAGTGGGACATCCATGTACTATGGTCACATTCTTGATGTAACTATTATCATTTGTTTGATAGTCGTCAATCTAATTATCATGCTTGTTTCCCGATACTGTCAAACAAATAACTCGTTATCACCACTCACTCCATGCTGATTTTGCACAACCGGTAACTATCTTCCACTTTACTCCGTCAGATTCTTTGCTCGTATATCATCTGAAGACATCCAATAAAGGGTAATGGTCAGTGACCCTTTTCAAACTATCCAATCTAATCTCTTCCTACACACATTTTTGGATTTTTTTTACTATGGTCTATCAAAAATATTGTCGGATAAACTCCAAAATTCTATGTTCCAACTATTTCCTGAATGTATGTTCCGACCTGATTGCAAGCATCGCTTTACTTTAAAAACAGTAAAGTTTTTTCTTTTCATTTTTAGCTCACCTGGCCCAAAGTTTGAATTTAAATATTGAGCTTAATTGTTGTTATTGCAATTGCCATGATTGCATATTTGAAGAAATTCTCACACAATAACAGCATTTACACTTCGCTGTTTATTGACTCCTTCAAATTTTACTGCTTGAGATGTGCATTTCAACAATGAATTTTATCTCTTCGGTGATGCACTAGGCAAAACTTGTAAATTATAACTTGCAAAACAAAAAGAAGAATCATGAAAGAATATACAAATACAATCCGATAAATCGATTATTGGATTTTCGTCATATTGAATGAATGAATATTTTTTTATTTGCAAAAGCATACAGAACATGCTATGGCAATACATAATATATACACAATGTGACAAAAGACTGATAGCAGAGAACAATACAATAATAACATAACTATAATAACATATTGATATTGTAATATATCAGTTGCTCGACATAATCGTGACAAAGCCCCTTTTCTAAGATCGTTCCCTGCGCTCGCTCGATAAAAACTTCTTAGTATGACTCACAGCTGATGTTTTACAGAATTATTATGCAGAAAGCCTAAGAAAAGATAGACACATACAGATATACTTATTCAAAACACTTGTGATTCATTAAATATTTTATATCTATTTATATTTTCAGAGGTTGACAGGGCAATAGGTGGTTATGTTGCAACAACAGCTGTGGAGAAAATGCTTGAAATAAACGGAATGTTGGAAAACATCGCATCAACATGCAGCGCAAAAGTAGAATCAGAATATAAACTCTGCGAAGCATGTACTGAGTTGAGTACGAAGACATGTAACCCACCGCCGTGAGTAATTCAATATTTAGATATATTTGTATTAATGTTTTGAATATGAAAATCTTCAAGTGTTCTATATATTAATTTCATTATGTTTCAAGATGTTGTTGTTTATTTAAATTTTTCTCGTTATATATTCCATGTTTTCAAAGATAATTCTTCTCTCGAGATGTATATATCAAAGGATTATCTTCTGGTATAAACTACCATAAGAAATTGTACACCAAATTCTTATGAATTAAGGTTGCTAACTTAATTGATTATATAGCTGTTCAACATTTTAGGTTTTATAAGTCCTTGGCTTTCAAATATTCGGCTTTGAGCTAACCTGATGAAGTTAAATCCAGAAAAGCGCTTCGGACGCCTTAAATTTATAACTTGTTGTTTTTCATCTTTTGAAGGTTTATGAGAGAATGACATACAATCGGAAAATCAGATACATACTCTTGGAGGTTAAACTATGTTACACAAGAATCTAGCAAAAATTTTGGGATTTTATGAATAGCAAAGAAGCTAGTTTCATTCAAATGTGTACATCTACAGCTGACTATGCGGTATGGGGTTTACTCATGGTTGAAGGCCGTACGGTGACCTATAGTTGTTAATTTCTGTGTCTTTTAGTCTCTTATGGAGAGTTGTCTCATTGTCAACCATACCAAGACAATCTAGCAACTGATGAAATTATAACCATTTTAAAGATTAATCTATTGATTCCTTATTTATGAATTTTGGAGCTATATGAAACATATTGAAACCGAATATCTGATTTAGGGTTAAAAAATTGTATTGTGCTAGCTTGTGGGTAAACATTGAAGAGTGGGTAATATCTTCCAGTTACTATGATAAAATAAAAATTATGCACGAATACTTAGGTACAAAATGAGGGGACAGACGGATTGAATAAAAACTTATTGCGCATGACGGAAACCTTTCAGATGTTGGCATTTTCTTACAATTTAGATTTGCTATTTTGGTAAGTTGACAATGAGACTATTTCTTCTAGCTTTCCTTATATGAAGTTTGGTTTACAAGATAGAAAAATATATTGAAAATTTACTTTTTTTTTTGCAGAAACCCTTTAAAAGAATTGTCAGTTCTTATTTTCTCGTCTTACGTTCTAACGGTGTCTGCCACTGAAGTCATAGTGTCGAAGGCTTCAAAAGCTCTTGATCGGTTCGGTAAAGATAGTTAGAAATACCTTGAAACTGTTGGTAAAACGGCAGAAAAACTAGGAAAATCTGTTCTTAGAGGTGGAGACAGATTGTTTAAATCGACTGGAAAAAAACTGAAAGAAATGGGAAAAAGATTAGAAGACGTTTCAAAAGATTTATTAAAAAAAAGTACAAAAGGACTAACACATATATCTAAGCAAATTGCTACAGGTATTAAAGATACGTTAAAAGGCCTTAAGAAAACAACTAGGCCACTCATAAAAGGAACTGTTAAAATTTTGAATACTGTTGGAAAAACTGCAGGAAAAGCTGTCAAGGATTTGGGCAAGGGTATCTCTAAAACGTTATCAAATACAGCCAAATTAGTAGGAGGTGCTGTAAGGAGAATACTTAACACTCGACTACCTCGGATATCTTACCGTCTTCCACGAGTACGACTTCCTCGGGTATCTTTTCGTGCTCCACGCATACATGTACGACTTCCTCGAGTATCCTTTCGTGGTCCAAGTAAGTAAATAGATATAAGAAGATGTGGTATTAGTGCAAATGAGACAACTCTCCATCCAAGTCACAATTTGTAAAAGTAAACCATTATAGGTCGAAGTACGGTCTTCAACACGGAGCCTTGGCTCACACCGAATAGCAAGCTTCAAACGGGAAAACCAACGGTCTAATCTATATAAAAAACGAGAAACGAGAAACACTTATGAACCACATCAAGAAACGACAACTACTAAACATCAGATTCCTGACTTAGGGCAGGTGCAAACAAATGCAGCGGGTTTAAACGTTTTGATAGGTACCAACCTTCACCCTTATCTGAAACAATAGTGTAACATCACAACATAGAAAGACACACTATAAAATATCAATTGAAATGGCTTAACTCAATCAAAAGACATATTAACACAAGTGAACATACACTGAACGAATAAATTTGATCTATGTATAAACATGTTTAAAAAAAATAAATAACTCATAGTAAATACATGCACATCCGAATTATTTTTATTATAGCTGAAATTATAAACTATCAATATTCGCTAAGAATTAATTGTCAGTTCATTATGGCAAATCAAGAGCAAGTAATAGTAGTATCACTGACATATCCTATGTATGAACTGAATACATTTGTAACAAAATATGCTTCCAGGGTTTGGTCGTCGCTGGGGGAAAAAACGAGATACAAAAATAGTGCGTGATATGAGTTGTTCGTGTACTATGTGTGACCCTTTCGAGGAAGGAGTTTCTGAAACGGAAATGACAAAAAGAGGTATGTACACTTCAATTTCGATGATAATAGTTGTGTATGACTCTCCTTCAATCTAAAATTTGTATTTGTATGTATTCTTATGAAAAAGAAAATTATCATGTTATTATTATTATTGGTTTTGCATGCTTCATCATATGTTGTTTAAGTTCTTTCTGTATCTAAATTCTGATAGACAGTATCCATCTCATTAAACCTGAAATACAAGAAAACAGAGATACATTTTAGTCTGTTTTAGATATTGTCTTGTATTTAGAAATCGACAATGAGGGTCGGTTCAGAGCTAAACTACACGACAAGAATTTGATTTTTCAATTGTGAACTATCCATTTCTGTGAAAATACCAGCAGCACCTGCATGTGGAATATATATCTCGTATTCAATACGATATAACGTTTTCTATCATGATTTCACCGCTAACAAGGGACTTTTGCATCAGGAGTTCAAGTAGTAAATTTGAAGTCAACCTACGAAATTTTTACGGATGTCAAAATGATTGTTTGACAATAATTGAATACCTGTTTCACAGTTGACCACGTAAATGTTCCAATTGTCCTAAACACAATCATATCCTTTTTTCTTCGATTGTGACATTACCGAATATGTCTTATTGCCGTAATTTTACTTCCTGCAAATTCTTTTCTCAGTGGTGCTATATGTTTTTCATCGACTCATGTTTTTATTGTCCCATTTGTATCCTTTCTCCTTTGATTTTTTAACCACTATGCCTTAAACGAGAGAAGCGATATAAGATCAAGGTACAAACCCTAAAACTTTTAAAAGGTTGTCCACGCTTGTTTTGATTGTTAAAAATAATTAAAATCAACAACTGTTTTAATACGAGGTTAAAAAAATATACGGGGAATATGAACGATTTCCATTCTGATGTTTATATAGAATACTCATATATACAGTACATTACTGTTAAAGCTTGAGTTAAAAAGGGGAGGGGAAAATTCAGTACTTGTGTGGGAAAACGAAAGATTATCAGTACGTTAAAGAGCCCTGACAACAATTACTGAAAGGTTTTCGTTTTTTCTGTGGGATGTTTGAGTTTAATATAATTTGGGAGGTTTTAAGTTCTAGATGCATGGATTCATTTGGATCTGAAATTATTTTGCTACTGTTATACAGGTGGGAGAATATGGACAGCTTTTAAATACATGTATAATGATCAAGCGTTCCTAAACAGTATAATCACCAGAGATTCTTTTCAAATGGCTTTAATATTTCTTTTGTTATATTGTTGGAAGGCATAATAGACGATGGTATGACTAGTGAGGGTTCAAGCAGCATCATTTTCATTCTTCTTTTTCTTTGTTTTCATTTTTAAACAGACATTTACAATAATCCGAAAATAAAAGATACAAATATTCCCTATCCCCCCAAAAAAGGACACCATACACAACTTTCTGTTAATAGAAAAGAAAGAATACGGGTATCCATCCTTGACACAACATGAATATTTGCACAGCGAAACCAAAAGAACATCGCGTCTATTGGTGTTCTACATCTCAAAAGCACAGTGAGGCTTTCAACACGGATCAAACAAACTCTCACCTCACTGCAAGCTAAAGACGGCCTCTAGCACCGGTTTGAGCGGAATTCTTTGCTAACTGACGATTATGCATCAACTGTGAATTAAAGAACAAAGCCATGGAATTATATCCTGCAAGGTGTTTTTCTTTTACATCAAAATGTTGACTTGTCGACAATTATCTTTGCAAGTTCTTTTTCGATTTTGAAAATTTTTGGTTCTAAAATTATGGGACTCTATCCATCAGATTTCAAGCAATTTTTAAGATGTCACATACTTATTCTAGAATGCTTAGATCAAATTACTATAAATCCTTTATGCTGTTGTTGGGATTGGTGAATGTTTCGACTCAACTTTAGATTTTGAAAATTACAATTTTATACGCATAATCTTATTATCATGCTATTTTTTCTATAAAGCAATTTTAGGGGCAGATCCAGGATTTCTGAAAGGGGTGTAATTCCTTGATTTTAATGATTTTTTAGGGGGGGTAATCAAAGGGCGTGCATACGCCCTCTTCGCTTTGGATCCGACACTACTGATTAGATGCCTTGTAAATTTTCCATTTTATTCTCGCTACATCTGTTTGTTTTGTATTACAAAGCTTATTTTTTTGGTAAATATAAATGCAAATAACAAAAGGGTTGAATAAGATTGAGAATAGAAATGGGGAATGAGTCAAAGAGACAACAACCCGACCAAAGAGCAGAAAACAGCCAAAGGCCACCAATGGATCTTCAACACAGCGAGAAAATCCTTGAAGTATGGTTTGTCAATAATAACTTTTCAACAGGCAAGTATTGCTGGAATTTTGTTTGCATTTTGCATGCAATTACTACTCTGTTTTTATTTAAATTTACCATGTACATAGTTTATAAAAATCCTTATTTTGTTAAGCTGATTTAACGTTTCTGATGTATTTTCCCTTATCTGTAAGTAATTAAAAAGATTTTGATTTTTGTTGCAGTGTGTGGATCCAGTTATTTCTCAAATCAAGCTAATCTCGATTCGGAGTTTAATGATTTAAGCAACTTGCATGATTTTACAGTTAATAATCAACTTGTTACAAAGGTAATACATGCTATCATAATAAAAAAGGTGTAACAGGAATTGCCAAAAATACTGCACTGTTCAGCTAACATAATCAACCATCAACCCCCAAAATCCGCAAAAAAAACCCAGATGTACAATGTTAAACAACAACGAACAACACATTGTTCAAAAAGCCTGACTTTTTACAGGTACACATTTGGTAGATTAAAATCAGTTTTCAATTAGGTTTTCACACCCCACCCCTTTTCCTTTCTGCCTGTCTAGATCAGATGTCGTAAAATTAGTATTCACAGTAAATATACAGTATGGCTTTTAACTTTAATAATGAAATAAAAAAGGCAAATACATTGGAAGGAAGGATGAAAATATCTCTACAGGAAGTTAGCTAAGGTATACATTGTAAATTATAAAAGCTGTTTTGCTTTCAAAAGTAGATGAATTGTGTCTTTTTGTGGAGTTTGACAAAACTCTTTCCCGAACCAATACCAACTGGCTGCTACCTAGATGTATGTTATGAATCTGCTGAATTAACTTAATTAAGTAAAATAATTATGATAGAAGCAGAGATAGTTTAAATCAACATATTTTTTATAGTTTGTACAGTCTATCAAAATAGATAAAACTAAGTTTATTGAGAGGTTGAAGATATTCATATGGACACCAATTGTGTCACTTCAATAGCAGACTTGTTCCTTTATGGTTATGAAATCTAGTAAAACTCAGTAAAGATTCCTCTAAATTCTGTTTGATAAAAGAACATTGAAAACTCTTTCCGTTATGATATTTTTTCTGTTACATAACTTTGAATTAAATAATTATACTGTTGGTTGTTACCCTTAAACAATGACTTTAAATACATCGAATTCTAATTCCAATATCAATAAATCAGGCCGTTGCATTTTCTTTAGAGTTGTCATTTATCACCCCAGTGCATTTTATAGTAATACGGCATTGGCTTTTCTCATTGATATAGGTAATACGATGACCTGTAACTGTTCACATCTTTGTCTTTTGATCATTATGAATACTAATAGTTGTCTCATTTGAAATCATCTCGGTATTCTTATCAAGAAATGGTAAAAGAAAATTTCTGATATATAATAATTCCAGGAGCTGATTTTATACTTTTAAATGAATTATATATTTTTTTTAATTTATTTATTATTTTTCAGAAATTTGAATTCTATATTATTTTTTTTCAGATTGTTATGGAGCTGTCGTCTTTAGAAAAGATAAACAGCGAGTATTACCTATCCGATTCAAAAATAACGTTTTTAGCTCCAAACGGAAGGGAATTAAATGTAGAGATGACTAAAGGAATGCCGTTTGCTGGATTGACGCCTTTAAATACTACAGAAATTGCGAGTATAGAAGGGCCAAAAGTTTTTAAGTTACTGAAAATGAATCCTTGAAAGCTTCATTAAAACTGCATAATGCTAACATGATATTTGTTGTATTTTTTATACGGTTTGGTTAATATCATTACGATTGGTTGATTTATTGGTTTTTACTACTGTGCTATTTCGTGGCGGTCAGTTTTTATTGGTAGAGAAATCGGAGTGCCCGGAGAGAACCACCGACTTTCGGTTTGAAAACTGGCAAACTTAATCAACTAAGATTGGAGTCAAGTGCACCTTCCAAGTACGAGATTCGAACTCACAACCTCAGTGTTCTTATGCTAGCGATACAGTAGTTTGACTACTTATACCACTCAATTACCGAAGCCCCGCTTAATCATTATGGTTAAATCTAATATTGATACACGCTTGTTTTAAGAATTCAAAACTGATACGATTACTTCAAATAACTGTTAATGGCAACGAAGAAATTGAAACAAGAGAAAGCATATTGATAAAGCTTATAAGGAATGTTCTTATCTTATATACTAAAACGAAGTATTGTTAGTACTATGTTGGATAAAAAAGATACCAAAGGTTAACAAAAAACTCATGAGTAGAAGAAAAAAGGGACAACAGCATGCCCAAAACGAAAAAATAAAAAGACAAACAAAAGTACACGAAATTTTAGTCAGAAACCCATAAATTGAGCAACACGAACCCTATTAAACAACCCATGTACTCAAATGCGTCCGAAGGTTAAGCAGTTCCTGATCAACTGCCGTTACCATGACCAGTTTAACAGTAGTGCTGTTGTGTATATAAACATGAGGCATACTCTGGTTAATTTTAATATGCTCCCTTAGTTTACATTATGTGCAGAGAGAAATTAATCTATTATATATCGGATCTCATTTCTTTTCTGTCTGGTCAAAACTGCACAGATGTTAACTGATTTCCAAAATACCAGTACTTTTCCCCAATATTAACACAGATGGACGACTTCACACTAAAATCTATGACAAACGGGATGATTTCAACTTCCCAATTATCAATTTCCCATTTCTCTGCAGTAACATACCCTCTGCTCCATCGTATGGTGTGTTCATATCTCAAATGATACGTTATGCTCGTGCATGTTCACAATATACTGACTTCATATACAGGAGTGTACTCCTTACGCAGAAACTGCTCCAACAGAGTTATGAGGAGGAAAGACTAAAAATGACAATCCGTAAATTTTATGGACACCATCAAGAATTGGTTGATCTATACGATGTGTCTGTGTCTAAACTAACTAATGACATTTTTACCACGTCTTAGATTGTGGTTTAATATCTATGTTGTCTGTCTGCTAAGTACCAAACGTGACCTATTCCCGAATATGACTGTTATACCGAGAGTGAATTTACTTTGCTGTACGAGTCTCGATATTTGTACATCCAACATTCATGTATTTATTTTTAATGTTTTTGTTATGGTTTCGGTTGAATAACGTGTTATGTCGTATCGTTTGTTGTCCAAAAATGATTATAAAATTGCCTTTCAGTCCCGCCGTTGTCGTGTTCCCGAATGTGGCTGGTGTGCTGATTTTGAGTTTGCACTGCTGTGCGGCGTGTCTCTGTGTTTTGTACATCCAACTTTCATGGATTTATTTTTGATGTTTCTGTTATGGTTTCGATTGAATAATCTGTTATGTCTTATCGTTTGTAGTCCAAATAATTTTAAAATTGCCTTTCCATACCATCATTGTCATGAGGGTTGTTTGGATTAATATTGTATGATAATTGTATGGAGTTAGAGATTAAAATTGAGAATGGAAATGGGGAATGTGTCAAAGAGACAACAACCCGACCATAGAACAGACAACAGCAGAAGGTCACCAACAGGTCTTCAATGCAGCGAGAAATTCCCGCACCCGGAGGCGTCCTTCAGCTGGCCCCTAAACAAATATATATACTAGTTCAGTGATAATGCATGTTAGTTACGTAAGCGCGTCACTGTTTTTGATATCCTGTGGTGTTTAGCGTTGATGGAATATGTTCGTTGTTGTTCTGCGATTTGCATGTTATGTCGACTATTATATAATTTGTTTGTGCGTTTCTCTGTTATGGATGTTCTTGTGTGTGTTTGTGTTGTATTTCTGTCACGTAGTGTTTTAGCGATATTTTTTAACATTGTCATAAAGCGGGAGGTTTGGCATGTCATTAAACCAGGTTCAACCCACCATTTTTTCTTAAAATGTCCTGTACCAAGTCAGGAATATGGCAGTTGTTATCAAATAGTTCGTTTCCATGTGTGTTGGCGTTTGTTTCTGTTTATCCTTTGTTTTCCTATTATAGTTGACGTGTTTTCCCTCGGTTTTGGTTTGTAACTCGGATTTGTTTTCTCTCAATCAATACCATATCAATCTTCCCTTTTTTCATCAAATATGTGGCGGGGTTAATTATATGAAAATAATGAAACATCGAAATGGACATACAATTTTCGATTCGTTACAAAAGACAATAGCATCTAAAGAAAAAAAAACAAAGAAGAAGTTCCATCGGAGTGTTTTAGTGCCTAAAACGAAATCAAAATCCTAGTGCAAGCTTGAGAACTGTAAGAAGATGTGTATCCCAAAAGGCAGACGAGCGAGAAAAAAAATGGACACAGATAGTTTATATAATATTCCCTTATATAGCATCAATACAAACACATTCTTAATTCTAACTTTAAGCGAATCCTCATATCCGGGATCCTTGTATATCAATCTTCAATTTTAACTACAAAATATGCATTATATTTATGTATATTATATTAATTTGACTTTGTATTAAATATATATAACACTGATTAATTTTATGGTAACTGTTGTTGAATGATATATGAGATAAAACTTTTAGAATGTTAACAATGTCTAATCCTTAATTACTTATGACGACATCTTATGTGTTAACTTGGTAAGTTTTGCTTTTACACAACTGTATAAACTGTTAATAATAAAACAATGTATACAACGTTAGAACGATGATTTGCCTCGAAACAATCACTATGAGACCATCATAACCGACATTTGAATTTTGTCCTCAATTTCAGATTATTAATTGTTTACAGGAAAAATGTCATTAAAATAAGCTAGTACGTTACATTTGATGACCTAACCAGTTCATATCACTGTTGATAACGTTCATTCTTATTTCTTCCTCATACAGTCGTGTTTGTCCCTAATAGTGTTTTAGTTGACTAATGCAATAACAGTTTCCTTTATGAGGAAGTGAAACACATTGTAACATGTCAAATCATTTCCCTTGTTTTGTTTGAAATAAACAATGAAAATCAAATTATTTGTGGCAATTTAGCAAAATTTCACTTTATTTTCCCTACAGTTGTTTGCTAAGAGCTTTTAATTTCTGTTTGTCTAAAATTTGACTAAAATCAAAAATTTAAAATCTTTGCTAATGTTTTAAGTATTCGTCAAAAGATACTATTCTTACGGATTTAACAACGTAACATTTTTTGTTTATTAAGTCGAAGTTCGGAGTCGGAGACTATGAAATATCTTTCAAAAACATCAAATTCCCTAAGTACCGAAACGCAACGGAATAAACCAAAACTAAAGAAATGTATAAAAAGAGGGGCAAGTGATTCCAGAGGAACATTCAAACTCATATTTCGAAAATAAACAGACAAAGTCATGGCTAAAAAAAAAGGACAAACAATTAAACAATAGTACACAAAACACAACAAAGAAAACTAAAGACTGAACAACACGAACCCCACCAAAAATCTGAGGTGAGCTCAGGTGCTCCGGAATGGTAAGCAGATCCACATGTGGCACCCGTCGTGTTGCTCATGTTATTACAAACCCGGGTATAAGTCTAATTCAGTAGGTTACATTCGGGAAAAAGGTACGGGATTGTAGTTACGACATTAGGAACATATCCGTTATCATCTGTGTAACGGATATTCCATAACGGTAAACCAACTCGTGATGGTGTCCGTAAAACTTACGAAAGAATGACTTCAACTTCACCACTTGGAAATCTTGGTTTAATAACTTACTTGTGATCAGCAACCTTCTATCAAGGAAATCATGATCGGAAATACAAGCATTGGAATATCGTTTCAAATTGGATATATATACTCGTATGCATGCGCTGCTGGAATGTTGTTACAACGAAATGAAAAGTTCACAATTCATCTCTTTTGTCGTAAAGTTTTGTTTTCAACTGACCCTCATTGTCAATTCTAGGTGCAAGTCAAGATATGAGGCAGACTTAACTGTATCTGTTGTATCCTTTATCTCAAGTTCAATGGGATAGATTCGTTTAACATAGTCACCAAATTTTGACTTTATTTAGTTAGAGAACATCATCTATATAGCGGAAAGTAAAGTTAAAGGATACTGCTTACAACTTTTCTTTCTTCTTAAGAAGTTCCTGTATGAAGTTAGCCTAATATGAATAAAGGAATACGTGGGCAAGAAGTGGGGCACAGTTTGTTCCCATGGGAATGCCGATTGTTGTTGAAAAACACGTCCCCAAAAGTAACAAATATGTTGTCAATCAAGAAATCAAGCATCTTGATAATGTCAGTTTCAGAAAATTTGTTGTCAGAATCAGTGAATTTTTACAAAGTAGGATTTTTTCCCTCCCGAAGACAAGATACTTGTATCTACGTTGGCCATTCTTTTTTATGAAACAAAAAAGGACCAACTCTTTCAATTTGTCTTTTGGTTTGAAATGGGAAATACTTGTTTAAAATATTTTGAAAAGTCAAATCATTGCAAAATGAAAAATACTTCAGTGTATGTTTACTTGTGTTAATATGTCTTTTGATTGAGTTAAGCCATTTCAATTGATATTTTAAAGAGTGTCTTTTTTATGTTGTGATGTTGTTTCAGATAAGGGCGAAGGTTGGTAACTATTAAAACGTTTAAACCCGCTGCATTTGTTTGCACCTGTCCTAAGTCAAGAATCTGATGTTCAGTAGTTGTCGTTTGTTGATGTGGTTCATAAGTGTTTCTCGTTTCTCTTTTTTTATATAAATTAGACCGTTGGCTTTCCCGTTTGAATGGTTTTACACATGTAATTTTTGGGGCCCTTTATAGCTTGCTGTTCGGTGTGAGCCAAGGCTCCGTGTTGAAGACCGTACTTTGACCTATAATGGTTTACTTTTACAAATTGTGACTTGGATGAGAGAGTTGTCTCATTGGCACCACATCTTCTTATATCTATTAGATTGTGTACTCTAAAAGGAACTTTTGAATGTTGTAGATGCTAGTAAGGATATGAGACAGACTTAACTGTATCTGTTGTAGCCTTTATCTCAAGTTCGATGGGATATAAATCAATCAACATAGTCACCAAATTTTGAATTATTTAATGAGAAAACATCATCTATACAGCGGAAAGTAAAGTTAAAGGATACTGCTAACTTCTTTTCTTTCTTCCTAAGAAGTTTCTGTATGAAGTCAGCCTAATATGAATAAAGGAATACGTTGGCAGAAGGGGGACTGTTATACAAGTGAGAGGTTTAGCTAGCTATAAAACCAGGTTTAATCCACCATTTTCTACATAAGAGAATGTCTGTACCAAGTCCGGAATATGAAAGTTGTTATCCATTACTTTGATGTATTTGAGCTTTTGATTTTGCTATTAGATTAGGGACTTTCCGATTTGAATTTTCCTCGGAGTATTTTTGTGATTTTACTTTTTGCTAGAGAATTGAGCATCTTTTATTAAAATTCCACAGGTTTTGCAGCCATTGCCTTCACATTTCGAAATGAGACAGTGTTGTTCAGTGTCATCAAAATCCAAAATATAAGTATCACTTTCGATGACAATAATTACAGCAGGATCAAATACAAATGCGACGTTCAATTTTACCCATGTGACATGTGAGCCAACGGAGTCAGTTGTCATTTGGGACTTTCCGTTTTGAATTTTCCTCAAAGTTCACTATTTTTGTGATTTTTTTTTTGCACCAGTACAGGTTTTAAAGTTATGACTCATTGGTGATGATTGACAATCGTGCTACAAATAAATCTAGTTGTTCACAACTATGAAATTGAAGTCTATGATTTTGATTTAATAATTTGTAGACAGTATTTAATTGTTGTGAAGCTGGCATGTTTATAGAATAATTGCTTTGTATCATACTGCGAAGCGTTTAGTCTCAGTCGATAAACCTGCCAACTTATAGAATAATTAGTAAGCAACAGTTAGTTCTGATTGGTTGCTTTTTGGTGTGGCTTAGATCTATTGACTTGAATGAGTTATAAAGCTCGGACTACGTCAGGAAGGGGAGGAGAATCATATACGGATGGTCTGACAGTATGGGTATTCGTGACTCGATTGATGAATATATTGCTATGGATAATCGCTGATAGTCAAAATTGATGCATTTGCAATTGAGCATTTACCATGCTTTAATCTGTTTTACACGATAGGTTTTATTTACATCACAGTCTATGATGCGTGACGTATGCTGTTAATATCGTATCATCAGTCAGTGTATATAATGAACGAACTTTATAGCTATGCTCAAAGATAGGTTTACTTGATGCTGACATATATGCAATTATAAGATACTTATTTTAAGTATTTTCTTAAATTATCAGATTATAAAATTTGCAAAAATCATCGGTACATTGTTAATTCAAACTCAAGCATCAATTTATGGGTTACCCTCGCTGTGTACTTTTGATAAAGTCGGGAGTATCAATTTACTTGTACCTGACAAAGATATTTAATTCATTTGACAAAGTAAAAATATTCAGTCAGAATTATCGGTATCGCGTGTCCGTCTAATCAAGAAGATGCGAAATATCAACCTCCTTCGTTTAATGAATAATATGTTAGTTTAACTATTTTTATGTGACATTTGTTCTTTCACAGTCACTTATTATTGACCACCAGAACGGAGCCTATTCCATTCTAGGTCAAATTTTGTATCATATGACAGACTTATGAAACTGAAATCAAAATAAATGATCCGAAAAAATAATAAATACTTTTTTTTCCTTTATGAATAAACAACACAAAAAGTAAAGCTGACATTAATTTGTGATACTGCGAAGTACTCCATACCTTATTGGGAATGTTAAACATGTGAAAACATGTAAAATATGGATTAAAGTAGGAGGTGAGCACAAGATTTGTTATGTAGCATAGCCTTTAGAAGCTTGTTAGATGGCACCCAAATCGACCCTTCTGCAATTTCAGGTGCATTCGGTAGGATGGAATGGTTTCCCGAAATAATTTATTTCAACTTCATTCCTAAATTTTAAAAAAAGTGATAGCATTTGAAAGAACGTTCTTACGAAAATATAAAAATAATCAACCGAGTATTTTGGACAATTTTGGAGCCTCACTCCATATCCTGAAGATCGAAAAGCATAATAATTCATGTATTCCAATGAACTCGTTTGTGAAATGACCAGAAAAGACATTTCTATACTATTCAGCATATAAAATAATGGATATAAAAATAGTTTCCTTATTCAATTTTTAACAGGAAGACAGAAAATCAAAATAAGTGTTGTTACCTTGTATGTAAAACCGCAATTTGCCCAGTGTAGTATTGGTTGGCCAATTTATCAGATGAGTGTATCTAAATAGTGTTGGGTTGCTTGATAACTGTTAAGGTTAGTAAATAATAAAACAATTCAAAGCCAATTTGATATTTTGATATTAAACTGTGAATGAATATATAGCATTATTCGTAGTCGATGAAATGGAAATGCAAAGCTCTGTATATTATTTCCATATTGCAATTAAGACAAATGTTTATGTACAATTATAATATTTCAGTTTTTTATATATAACTAATTAAGGATTGGTTAAAAACATATGCAACTATCATGTTTGCATAGTTCAATTTGTTCAGTAGGGAATGAAGCTTTCGAAAAATGTAACTCCAGTAAACATTAGCTATATGAATTTTCGATTTGCTTTATAAGAGGCTTAAATTTGGAAATTTATTTTTAAATATGTTCGTATTTTTTTCAGATTACCAACAAAAGAAATGTTGTCTTCATTAAGAACTATGTATGCTTTGTTATACATATGTTTACGCTTACAAATTGGACAAACAGATCCTTGCAAATTTGACGAGCGATGTCAGTGTAGTAAAACGAGCAAAGGATATGTAACTGTAGATTGTTCGTGGAAAAACATAACAAAAATCCAGAACTTACCCAAGTCTACTGTATGTTTAAACGTATCACACAATTTGATTGAATACACTAGCAAAAGATTTTTCGAATCTGCCAAATATCTCTCAACATTAGACTTATCATTCAATAAATTGTCATCAATAACTGTCGCTACATTCAATGGTCTCTGGAAATTGCGTTACCTTTCTCTTGACAATAATGAATTGGTTTACAACAACCATACTTTTCAAAAGGAAACCTTTAGAGACTTGAAATCTCTTTCTCATTTAAGTTTGAAAAATAACAATATCAGGTCTAATGACTGTAAACGTCTTCCGGATGACACAATTATGCAATTGTCTGCTCTAGAAAAGCTGGAATTGGATGCTTGTGTTTGTGGAGATGATATTTTCGGGAAAGGATTCCACTACCTAAAGAAATTGAAATCATTGGTAATACGGAACAATTTTATCTGTTCAATGTCAAAATACACATTCAGGAATACTAAAAATCTGCAAAATGTTCTAATACATGGGATTGGCGAAATATCATTTCGAAAAGGAACATTTCGACACTTAAGATACCTAAAGCATCTTGAAATGTCTTTTGATTCCAAAAAAGGTGGTATAGTGTCGCCAGTAGAGAAAATTGCAAAAGACTTTATTTACACCTCAATCGAAACTTTAAAACTGGGTCAGTTAAAAATACCTTTACACACATTTCCTTTGTACATTCTTAATAAAGAACTGTATAAAAACAATATCACTGAAATATGCCTTACAGACAACGCGGGAAAAGGAGGACATTTTCCAATACCTATGGGTGCTCCGCCACAAACTCTTCAAATTTTGGATTTATCAAACAACAGTCTAACTCGATTTATACTTGATATAAAAAACTTTACTCGTCTTATTTTAAAGCAAAATTTACTAGGTGATTTCTTATCGACGGAATCTTATTTTGAAAAGAAAACTAACGAGTATTTCAGTATGATTGAAACTATTGATATATCTCAAAATGACATAAAAGAACTTGCACCATTCACATTTTATTCTCAACCATTATTACATCATATTGATTTAAGTAACAATAAAATACAAGACATCACATTCGATTTGTCCTGTTTGTTGGCCCTCGAATTTCTGAATCTCTCGAATAATAGAATCAAGTTTTTTAATGAAAGTGTTATGCGTACTATTAACACATTAGTGATGAACAAACAGCTTACTATAGATCTTTCTCAAAATTTATTGCAATGTACATGCAAGACAATTCCATTTTTACGATGGATGATCGAAAGCAATGTCTTATTTGTTGACCTTCAAGAGTACAGCTGTACTTTAGAAGATGGTAGCATAATTATCTTGAATCCGTTCGAATACAAAGTCCTTCAGTTAGAAAAAACCTGCAAATCGTACCTAGGACTGATAATAGGTGTATCATTGGCACTCCTAGTTGTTATCATGACTGTTTTCACAACTTTAGTGTATCGATATCGGTGGAAAATACGATACATGTACTATATGACAAAAGGAAAGTACAGCTATCAGAAAATATCGCCCGATAATGACGATGAATATACGTATGACGCATTTATATCATACTCCGAAGATGACAGAAGTTTTGTCTTTAACGACTGCATTGAAAAACTTGAAAAAGAAGAAAACTTCAGGCTATGCATACATCAACGCGATTTTATGCCCGGACAAGACATCACTGTAAACATAACAAATTGCATTCACACAAGTAGAAAAACAGTCTGTTTGATAACAAAAAAGTTTCTCGAGTCATATTACTGCATGTTCGAATTCAACATGGCACGTATGGAGAGTATTTATTCACGACATGGAAGAAACATTTTATTCCTTGTGTTTTATGAACAAATTCTGCCTAAAGAACTTCCACTTGTCATGCTAGAACTAGTCCAGAAAGAGTCTTACATGGAATACCCTAATGACGAACAAGGAAATGTTGTTTTCTGGGAAAAAATACAAGAAACGTTAAGGACAAACGTTCGAGCATGAGTTTTAGCGATAAATCGAAACAGGGAGGTTCATGTTTCATTTTGCTTCCAATAGAATAACTCATCATCTCATGAAGATTTATTGCTTTGTTCCAAGTTATGTAAACTGCATTCTGTTCAGAAATAGTTCATCTGATTTTGTTTATAGTAAAATAGTATTGTTTTTCTTCTCTTCTTTAGTTTTTTAGTTTAACTTGTATAATACCAGTGGTTTATAATTACTAGACAACAAAGGCAGGGTCATATGCGCAAAGTGGAAGCCAAATATTAGTATGAGCTCAAATTTACCTCGTGGATTTACATTTAGTCTACATAAGTTAAATTAATAAATTATCAACACCGGATGCATAGGCTAATACCTTTATGTTTGCCAAAGAAAAAAAAACTTATGTATAATGTAAGTTGGTAGTCGCGAAGTTAGGAATAATCGTAGAGATAACATGGGAAGTAAACTTTAAGTTCAATTTTATATATTTTTCATATTTGTTTGTTTGTTTTTGTTTTTTTTCATTTTTCTGTTTATTAAAGTGTTATTTCTATATATTATTTTATAAGAAATGTGTTTTTTCAATCTTTCTTTTCGAATTTTGCAAAGAATGTAAATTAAGGTCTGAGTAAAATAATTTTTCTACCAAGAATTTCAGATTCATGTGACAGTTTGTTCAAATACTCCTTATTTTTTAAATTAGGGGAAGACAAGAATTGTAATTATGAAATTGCATAGCAATAAATCGGGGGAAAAACACAATGGACAGGCGTTGGTTCATTAACAAGATACTGATACAATTTGTCATCAGGGCTCATGTTGTCTTTTTGACGTTTGCTTTTTTTGTAGTTCAACGTATCTGGTGTTCCGTTGTTTTCCTTATATAGTTGATGTGTTTCTCTCGGTTTTAGTTTGTTAACCGGATTTTGTTTTGCTTACTCGAATTATGACTATGGAACAGCGGTATAGTACCACTGTTTTTCATTATAACTCCTTTATTATGGCCCAAAACCATATTTGAAAAGAAGTATTATATATACCTGTATATAGTCTGTATATAGGCGGCCTTCTGCCTACTCTTTGGTCGGGTTGTTGTCTCTTTGGCACATTCCCAATCTCTCAATTTTAGTATATTAAATGTTTACCTCATAATTCTTTTTAGAGTTGTTCTCATTGTTTAAAATCATAACTGTGATTGTATCAATTTTTGTATAAAGTTATGTAAATAGAGCGGTGAGACTATAATAAAATATTTGTATGTGTGATGTTTTTATCTTGTATCATAGAGAAATGTTAGGAAAGGTAAAATTTCGTTTAATATTGGATGTTGAACTTTTCCCATCTAATCAAATGGTTTTTACTGGTAAGTTTTGTGATGAATATCAATTCGTTAATCCATAGTTTAAATAAAAATTGTTTGTTTCTGTTTTTCTGCATTGAAATTCGTTATACAAACATTGAACGTTATTGCTATAGATAACTGTTTTGAGTCGTTAAAGAATAAACAGAATTAAAAGATTATCTTATAATCAAAAGATATTCCTCAGTTAAACATTGATAAACTAGCCAACCACAATCTTAATTATTTAATATGAATATAATTTTAGTCCTTCACACTATTTTTCTACTATAAAAGATGGCCCCTACAAATATTTTGGAGTTATATTCAGCTAGTGAAAATCAGAATTAGATTCTTAAAAAGTAAATTTACCTCAAAATCTCCAATTGCAAACTTTTCAATTTTGCAGTGATGTGTAATATCAAAATGTTTTATTTGTCTGAAGTCTACACTGCTACCTCCCATGCAGAATTAATGATCGAAAACATCGTCTCATAAAACACAGAGCATTTTCTACAAAAACAAAAATTCATTTCTCCGAAGCTGATGTCATCAACATTTAATTGACAGCATAATCGTTGAGCTAAGAGGATTGAGAGTTTAAAAATAGACGGTATTCTAATAAGTACTATTTTTCCGCCCTTGGATTGTTTTTTGTACTGATACGAAGCAGAATGAATACAGAGCCTTTTCAAAGAAAAAGAAATGCATCTTGTAAAGTTCTTAAATTCACTTTGTATCAATATAATCCACATTTCGATGATGTCCTATATCTCATATATCCTAGTGGAATTGAAATTAAGGAGACTACCGAAACTAGAAGGCCTGCTATTTATCTTGATATTTAACTCGAAATTGAAACATATGGATGACTTCAAACAAGAATTTATGAAAAAAAGATATGATTTCAACTTTCACTTTATCAACTTCCCATTTCTCGACAGTGAAATACCCTCTTTACACAACTTCAAAATACTGATGGATTCAGTCGAGGATAATGCCAGGCAATGGGGTAAACACGAGAAAGAAGAGGTAGATACTTTTTCCGAATGGATTAAGGCTGTGAGATCGTTGATATAAATAAGAATTAAGAAACTGAATGGGTCTATCAATACCCATGCTACGTGAATCTTTAAAGACCCAAATGCTGCAAAACACTAGTCCTACCCCCATGACAAATATGTTGTTGGCCCCGCAGATAAAGCCCCAAACAACATCGTTTTTGTGTGTAAATCACATTACATAAACAGCTTGATAAATGAATTAGGTATTGACAATTCACTTGGAAACTCAACATATACCCCCACGACACTTACTAAAGAGGAAATCCTGGATAATCATAGGTCTGTTCTATGATCCTTTGGAATTTCAACCAAAGATGAAGAACTGGATCTTCCATCACTGTATTGGATACCTTAACTACATAAGTGCCCTTACAAACAACGGTATATTGCTGGGTCTTCCAAGTGCCCCACGAAACCTTTTTCTAAATTATTAACATCAATTTTATCAGCAATCAAAGCCGGGCTTCAAAGTTATTGTGAAACTGCCTATTCTAGAGGTGGCGTGCATCAGATGTGGATACTAAAAAATTCCAAAGATCTTTTAGAGAACATACAATCTAAGACTCTTTCATCTATGAGTTTGACTATCCCTCTGGTATATTTCGCCCCTCTTTTGGAATAGTATTAAAACATTTGACTTTTCTACACTTTACACAAGTACTGTGGATTCATTATTATTCGTTGGGTACCAATTTTCGTGGATTTCGTGGTTACTCGGAAACCACGAATTCCAATGTCCAACGAATAACAATTTTTCTATAAGAATGTAAGCAGACTTTGGCAAAACCACGAAATCAAATATCCACGAAAATGCAAGTTTTCTTAAATCCACGAAAATTGGTACCCACGAAAATAAATGAATCCACAGTATTCCCAATTCCAAACTAAAAGACATTGAAAGAGTTGGTATTGCCTTGTTTCATAAAAAAGAATGGCCAACGCAGATACAAGTATCTTGTCTTAGGGAGGGATGAATCCTACTTTGTAAAAAATCACTCTGATTTAAACAAAAAATTCTTTGAAACTGACATTATCAAGATGCTTGATTTCTTGATTGACAACATATTTGTTACGTTGGAGGACGTGTTTTTCAACAAACAATCGGCATTCCCATGGGAACCTATTGTGCTCCTCTTCTTCTCGACTTGTTCTTTTATTTTTATGAGGTTGACTGCATACAAAAAAAACTTCTTAGTAAGAAAGAAAAGAAGTTAGCAACATCCTTTAACTTTACTTTCCGCTATATAGATGATGTTCTCTCATTAAATAATTCAAAATTTGGTGACTATGTTGAACTCATCTATCCCATCGAACTAGATATAAAGGATACAACAGGTACAATTAAGTCTGTCTCATTTCTTGACTTACATCTAGAAATTGACAATGAGGGTCGGTTGAAAACAAAACTTTACGACAAAAGAGATGATTTCTGCTTCCCAATTGTGAACTTTCCATTTCTATGTAGCAACATTCCAGCAGAGCCTGCATACGGAGTATATATCTCCCAATTGATACGATCTTCCCGGGCTTGGATTTCTTATCATGATTTGCTTGATAGAGGATTACTGCTCACAAGGAAGCTATTAAACCAAGAGTTCCAAATGGTGAAGTTGAAATCATCCCTTCGTAAATTTTAAGCTAAAAACTTTAACCTGAACCGGCACGAACGGACGGACGAACAGACGAGCGAACGGACGGACGAACAGACGATCGAACGGACGGACGAACAGACGAACGAACGGATGTACAGACCGAAAAACATAATGCCCATAAATGGGGCATAAGAATACTATGAAGTTGTAATTTTCCGAAACAAAACGCATACGATGACTGGAGTATAATTGTCGCATTGGCAATCATACCGCATCTCCTCCTTTTTTATATGATACTTAAAACCTTCATCGGTGATCTTCATAATTTCAAAACATGATTTTTTTCTGGTTCACTCATTTTAAATGATTTCAGGAAGTAGTAATGTGTTTGATATTATTTTTTTTAATAATTGATCACTATTACAGTGTCATTCTTCCGATTGTTGATACTAATAAGGACTAAGTTGTATTAACAGTTTTATAGTATTACGACTTTTTGAAATCGGCTTAAACGAGAATGAAATAAAACAGTACATGTAGCAAATAAAAATTTCATACATTTTCATCCATGATTAGTGTGTTTCTGCATGCAATAAAGACATGTTTGTACTTATTTGTCAGTTTTTATTTTCGATCTATGAGTTTGACTGTCCCTCTGGTATATTTTGCCTCTCTTTTGTCAATACCTTCGCTCAACTAATTACACTTCGTATGTAACCGAAAATAGCAATGATGCAAAATGTTTGAAAACCTATGTAAAAATATAATGTTTGCTTCTTGGTAAGGAAAAATCAAGAAAAGCTTTTCGGATGCAGGGAATTTATAGAGTATTATTATCATCATATAATACACAGAATGCATAAAAATAGTTATAAATGCAACACTTAAAATTTTTAAATACAAAACTAAATAAAAACCCCTATATACATCTAAAACCAAGTATTTACTTAAGCAAAAAAGCTAAAATAATTTCCATGACATATTTTAATCTGTTCTATATGTACTACAAAAACATCCTAACATAATAAGTACTATTCTTTATCAATGTAAAGCGGTATTTCATATCAAATATAGATGTTATTAAATTATGGACGGAATTCATTACTTATATCACAACTGGTTTGACTACTTATATCACAACTGTGATGACTACTTATATCACAACTATAATGGCAGACATTTTTCCCAGATGAAATAGAAGAAACACATGATATTGTCTAGCACATCAACATTGAAAAACCAATAAAAATATTTGCAGAAAAAAAATATATATCAGTTAAACAGCAGATTAATAATTCTCAAAATTTGAACATATTAAAACTGTTTAGATTTTTATTAGTCTCATAGACAATAAGCGGTAATAAGACAATCTTAAAGTTGACATTTTAACAAGTGTTAGAATCTTAATGTCATACTAAATAGAAAGTTTTATTTTAACCTTTTAGTGACTTATTCCAAACCTGAGTGAAAAATGTCTGTTTCCGTTTATATCAAAATAAAAAAAATATAAAAACGAATTACCCTCGTCTTTGGGAACTCATTACGAGTGTATTTCAAATTTATGCCAGAGATATCCACATAGAGTTGTTTCTTTTATTATGAAATGGCAAACAAATTTTTAAATTAGGCAGCCTGCTGCCATCTATTGGTTGAAAGACATACAAAAGACAAAAACACGAAAAATCAATAAATGTGTGTCATAATAAATTTGATCTAAGTACATTTATGTATATAGTACTATGTTTAGCAATTGTAATAATATCTTATAAAAAATACAAAATAAATATCCTTCAAATGTTTTACAAAACTATGTGACATCTATCCTCCACAACCTCCTCCGTATTCTCCCCCACACCCTCCTCCACATCTACCGCCATCACCACCGAAAAGTTATGGTCGTTATTAGAACATAAAGTATATAAAAACATTATGCCTTACTGGTTTTACACTTTTCCAATAAAAACGAATGAAGTTAAAACAACCAGGAACATAAAAAGCCAAAAACACGATAGTTGGATGAACATCAATTCGACCAAAAGGAACACGCTATCATAAAGACAAATAAAAGGAAAAATAAAAAAAAATAAAAAAGAGACTGACAAGTTGAAATAAGAATTAGTAGACACAAATGAGCGTCTGATCAAGCGCATTGAACGTAAACCAAAAAAACAATACGAAGCAAACATAAAATATTGCTAAGTTAAATCGGGAGCATTTGATCTAAACATGTATTTAACAAAAAATAGAGAGATAAACCATGAACAGATACGGCACAGCAAATTACATTGTACTACTTAATGCACAAACAAGTTTTTTTTTTAACAAACTGAAAATGTCAACAATCGTATACAACGATAGTTAACCCACACATTACTCCAGATAGCGATCCGGCGATTTCTACTTATATAGTTCAGCTCAGAGGTATAATTTATATATACGATTACCCGAATCGTATTTGTCTAACGGTTACTCAAATGAATCGTAAATAAACTCATCATAGATACCAGGATTGAAATTTTGTATTTGCGCCAGACGCGCGTTTCGTCTACAAAAGACTCATCAGTGACGCTCGAATAAAAAGAAGTTAAAAAGGCCAAATAAAGAACAAAGTTGAGGAGCATTGAGGACCAAAAATTCCTAAAAGTTTTGCCAAATACAGCTAAGGTAATCCTCTCCTGAGGTAGAAAAGCCTTAGTATTTCAAACGTTCAAAGTTTTGTAAACAGTTAATTCATAATTATGACCATATCAATGATAATTCATGTCAATACAGAAGTGCTGACTACTAACCCGACTAATCCAGATGTTATATTCCGACTCACTATCGTTCGCTACATTAACCGATATCGAGAGTACACTAATCGATCGTCAATTTCGCACGCCTTTGTGACGTCATTTACCAGATAGAAAATATAGAAAAATTTCAAGCACTTTAAGTATCCTCATTCTGTAGGGTAGTATAGAAATAATTAATGTTCCGTATGTACGTAATCTTCATTCCCGTACGACTAAGGGTGGGTGACAAGCTTATTAGATTTAAATTTCCCAAATATTTTGTTCAGTATAACATAAAACTTTTTCACCCGTTTGCTCAACATGTGTTGGAAATGACATTTTGGTGACGTGGTGATGGGGGTCACATGATAGATTTAACTAACTATCGTATCCCGGAACTGCCGTATTTGCGAACTATAATCTGAAGCCAAACAAGTTATAGGTAATGTAAATTTTAAGGCTTTCCTTGTCGTATAACACACCGAGGGAAGTCAGAATTGATCAAATGAAAGACCGACCGGAGGGAGGTCTTTCTTTTGGGCAATCCTGACATCCCGAGGTTTAAAATATGCATTATATGATTTATATACCACCACTTGCATCCTATTTTACCGACCACAGTAAAGTGGGATATTCCTTTTAGATGCGTCCAGGTTAATCTAGATATAAACTTTAGAAATCATCATCTAGTTACAATAAAAATATTACTGTAACTGCATGATGCAAGACAAAAATGACTTGTTACGGTGTATAAAAAATATAAGTATCTATGTAAGTGATTTATCGTAAAAACTTAGTTTATGACAGGGTGTATTAATATTTTTGTAACTTTTTATCGCGGAAAGCAGATTATTTTTTTTCATCAATTTCCAAACGAACTATTTCGAATAATTGTTTTCTCATTTTTGTTTGACACTGCATTTGTTTTAACTGAGAATCATAATTGAATCTTTTACCACCACAAATCAAATTATAAAGTACGTGTTGCATTTCTATAGAATATAAGTTATTTGGTTATTTGGTCATTGGTGGAGTAAAAGGTATTATAGATAGATGTAAAAACATAAGAACAACGAGAGCACGAAATTGGGATACAAGGACATATAACACAGTGGCAGAATAATCAGACAGTTGATTGCAGCCACTTAACTGGAAGAAGAAGAATACGAAAAATAAATATCCATAGGTCAAATATGAAAAAAGAAGATCTGGTATGATTGCCAATAAGTATGGTTTCCACTACAGCGTGAATCAATAAAATTTAAAAAATCCTTTACACGGACGTGTTAAATAGGGCTTGTTTTAAAAGTGTAATTAAAAGTTTTGTACTATCTAATTCATCTCGCTTAATGTCCCTATATTGTAGCGAAAAATTAACAAAACTTCACATTTTTTATTTCGAAAGTTAAAATGTGCGTCAACAGCAATTTTTTCTATTTCAGTCAAATAAACACATGATACATTAAGGAATATTTCTGCCTTAAATCTTATAAAGTTGGAAAATTAAAAGTAAACATCCAATAATCAACAACACGATACCTATCACACGAATTACGTGTTAAAGTACATTATAGTTTGCTTTTAAATCAGGAAAGATAATGACCTAACAAAGATTATTATTTTATGCCTAGAAACAAATTTAATTGAAACTTGGTATCGTCTAGGTTGATTCTTCAAAAGAAAGACCTATCGTTCTGAAAGAAAATAACTCTATTTAGGTATATAAATATCATTGAAAAGCATAATAAATTTATGTATTCCGATTTGCCGCGTATGTGAAATGACCAAAAACGACATTCCCATGTTATTCAGCATTTATTACTATGGGTATCGGAAAATAGTTTCCTTACTCAGTTTATCACAGGAAGATAGAAAGTCAAATACAAATTTGTAACCGTGTATTTAAGAACGCAATCTGTTATTAAATTCATTAATCGCAGGTAATTTTTCAAGGTGAGTGTATTTTATGGGCGTTGGGTTGATTTTTGTATGCTTGATAAATGTTAATGCAATTATATTACATAATGTATATAAAGTCAATTCCGATCCTTTTGGTTTTAAACAGTGAATGAATAGATATCATTATTTGTCGACACAGTGTCAAATAAAACTTCATCAATATTATACATTTGCTTTAAATAGTTTTTGATAGAACAATGACTAACATGATTCAAAGTCTCAACAGTAAAATAAACGTTTTGTAACTTTAGATTGAAAACTTATTTTGGAAATCATTGCTAATTTTAAATATCAACATAAGTATAGTCAGTCCCCTTAAAGCGTTTGTTAAATAATGTGTTCTTAAAGTAACGAAAAAGTATTGACATACCATCTTACCACTACTGTTCCTATATTTTTGTACACTGCATTATAAATTTATTCAGTTATACTTGTTTGTTTCTTCAGATAACCAAAAATGCAGTCTTGTTTAAGTACAGTATGCGTTTTGATATAAATATATGTCATAAATTCCTTCGTGCAAAGAGGTCAGACAGGTCCGTGCAAATTTGATGACCGATGTCATTGTAGTACAACGAAAAAACGATATGTAGATGAGGATTGTTCGTGGAAAAACATTACAAGAATACCGAATTTACCAGAGTTTACTATACTTTTAAACGTATCCCACAATTTGATTGACTACATCGGCAGAGAATTATTAAATGCTGCAAACCATCTCTCAACATTAGACTTGTCGTTAAATAGATTATCAACCATAAACGTCACGACATTCACTGGTCTCAGCAAATTACGTTACCTTTCTCTTGAAAATAATAAATTGGTTTACAGCAACCTCACTTTTCCAAAAAGAATCTTTAAACCATTGAAATCTCTTTCACCTTTAAGTTTAAAAAATAACAATAAAAGGTCTTCTTGTGTCCAACTTTTCCGGATAAAACAATTTCAGATTTATTTGATCTAGAAACACTGGAATTAGACGCAACAAGCAATGATTTCGGAAAAGGATTCGATAAGCTACTGAAATTGAAATCATTGGTATAAGGGTACAATCCATTATTCGCAATGTCAAGTACAACATTCAGAAATACTAGAATCTGCAAAATTATTGTATTACATGGTATTGATGGAATATTCTTTACGAAAGGAACATTTCGAAGCTTAAAATACCTCAAGCATCTTGAATTTTCTTTCGATGCAATATTAGGCGGAATCATGTCGCCAACAGAGAATATCGCAGAAGACTTAAAATTCACCTCAATCGAAACTTTAAAACTGGGCCAGTCAGCAACACGTTTACAAACGTTTCCTTTGGATATTCTTAAAAAAGAACTGTTTACTACCAATATCACTGAATTATACATTACAGACAACAAGGGAAAAGCAGGATACTTTCCAGTACCTATTGCTTCTACGCCACCAACCCTTCAAAATTTGGATTTATCAAACAACGGTCTCACTCGATTTATTCTTGATATAACATTCATTACCCGACTTATTTTGAAGCAAAATTTACTAGGGGATTTTTTATCCACAAATCCCTATTTTGATTTGAAAACTTTCGCTGTTTTCAGTATGATTGGATATATTGATATATCTCAAAATGATATAAAAGAACTTGCAACATTCACATTTGATTCGCAACCATTATTGCATCATATTGATTTAAGTAACAATAAAATACAAGACATCACATTCGATTTGTCGGCTTTGGAGGCACTTGAATTTCTGAATCTCTCGAATTATAGAATAAAGTTTTTTAATGAAAGCACTATGCGTACTAGTAATACATTAGTTGTACATAAACAGCTTACTATAGATCTTTCTCAAAATATATTGCAATGTACATGCAAGGCAATTCCTTTTTAACAATGGATGATCGAAAGCAATGTCTTATTTGTTGACCTTCAAGAGTACAGCTGTACTTTCGAGAACGGTAGGACAATTATCATGAATCAGTTTGATTACAAAGTCCTTCAGCTAAAAAACACTTGCAAATCGTACCTAGGACTGATAATAGGAGGATCAATGGCACTACTAGTTGTTATTATGACTGTTATCGCAAGTATAGTGTATCGGTTTCGGTGGAAAATACGATACATGTACTACATGACAAAAGGAAAGTACAGCTATAAGAAAATATTACCCGATGATGACAATGAATATACGTATGATGCATTTATATCATACTCCGATGATGACAGAAGCTTTGTCTTTAAAGACTGCATTGAAAAACTTGAAAAAGAAGAAAACTTAAGGCTATGCATACATCAACGGGATCTTATGCCCGGACAAGACGTCACTGTAAATATAACAAATTGCATCCACACAAGTAGAACAACAGTCTGTCTTATAACAAGAAAGTTTCTCAAGTCATATTACTGCATTTTCGAATTCAACATGGCACGTATGCAGAGTATTTATTCACGCCATGGCAGGAATATATTATTCCTCGTATTCTATGAACATCTTCAGCCTAAAGAAATTCCACTAGTCATGCTAGAACTAGTCCAGAAAGAGTCTTACATAGAATACCCTAATGAAGACCAAGGAAATGTATTCTGGGAGAAAATAAAAGAAACGTTAAGGACAAATGTTCGGGCGTGAATTTTCACGTTAAATGAAATTCAAGAAATTTCATGTTTTAAAAATAGGCATGAAGGTAACCATCTACTGTCTAATATTAATTGTATTTCTGGTTGCTGTCTATAACCAAAAGAATATCATTGACGGCAGCATTATGTTTTGATGAGAGTACTTCTGCTTCCAATAGAAAATGATTACTGAAGAATTGAATGCTTCTTTTTGTAACTTCATTGGGGTGACCGAAGTACATTTTGTATGAAGCCCAAAAGCGCTTCATTCTAAAAATGTGGCGACGGTCAACACTTTTACAACCCTATGAAGTGACAAAAAGAAGCATTCAATACTTATAATTACATTTTTTAGCTAAGATCATGAAAACACGATTTTTATCAAGTTTTTATTTAATTTACCTGTGCACTTTATTGGAGACCTCATGTCATCATGAATGATAAATTTTATTGTGTAATGAAGTTGATTAAGTGAACTTGAAATTAAGGAGAGTACCGAAACTAGCAGGTCGACTAAATATCTTGACATTTTCTTCGAAATCGTACCAGATAGAAAAAAGTAAAATCACAAAAATACTGAACTCCGAGGAAACTTCAAAACATTCATTGCTTACTTATATATGTATTATAAATTAACCCATAAAGGATTGAAATTTTTCTAGACGACTTAAAACTAGAATCTATTACAAAAGTGATGATTTCAACTTTCACTTTGTCAACTTCCAATTTCATAACATTGAAATATCTTCTGTGTTCATCCAATAGCGTTTACATATCTCATTGAATACGCTACGCTCATGCATGTTCACATTATACGGACATCATTAACAAGGATGAGCTCCTTGCACAGAAATTGCTCCATCAGAGTACTGAAAAAGAAAGCCTGAATTCGACACTTTAAACGTTTAACTGTCTCCATTACGAATTGATTGACAGATTCGATGGGTCTGTTTCTCAACTCACTATGTTTCAGTGGTCTTAGATCTTTTGGATACTAGAATGGTCGTCTGAATCTGTAAATGATGGATTGTGTCCTATTCCCGTTCGTGACATTTTGACTGATTGTCGATTCGCATGACGGGTGGTGGAAGCATATATATAGCAGGAGACTCTTACCATGTCAACGAACCCAACTGCTTTCGATTTTTGATTTAGTAATTTTATAGTTGCTTCGTCAGCAAGAATACTAACTCATTAATCACCCAAATTATAAAATGTTCGACCTACAGATCACTAAGAACAATGTGAATATCAGGTGTCCATTATCGATAAAAACGACAAACAACTTAGATATTTTTGTTCAAATCATCATCTTTTTATGTCCACTTTTTTCCCTCAACATCAAAACCTTTCACATATATATTTTAGGCCCCTTTTATAAGTTCACCTGGCTCAAAGGGCCAAGTGATCTTTTCTCATCACTTGGCGACAGTCGTCCGTCGTCGTCCGTCGTCGTAAAAAAAATCGTCTTCTCTAGAACTACTCGACCAAATTAAACCAAACCTGGCCTAAATCATCCTTAGGGCATCCGGTTTAAAAAATGTATCCGATTAACCATTAACCAAGATGGCTTCCATGGCTAAAAATAGAACATGGGGGTAAAATGCAGTTTTTGGCCTATATCTCTGAAACTAAAGCATTGTGAGCAAATCTGACATGTAGTAAATCTGTTCATCAGGACAAAATCTTTCTGCCCTGAAATTTTCAGATGCATCAGACAACTTTTTGTTGGTTTACTGCCTCTGAATTGGTAATTTTAAGGAAATTTTGCAGTTTTTGGTTATTATCTTGAATATTATAATAGATAGAGATAAACTGTAAACAGCAAAAATATTCAGCGAAGTAAGCTCTACAAATAAGTCAGCATGATCAAAATTGTCAATTGACCACTTCAGGAGTTATTGCCCTTAAAAGTCAATTTTTCTTAAATTTTTCTTATCTTCTACAAAAATTTTCTGCTCTAAAACTACAGGGCCAACTTCATTATAGAGAGATATAATAGTAAACAGCAAGAATGTTCAGTAAAGTTAGTTCTACAAACAAGTCACTCACACAAAAACGTCTTTAGGTACATTTCCTAAGGTGTGTACTTGTGTAAGTGCAGGTTGAAATATCTCGCCTGCTTTACTAATCATGATTAAAATTATGTTTAAATTCTTTAAGCTAAAGTTTTAATTCAAATGAACAAATCTTCATATCTCCCTAAGGCACGGGAAATAAATGTATACTAAATATTATGCAAAAACAGAAGACAAGGTTGAAGACCTGGTACATATTGTCTTGAACTACTATGTGGCTTTGTCAATTCTACGTTCAGTGATTTTCTTCAGTTATAGCTCGACGATAATATTTCCACGCCCTTGCAGTGCTAATCAATTACAACTCCTAAATAGTACTGTAAATATAACTTACACCCCTTTTAAAAAATCCAGGAGCCACTCCTGAATTAAAGCACAACTTTATTCCTATCTTAAATTGGAATGAAAGAAGGGTCGATTTACAATGGCCTATTAAAACCTTCAACACGATAGCGTCAATAAAACGTTCTTTCACTTGATCTCGTGAACTGTTTAGACATGAAACGACAAAACAATACTTTATTTAAAAACAAAAATGTATATATAATATTCCGTTTTCTGAAGATGTACAATTGTTAATAATTTACATGATTTGTGGAACCGTAAAATTTGGATTAAAGCGGATGTTGGGCAATAGAGAGACGAAGATTAGCATAAGGACATTCAAACGCATAAGTCGAAAATGGGAAATGAATTGACACTGCCATGGCTTAAAGAAGAAAAAGACAAAAAAAAAAAAACAACAGTACACAAAACAAAACAAAGAAACTAAAGGCTTAGCAACACGAAACCCAACAAAAAGCGGTGTTGATTTCAGGTGCTCCAGAAGGGTAAGCAGATCCGGCTCCACAACTGATTAGACATGCATTATTGTGGCTGATATGTAAAACAAACACAACATTTGAAAGCTCGTCAGGTATAACCCAAATCAACCCATCTTTACTTTCAGTTCCATTTGGGCCCTTTTCAGTCAACGGAAACTTTCCCGAAATAATTTATTCAAACTGCGGGCCTATATAAATAATTTTATTAGCATTTGAAAGCATGTTCTTACCGAAAGTATAAAAATTCTTAACCGAGGTTTCTTTTTCTAGAATTGACATTTTTTAAACGGTCGCTAATATAGAGTCATGAAATCATATTTAATTGTTGACTTTGTTCGCACATTTTAAATAAGTTAGAATTGGCAGGCCAATTTGCTGATTGTTGTCCCAAAACGGACTTACTGAATTCTAATGACTTTTGCAATTTATAATCCACGTCACTGGGAAGCAATTATATGCAAAATTATAAACCAATGAAAAAAGTCAATAATAGCCCCTATTTTAAAACGTTCAAAATAAAGTCGCCCCATATTCTGACACATCCCGGTATATTGATATATACTTTATTTGGTCTAATGCTAATGGCAATAAGAAATTGATGTAGTCCACATATATTTTGGACGATTTTGGAGCCTCTTTTCAGTTTGCCTGTTTATGAAATACCTACCGTAATCTAAAGCCAACTGAGTACCATTGATTATGATAATAAATGCATGAATTTCGATTTGACGCGTATGTGAAATGACCAGCAACTACATTCCCATGTTATTCAGCATTTTTTACAATGAGTATCGGAAAATAGTTTCCTTCCTTTATATTCAATTCATGACAGGAAGACAGAAAATCAAATAAAAGTTGTTTCCGTGTATTTAAGAACGCAATCTGCTAAATACATTATTGGCTATCCGATTTACAAGGTGAGTGTATGTTATGGGTGTTGAAATGTGTTTACATGCTTGATAAATGGTAATGTAATTAAATAGCAAAATATCTCGAAAACCAATTCTGATCCTTTTAGTTTTGAATTGTAAATTAATAGATATCACCATTCGTCTACGCATTGTTAAATAAAACTTTGTCATTATTATTCATTTGTTTTAAATAGCTCTTGTAACTGTCAAATTTAATTGAAGTGATGTTTTTTATAGACAGCTACGTTATCCTGTAAGTTTTATAACCTTAGATTGACGACTTTTCTGGAAGGCATTGTAAAATTCAAATACCGACATTTGTATAGTCAGTCATCTTAGTAAGAGCCTTTGTTTAGTAATTTGTAAAAATATCCAAATGATTGACAGATCAACTTACAACTACTGTTTATATATTTTTGTACAATGCATGATGAAATTATTCAATTACGCTTGTTTTTTGTTGGGTTTTTTTTCAGATTACCAAAAAATGCTTGGTTTGATATACATATGCGTCATATATTCCTGCGTGCAAATTGGTCAGACAGGTCCGTGCAAATTTGACGAGCGATGCCAGTGTAGTAAAACGAAAACCGGATATGTAGATGTGGATTGTTCGAGGAAAAAAATAACAAGAATCCCGAATTTACCCGAGTCAATTGTATTCCTAAATGTATCACACAATTTGATTGACTCCATCAGCAAAGGAATATTCGAAGCTGCGAAACATCTCTTAACACTAGACTTGTCGTTTAATAGATTGTCATCAATAAATATCGCTACATTCAATGGCCTCAGGAAATTACGTTACCTTTCTCTTGACAATAATAAACTGGTTTATAACAACCATACTTTTCCAACAAAAATCTTTAGACAATTGGAATTTCTTTCCCATTTAAGTTTAAAAAATAACAATATTAGGTCTTCATCTTGTTCAAGTTTTCCGGATAAAACAATTGTAGATTTGTCTGTTCTAGAAACGCTGGAATTAGATGCTAGTGATTGTGGAGAAAATTTTCTCGGAAAAAGATTTCGCTCCCTACGGAAATTAAAATCATTGGTATTAGGGAACAATTTACACTTTTCAATGTCAAAAATGACATTCATAAATACTAAATTTTTGCAAAATATTCTACTACATGCGATTGATGAAATATCATTTACAAGAAAAACATTCCGAAAATTGAGATACCTCAAGCATCTTGAATTTTCTTTCGATTCAAAAAAAGGTGGAATAATGTCGCCATTAGAGAGACTGGCGTCGGAATTAAGATTCACTTCAATTGAAACTTTGAAACTGGGCCACTCGACAATGCCTTTTCAAACATTCCCTTTGTACATTTTTATTAAAGAACTATATACAAAAAATATCACTGAAATATACATAACAGACAACTCGGGAAAAGCAGGACACTTTCCAGTACCTATTGGTGCTCCGCCACCAACTCTTCACATTTTGGATTTATCAAACAACGGTCTCATCCGATTTACACTTGATATAAGACACATTACTCGTCTAATTTTAAAGCAAAATTTACTAGGGGATTTCTTATCGACGAAATCTTATTTTGAAAAGAAATCTTACGGGGATTTCAGTTTGATCAAATTTATTGATATATCTCAAAATGATATAAAAGAACTTGCACCATTCACGTTTGATTCTCAACCATTATTAAAACATATTGATTTAAGTAACAATGAAATACAAGACATCACATTCAACTTGTCGTCTTTGGTTGAACTCGAATTTCTGAATCTCTCTTATAATAAAATCAAGTTTTTTAATGAAAGAACTATGCGTACTATTAACATATTAGTTGCACACAAACAGCTTACTATAGATCTTTCTCAAAATTTATTGCAATGTACATGCAAGACAATTCCTTTTTTAAGATGGATGATCGAACGCAATGTCTTATTTGTTGACCTTCAAGGGTACATCTGTACTTTCGAGAATGGTAGCACAATTATCATGAATCCGTTCGAGTACAAAGTCCTTCTGTTAGAAGAAACTTGCAAATCATACATAGGACTGATAATAGGTGGGTCAATGGCACTCCTAGTGGTTATCATGACTGTAATCGCAAGTTTAGTGTATCGATATCGGTGGAAAATACAATACATGTACTACATGACAAAAGGAAAGTACAGCTATAGGAAAATATCACCCGAAGATGACGATGAATATACATATGACGCATTTATATCATACTCCGATGATGACAGAAGCTTTGTCTTTAAAGACTGCATTGAAAAACTTGAAAAAGAAGAAAACTTAAGGCTTTGCATACATCAACGGGATTTTATGCCCGGACAAGACATCACTGTAAACATAACAAATTGTATCCACACAAGTAGAACAACAGTCTGTCTTATAACAAGAAAGTTTCTCGATTCATATTACTGCATGTTCGAATTCAACATGGCACGTATGGAGAGTATTTATTCACGACATGGAAGAAATGTTTTATTCCTTGTGTTTTATGAACAGCTTCAGCCTAAGGAACTTCCACTAGTCATGCTAGAACTAGTCCAGAAACAGTCTTACATCGAATATCCTAATGACGTCCAAGGAAATATTGTATTCTGGGAGAAAATAAAAGAAACGTTAAGGACAAACGTTCGGGCATGAGTTTTCGCGACAAGTGAAAATCAGGAAGGTTCATGTTTTATTTTGCTTTCCAAATGAAAAGGATAACTAGTAACTCAACATCTCGTGAAGATTTATTGTTCTGTTCCAAGTTATGTAAACTGCATTCTGTTCAGAAATTGTTCATCTGGTTTAGTTTTTTTCATAGTAAAATAGTATTGTTTTTCTTCTCTTCTCTAGATTTACTTGTATAATACCAGTGGTTTATAATTACTAGACAACAAAGCCAGGGTCATATGCGCAAAGTGGAAGCCAAATATTAGTATGAACTCAAATTTACCTCGTCGATTTACATTTAGTCTACACAAGTTAGATTAAGAAATTATCAACACCGGATGCATAGGCTAATGTCTTTATGTTTGCAAAAAAAAAACGACGTATGTATAATGTAAGTTGGTAGTTAAGAAGAATCGTAGAGATATCATTGGAAGTAAAAGTTGTAGCTATAATTCAATTCTATATGTTTTTCATATTTTTTTTTTATTATTTTTCCGTTTATTTAAGTGTAATTTCTATATATTTTTCCTAAAAGAAATGGGTTTTTTTATCTTTCTTTTCGATTTTTGCAATGAATGTAAATTAACGTCTGAGTAAAATTATTTTTCTACCAAGAGTTTCAGATTCATGTGACAATTTGTTCGAATATTCCTTATTTTGTAAATTACGGGAAGAAAGAATTGTAATTATGAACATGCATAGCAATGATTCGAATAAAAAGACACAATGGACAAGCGTTGGTTCGTTAACAAGATACAAATACAATTTGCCATCACGGTTTATGGTATCTCTTTGGCGTTTGCTTTTGTTGTAGTTCAGCGTCTCTGTTGTTCTGTTGTTTTCGTTATATAGTTGATGTGTTTCCCTCGGTTTTAGTTTGTTACCCGGATTTGGTTTTGCTTAATCGAATTATGAATATTGAACAACGGTATAGTACCATTGTTGCCTTTATTTGACAAAACAATGTTTATTCATTATAACTCCTTTATTATGGCTCAAAACCATATTTCAAAATAGTATCATATATACCTGTATATAGTTTTTTTCAACTGATTTTTATTGTTCGTTCTTATGTCGTACTGTTCCACTACTGTCCCAGGTTAGGGGAGGGTTGGGATCACGCTAACATGTTTAACCCCGCCACATTCTATATGTATGTGCCTGTCCCAAGTCAGGAGCCTGTAATTCAGTGGTTGTCGTTTGTTGCTGTGTTACATATTTGTTTTTCGTTCATTTTTTTGTACATAAATTAGGCCGTTAGTTTTCTCGTTTAAATTGTTTTGCATTTGTCATTTCAGGGTCTTTTATAGCTGACTATACGGTATGGGCTTTGCTCATTGTTGAAGGCCGTACGGTGACCTATAGTTGTTGATTTCTGTGTCATGTGGTCTCTTGTGAAGAGTTGTCTCATTGGCAATCACACCACATCTTCTTTTTTATATATAGTATATTAAATGTTTAGGTATTTTATAGTAGCTCATAATTCTTTTTTATAGTTGCTCTCATTGTTTCAAATTATAATTGTTATTAAATCTATTTATGTATAAAGTTATGTAAATAGAGCGGTGAGACTATAATAAAATATTTGTATGTGTGATGTTTTATCTTGTATCATAGAGAAATGTTAGGAAAGGTAAAATTTCTTTTAATATTAGTTGTTAAACTTTCCCTTTCTAATCAAATGGTTTTTATTGGTAATTTTTGTGATGAATATCAATTCGTTAATCCATAGTTTAAAAATATGTTTGTTACTGTTTTTCTGCATTGAAATTTGTTATACAAACAGAAGATTGAAAGTTATTGCTATTGATAACTATGTTTGTATCGTTAAAGAATAAACAAAATTAAAATAAAAGATTATATAATAATTAAAAGTTATTCCTCAGTTTTACATTGATTAACTAGCCAACCACTATCTTAATTATTCAATATTAATATAGTTTTAGTTCTTACTACTATTTTTCTACTGTAAAAGATGGCCTCTACAAATATTTTCTGATTAGATATATTCAACTAGTTTTGAAAATCAGATTTGGATTCTTAAAAAGTAAATCTACCCCCAAATCTTCAATCACAATCTTTACAATTTTGCAGTTTAGTGTAATATCAAAATGTTTTATTTTTCTGAACTCTACACTGCTACTCCTCATGCAGAATTAAAAGATCGACAACATCGACTCATGAAACAGAGCAATTTCTACAAAAACGGAAATCGTAGATTCAAATTACATGTTGTGAAAAATCTTATTTCATGAAGAACCTCACTGATTCTAACAAAATTTCACCAAAGATGATGTCATCAAAATGCTGGACTTTTTAATTGACAACATAATCGTTGAGCTTAGAAGATTGATAGTTCAAAAGTGTATTCTAATAAGTACTTTTTTGCGCCCTTACTGGTTGACTTGTTTTGTACTGATACGAAGCAGAATGAATACAGAACCTTCTCAAAGAAAAAGATATGCATCTTGTAAAGTTCTTTAAATTCACTATGTTACTATATAACCCAAATTACAATGATATCCTACATATCATATATATGGCAAGCCGTTTTTATATTTATTCCATTTTCAAGATATCTTATTAAGTTTAAAAGATATCTTTAAAACTAAATAAGATATCTTATTAAGTCATTGAGATATCTTATAAATTAAATAAGATATCTTATAAATCAAATAAGATATCTAAAATAAGATATCTTATAAAACAGTCTATAAAGATATCTTATTTAGGTTATAATATATCTTATTAATTCAAAAAGATATCTTATATATTTTCTCTATTAAAGATATCTTATAAACTTAATAAGATATCTTATAAACTAAATAAGATATCTTTTTAATTAAATAAGATATCTTTTTAGATAAATAAGATATCTTTTTTTAGATAAATAAGATATCTTTTTAGATAAATAAGATATCTTTTTAGATAAATAAGATATCTTATAAAGTATATAATATGTCTTGTATTCTTTATAATAATGCTTTATTCCAAAAGCAAGTACAGCTTTATACTTATGTCGTAACTGCAATACCCTTCCCTTTTCACGAATGTGACCTACCGAATTAGACTATTTATCGGATTTGTAATAACATAAGCAACACGACGGGTGCCACATGTGGAGCAGGATCTGCCTACCCTTCCGGAGCACCTGAGATCACCCCCAGTTTTTGGTGGGTTTCGTGTTGCTTAGTCTTTAGATTTCTATGTTGTGTCATCTGTACTATTATTTGTCTGTTTGTCTTTTTATTTTTGGCCATGGCGTTGTCAGTTTGTTTTCGATCTATGAGTTTGACTGTCCCTCTGGTATCTTTCGTCCCTCTTTTATAAGATATATACAATCTTTGATAAATTAATTATACATGCACTATATAAGTCATACAATCGTAAAGTATGACATACATAGAAATGTTCAAAATTAGCAGCGTAGTTTCTCAGCTAATTTTAGGTATTTAGGATTGTTTAGTTTTTTCAATATTTTGTACAGATAACAATTTATCAATTTATAAGTAGAGGGGTGTCTCCCATAATATTGTTTGGTATAGTTTCCCCTAATTTCAGCATATTTATTACATCAGAATACAAAATGAAATTCGTCTTCAATGAAACTTGTATTACAATAAGTACATAATTTATCTTTCCTGTCAGTATTATGATATAGTCCTGTCTCTATATACAAATTATGTGCAAAAATACGGTATAAACAAATATAAAGTTTATGAATATAATTCACTTGCTTGTCTAGGTAAAATTGTAAAGTATGTGCACAAAAAATATATTTATGTAATTGACATATATTTTGTGCACAAAAATATATTTATATAATTGACATATATTTCAGACTTCAAAAGAGCATTTGCTTCGCATATAAATGTATCAACCAATCTCTCCTTTAATTATCTCAGAAAAAAAATCTACAATATCTATCTTTTTGACTAATCTTAACACTACATAGTTGAAGCTATATTTAACGAAAATATTTTTAATTTTAAAGCACAAGCTCTGCTTATTATTTATCTGCCTTACGATACCCCAATATTTCACAACCATAGTTCAAAATACTTTCAACATAAGTTTCAAATAAGGTCAAACCTTGGACTTTTTTCTGCTCTTTGGTCGGGTTGTTGTCTCTTTGACACTTTCCTCATTTTCATTCTCAATTTTAGTAATGTTTCATGATTATTAGATAAATTATCTATTTGAAGTTATTAAGATATTTTACATACTTTATAAGATTTCTTATATATTAAATAAGATATCTTTTATATTAAATAAATTATCATATAAACTAAAACGATATATTTTTAATTTGATAGAGATATATTTAAAGCTAAATAAGATATCTTTATAACTTAATAAGATATCTTTATAACTAAATAAGATATCTTTATAACTAAATAAGATATCTTTATAACTAAATAAGATATTTTACAAACCCAAAAAGATATCTTATAAATCAACAAGCAGGTGATTAATCTAATCATGATTAGACCATAATCAGATTAACAAATAGAGTTTTGACAGTAGTTGTACATTTAAACAATACTCACACTAAGTAACCGGTCCTCATATTTCCATTACATTTCATTTCATCCTTATCTTTCTGCAATTAATGTTCTGTTATTGTGATCGGATATTTATATTTTCAATAATTTACTATAAGAAATACAACATTTTCTTTTACTGCCATTCAGAACAGCGATCTTTCACAAGTTCGACATTGGTCAGGTCATTTTTCTCTACCCTTATAATGTATTTTTACTTTTTCTTTTTACTTATAGTCATGTTAATAATAAAAAAAATATATTGAAATATATATTGCAGTCATTTATTTATGACATGAACAAAAGTTATTTCCATTTTTTCGAACAATCATTCCATTGTCACGACAGAGCCGATGTCGGTCAGGTCAATTTTTTTAAACTTCAAAAATTATTTTTTTCTTATATTCTTATGTTAAATGTTATAATCTTCCTTGATACTAAATTTGAGGTCAATTCTTTCTGACATTTTTATATCGGTCAGGACATTTGTCACGGCAAAGTCTAAGTTGGTCAGGTCAAGTTTTCTAACATTTCAAAATATGTTTTTTCATTTTTTTACTTAAATTCTTATATTGAAAATTATAATCTTCCTTGATAGTGAACTTGAAGTCAATTCTTTCATTAAAAAGTAAGTTATTAGCATTTTCTTATCGGTCAGAACATTAGTCAGTGCAGAGTCGACGTTGGTCAGGTCAAGTTTTCTAACTCTTTAAATTATCTTTTTCAAATTGTTTTCTTATATTTCTATATCTCATGTTATAATCTTCCTTGATATCAAATTTGAAGTCGATCCTTTGAAGAACAAAAAGTTATTAGCATTTTTCATATCGGTCAGGACATTCGTCAGGACATTAGTGTAACCATGGAAGAAGTTCCTGCGTAAATGTCATGTGTTAAACGGGATAGACCAAAAAGATTTTTAGGTCTATGTTGTCATTCACATTCCAATCAATTTACACAGTTAAATAAAATATATATGTTAACTATATTTATATTGGTTTTGAATTTAGTTACTTTGTTAGAAAAATTATTTATTTCTCGCAGACAACGCTAAATAATATACATTATCTCGACACTGAATCTAAAAACCCCTAAAATATAAGGGTATATGGAATCGTTCAAACAGATTTTCCTAATATTGATAAAGGTGAAATACGTAGAATCAGAATTGTGCACCCAGAAATAAGATCAGAGATAAAGCCCTATGTAAAGTGAAAACCAGAAAAAAAACCTGTATAAAATCATTGTTTATTACATTTGCTTGCATAAGAACCTTGAAGTTGAAACTAATAACGATTATGTGTATCCTGTCAACCCCAAAAAAATAATACTGTCTTCTTGACTACTTCCGTGCGCCACTGACTGAATTTTTAATATATTGTTATAGAGTATGTTAATTATATAAGATATATTGTATTGCTTATAAGATATCTTATAAAGTATCTCATATACTTTTAAAGATATATATAAATATTTGTTTAAAAGATATCTTTAAAAAGATATGATATCTTTTAAACTATACAAGATATCTTATTTAGTTTAAAAAATATCTTTATAAGTTAATAAGATATCTTACAAGGTTAATAAGATATCTTTTAAAGTATATAAGATATCTTATTATCTTCAAATCAAATAATTAAGATATCTCATATAGAATACAAGATATCTTATATAATTTGTTAGATATCTTATTTACTTTCTAAGACATCTTGAAATTGAATAAATACAAAAACGGCTTGCCATACATATATCCCAGTGAACTTGAAATTAAGGTGACTACCGAAACTAGAAGGTCTGCTAAAAATCTTGACATTTTACTCGAAATTGAAAAATATGGACGACTTCAATCTATGAAAAAAGAGATGATTTCAACTTTCACTTTATCAACTTCCCATTTCTTGGCAGTGAAATACCCTCTGTTCCATCCTATAGCATTTACATATCTCAATTAATACGCTACGCTCATGCATGTTCACTTTATATGGACATCATTAACAGGAGTGAGCTCCTTGAACAAACACTGCTCCGTCAGAGTTATAAGGAAGGACGCCTGAATTCGACACTACAAAAGCTTTAATTGTCCCAATTACGAATTGGTTAATCGATATGTCTTGATAATTCTGTTTTACAACACACTAGTGACATATTTTAGTAGTCTTAGATCTTTAGATACAAGAATAGTGGTCTGAATCTGTAAATAACGGATTGTGTCCTATTCCCGTTTGTGACATTTTGACTGATTGTCGATTCGCATGACGGGTGGTGGAAGCATATATATATAGCAGGAGACTCTTACCATGTCAACGAACCCAACTGCTTTCGATTTTTGATTAAGTAATTTTATGTTTGCTTCGTCAGCAAGAATACTAACTCATTAATCACCTTAATTACAAAAAGATTCGACCTACAGATCACTAAGAACAATGTGAATATCAGGTGTCCATTATCGATAAAAACGACAAACAACTTAGATATTTGTGTTCAAATCATCATATTTTTATGTCCACTTCTTTCCCTCAGCTTAAAAACCTTTCGCATATATATTGTAGACCCCTTTTATTTTGGGTTGGAAAATTGGATGGTTGTTCTCATTAACGTTAACCACATAGCTTCTTTTATCAATAACGCATGCGTATTTCAGAACGATTTATTTATAGTAAACATAACATTTAACAAATAACAAATTAAAAGAATTTCAAATATTTTATGTGCGTAAGTAATGTGTTTATCTAGTACGTCTACAGGTACATTTCCTTGGGTTTTGAGCTGAACAACATTCAAGTGCAGGTTGAAATATCTCGCCTGCTTTACTGATCATGATTAAAATTATGTTAAAAGTCTTAAAGCTAAAGTTTTAATTCAAGTATCATATACACTTAACATTATCGATGTTCCGTTAAAAGGACATATATACACCATTCAATTATTCGCTACACCAAGTATAGTTAACATATTGCTTTAAGTATCTAAGAAACAAACCAAACCACGACAACTTAACATTGACTACTGAGCCATGAAAATTAGGTCAAGGCCAGATAAGCAATGTTTGACGGACATATATGCACGTACAATAGTTCCATACACCAAATATAGTTGACATATTGCCTCTAGTATCTGAGGTATGGACTTGACCATGAAAAATCACAATGCTTAGTGATCCTTGAAATGATGCCAATGTCAGGTAAACCCAGTCGTTACAAGGATCCAGTATACCAATTACAGTAAGTGAAAAATTACGTGAAAAAAAAACTATTAAGTTTTTAAGCAGTCACTAAACTGTGGAAATGAGATCAAGGACAATGAACATTTGACAGATAGGAAAATCAGAAAATGAGGTAAATCAGAAAATGAGGTACCGATATATGACCAGAACTTCTGTCTTCGGAAATATACAGCTTGATGCAAATAGTTTTAATGCCATTATTGCCGACAAATTAGCATCCCTTTTCGCGCATTCTGTGACTTTAGCAAGAGTCGACATAAAAACTGAAACAACAGTTTTAAGCTGTTTAATACCTTCTTTTTATTTATATGACTCTGACAGATTTGATTAAATCTTGTAAAATGCTATGAAGTTGTTATTTTCCTAAACAAAACTCATACGATGATTGGAGTATAATTGTCTCATTGGCAATCATACCGCATCTCCTTATTTTTTATTTAATATGATACTTAATACCTTCAAAGACCTTCACAATTTCAAGACCTGATTTTTTCAGGTTCACGCGTTTGAAATGATTTCATGAAATTGTAACGCGTTTGATTTTTTTTTTTAATAATCTACCACTCTTATAGTGTCTTTCTTTCGATTGTTAATACTAATAAGGATTCAGTTGTATCAACAGGTATTGAAAGAATTATGACTTTTTGAAATCGGCTTAAAAGAGAATGAGAAAGAAAACAATACATGTAGCAAATAAAAATTCTTGTCATAAATTTTCAACCATGATCAGTATGTTTTCTGCAGGCAATAAAGATATGTTTGTACTTTTTTGTCAATACCTTCGCTCAGCTAGTTACACTTTGTTTGCCACAGAAAAGAAAACCTATGTAATAAGATAATGTTGGCATTTCAGGTGAGGATAAATCAAGAAAAGCTTTTCGGATGCAGGAAATTTATAGAGTATTATTCTCATCATATCATAGACAGAATGCATAAAAATAGTTATAAATGCAACACTTAAAAATTTAAAAAACAAAACAGCAAAAATTAAATTTAAATAAACACAACCAAAATTAAATAAAACATTATACAAATATACATCTAAAACCAAATATTTACTTGAGCAAAAATGCATAAATAATAATATTCATGGCATATTTCACTCTGTTCAGTATATGTACCACAAAAAAAAAACATCATAAAATAATAAATACTATTCTACATCAATGTAAAGGGGTATTTGATATCAAATATAAATGTAACTAAATTAGGGACGGAATTCATTACTTATATCACAACTGTAATGACAGACATTTTCCCCAATGAAACAGAAGAAACACACGATATTGTCTAGCATATTAACATTGAAATACCAATAAAAATATTTGCAGTACAAATATATTTCAGATAAATAGTATATTTATAAATCTCAAAATGGAACATATTAAAACTGTATAGATTATGTTTGTCTCATAGACAATAGGCGGTAATGAGACAATCTTAAAGTTGATATTTTAACAAGTGTTAGAATTTTAATGTCATATCAAATAGAAAGTTTTATTTTGACCTTTTAGTGACTTATTTAAAACCTGAGTGAAAAAAGTCTGTTTCCATTTATATCACAATAAAAAAAATATAAAAACGAAAAGCTCGTCTTTGTGAACTCATGACGAGTGTATTTCAAATTCATGCCCGAGATATCAACATAGACTTGTTTCTGTCATTGATTCATAATAAAATTATAAAATGGCACAAAAATTTCTTAAACTAAGCAGACCTGCTGCCTTCTGTTGGTTGAAAGACATACAAAAGACAAAAAACACGAAAAAGTCAATAAATATATGTCATAATACATCTGATCTAGATACATTTATGTATATAGTACTATGTTAAGTAATTGTAACAATATCTTATAAAATAATACAAAATAAAATCCTTCAAATGTATTGCAAAACAGAGGGGACATCTATCCTCCACAACCTCCTCCGCATCCTCCACCACAACCTCCTCCACATCCACCACCATCACCGCCACCATCACCTCCATAGCCTCCATCATCACCTCCATATCCTCCATCACCTCTATAGCCCCATCATCACCTCCCCAACCCCCACCATCATCAAAGTCTCCACCAGCCCCATTATCTCCGGCTTCAAAATCTCCGACATCATTGTCATCATATCCGTAATCTCCATTGTCATGATCACAGTCATAGTAATTATTCTCTATGTTCATGTCACCACCATGACTTCCGAAACCACCATGACTTCCAAAACTGCTCCAACTTCCCCAGTATCCACCATAAGGATGTGGTCCCCAGCCCCAACCATATCCCCACCCATAGCCTGGACCGTATCCACCGAGACCATAGCCTAATGCACCTCCTAAAAGCATTCCTGAAATATAATGTGAAATCAAAACTAGTTTAATCAAACGTGTTTCAATGATGCCTTTGTATATGTTTTACAATACAATAATGATATATACTACGATTGGAATGTGTTTGTAAATGTACTACTATGAATCTATGACAAATGAGACGATCTTGACTTTGAAATTATAGATTTCTCCCATCTTAGCAGCAATATACCAACTTCACCTGCATAAGATATATACATTTCCCAACTCATTTGGTATTCAAGAGCTTGAAGCTGATACTCAGGCATTATAAAACGTCAGCAGTGTCTAAGCAGAAAGTTGATGAACCAGGGTATTTGTACATCCCGCCATTGTGTTATTGTCTTATGGTCATTTTTTTGTATTTGTATGGTCAACCATATCTTGTATCTTTTGAGGAGTGATATGTTTTTATACTTTGATATAAAAGTTTTGATAACATAATACACATTCATTGTGATTATAATTGTGACAATAGTCCGATTCAAATATGAAAAATGTTGAAAGGATTTCTAATAATTTTTTTATCAAGATAAATTATAGGAACATAGTACTGAAATAACAAAAATACTGAACTCCACGGAAAATTCAATGGAAATTTCCTTATCAAATGGCAAAATCAAAACCTTAAAAATGAAAGACAAGAATACAAAAAATGTTTTTACATTATTTATTAATTTAACTTATTCCAACTTTTTAGTGTAACGCATTCTTTTTGTAGAAACAGTTTTTGTATATGCAAGGTCCTTTTGGCTTTCTATATATAACGATATTTTCATACATCTATGACGTTCAAGGCCCTTGGCAATGATATTCCTGATAAAATCATCATATAATACAAGCAGCAAAATGGTTATTTATTTTTTGATTGTATGGATTTCGTAAACTTAAATGAGAGGTCTATATCCTAACCATTGACAGAAGAAAAAAAATCCTAGGTTTATAGAAACAATCATGTCAAATATGGATTCTTAATAAATATTGTTAAAGCTTAACAATCGATTATTTCACCAAAACTAGTTCCTGCTTCTACTGAACTTACCAGTTGCAAAGTCATTATTGTCACGATGTCCTCCTCCACCATTCTGTACTACAACAGTTGTGTGACCACCTCCTTGACCTGAATTGGTAATATATAAAAAAAATTAATGAATTCATTATTCTTATTTAATTTAATTTTGGATGTATTATTCTTATATAATTTAATTTTGGATGTAACAAGTCTTCTGATTGGCTGAAAGTTTTTTGTCTATTAGCTCATAGACATAATTTTGTCATGTGACATTGAGATCATCAACGTTATTCATGATTTACTCCTTAAAATGGAATTTAGAAATAAATTATAAGGAATGACTTTAATATTTTTTTCTGTCTATTCGAAATAACCTAAGAAATGTGTAGCACACTTTTTAATAACACGCTACGTGGGTTCTTCAGTGTGCACCACATTTTTGATGTTATTTCTTCATAGAGAGAAAAAATATTTTAGTCATTCCTTAAATAATATTATTTAAGCGTCATTTATACAGAAACTAAGGTTTCAACTCCCTCAGGCAAAGTTGGTCTTTAGATGGATTTGGCTATTTTTTTAGGTCCTATTTGGTTTATAGCTCTTCAACGTTTTCGGTCCTTATACATCCTTGGCTTTAATATATTTGGCTTTGAGCGTTCCTGATGAAGGTAAATCCAGAAAAGCGCTTCGAACGCATGAAATTTATAACGTGTTGTTTTCAATTTTTTTTGGAACATGTTGTAATTCATATTTGGGGATCTTTTGAATATTGAAAATTTACCCATTTGTCAGAAATTTTACTTTTGGTACTGCCACTTTAATTTTATAATTTGGTAATTTGTTAGTTATATAAACATTATCTTGACTTACAGTCATATCAGTTACTTCATGTCCAGCAATTTGACAAAAAAATATACCACTAAATACATAAATGAGGTGGGAGATACCAAAGGGACAATAAAAAATTAACCATTGTCTTTGGCCAAAAAGAAAAATAACGAACAGATAAACAGTTTACAAAGAACTACACAGAAAATTAAAGATGGAACAACAAGAACCCACGCAAACGTCGGGGAGATGCCTTCTCATTTCTATATTCATAGTCGAGAAAAGAGGACATGATTGTGATTATAACAGAAACATTTCCATGGTCATCTGTGACACCTTTATTCTATAACGGTCCACCAAATCATGATGACGTACATAAAGGGTGATTTCATTACTAGTTTTTTTTATTAATCATATAATTACAATCCAAATGCAGAAAAAAAAACACTTTCAAAGTATTTTTCTTTTTTATTCATATTTCGTTCTGATTAAGTTTGCACGGGAACCTGGCTCACTTGACGAAAAGCTGAAATCTCGGCAAGGATCCCAGATCCCTGGCTATAAATAAGACTGTATCCATGATAAATTAAATCAAGTATAATTATTTTACTGGACTTCAATCATCCAATAAGTTATTTATTTAATTTTTGTTTGCTTTATAGCTTTTGTTTGTTTTTACTAACCGTTCTGTCTTGTTTGCTGGTTTGGTGGATAGCCATTATTTGTTGGTGGGTAAGCTAAAAATGAAGAAAGTATCATAGTAGAAAATATTTTAATATAATTTATAATCTATACTTCTTATGACAGGATACAATTTGCAATTCAAGCATTGCCTAGAATGAAAATGTATACTTTTAGTTATGCGAATGATGATCTTTACCCATATTTGCATTTATGAAAATTATAGGAGATAGAGACAAAATGCAAATTACTGTCCTTCAATAGTGATTTTCGACCAATGTCAGTATCTTAAATAATACCGGGTATATTAAAAACTATGATAGATAAACTGAATCTTTAAACAGCAAAAAAGATGAGCAATACAAGATCTACAAATCAAAAGTTAATACGTTTGTTATTGTCAATAAACTCCTGACAGGAGTTGTTTCCCCTAAATGACAATAATTATTACGACCCATTTTTCATAGTATTTTCTTGAACACTACAACGGATGGATGATACTCGGTCCATAAAAAAAATTGCAGCCAGACAAAATTTTTCACCCACACAGTTTCCATAAAAGACAACTATTCTTCTGACATTGTATCAGTGTTGTGCAAAAGTTCCAGGTCAGCGATACAGTGCATTGGAGTCTCTAGTTTGTTTATATTTCAAAATAAATCATAAAGTGTACTGTGGATTCATAACTATTCGTTTGATACCAATTTTCGTGGATTTCGTGGGTACATGTGAACCACAAATTCAAATTTTCTATAGGCTTTGTATGCAGAGATCGGCAAAACCACGAAATCAAATATCCACGAAAATTGATACCCACGAAAATAAATGAACAGTATGCAACATTTGATTTGCATTCAAAGTCTAATCCAGCGTCAAATATAGTATCTGATATTTTGAATATAATACAAAGATAAACTTTTTAAGAAAAACTTATTAAAAATAGCTGACTTACCAGGATTGTTGTTAGCAGCTGCAATAGGAAAAATTTGAATCAAATCGCAGTTTATACAAAGTGTTACATATTTCATAATTTATAAATCATGTATGAACTAGCATGTTTTGTTCTGAATTTCAATGTATTGAGCATTTGACCAAAGTTTTGATAAAAATACAAATAAAAAAGGCATTGCGTACGTGAATGTGCGTCCAGAGAGATTTTCTGGATTTACCTTCATCATCAACTCTCAAACCCCAACTTTTAAAAGCCACTGGTGTAATAAAACTTGAATACCTCATAAGCTATATGACCAAAATACACCCATGATATAACAGCTTAATCAATAACAGGTCAATTTTGCCTGAGTGAGTTTTTTTTCCCTTCTAAAAATGTTAAACTTTTACTCTAATCAAAAACAGAAACCTAATATCTTTTTAAACTTTACTCTAGTCATAAACAGAACCCTAATATCTTTTTTATCTTGTGATGTATAATTAAATGAATAGTCTTGAAATAAAGAAAACAAGTGAAATCGACGAAAACACATTTTAACTTTCTCAATGAACAATTCGTAGATTTTCCAAAAATGTGAAACATTGCTGTTAGATAAATTTCCGTTTCACTGATAAAAATAATCATAGGATCACCAACTTCATTTTTTGTTTGTTTCAACCTTCTGTTACTATATTCGTAGAGAAAAACACCGAAAACGAAGTTTGAAGAACACGGAATTGATGATCGTTACGTAACAAAATGTTGTGGGTAATTCTTTGATCATGTTTAAACAAACAAAACTGAAATGATATCAAGATATTTGTTTTCTTGATCGACAACATATTTGTTAGGTTTGAGGACGCGTTTCTCAACAACAATCGGCATTCCCATGGGAACCAGCTGTAATACGCTTCTTGCCGACTTGTTCCATTATTCATATAGGGCTGACTTCATACAGAAACTTCTAATGGGGAATAAAACATCTAGCATTATCCTTTAACTTCACGTTCTGCTATATAGATGATGAATCTCTCTAAATAATTCAGAGTTTGGTGACTATGTTAAAAGCATATATCCTACCGAACTTGAAATAAAGGATACAATAAATACAGTTAATTCTGCCTCCTATCATGACTTACATCATGATTTTATTCACTAAGATGGCCATGGATATGTAACACCTTATTATCGTAACCACACTCTCTTCTTAGTTTGAGACACTAGCGAATGTGACATATCATCGATTTATAACTTTCAATGAGCAACAAACAAGTGCCAATAGTTGAGCAGGAATTTCTAACTTTTCCTGGAGCACCTGAATTTACCCTCCATTCCGTTTGTTTATTGTTGTCCAATCTTTTTTTTTTAAACTGATTTTGTCGATTTTCCTTGATCATCATGTTGATTGATTTTCTTTGAATTGTTATCTTCTTCCCTTTTTGTTTACGTTAAACAGGTCATCATTATTTTTGTTTATATTCACTTGAAGTTCAACATGAAAAAGTTCTATGCCAAATCTTACAAAACATTATGACATTGAAAAATTACTATTTCGTGACCTTAAGATTTGTTTCTTTTTCACACTTACGATGCACAACATTAGGATTGAATCCATATTGTGGTGGTTGTCCGTTTTGTCGTGGTTGACCATTCTGTTGTGAGTGACCATTCTGCTTTGCATGGTGAGAATGAGGCGGTCGTTCTGGTCTGGGAGGAGGTGGAGGTAGCTTAAATAAAATATATCACTTTAATCAATGAAAATCCGAGGAAAAGTTCAGTTGATTAACACAACTTCAATTGATAAAAAATTAATTACTGTTTCGCATTTTATCATACAGAAAGGAAAACAAAATTATATCCTCTAAAATGCATCTCAATTAATTTTTAATATACAAATCACTTTTGTTCCAGAAATATAACACTGATTACACAAGTATTTAAACTAAAGCTACATTTATAGGTTTGGGATTTTTATTTAATTTGACCTCGAGCATCACTGAAGAGACATTTATTGTTGAAATGCGCATCATGTGCTGTAGAATTGGTACCGTTAATGATGTTAATACCCCTGGGTCGATATACTGGGTCGACTGCAAGTCGCAAGGGTATCACCAACTCAGTAGCCAGTACTGACTACTTGTATGAAAATACGAATATTGTTTCTTTGTAATTTACTGTTATGAAATTTCTTAAATCATATTAAATCATGGAATGTATCTCCCTCATATAAAGCTCTGAATCCGTGTCCGGGTTTGGCTTGCTTTTTGTCCTTTTTTTTTAGTTTCCATCAGCTCTACAACGTTTGAATTCGGTATTGGATTTTTGAATATTAAGGTTGTGATCATCATTGTAGATACACCTATTGTCGAAATACACATCTGGTCAGAAAATAAAAATGTACTTTAAATGTTATTATCTTGTACTTACTGTTGGTTGTATAGCATCTAGCCAAGCCCTGTAAATGAGTAATATATACATATTAGTGTAAATATAGTGTGCGATATATTTAAGATGAACAAACACAAATCAATTTCCTTCCCATTACTTTTTACAATTTTTTTAAAAGACTATATCCAAGACAAATTTGGAGGATATTGGGGGTAATAATAAACAATTCAGAGCACATTTGATACAGGTTTGAGTGCGCACATGTTTCTGGAATAACTGGCCGTCTTCGGGTTTGTAGGACATACATATTAATCTGAATTCAAACTCACTTCATTTCATCATCTCCTCCATCAAACAATATCCAGTTCATGACGATATTTTGTTTCTTCGTTCCTTTCTTGAAAATATTAGGTATACCCATCATATGAGTTGCCAATCTGCCTTTGGGAAGATCTGGTCTCCCTGTTATATGAAGACACATTGGTCCTACTGCCATATAGTTTGCTACCATCTGAAATCAACAACTGTTACGTGAGTATAAATGTAATCAAAGAGGGACGTAAATCGTGTTTACATACCATAAAAACACAAAAAAAAAGAAACAATTAAACAGGAGTGCAATATTTTGTCTAGCTCAATCTTGACAGGGAGAGTTTATAAGCAGTCAATGATCAATTACATACTTCTATGCATGTATGAACATAAATTGAAAGCAAGGATTTGAGCGCCCACTTTTATTTAAATTCAGCGAACGAAATAATCTTATGTTTTAATATATGTATTTTCGACAGAAAAACAAAAATTCTGTTTTGATTGTCGAATGCCTAATTTAAACATGAAGTTCATGAATACTGTATATCTTATAAGGATCTTAAATAACATCAATAACTATTTTTTTATATTGAAGAAAAACGTCACAGCAAAACTGAGAGATGTGTATGTCGTATCATAAGTTTAAATGTGATGTGGTTATATGGTATACGTCTTTGTGTGTGGTTTTTTTTTCTTCTCTTGTAACATTTAAATATGAAAGGTCTTAAGGATGAAAAGATCAAGATTTTCCTACATAATTAGAATTTTAGGTATGCCTTCCAAATGTAAGTTCACTCTTACAATCTTAAGGATTTTCTACCCCATGAATAAATTAGCTTAGCTGTATTTGGCAAAACCTTCGAAATTTTGAGTCCTCAATGCTCAACTTCGTACTTTATTTGGCCTTTTAACGTTTTTTATTCGAGGGTCACAGATGAGTCTTCTGTAGACCAAAACGCGCGTCTGGCGATAAAAGTATAAGACTGGTATCTTTGATGAGTTATTTAAATTTTTGTCACAATAAAATGACGACATTTAAACTGTAATATATAAAAAAAAGTTTTAAAAAAAATCACCTTCAGTTTAACACCACCACTGTGCTGGTAACTGCTGTGGTCGTTAAACCATATTAGACTGCTGTCTTGATACAATACAAAATATCGAGATTTCCAGCCTTTGCTAATGAATCCCTCTGTGAACAAATGTATATTGATATTAATTATAAACTTCATGTTAGAAATAAACTACAGGCAAAGGTGTATTTATGTGATGTAAATTATCTTATCTAGTATTGCATGAAGCTACAAAATGTATGTTTGGTTTCTTTGTATTTAATTTAAATGTTAGAACGGAATGTTCTAAAAATACGTTCTGTTGTTGTTTCTTCTTTTCATCTTTCACTTTGTGATGCGCCATTAATAAGACATCTTGACCGCATATAAATGGAAAGTAGCAACTTACCAAGAATTTTCTCGTTGAAATAGTAATACCGAGTTTAATAAGATGATCGCCCAAAAACAGTGGCATCATTACGCTAGTTGCTGTTATATCCGTTACTCTCAGTTATGTAATTAATATTCTTAACCTGTCCGTGAATTGTTATTTACTTTCATACTATTATCCTTATTTTTGTCAAGCTTATGTCTTTTATGTTGATTGATTTTTCATACGTACTTTCATAAATCTTCAGATAGCCTGTCTTTACCACAGGTGCAGTTGGCTCTACAAAAAATGCAAAGTTCAATGTATGTTAACAAGGAAATGTGTTATTAAAATCATGGACAGATATTCATTTAATTCTTATATCGTCATTTGATGTAATTGTTTAAGTTAGAATCTTTACCTACCAGTTCATTTAATTGTACTTTCAAAAATTCTCCGACAACGTCTTTGGCTATAAAAAGGGTCATCCGTGCTAGACTTTAGTTAGGTTCATTTATTCCCCTCAATGGTAGAAATTCACAAAATCCTCATAATGGCTGAAAACTGATGGGCGTTCAATGACAAAAACTGTTTATTTAGCAATGAAAATATGAAAAAAATGATGTGATTTATACACGTAAACCATTGCATTTCGTTGTGCCGCTTATCCCTTTTACCACTTTCTAACTACTAACTACTATCTGAACAATAATCGAAAAGCTTATGCTGTCAGCTCCTTAAACTACTTTCAATAATAATTTTGAGCATGCTTGGCAGCAAGATTTTAAATGTCAATCCTAATTTAAAAGTCTAAGCAATAAGCAAGTATCTTGTGAAAAAAACCCAAGATTCTAACTAATAACCTTCATGCAAAAGTGAAAAACCTTCTGTGTTAATTTCGATTTTTTTCTAGATTTTGATATACTTAGTATTACAATTTCTCAAGGTTAACGTTAAACCAGCATGTATAACAAACGGAAAGACTTGTCATATATTATGGTTATTTTTCGTTTCTTAAAAATTATTTCAATTAACGCAATATTTTCTTGCTAAAAGGTTTCTGCAGCAAAATATACATACCATAATTTGATGGTAGATATGGCTAATTTCATGCAAAACACGGATCGATTGTAAACGTATGATTGATCATTCCACTTGCATGAATTTGATTAAAAAATAGTTCTTTTTATTTAAAAAAAATTTAATTTGGATATCACACAATCATGAGTTCTACAATTTTCATGACATCGTGGTATGAAATCTACCTGGTAGTACAGAGGTAAATATTTAAGAATAATTAATAAAGCATGATTTTTTTGGGGTTCAAACAGGTATTAACAAAAATACCGAACTCCAAGGAAAATTCAAAAAGGGGGAAGTCCATAAAAACTAACCAAATCAAACGATAGACTATATCAACCAACGGAACAAATGGAAACCACTGTCATTTTCCTGACTTGGAACAACCATTTTTCCAAAGAAAATGGTGGATCAACAGATAACTAAGTGAGCAAATTCAGCCAGTTTATACAACTGCGAACATATTTTCATACAGTGTTACATTTACACATTCTTGTTTCATTGAGCAATTTTAATCTTATTTTTTGACTGGGAATATTATACGGCGATTGAAATAATAAATAAGTAAAATGAATTTTGTGACAAAAAATAAAGCTTAATATTTTTCTTTCAAGTATGACTAATTCCAAATATTCTTTGATCCCAACAATTTTTTCAATAACATTTGGAAATATGAATGATTCGCCTCTCTATCTATACTGCCAAAATTGAAAGGCAAATGAAAACAGGTTTTATTTTAACTCCTATGTGGGGTTGCTGTTGCTCAGTATATAGTTTTTTATGTTGTGTTTCGTGTACTGTTGTTTGTCTTTTGATCGTATTTTGTTTTTAGCCATGGCGTTGTCAGTTTGTTTTCGACTTATGAGTTTGAATATCCCTTTGGTACCTTTCGCCTCTCTTCAATATGTGTTAACTCCATAGGTTGACTGGGGTATCAAAATATGGTAATTCTTAGACTTGTATAAATTCGAGGCAAGGTCAGGTCAGAATGAGGACGTTAAATCGTCTCGTGTAGGGAGAATCACGTTTAAGACCCTTTGCTACATATTTCTAAGACCCCTTGTACAACTTTCTGAGGGGTCTCTTGGTGGTCTATTACAAGTCAAAATTTCTGCACCTATCCAACATACCCAAATATGGAAACGAGCTGTGCGCCTCTCCTTGTCGACTCTTATTTTCACTTGTATAATGATCAAGCGTTCCTAAACAGTATAATCACCAGAGATTCTTTTCATATGGCTTTAATATTTCTTTTGTTATATTGTTGGAAGGCTTAATAGACGATGGTATGACTAGTGAGGGTTCAAGCAGCATCATTTTCATTCTTCTTTTTTTTTTTTTTTTCATTTTTAAACAGACATTTACAATAATCCGAAAATAAAAGATACAAATATTCCCTATCCCCCCCAAAAAAAGGACACCATACACAACTTTCTGTTAATAGAAAAGAAAGAATACGGGTATCCATCCTTGACACAACATGAATATTTGCACAGCGAAACCAAAAGAACATCGCGTCTATTGGTGTTCTACATCTCAAAAGCACAGTGAGGCTTTCAACACGGATCAAACAAACTCTCACCTCACTGCAAGTTAAAGACGGCCTCTAGCACCGGTTTGAGCGGAATTCTTTGCTAACTGACGATTACGCATCAACTGTGAATTAAAGAACAAAGCCATGGAATTATATCCTGCAAGGTGTTTTTCTTTTACATCAAAATGTTGACTTGTCGACAATTATCTTTGCAAGTTCTTTTTCGATTTTGAAAATTTTTGGTTCTAAAATTATGGGACTCTATCCATCAGATTTCAAGCAATTTATAAGATGTCACATACTTATTCTAGAATGCTTAGATCAAATTACTATAAATCCTTTATGTTGTTGTTGGGATTGGTGAATGTTTCGACTCAACTTCAGATTTTGAAAATTACAATTTTATATGCATAATCTTATTATCATGCTATTTTTTCTATAAAGCAATTTTAGGGGCAGATCCAGGATTTCTGAAATGGGTGTAATTCCTTGATTTAAATGATTTTTTAGGGGGGTAATCAAAGGGCGTGCATACGCCCTCTTCGCTTTGGATCCGACACTACTGATTAGATGCCTTGTAAATTTTCCATTTTATTCTCGCTACATTTGTTTGTTTTGTATTACAAAGCTTATTTTTTTGGTAAATATAAATGCAAATAACAAAAGGGTTGAATAAGATTGAGAATGGAAATGGGGAATGAGTCAAAGAGACAACAACCCGACCAAAGAGCAGAAAACAGCCAAAGGCCACCAATGGATCTTCAACACAGCGAGACAATCCTTGAAGTATGGTTTGTCAATAATAACTTTTCAACAGGCAAGTATTGCTGGAATTTTGTTTGCATTTTGCATGCAATTACTACTCTGTTTTTATCTAAATTTTACCATGTACATAGTTTATAAAAATCCTTATTTTGTTAAGCTGATTTAACGTTTCTGATGAAAACACAATGATCTTAGTATTTTCCCTTATCTGTAAGTAATTAAAAAGATTTTGATTTTTGTTGCAGTGTTTGGATCCAGTTATTTCTCAAATCAAGCTAATCTCGATTCGGAGTTTAATGATTTAAGCAACTTGCATGATTTTACAGTTAATAATCAACTTGTTACAAAGGTAAATAATACATGCTATCATAATAAAAAAGGTGTAACAGGAATTGCCAAAAATACTGCACTGTTCAGCGAACATAATCAACCATCAACACCCAAAATCCGCCAAAAAAAAAAAAACAGATGTACAATGTTAAACAACAACGAACAACACATTGTTCAAAAAGCCTGACTTTTTACAGGTACACATTTGGTAGAGTAAAATCAGTTTTCAATTAGGTTTGCACACCCCACGCCTTTTCCTTTCTGCCTGTCTAGACCAGATGTCGTAAAATTAGAATTCACAGTAAATATACACAGTGCAGCTACCAACAGGATGGCTTTTAACTTTAACAATGAAATAAAAAAGGCAAATACATTGGAAGGAAGGGTGAAAATATCACTACAGGAAGTTAGCTAAGGTATACATTGTAAATTATAAAAGCTGTTTTGCTTTCAATAGTAGATGAATAGTGTCTTTTTGTGGAGTTTGACAAAACTCTTTCCCGAACCAATACCAACTGGCTGCTACCTAGATGTATGTTATGAATCTGCTGAATTAACTGAATTAAGTAAAATAATTATGATAGAAGCAGAGATAGTTTAAATCAGCATATTTTTTATAGTTTGTACAGTCTATCCAAATAGATAAAACTAAGTTTATTGAGAGGTTGAAGATATTCATATGGACACCAATTGTGTCACTTCAATAGCAGACTTGTTCCTTTATGGTTATGAAATCTAGTAAAACTCAGTAAAGATTCCTCTAAATTCTGTTTGATAAAAGAACATTGACAACACTTTCCGTTATGATATTTTTCTGTTACATAACTTTGAATTAAATAATTATACTGTTGGTTGGCACCCTTAAACACTGACTTTAAATACATCGAATTCTAATTCCAATATCAATAAATCAGGCCGTTGCATTTTCTTTAGAATTGTCATTTATCACCCCAGTGCCTTTTATAGTAATACGGCATTGGCTTTTTTCATTGATATAGGTAATACGATGACCTGTAACTGTTCACATCTTTGTCTTTTGATCATTATGAATACTAGTAGTTGTCTCATTTGAAATCATCTCGGTATTCTTATCAAGAAATGGTAAAAGAACATTTCTGATATATAATAATTTCGGGAGCTGATTTTATACTTTTAAATGAATTATATATTTTTTTTAATTTATTTATTATATTTCAGAAATTTGAATTCTATATTATTTTTTTTCAGATTGTTATGGAGCTGTCGTCTTTAGAAAAGATCAACAGCGAGTATTACCTATCCGATTCAAAAATAACGTTTTTAGCTCCAAACGGAAGGGAATTAAATGTAGAGATGACTAAAGGAATGCCGTTTGCTGGATTGACGCCTTTAAATACTACAGAAATTGCGAGTATAGAAGGGCCAAAAGTTTTTAAGTTACTAAAAATGAATCCTTGAAAGCTTCATTAAAACTGCATAATGCAAACATGATATTTGTTGTCTTTTTTATACTGTTTGGTTTATATCATTACGATTGGTTGATTTATTGGTGTTTAACGCCACTATCAGCACTACTGTGCTATTTCGTGGCGGTAAGTTTTTATTGGTAGAGAAATCGGAGTGCCCGGAGAGAACAACCGACTTTCGGTTTGAAAACTGGCAAACTAAATCAATTAAGATTGGAGTCGAGTGCACCTTCCAAGTGCGAGATTCGAACTCACAACCTCAGTGTTCTTATGCTAGCGATACAGTAGTTTGACTACTTATACCACTCAATTACCGAGGCCCCGATTAATCATTAAGGTTAAATCTAATATTGATACACGCTTGTTTTAAGAATTCAAAACTGATACGATTACTTCAAATAACTGTTAATGGCAACGAAGAAATTGAAACAAGAGAAAGCATATTGATAAAGCTTATAAGGAATGTTCTTATCTTATATACTAAAACGAAGTATTGTTAGTACTATGTTGGATAAAAAATATACCAAAGGTTAACAAAAAACTCATGAGTAGAAGAAAAAAAGGGACAACAGCATGCCCAAAACGAAAAAATAAAAAGACAAACAAAAGTACACGAAATTTTAGTCAGAAACCCATAAATTGAGCAACACGAACCCTATTAAACAACCCATGTACTCAAATGCGTCCGAAGGTTAAGTAGTTCCTGATCAACTGCCGTTACCATGACCAGTTTAACAGTAGTGCTGTTGTGTATATAAACATGAGGTATACTCTGGTTGATTTTAATATGCTCCCTTAGTTTACATTATGTGCAGAGAGAAATTAATCTATTATATATCGGATCTCATTTCTTTTCTGTCTTGTCAAAACTGCACAGATGTTAACTGATTTCCAAATACCAGTACTTTTCCCCAATATTAACACAGATGGACGACTTCACACTAAAATCTATGACAAACGGGATGATTTCAACTTCCCAATTATCAATTTCCCATTTCTCTGCAGTAACATACCCTCTGCTCCGTCGTATGGTGTGTACATATCTCAATTGATACGTTATGCTCGTGCATGTTCACAATATACTGACTTCATATACAGGAGTGTACTCCTTACGCAGAAACTGCTCCAACAGAGTTATGAGGAGGAAAGACTAAAAATGACAATCCGTAAATTTTATGGACACCATCACGAATTGGTTGATCTATACGATGTGTCTGTGTCTAAACTAACTAATGACATTTTTACCACGTCTTAGATTGTGGTTTAATATCTATGTTGTATGTCTGCTAAGTACCAAACGAGACCTATTCCCGAATATGACTGTTATACCGAGAGTGAATTTACATTGCTGTACGACGTGTCTCGATATTTGTACATCCAACATTCATGTATTTATTTTTAATGTTTTTGGTTGAATAACGTGTTATGTCGTATCGTTTGTTGTCCAAAAATGATTATAAAATTGCCTTTCAGTGCCGCCGTTGTCGTGTTCCCGAATGTGGCTGTTGTGCTGATTTTGATTTTGCACTGCTGTGTAGCGTGTCTTGGTGTTTTGTACATCCAACTTTCATGGATTTATTTTTGATGTTTCTGTTATGGTTTCGATTGAACAATCTGTTATGTCTTATCGTTTGTAGTCCAAATAATTATAAAATTGCCTTTCCATGCCATCATTGTCATGAGGGTTGTTTGGATGAATATTGTATGATAATTGTATGGAGTTCGAGATTGCATGTTAGTTACGTAAGCGCGTCACTGTTTTTGATATCCTGTGGTGTGTATCGTCGATGGAATATGTTCGTTGTTGTTCTGCGGTTTGCATGTTATGTCGACTATTATATAATTTGTTTGTGCGTTTCTCTGTTATGAATGTTCTTGTGTGTGTTTGTGTTTTATTTCTGTCACGTAGTGTTTTAGCGATATTTTTTAACATTGTCATAAAGCGGGAGGTTTGGCATGCCATTAAACCAGGTTAAACCCACCATTTTTTTCTTAAAATGTCCTGTACCAAGTCAGGAATATGGCAGTTGTTATCAAATAGTTCGTTTCCATGTGTGTTGGCGTTTGTTTTTGTTGCACTTCGGTGTTCCTGTTGTTCCTTTGTTTTCCTATTATAGTTGACGTGATTTAAGCAACTTGCATGATTTTACAGTTAATAATCAACTTGTTACAAAGGTAAATAATACATGCTATCATAATAAAAAAGGTGTAACAGGAATTGCCAAACATACTGCACTGTTCAGCGAACATAATCAACCATCAACACCCAAAATCCGCCAAAAAAAAAAAAACAGATGTACAATGTTAAACAACAACGAACAACACATTGTTCAAAAAGCCTGACTTTTTACAGGTACACATTTGGTAGAGTAAAATCAGTTTTCAATTAGGTTTGCACACCCCACGCCTTTTCCTTTCTGCCTGTCTAGACCAGATGTCGTAAAATTAGAATTCACAGTAAATATACACAGTGCAGCTACCAACAGGATGGCTTTTAACTTTAACAATGAAATAAAAAAGGCAAATACATTGGAAGGAAGGGTGAAAATATCACTACAGGAAGTTAGCTAAGGTATACATTGTAAATTATAAAAGCTGTTTTGCTTTCAATAGTAGATGAATAGTGTCTTTTTGGGGAGTTTGACAAAACTCTTTCCCGAACCAATACCAACTGGCTGCTACCTAGATGTATTTTATGAATCTGCTGAATTAACTGAATTAAGTAAAATAATTATGATAGAAGCAGAGATAGTTTAAATCAGCATATTTTTTATAGTTTGTACAGTCTATCCAAATAGATAAAACTAAGTTTATTGAGAGGTTGAAGATATTCATATGGACACCAATTGTGTCACTTCAATAGCAGACTTGTTCCTTTATGGTTATGAAATCTAGTAAAACTCAGTAAAGATTCCTCTAAATTCTGTTTGATAAAAGAACATTGACAACACTTTCCGTTATGATATTTTTCTGTTACATAACTTTGAATTAAATAATTATACTGTTGGTTGTTACCCTTAAACACTGACTTTAAATACATCGAATTCTAATTCCAATATCAATAAATCAGGCCGTTGCATTTTCTTTAGAATTGTCATTTATCACCCCAGTGCCTTTTATAGTAATACGGCATTGGCTTTTCTCATTGATATAGGTAATACGATGACCTGTAACTGTTCACATCTTTGTCTTTTGATCATTATGAATACTAGTAGTTGTCTCATTTGAAATCATCTCGGTATTCTTATCAAGAAATGGTAAAAGAACATTTCTGATATATAATAATTCCGGGAGCTGATTTTATACTTTTAAATGAATTATATATTTTTTTTAATTTATTTATTATATTTCAGAAATTTGAATTCTATATTATTTTTTTTCAGATTGTTATGGAGCTGTCGTCTTTAGAAAAGATCAACAGCGAGTATTACCTATCCGATTCAAAAATAACGTTTTTAGCTCCAAACGGAAGGGAATTAAATGTAGAGATGACTAAAGGAATGCCGTTTGCTGGATTGACGCCTTTAAATACTACAGAAATTGCGAGTATAGAAGGGCCAAAAGTTTTTAAGTTACTGAAAATGAATCCTTGAAAGCTTCATTAAAACTGCATAATGCAAACATGATATTTGTTGTCTTTTTTATACTGTTTGGTTTATATCATTACGATTGGTTGATTTATTGGTGTTTAACGCCACTATCAGCACTACTGTGCTATTTCGTGGCGGTAAGTTTTTATTGGTAGAGAAATCGGAGTGCCCGGAGAGAACAACCGACTTTCGGTTTGAAAACTGGCAAACTTAATCAATTAAGATTGGAGTCGAGTGCACCTTCCAAGTGCGAGATTCGAACTCACAACCTCAGTGTTCTTATGCTAGCGATACAGTAGTTTGACTACTTATACCACTCAATTACCGAGGCCCCGATTAATCATTAAGGTTAAATCTAATATTGATACACGCTTGTTTTAAGAATTCAAAACTGATACGATTACTTCAAATAACTGTTAATGGCAACGAAGATATTGAAACAAGAGAAAGCATATTGATAAAGCTTATAAGGAATGTTCTTATCTTATATACTAAAACGAAGTATTGTTAGTACTATGTTGGATAAAAAATATACCAAAGGTTAACAAAAAACTCATGAGTAGAAGAAAAAAAGGGACAACAGCATGCCCAAAACGAAAAAATAAAAAGACAAACAAAAGTACACGAAATTTTAGTCAGAAACCCATAAATTGAGCAACACGAACCCTATTAAACAACCCATGTACTCAAATGCGTCCGAAGGTTAAGTAGTTCCTGATCAACTGCCGTTACCATGACCAGTTTAACAGTAGTGCTGTTGTGTATATAAACATGAGGCATACTCTGGTTGATTTTAATATGCTCCCTTAGTTTACATTATGTGCAGAGAGAAATTAATCTATTATATATCGGATCTCATTTCTTTTCTGTCTTGTCAAAACTGCACAGATGTTAACTGATTTCCAAATACCAGTACTTTTCCCCAATATTAACACAGATGGACGACTTCACACTAAAATCTATGACAAACGGGATGATTTCAACTTCCCAATTATCAATTTCCCATTTCTCTGCAGTAACATACCCTCTGCTCCGTCGTATGGTGTGTACATATCTCAATTGATACGTTATGCTCGTGCATGTTCACAATATACTGACTTCATATACAGGAGTGTACTCCTTACGCAGAAACTGCTCCAACAGAGTTATGAGGAGGAAAGACTAAAAATGACAATCCGTAAATTTTATGGACACCATCACGAATTGGTTGATCTATACGATGTGTCTGTGTCTAAACTAACTAATGACATTTTTACCACGTCTTAGATTGTGGTTTAATATCTATGTTGTATGTCTGCTAAGTACCAAACGAGACCTATTCCCGAATATGACTGTTATACCGAGAGTGAATTTACATTGCTGTACGACGTGTCTCGATATTTGTACATCCAACATTCATGTATTTATTTTTAATGTTTTTGGTTGAATAACGTGTTATGTCGTATCGTTTGTTGTCCAAAAATGATTATAAAATTGCCTTTCAGTGCCGCCGTTGTCGTGTTCCCGAATGTGGCTGTTGTGCTGATTTTGATTTTGCACTGCTGTGTAGCGTGTCTTGGTGTTTTGTACATCCAACTTTCATGGATTTATTTTTGATGTTTCTGTTATGGTTTCGATTGAACAATCTGTTATGTCTTATCGTTTGTAGTCCAAATAATTATAAAATTGCCTTTCCATGCCATCATTGTCATGAGGGTTGTTTGGATGAATATTGTATGATAATTGTATGGAGTTCGAGATTGCATGTTAGTTACGTAAGCGCGTCACTGTTTTTGATATCCTGTGGTGTGTATCGTCGATGGAATATGTTCGTTGTTGTTCTGCAGTTTGCATGTTATGTCGACTATTATATAATTTGTTTGTGCGTTTCTCTGTTATGAATGTTCTTGTGTGTGTTTGTGTTTTATTTCTGTCACGTAGTGTTTTAGCGATATTTTTTAACATTGTCATAAAGCGGGAGGTTTGGCATGCCATTAAACCAGGTTTAACCCACCATTTTTTCTTAAAATGTCCTGTACCAAGTCAGGAATATGGCAGTTGTTATCAAATAGTTCGTTTCCATGTGTGTTGGCGTTTGTTTTTGTTGCACTTCGGTGTTCCTGTTGTTCCTTTGTTTTCCTATTATAGTTGACGTGTTTTCCCTCGGTTTTGGTTTGTAACCCGGATTTGTTTTTTCTCAATCAATATATGACTTTTTAACACCGTCATACTACTGTTGCCTTTATTTGTTTACTATTGAGTAAAGAAGAAACCACCCTTAATATGATATATTTTGTTTTTACTTTTAGTCCGTCTGTTTTATCTAATCTTATTTAGAAATTAACTTAAAAACATTAACGTTGCTAATTTTTCTGCACCAGATGCCCATTTCGACAATAAATGTCACTTCAGTGATGCTCGGGGCCAATATTATTTATATTACAAATATTTTCATATCAGGAAATTTTAATACAAAATATGAGCGTCTCCATCCCAGTACCGAAGAACTGGCTACTGAGCTGGTGATGCCATCGTTGACAAACAGTCCACCAGCAGAGGTATCATTCCAGTGGTAGTAATAACTTTATAGGTACCGACTTTAATCCGCCAGATGCTTTTTTAGACAATAAATATCTCTTTAGTGATGCTCGAGGCCAACATGTATGAAAATCCAAAATATATTAAAAAATTGAAGAGCTCATAAAAACAGAGCCAGGCAAGGAATCCGAGCTTTGCATGAGGGATATATATTCCTTTATTTTAAATAATTACATGAATTTGTACCACGAAATTTTAATAATACGTTTTTTTCATGCCAGTACCGAAGTACTTGCTTCTGGGCTGGTGGTAGTAGTAACATTAACGATACCTATTTCACTGATGATCGTTTATACACCCTTAAAAAGTTATTTAAAAGTGTGAGAATACCATATCAATCCTCCCTTTTTTCATCAAATATGTGGCGGGGTTAATTATATGAAAATAATGCAACATCGAAATGGACATACAATTTTCGATTCGTTACAAAAGACAATAGCATCTAAAGAAAAAAAAAACAAAGAAGAAGTTCCATCGGAGTGTTTTAGTGCCTTAAACGAAATCAAAATCCTAGTGCAAGCTTGGGAACTGTAAGAAGATGTGTATCCCAAAGACAGACGAGCGAGAAAAAAAAATGGACACAGATAGTTTATATAATATTCCCTTATATAGCATCAATACAAACACATTCTTAATTCTAACTTTAAGCGAATCCTCATATCCGGGATCCTTGTATATCACTCTTCAATTTTAACTACAAAATATGCATCATATTTATGTATATCATATTAATTTGACTTTGTATTAAATATATATAACACTGATTAATTTTATGGTAACTGTTGTTGAATGCTATATGAGATAAAACTTTTAGAATGTTAACAATGTCTAATCTTTAATTACTTATGACGACATCTTATGTGTTAACTTGGTAAGTTTTGCTTTTACACAACTGTATAAATTGTTAATAATAAAACAATGTATACAACGTTAGAACGATGATTTGCCTCGGAACAATCACTATGAGACCATCATGACCGACATTTGAATTTTGTCCTCAATTTCAGATTATTAATTGTTTTCAGGAAAAATGCCATTAAAATTAACTAGTACGTTACATTTGATGACCTAACCAGTTCATATCACTGTTGGTAACGTTCATTCTTATTCCTTCCTCATGCAGTCGTGCTTGTCCCTAATAGTGTTTTAGTTGACTAATGCAATAACAGTTTCCTTTATGAGGAAGTGAAACACATTGTAACATGTCAAATCATTTCCCTTGTTTTGTTTGAAATAAACAATGAAAATCAAATAATTTGTGGCAATTTGGCAAAATTTCACTTTATTTTCCCTACAGTTGTTTGCTAAGAGCTTATAATTTCTGTTTGTCGAAAATTTGACTAAAATCAAAAATTTAAAATACTATCTTTGCTAATGTTTTAAATATTCGTCAAAAGATACTATCTCACGGATTTAACAACGTAAATTTTTTTGTTTATTAAGTCGAAGTTCGGAGTCGGAGACTACGAAATATCTTTCAAAAACATCAAATTCCCTAAGTACCGAAACGCAACGGAATAAACCAAAACTGAAGAAATGTATAAAAAGAGGGGCAAGTGATTCCAGAGGGACATTCAAACTCATATGTCGAAAATAAACAGACAAAGTCATGGCTAAAAGAAAAGGACAAACAATTAAAAAATAGTACACAAAACACAACAAAGAAAACTAAAGACTGAACAACACGAACCCAACCAAAAACTGGGGGTGATCTCAGGTGCGCCGGAATGGTAAGCAGATCCACATGTGGCACCCGTCGTGTTGCTCATGTTATTACAAACCCGGTTATAAGTCTAATTCAGTAGGTTACATTCGGGAGAAAAGGTACGGGGTTGTAGTTACGACATTAGGAACATATCCGTTATCATCTGTGCAACGGATATTCCATAACGGTAAACCAACTCGTGATGGTGTCCGTAAAACTTACGAAAGAATGACTTCAACTTCACCACTTGGAAATCTTGGTTTAATAACTTCCTTGTGAGCAGCAACCTTCTATCAAGGAAATCATGATCGGAAATACAAGCATTGGAATATCGTTTCAACTTGGATATATATACTCGTATGCAAGCGCTGCTGGAATGTTGTTACAACGAAATGAAAAGTTCACAATTCATCTCTTTTGTCGTAAAGTTTTGTTTTCAGCTGACCCTCATTGTCAATGTTCGTTCAACATAGTCACCAAATTTTGACTTTATTTAGTTAGAGAACATCACCTATATAGCGGAAAGTAAAGTTAAAGGATACTGCTTACAACTTTTCTTTCTTCTTAAGAAGTTCCTGTATGAAGTCAGCCTAATATGAATAAAGGAATACGTGGGCAAGAAGTGGGGCACAGTTTGTTCCCATGGGAATGCCGATTGTTGTTGAAAAACACGTCCCCAAAAGTAACAAATATGTTGTCGATCAAGAAATCAAGCATCTTGATAATGTCAGTTTCAGAAAATTTGTTGTCAGAATCTGATTTTTTTACAAAGTAGGATTTTTTCCCTCCCTAAGACAAGATACTTGTATCTACGTTGGCCATTCTTTTTTATGAAACAAAAAAGGACCAACTCTTTAAATTTGTCTTTTGGTTTGGAATGGGAAATACTTGTTTAAAATATTTTGAAAAGTCAAATTATTGCAAAATGAAAAATACTTCAGTGTATGTTTACTTGTGTTAATATGTCGTTTGATTGGGTTAAGGCATTTCAATTGATATTTTAAAGTGTGTCTTTTTTATGTTGTGATGTTGTTTCAGATAAGGGCGAAGGTTGGTATCTATTAAAACGTTTAAACTCGCTGCATTTGTTTGCACCTGTCCTAAGTCAAGAATCTGATGTTCAGTAGTTGTCGTTTGTTGATGTGGTTCATAAGTGTTTTTCGTTTCTCGTTTTTTATATAAATTAGACCGTTGGCTTTCTCGTTTGAATGGTTTTTCACATGTCATTTTTGGGGCCCTTTATAGCTTGCTGTTCGGTGTGAGCCAAGGCTCCGTGTTGAAGACCGTACTTTGACCTATAATGGTTTACTTTTACAAATTGTGACTTGGATGAGAGAGTTGTCTCATTGGCACCACATCTTCTTATATCTATTAGATTATGTACTCTAAAGGATCTTTTGAATGTTTTAGATGCTAGTAAGGATATGAGGCAGACTTAACTGTATCTGTTGTATCCTTTATCTCAAGTTCGATGGGATATAATTCAATCAACATAGTCACCAAATTTTGAATTATTTAATGAGAAAACATCATCTATATAGCGGAAAGTAAAGCTAGAGGATACTGCTAACTTCTTTTCTTTCTTCCTAAGAAGTTTCTGTATGAAGTCAGCCTAATATGAATAAAGGAATACGTTGGCAGAAGAGGGACTGTCATACAAGTGAGAGGTTTAGCTAGCTATAAAACCAGGTTTAATCCACCCTTTTTTACATAAGAGAATGTCTGTACCAAGTCCGGAATATGAAAGTTGTTATCCATTAGTTTGATGTATTTGAGCTTTTGATTTTGCCATTTGATTAGGGACTTTCCGATTTGAATTTTCCTCGGAGTATTTTTGTGATTTTACTTTTTGCTAGTGAATTGAGCATCTTTTATTAAAATTCCACATGTTTTGCAGCCATTGCCTTCACATTTCGAAATGAGACAGTGTTGTTCAGTGTCATCAAAATCCAAATATAAGTATCACTTTCGATGACAATTAATTACAGCAGGATCAAATACAAATTCGACGTTCAATTTTACCCATGTGACATGTGAGCCAACGGAGTCAGTTGTCATTTGGGACTTTCCGTTTTAAATTTTCCTCAAAGTTCACTATTTTTGTGATTTTTTTTTTTGCACCAGTACAGGTTTTAAAGTTATGACTCATTGGTGATGATTAACAATCGTGCTACAAATAAATCTAGTTGTTCACAACTATGAAGTTGAAGTCTATGATTTTGATTTAATAATTTGTAGACAGTATTTAATTGTTGTGAAGCTGGCATGTTTATAGAATAATTGCTTTGTATCACACTGCGAAGCGTTTAGTCTCAGTCGATAAACTTGCCAACTTATGGAATAATTACTAAGCAACAGTTAGTTCTGATTGGTTGCTTTTTGGTGTGGCTTAGATCTATTGACTTGAATGAGTTATAAAGCTCGGACTACGTCAGGAAGTGGAGGAGAATCATATACGGATGGTCTGACAGTATGGGTATTCGTGACTCGATTGATGAATATGTTGCTATAGGGATAATCGCTGATAGTCAAAATTGATGCATTTGCAATTGAGCATTTGCCATGCTTTAATCTGTATTACACGATAGGTTTTATTTACATCACAGTCTATGATGCGTGACGTATGCTGTTAATATCGTATCATCAGTCAGTGTATATAATGAACGAACTTTATAGCTATGCTCAAAGATAGGTTTACTTGATGCTGACATATATGCAATTATAAGATATTTATTTTAAGTATTTTCTTAAATTATCAGATTATAAAATTTGCAAAAATCATCGGAACATTGTTAATTCAAACTGAAGCATCAATTTATGGGTTACCCTCGCTGTGTACTTTTGATAAAGTCGGGAGTATCAATTTACTTGTACCTGACAAAGATATTTAATTCATTTGACAAAGTAAAAATATTCAGTCAGAATTATCGTTATCGCATGTCCGTTTAATCAAGAAGATGCGAAATATCAACCTCTTTCGTTTAATGAATATTTTGTTAGTTTAACTATTTCATGTGACATTTGTTCTTTCACAGTCACTTATTATTGACCACCAGAACGGAGCATATTCCCTTCTAGGTCAAATTTTGTATTATATGACAGACTTATGAAACTGAAATCAAAATAAATGATCCGAAAAAATAATAAATACTTTTTTTTTCCTTTATGAATAAACAACACAAAAACTAAAGCTGACATTCATTTGTGATACTGCGAAGTACTCCATACCTTATTGGGAATGTTAAACATGTTAAAACATGTAAAATCTGGATTAAAGTAGGAGGTGAGCACAAGATTTGTTATGTAGCATAGCCTTTAGAAGCTTGTCAGATAGCACCCAAATCGACCCTTCTGCAATTTCAGGTGCATTCGGTAGGACGGAATGGTTTCCCGAAATAATTTGTTTTAACTTCATTCCTAAATTTAAAAAAAAAGTGATAGCATTTGAAAGCACGTTCTTACGAAAATATAAAAATAATCAACCGAGTATTTTGGACAATTTTGGAGCCTCACTCCATATCCTGAAGATCGAAAAGCATAATAAATGCATGTATTCCAATGAGCTCGTTTGTGAAATGACCAGAAAAAATATTTCTATACTATTCAGCACATAAAATAATGGATATAAAAATAGTTTCCTTATTCAATTTTTAACAGGAAGACAGAAAATCAAAATAAGTGTTGTTACCTTGTATGTAAAACCGCAATTTGCCCAGTGTAATATTGGTTGGCCAATTTATCAGATGAGTGTATCTAAATAGTGTTGGGTTACTTGATACTCTGTAACTGTTAAGGTTAGTAAATGACAAAACAATTCAAAGCTAATTTGATATTTTGATATTAAACTGTGAATGAATATATAGCATTATTCGTAGTCGATGAAATGGAAATGCAAAGCTCTGTATATTATTTCCATATTGCAATTAAGACAAATGTTTATGTACAATTATAATATTTCAGTTTTTTTATATAACTAATTAAGGATTGGTTTTAAAACATATGCAACTATCATGTTTGCATAGTTCAATTTGTTCAGTATGGAATGAAGCTTTTGAAAAATGTAACTCCAGTAAACATAAGCTATATGAATTTTAGATTTGCTTTATAAGAGGCTTAAATTTGGAAATTTATTTTTAAATATGTTCGTATTTTTTTCAGATTACCAACAAAAGAAATGTTGTCTTCATTAAGAACTATGTATGCTTTGTTATACATATGTTTACGCTTACAAATTGGACAAACAGATCCTTGCAAATTTGACGAGCGATGTCAGTGTAGTAAAACGAGCAAAGGATATGTAACTGTAGATTGTTCGTGGAAAAACATAACAAAAATCCAGAACTTACCCAAGTCTACTGTATGTTTAAACGTATCACACAATTTGATTGAATACACCAGCAAAAGATTTTTCGAATCTGCCAAATATCTCTCAACATTAGACTTATCATTCAATAAATTGTCATCAATAACTGTCGCTACATTCAATGGTCTCTGGAAATTGCGTTACCTTTCTCTTGACAATAATGAATTGGTTTACAACAACCATACTTTTCAAAAGGAAACCTTTAGAGACTTGAAATCTCTTTCTCATTTAAGTTTGAAAAATAACAATATCAGGTCTTATGACTGTAAACGTCTTCCGGATGACACCATTATGCAGTTATCTGCTCTAGAAAAGCTGGAATTGGATGCTTGTGTTTGTGGAGATGATATTTTCGGGAAAGGATTCCACTACCTAAAGAAATTGAAATCATTGGTAATACGGAACAATTATATCTGTTCAATGTCAAAATACACATTCAGAAATACTAGAAATCTGCAAAATGTTCTAATACATGGGATTGGCGAAATATCATTTAGAAAAGGAACATTTCGACACTTAAGATACCTAAAGCATCTTGAAATGTCTTTTGATTCCAAAAAAGGTGGTATAGTGTCGCCAGTAGAGAAAATTGCAAAAAACTTTATTTACACCTCAATCGAAACATTAAAACTGGGTCAGTTAAAAATACCTTTACACACATTTCCTTTGTACATTCTTAATAAAGAACTGTATAAAAACAATATCACTGAAATATGCCTTACAGACAACGCGGGAAAAGGAGGACATTTTCCAATACCTATGGGTGCTCCGCCACAAACTCTTCAAATTTTGGATTTATCAAACAACAGTCTAACTCGATTTATACTTGATATAAAAAACTTTACTCGTCTTATTTTAAAGCAAAATTTACTAGGTGATTTCTTATCGACGGAATCTTATTTTGAAAAGAAAACTGACGAGTATTTCAGTATGATTGAAACTATTGATATATCTCAAAATGACATAAAAGAACTTGCACCATTCACATTTTATTCTCAACCATTATTACATCATATTGATTTAAGTAACAATAAAATACAAGACATCACATTCGATTTGTCCTGTTTGTTGGCACTCGAATTTCTGAATCTCTCGAATAATAGAATCAAGTTTTTTAATGAAAGTGTTATGCGTACTATTAACACATTAGTGATGAACAAACAGCTTACTATAGATCTTTCTCAAAATTTATTGCAATGTACATGCAAGACAATTCCTTTTTTACGATGGATGATCGAAAGCAATGTCTTATTTGTTGACCTTCAAAAGTACAGCTGTACTTTAGAGGATGGTAGCATAATTATCTTGAATCCGTTCGAATACAAAGTCCTTCAGTTAGAAAAAACCTGCAAATCGTATCTAGGACTGATAATAGGTGTATCATTGGCACTCCTAGTTGTTATCATGACTGTTATCACAACTTTAGTGTATCGATATCGGTGGAAAATACGATACATGTACTATATGACAAAAGGAAAGTACAGCTATCAGAAAATATCGCCCGATAATGACGATGAATATACGTATGACGCATTTATATCATACTCCGAAGATGACAGAAGTTTTGTCTTTAACGACTGCATTGAAAAACTTGAAAAAGAAAAAAACTTCAGGCTATGCATACATCAACGCGATTTTATGCCCGGACAAGACATCACTGTAAACATAACAAATTGCATTCACACAAGTAGAAAAACAGTCTGTTTGATAACAAAAAAGTTTCTCGAGTCATATTACTGCATGTTCGCATTCAACATGGCACGTATGGAGAGTATTTATTCACGACATGGAAGAAACATTTTATTCCTTGTGTTTTATGAACAAATTCTGCCTAAAGAACTTCCACTTGTCATGCTAGAACTAGTCCAGAAAGAGTCTTACATGGAATACCCTAATGACGAACAAGGAAATGTTGTTTTCTGGGAAAAAATACAAGAAACGTTAAGGACAAACGTTCGAGCATGGGTTTTTGTGATAAATCGAAACAGGGAGGTTCATGTTTCATTTTGCTTCCAATAGAATAACTCATCATCTCATGAAGATTTATTGCTTTGTTCCAAGTTATGTAAACTGCATTCTGTTCAGAAATAGTTCATCTGATTTTGTTTATAGTAAAATAGTATTGTTTTTCTTCTCTTCTTTAGTTTTTTAGTTTAACTTGTATAATACCAGTGGTTTATAATTACTAGACAACAAAGGCAGGGTCATATGCGCAAAGTGGAAGCCAAATATTAGTATGAGCTCAAATTTACCTCGTGGATTTACATTTAGTCTACATAAGTTAAATTAATAAATTATCAACACCGGATGCATAGGCTAATACCTTTATGTTTGCCAAAGAAAAAAAAAAACTTATGTATAATGTAAGTTGGGAGTCGCGAAGTTAGGAATAATCGTAGAGATAACATGGGAAGTAAACTTTAAGTTCAATTTTATATATTTTTCATATTTGTTTGTTTGGTTTTGTTTTTTTTCATTTTTCTGTTTATTAAAGTGTTATTTCTATATATTATTTTATAAGGAATGTGTTTTTTCAATCTTTCTTTTCGAATTTTGCAAAGAATGTAAATTAAGGTCTGAGTAAAATAATTTTTCTACCAAGAATTTCAGATTCATGTGACAGTTTGTTCAAATACTCCTTATTTTTTAAATTAGGGGAAGACAAGAATTGTAATTATGAAATTGCATAGCAATAAATCGGGGGAAAAACACAATGGACAGGCGTTGGTTCATTAACAAGATACTGATACAATTTGTCATCAGGGCTCATGTTGTCTTTTTGACGTTTGCTTTTTTTGTAGTTCAACGTATCTGGTGTTCCGTTGTTTTCCTTATATAGTTGATGTGTTTCTCTCGGTTTTAGTTTGTTAACCGGATTTGGTTTTGCTTACTCGAATTATGACTATGGAACAGCGGTATAGTACCACTGTTTTTCATTATAACTCCTTTATTATGGCCCAAAACCATATTTGAAAAGAAGTATTATATATACCTGTATATAGTCTGTATATAGGCGGCCTTCTGCCTACTCTTTGGTCGGGTTGTTGTCTCTTTGGCACATTCCCAATCTCTCAATTTTAGTATATTAAATATTTACCTCATAATTCTTTTTAGAGTTGTTCTCATTGTTTAAAATCATAACTGTGATTGTATCAATTTTTGTATAAAGTTATGTAAATAGAGCGGTGAGACTATAATAAAATATTTGTATGTGTGATGTTTTTATCTTGTATCATAGAGAAATGTTAGGAAAGGTAAAATTTCGTTTAATATTGGATGTTGAACTTTTCCCATCTAATCAAATGGTTTTTTACTGGTAAGTTTTGTGATGAATATCAATTCGCTAATCCATAGTTTAAATAAAAATTGTTTGTTTCTGTTTTTCTGCATTGAAATTCGTTATACAAACATTGAACGTTATTGCTATAGATAACTGTTTTGAGTCGTTAAAGAATAAACAGAATTAAAAGATTATCTTATAATCAAAAGATATTCCTCAGTTAAACATTGATAAACTAGCCAACCACAATCTTAATTATTTAATATGAATATAATTTTAGTCCTTCACACTATTTTTCTACTATAAAAGATGGCCCCTACAAATATTTTGGAGTTATATTCAGCTAGTGAAAATCAGAATTAGATTCTTAAAAAGTAAATTTACCTCAAAATCTCCAATTGCAAACTTTTCAATTTTGCAGTGATGTGTAATATCAAAATGTTTTATTTGTCTGAAGTCTACACTGCTACCTCCCATGCAGAATTAATGATCGAAAACATCGTCTCATAAAACACAGAGCATTTTCTACAAAAACTAAAATTCATTTCTCCGAAGCTGATGTCATCAACATTTAATTGAGCTTAGAGGATTGATAGTTTACAAATAGACGGTATTCTAATAGGTACTATTTTTCCGCCCTTGGCTTGTTTTTAGTACTGATACGAAGCAGAATGAATACAGAGCCTTTTCAAAGAAAAAGAAATGCATCTTGTAAAGTTCTTAAATTCACTATGTATCAATATAATCCACATTTCGATGATGTCCTATATCTCATATATCCTAGTGGAATTGAAATTAAGGAGACTACCGAAACTAGAAGGCGTGCTATTAATCTTGATATTTAACTCGAAATTGAAACATATGGATGACTTCAAACAAGAATTTATGAAAAAAAGATATGATTTCAACCTTCACTTTATCAACTTCCCATTTCTCGACAGTGAAATACCCTCTTTACACAACTTCAAAATACTGATAGATTCAGTCGAGGATAATGCCAGGCAATGGGGTAAACGCGAGAAAGAAGAGATAGATACTTTTTCCGAATGGATTATGGCTGTGAGATCGTTGATATAAATTAGAATTAAGAAACTGAATGGGTCTATCAATACCCATGCTACGTCAATCTTTAAAGACCCAAATGCTGCAAAACACTAGTCCTACCTCCATGACAAATATGTTGTTGGCCCCGCAGATAAAGCCCCAAACAACATCGTTTTTGTGTGTAAATCACATTACATAAATTGCTTGATAAATGAATTAGGTATTGACAATTCACTTGGAAACTCAACATATACCCCCACGACACTTACTAAAGAGGAAATCCTGGATAATCATAGGTCTGTTCTATGATCCTTTGGAATTTCAACCAAAGATGAAGAACTGGATCTTCCATCACTGTATTGGATACCTAAACTACATAAGTGCCCTTACAAACAACGGTATATTGCTGGGTCTTCCAAGTGCCCCACGAAACCTTTTTCTAAATTATTAACATCAATTTTATCAGCAATCAAAGCCGGGCTTCAAAGTTATTGTGAAACTGCCTATTCTAGAGGTGGCGTGCATCAGATGTGGATACTAAACAATTCCAAAGATCTTTTCGAGAACATACAATCTAAGACTCTTTCATCTATGAGTTTGACTATCCCTCTGGTATATTTCGCCCCTCTTTTGGAATAGTATTAAAACATTTGACTTTTCTACACTTTACACAAGTATTCCCAATTCCAAACTAAAAGACATTGAAAGAGTTGGTATTGCCTTGTTTCATAAAAAAGAATGGCCAACGCAGATACAAGTATCTTGTCTTAGGGAGGGATGAATCCTACTTTGTAAAAAATCACTCTGATTTAAACAAAAAATTCTTTGAAACTGACATTATCAAGATGCTTGATTTCTTGATTGACAACATATTTGTTACGTTGGAGGACGTGTTTTTCAACAAACAATCGGCATTCCCATGGGAACCAATTGTGCTCCTCTTCTTCTCGACTTGTTCTTTTATTTTTATGAGGCTGACTGCATACAAAAACTTCTTAGTAAGAAAGAAAAGAAGTTAGCAACATCCTTTAACTTTACTTTCCGCTATATAGATGATGTTCTCTCATTAAATAATTCAAAATTTGGTGACTATGTTGAACTCATCTATCCCATCGAACTAGATATAAAGGATACAACAGGTACAATTAAGGCTGTCTCATATCTTGACTTACATCTAGAAATTGACAATGAGGGTCGGTTGAAAACAAAACTTTACGACAAAAGAGATGATTTCTGCTTCCCAATTGTGAACTTTCCATTTCTATGTAGCAACATTCCAGCAGCGCCTGCATACGGAGTGTATATCTCCCAATTGATACGATCTTCCCGGGCTTGGATTTCTTATCATGATTTCCTTGATAGAGGATTACTGCTCACAAGGAAGCTATTAAACCAAGAGTTCCAAATGGTGAAGTTGAAATCATCCCTTCGTAAATTTTAAGCTAAAAACTTTAACCTGAACCGGCACGAACGGACGGACGAACAGACGAGCGAACGGACGGACGAACAGACGAGCGAACGGACGGACGAACAGACGATCGAACGGACGGACGAACAGACGAACGAACGGATGTACAGACCGAAAAACATAATGCCCATAAATGGGGCATAAGAATACTATGAAGTTGTAATTTTCCGAAACAAAACGCATACGATGACTGGAGTATAATTGTCGCATTGGCAATCATACCGCATCTCCTCCTTTTTTTATATGATACTTAAAACCTTCATCGGTGATCTTCATAATTTCAAAACATGATTTTTTTCTGGTTCACTCATTTTAAATGATTTCAGGAAGTTGTAATGTGTTTGATATTTTTTTTTTTTTAATAATTGATCACTATTACAGTGTCATTCTTCCGATTGTTGATACTAATAAGGACTTAGTTGTATTAACAGTTTTATAATATTACGACTTTTTGAAATCGGCTTAAACGAGAATGAAATAAAACAGTACATGTAGTAAATAAAAATTTCATACATTTTCATCCATGATTAGTGCGTTTCTGCATGCAATAAAGACATGTTTGTACTTATTTGTCAGTTTTTATTTTCGATTTATGAGTTTGACTGTCCCTCTGGTATATTTTACCCCTCTTTTATCAATACATTCGCTCAACTAATTACACTTCGTATGTTACCGAAAATAGCAATGATGCAAAATGTTTGAAAACCTATGTAAAAATATAATGTTTGCTTCTTGGTAAGGAAAAATCAAGAAAAGCTTTTCGGATGCAGGGAATTTATAGAGTATTATTATCATCATATAATACACAGAATGCATAAAAATAGTTATAAATGCAACACTTAAAATTTTTAAATACAAAACTAAATAAAAACCCCTATATACATCTAAAACCAAGTATTTACTTAAGCAAAAAAGCTAAAATAATTTCCATGACATATTCTAATCTGTTCTATATGTACTACAAAAACATCCTAAAATAATAAGTACTAATCTTCATCAATGTAAAGCGGTATTTCATATCAAATATAAATGTTATTAAATTATGGACGGAATTCATCACAACTGGTTTGACTACTTATATCACAACTGTGATGACTACTTATATCACAACTATAATGGCAGACATTTTTCCCAGATGAAATAGAAGAAACACATGATATTGTCTAGCACATCAACATTGAAAAACCAATAAAAATATTTGCAGAAAAAAAATATATATCAGTTAAACAGTAGATTAATAATTCTCAAAATTTGAACATATTAAAACTGTTTAGATTTTAATTAGTCTCATAGACAATAAGCGGTAATAAGACAATCTTAAAGTTGACATTTTAACAAGTGTTAGAATCTTAATGTCATACTAAATAGAAAGTTTTATTTTAACCTTTTAGTGACTTATTCCAAACCTGAGTGAAAAATGTCTGTTTCCGTTTATATCAAAATAAAAAAAAATATAAAAACGAATTACCCTCGTCTTTGGGAACTCATTACGAGTGTATTTCAAATTTATGCCAGAGATATCCACATAGAGTTGTTTCTTTTATTATGAAATGGCAAACAAATTTCTTAAATTAGGCAGCCTGCTGCCATCTGTTGGTTGAAAGACATACAAAAGACAAAAACACGAAAAATCAATAAATGGGTGTCATACTAAATTTGATCTAAGTACATTTATGTATATAGTACTATGTTTAGCAATTGTAATAATAGCTTATAAAAAAATACAAAATAAAACCCTTCAAATGTTTTACAAAACTATGTGACATCTATCTTCCACAACCTCCTCCGTATTCTCCCCCACACCCTCCTCCACATCTACCGCCATCACCACCGAAAAGTTATGGTCGTTATTAGAACATAAAGTATATAAAAACATTATGCCTTACTGGTTTTACACTTTTCCAATAAAAACGAATGAAGTTAAAACAACCAGGAACATAAAAAGCCAAAAACACGATAGTTGGATGAACATCAATTCGACCAAAAGGAACACGCTATCATAAAGACAAATAAAAGGAAAAATAAAAAAGAGACTGACAAGTTGAAATAAGAATTAGTAGACACAAATGAGCGTCTGATCAAGCGCATTGAACGTAAACCAAAAAACAATACGAAGCAAAATTAAATCGGGAGCATTTGATCTCAACATGTATTTAACAAAAAATAAAGAGATAAACCATGAACAGATACGGCACAGCAAATTACATTGTACTACTTAATGCACAAACAAGTTTTTTTTGAACAAACTGAAAATGTCAACAATCGTATACAACGATAGTTAACCCACACATTACTCCAGATAGCGATCCGGCGATTTCTACTTATATAGTTCATCTCAGAGGTATAATTTATATATACGATTACCCGAATCGTATTTGTCTAACGGTTACTCAAATGAATCGTAAATAAACTCATCATAGATACCAGGATTGAAATTTTGTATTTGCGCCAGACGCACGTTTCGTCTACAAAAGACTCATCAGTGACGCTCGAATAAAAAAAAGTTAAAAAGGCCAAATAAAGTACAAAGTTGAAGAGCATTGAGGACCAAAAATTCCTAAATGTTTTGCCAAATACAGCTAAGGTAATCTATTCCTGAGGTAGAAAAGCCTTAGTATTTCAAACATTCCAAGTTTTGTAAACAGTTAATTCATAATTATGACCATATCAATGATAATTCATGTCAACACAGAAGTGCTGACTACTAACCCGACTAATCCAGATGTTATATTCCGACTCATTATCGTTCGCTACATCAACCGATATCGAGAGTACACTAATCGATCGTCAATTTCGCACGCCTTTGTGACGTCATTTACCAGATAGAAGGCGCGCCTGTATCCCTGCTCTTTTAAAAGTTTCAAGCACTTTAAGTATCCTCATTCTGTAGGGTAGTATAGAAATAATTAATGTTCCGTATGTACGTAATCTTCATTCCCGTACGACTAAGGGTGGGCGACAAGCTTATTAGATTTAAATTTCCTAAATATTTTGTGCAGTATAACATAAAACTTTTTCACCCGTTTGCTCAACATGTGTTGGAAATGACATTTTGGTCACGTGGTGATGGGGGTCACATGATAGATTTAACTAACTATTGTATCCCGGAACTGCGTTATTTGCGAACTATAATCTGAAGCCAAACAAGTTATAGGTAATGTATATTTTAAGGCTTTTCTTGTCGTATAACACACCGAGGGAAGTCAGAATTGATCAAATGAAAGACCGACCGGAGGGAGGTCTTTCTTTTGGGCAATCCTGACATCCCGAGGTTTAAAATATGCATTATCTGATTTATATACCACCACTTGCATCCTATTTTACCGACCACAGTAAAGTGGGATATTCTTTTAGATGCGTTCAGGTTAATCTAGATATAAACTTTAGAAATCATCATCTAGTTACAATAAAAATATTACTGTAACTGCATGATGCAAGACAAAAATGACTTGTTACGGTGTATGAAAAATATAAGTATCTATGTAAGTGATTTATCGTAAAAACTTAGTTTATGACAGGGTGTATTAATATTTTTGTGACTTTTTATCGCGGAAAGCCAAACGAACTATTTCGAATAATTGTTTTCTCATTTTTGTTTGACACTGCATTTGTTTTAACTGAGAATCATAATTAAATCTTTTGCCACCACAAATCAAATTATAAAGTACGTGTTGCATTTCTATAGAATATAAGGTTATTTGGTTATTTGGTCATTGATGGAGTAAAAGGTATTATAGATAGATGTAAAAACATAAGAACGACGAGAGCACGAAATTGGGATACATGAACATATAACACAGTGGCAGAATAACCAGACAGTTGATTGCAGCCGCTTAACTGGAAGAAGAAGAATACGAAAAATAAATATCCATAGGTCAAATATGAAAAAAGAAGATCTGGTATGATTGCCAATAAGTATGGTTTCCACTACAGCGTGAATCAATAAAATTTAAAAAATCCTTTACACGGACGTGTTAAATATGGCTTGTTTTAAAAGTGTTATTAAAAGTTTTGTATTATATAATTCATCTCGCATAATGTCCCTAAATTGTAGCGAAAAATTAACAAAACTTCACATTATTTATTTCGAAAGTTAAAATGTGCGTCAACAGCAATTTTTGCTATTTCAGTCAAATAAACACATGATACATTAAGGAATATTTCTGCCTTAAATTTTAAAATTAAAAGTAAACATCCAATAATAAACAACACGATACCTATCACACGAATTACATGTTAAGGTACATTATAGTTTGCTTTTAAATCAGGAAAGATAATGACCTAATAAAGGTCATTATGTTATGCCTAGAAGCTAATTTAATTGAAACTTGATATCGTCTAGGTTTGATTCTTCAAAAGAAAGACGTTTCGTTCTGAAAGAAAATAACTCTATTTAGGTATATAAATATCATTGAAAAGCATAATAAATTTATGTATTCCGATTTGCCGCGTTTGTGAAATGACCAAAAACGACATTCCCATGTTATTCAGCATTTATTACTATAGCTATCGGAAAATAGTTTTCTTACTCAGTTTATCAAAGGAAGATAGAAAGTCAAATACAAATTTGTAACCGTGTATTTAAGAACGCAATCTGCTATTAAATTCATTAATCGCAGGAAATTTTTCAAGGTGAGTGTATTTTATGGGCGTTGGGTTGATTTTTTGTATGCTTGATAAATGTTAATGCACTTAAATTATATAATGTATATAAAGTCAATTCCGATCCTTAGGTTTTAAACAGTAAATGAATAAATATCATTATTCGTCGACACAGTGTCAAATAAAACTTCATCAATATTATACATTGGCTTTAAATAGTTTTTGATAGAACAATGACTAACATGATTCAAAGTCTCAACAGTAAAATAAACGTTTTGTAACTTTAGATTGACAACTTATTCTGGAAATCATTGCTAATTTTAAATATCAACATAAGTTTAGTCAGTCCCCTTAAAGCGTTTGTTAAATAATGTGTTCTTAAAGTAACGAAAAAGTATTGACATACCATCTTACCACTACTGTTCCTATACTTTTGTACACTGTATTATAAATTTATTCAGTTATACTTGTTTGTTTCTTCAGATAACCAAAAATGCAGTCGTGTTTAAGTACAGTATGCGTTTTGATATACATATATGTCATAAATTCCTTCGTACAAAGAGGCCAGACAGGTCAGTGCAAATTTGACGACCGATGTCATTGTAGTACAACGAAAAAACGATATGTAGATGTGGATTGTTCGTGGAAAAACATAACAAGAATACCGAATTTACCAGCGTTTATTATACTTTTAAACGTATCCCACAATTTGATTGACTACATCGGCAGAGAATTATTAAATGCTGCAAACCATCTCTCAACATTAGACTTGTCGTTTCATAGATTATCAACCATAAACGTCACGACATTCACTGGTCTCAGCAAATTACGTTACCTTTCTCTTGATAATAATAAATTGGTTTACAGCAACCGCACTTTTCCAAAAGGAATCTTTAAACCATTGAAATCTCTTTCACATTTAAGTTTGAAAAATAACACTAAAAGGTCTACTTGCTGTGCAACTTTTCCGGATAAAACAATTTCAGATTTATTTGATTTAGAAACACTGGAATTAGACGCAACAAGCAATGGTTTCGGGAAAGGATTCGATAAGCTACTGAAATTGAAATCATTGGTATAAGGGTACAATCTATTATTCTCAATGTCAAGTACAACATTCAGAAATACTAGAAATCTGCAAAATAATTTATTACATGGTATTGATGGAATATTCTTTACGAAAGGAACATTTCGAAGCTTAAAATACCTCAAGCATCTTGAATTTTCTTTCGATTCAATATTAGGTGGAATCATGTCGCCAATAGAGAATATCGCAGAAGACTTAAAATTCACCTCAATCGAAAATTTTAAAACTGGGCCAGTCAGCAGCGCGTTTACAAACGTTTCTTTGGATATTCTTAAAAAAGAACTGTATTCTACCAATATCACTGAATTATACATTTCAGACAACAAGGGAAAAGCAGGATACTTTCCAGTACCTATTGCTCCTACGCCACCAACTCTTCAAATTTTGGATTTATCAAACAACGGTCTCATTCGATTTATTCTTGATATAACATTCATTACCCGACTTATTTTAAAGCAAAATTTACTAGGAGATTTTTTATCATCCTTATTTTTATGTGAAAACTTTATCTATTTTCAGAATGATTGGTTATATCGATATATCTCAAAATGATATAAAAGCACTTGCATCATTCACATTTGATTCGCAACCATTATTGCATCATATTGATTTAAGTAACAATAAAATACAAGACATCACATTCGATTTGTCGGGTTTGGAGGCACTTGAATTTCTGAATCTCTCGAATTATAGAATAAAGTTTTTTAATGAAAGCACTATGCGTACTAGTAATACATTAGTTGTACATAAACAGCTTACTATAGATCTTTCTCAAAATATATTGCAATGTACATGCAAGACAATTCCTTTTTTACGATGGATGATCGAAAGCAATGTCTTATTTGTTGACCTTCAAGAGTACAGCTGTACTTTGGAGAACGGTAGGACAATTATCATGAATCCGTTTGATAACAAAGTCCTTCAGCTAGAAAACACTTGCAAATCGTACCTAGGACTGATAATAGGTGGATCAATGGCACTACTAGTTGTTATTATGACTGTTATCGCAAGTGTAGTGTATCGGTTTCGGTGGAAAATACGGTACATGTACTATATGACAAAAGGAAAGTACAGCTATAAGAAAATATTACCCGATGATGACGATGAATATACGTATGATGCATTTATATCATACTCCGATGATGACAGAAGCCTTGTCTTTAAAGAATTGAAATCCTTGAAAAAGAAGAAAACTTAAGGCTATGCATACTAGTACATCAGCGGGATTTTATGCCCGGACAAGACATCACTGTAAACATAACAAATTGCATCCACACAAGTAGAACAACAGTCTGTCTTACAACCAAAAAGTTTCTCGCGTCATATTACTGTATGTTCGAATTCAACATGGCACGTATGGAGAGTATTTATTCACGACATGGAAGGAATATTTTATTCCTTGTATTCTATGAACATCTTCAGCCTAAAGAAATTCCACTAGTCATGCTAGAACTAGTCCAGAAAGTGTCTTACATAGAATACCCTAATGACGACCAAGGAAATGTTGTATTCTGGGAGAAAATAAAAGAAACGTTGAGGACAAACGTTCGGGCGTGAATGTTCACGTTAAATAAAATTCAAGAAATTTCATATTTTAAAAATATGTACGAAGGTAACCATCTACTGTCTAATATTAATTGAATTTCTGGTTGCTTTCTATATCCACAATCATATGTATTAACTAAAAGAATATCATTGAAAACAGCATAATGTTTTGATGAGAGTACTTTTACTTCCAATAGAAAAGGATTACTTGTAAATCAATATCTCGTGAACACTTGTTGTTCCGTTTCGCATTATGAAAACTGTATTCTATTCAGAAATTGTTCCTTTTTTTGTTAGAATATAGCAAAGTGCTCTCGACCAATGAAATTGTAGGATTTGATGCCTCTTAATTGTGAAGAATGAATGTAAATCATGTTCTTAGTAAGGGATTGTCCTATTATTTGGGTATGTTTACAGATCAAAACAAAGAGTTTCTATAAATGAAACACTGACTAAAAGATGAATTGTGAAACAAACAAAAAACTCAAAATAAGTTGATTGTTACTGGTGCAGTAAAATTAGTACCGTGAATGTTATGAAAATGTTGATAACTTCAAATTACTTAGATATTAAACAATATCAAAGCAATAAAAAAAAAGAAAAAAAAAGCTTTAAAAAATAAAAATAACCTAAATCTTTAGCTTTTCAAAGCTTTGATTACTGAATCAGCGGTTGGGAAGAAAAGTTATTTCCAATATTCCGATAAAAAAAAACAGGAATTTAATTTAAGTTTTGATCATATTAAAAACGTTTAAAGGCATTTTATTAGAACATTTCCCTGACATAATGAAATAGTATATGATGTAAAAATCCGGACCAAAATACTGGATGTTTAATAAAATTTAGTTGTAACTCAAATATATTTTCAATTGATTTAAACTGTAAATAAAAAAAGGATAATTCCTCACTAAAATATTACATGATTTACATTCATACTCACAATAAAAACATATACAATTACTACTTTTTATTTGTACTGTTCTGTCACCTAATATCTATAACACATTTTTTTTTAAATATTTCCCAAATGATAAGAAAGTCCTTACATTACAAAAACTAATCCATGAATGACATGCTAAAAAGGAAGTCATGCATCAATTATAAACATTGCAATGACTATGAAACTTATATTTTAATAAAACCAATCAAGAGATCATTTGAGCCTTGAGCACTTTACAATATTCTAAGTTTGTAAGAGAATGATAATCCCTTACTTCATGATATAAGTACTCGCTAACGCTCCTACTTAATCATGAAGAAAGTGATTATCATTCTCTTACATATACGTAATATAGTATTCTTATCTTCTTTTCTTTAGTTTTACTTGTATAGTTACTAGACAACAAAGCCAGTGTCATATAGCTATTCGCCAGGTAACAAATTAATTTGAAGTAATTTAGCAACTTTAGATAAAACGACCGCTGAAAATGAGTTACCAAATTATATTCGATTGTTCACTTGGTGCTAAATTTCATTGCGATTGAATTGGCTTATTTACTGATTTGAAATCACAAACGGAATTATTTTAAAAACTTACCTTTGTCTTTTGCAATTTATGTCTGTCGTCAACGGAAATCAAATTCCCTCTATCAATTCTATCGCATCTGACCAATTTCAAACACATCGACGAGACCCATCGGGGATACCAATTTGTTGAAATTAACACATCTGTTTTATATATATTGATGTGATCGTGTTGATCCCTGTAAACATTTCATTTTGTATAAGGTTAGATGGAGTCACGAAATTAAATTATATCGTTCTCTTTTGGACGTTTAATTTCAATAATGATATCATAAATGGTAGTTTATATTTAATTAAATGAATTAAGTTTGAACTCAAATTTACCTCGTCGATTTACATTTGTTCAACAGAAGAACAGAAGTTAAATTAAGAAATTACAAAAACCAGAAGCATAAGCCAATGCCTTTATTTAGGAAAAAACGAAGTTTTTATAGCGTAAGTTTGTAGTCGCGAAGTTAAGAAGAATCTTAGAAATAACATTGGGAGTAAAAGTTGTAGCTATAAGTTCGATTTTATTATTATTTTTTTTTTTATATTGTTTTTTTTTATTTTCCGTTTTATTTGGGTGTTATTTCTCTCTAATTTTTATTGGTCCTGATTTTTACTATATTTTCTTTCGATTTTTGCAATATGGGGAAATCGAAGTATGAGTAAAATTATATTTTTATCAATAGTTTCAGATTCATGTCTTTACATGATAACTTGTTCGAATATTCTTTTTGTAAATTACGAGAAGAAAAGAATTGTAACTATGAAAAAGAAGCCATGGCATTAAATCGAATAAAAAGACAAAATGGATAGGAATTGGTTTTACATTTTATTGAATGGAAAATGTATCATAAATACCTGTAGATAGTGTATGTTATATATTTAGGTATTTTATAGTCACTCGTTGTTTTAAATTATAACTGCGATTATATCAATTTATGCATAAAGTTATGTTAATAGAGTGATGAGACTTTGATAAAATATTTGTCTTTATAATGTTTTTATCTTTTATCATAGAGAAATGTTAGATGAAAATTGGATGTTAAACTTTACCCATCTAAACAAATGGATTTTATTGGTAATTTTTGTGATGAATATCAATTCGCTAATCCATAGTTCAAAAATTTTTTTTTTTTTTTTTTTTTTTTTTCTGTTTTTCTGCATTGACATTCGTTCGTTAAAGAATAAACATAATTCAAATATAATCCTCAGTTTTACATTGATAAACTATCCAACCATTATCTTAATTATTCAGTATGAATATAGTTTTAATTCTTACAACTATTTTTCTACTATAAAGATGGCCCCTACAAATATTTTCTGATGAAATATATTCAACTAGACTAAGTGTTGAAAATCAGATTTGGACTCTTATTGTCTCGAGAAATCATATTATATGAAGAACCTCTTTGAATCTAACAAGATTTTACCGAAGATGATGTGATCGAATTTTAATTGACAACATAATCTTTGAGCTTAGATCATTGATAGTTCAAAAGCAGACGGTTTTCTAATAAGTACTATTTTGCGCCCTTCCTGATTGGCTTGTTTTTGTATTGATACGAAGCAGAATTAATACAGAACCTTCACAAAGAAAAATAAAAGCATCTTGTAAAGTTCTTTAAATTCACTATGTAACTATATAACCCATATTTCAGTGATATCCTACATATAATATATCCTAGTGAACTTCCAATTAAGGAGAGTACCGAAACTAGAAGGTCGGCTTTATATCTAGACATTTTCTTCGAAATTGAACCAGACAGACGACTTCAAACTATAATCTATTACAAAGGTGATGATTTCAACTTTCACTTTGTCAACTTCCCATTTCGTATCATTGAAATACCTTCTGCTTTCACCCTATAGCGTTTACATATCTTATTTAATACACTACGTTCATGCATTTTCACATTATAAAGACATCATTAACAAGGATGAGCTCCTTGCACAAAAATTGCTCCAGCAGAGTAATGAGAAAGAAAGTCTGAATTCGACAATATAAAAGTTTTACTGTCCCCATTCCGAATTGGTTGACATATTCGATGGGTCTGTTTCTCAACTCACTAGTGATATGTTTAAGCGGTCTTAGATCTTTAGATATCAGAATAGTCGTCTGAATCTGTAAATTACGGATTGTTTCATATTCTTGTTTGTGACCATTCGACTGATTTTCGATTTGCATGGTGGGTGATGGAAACATATATTTAGCAGGAGACTCTTATCCTGTCGACGAACCCAACTGCTTTCGATTTTTGATTGGGTAATTTTATGTTTGCTTCGTCAGCCAGTATACCAACTCACTAAGCACCTAAATCACAAAAAGGTTCGACATAAACATCACCCAGAACAATGTGAATATCAGGTGTCATTATCGATAAAAACGACTAACAACTGAGATATTTTTTGTTCAGATTATCAACTTTTTATGTCCACTTCTTAACTCAGCTTAATTACCTTTTTTGCATATAGCGGTATTGCCGTAACAGTGTGGACAACCGTAGTACTTTTGTTGTTAAAAATACCGAATCATTTACCTTGTTTGTCATCGGCTATCGATAACAATGATTTTACGCTCACTCAATCTGTCAGAGGCCTTCCAGTGGGGATTTAAATAACCACTTGATACACATTTCGATACATTTCACAAAACTTTAAAGGAATTTGTTTGAAATATTCTTTATATCAGCACACACAACAGTTTCATTTTTAGAGAAAACTAGGATGAAAAATTTTTTCCTGCATTTTTTTTTAGTTGTAATCTCTGTCCTGCCTTTTTATTTTTCACACTATTCGGTCCTGCCTTTTTTAATTAGATTATCCAGACTTTTTGTACATAAATTGTCATCCTGCATTTTTTTTTTGCCAAGTTTTTCATCCTGCCTTTTTTCTTACTCAAAACTCCTGTCCTGCTTTTTTTCAAATTTCTACCAAACTTGGCCAGAAGCTTGTTTATGATCAAAAGTTAGTATCTAGAAGGAAATTTTGTAAAAACTTATTTCCTGTTTTTCCGTAAATTACTTATAAATGGACTTAGTTTTTCTTCCAGTTAACATTGCATACAGTCTTCAGTTAAAGTTTTTAAAACATTTATTAGATTCATAAACATCCTGGATTTTTACCAAACTTATTTAAAATTATCTTCTTTATTATTTGTTCATTCAATAAATATATGTTTCAATTCTTTTAGAAATCTATAGATTTGATTGCATAATGTATTCATTTTTTACAAGCATAACTTTTCAAACGTTTTATTTCATTAACTGTAAATCTATTATGTGCATTCCCCTTTCACACTTAAAACATAGACAACAGCAAAAGTAGGCGAGACACTGGGTTCCGCGGAACCCTTATGAATTTTTTATATAGATTAGACCGTTGGTTTTCCTGTTTGAATGGTTTTACACTAGGCATTTTTGGGGCCCTTTATAGCTTACTGTTCGGTGTGAGCCAAGGCTCCAAATTGTGACTTGGATAGAGAGTTGTCTCATTGGCACTCATAACACATCTTCTTATATCTATTCGATAAACATTTTGTAAATAAAAAAAAAAATTATTTCAATTTCAATCCATATTAAGCTGTTGCTTTATTCCGCTTCGGGCAAATTTTGATTCCATTTTAAAAATTAATTTCCTGCATGAATCATATATTATATGCACATTTTTATTACGATCTTAAAAAGGACGAAGTTGGTATATAAACTGCCGTCAGTTATTGTGTGTTTGTGTAAATTGGGCCTTTTAAAAAAAATGTTTGATTCTAAAAAAAAATTGGAAAGGAAAAAAAAATACTTTGTTTTAGCAAAAAGAGGAAAAAACTAATTGATTTACATTCAAAATTAGGGACGAAAAAAAAATATGACACTTAAGATTAAAAAAGTAATGTTCATATATGTGCATGAGAAAAAAACCAATCTCCCCTCACAAAAAAAAAACAAAAAAATAACACACACACACTCAGAAAAGGAAATTTAGTCGGTCCATAATCATTCTGCTACCAAGGGTTTTTTACAAGTATAGTAGTTAGCAGAAAAGTTCGAGTTTCCAAATTACACCAAACTATACATTTTACCTACTAGTATTTCGTGAAGTAAATGCAAATTTCATTAGGCTTGGTCCAAATAGTTTTTTACTGTCCAATATCTTTCAAGCACGAAAAAGACAGTACAAAAGTATATTTTGTCTGTGTTTTGTAATTGCACAACTATTGAAAGTTGAACATGCATTCGTTCTAAAATAAAATTTTACACAAGATAAAAAGTTAAAAGATACTAAGTGAGAAAATTTGATAACCGCAATGGGTTAATCGCTTTGACGTCCGAAAACGATAATAGCAAACACATACATTGTAACTTTTTAAGCTAGTTAAATTAATTTTTATGTTTAAAGAACGTGCGATATCATACAAATTGTTTATAAAAACATAACAAACACGCAAGTAAAGAACGTTTAAGTATTCAATATTAATCAAAACACAAAGGTCATTCCTGTACTAGTATTTCGAATTATTTGATTTAGGCGTTGAGAACCTTTGGTGACCCCACAGTTTAAATGTCTATAATAAATACAACGTAATAAGTGAGCGGTACAGACGAACGTTGACCTAATTTAACCCTGTAAATGGGAGACTTGAGCGCGCCAAAAAATGGTCTCGTCCACACTGTTATGAAAACGATACTATATTTTAGAACCATTTTATTTTGTTAACGAGAATCATTGGATTACTGTTCTCATTAACGTTAACCACATAGCTTCTTTTATCAATAACGCATGCATATTTTAGAATGATTTATTAATAGTAAACATAACAATTATCAAATAACAAATTAAAAGAATTCCAAAAATTTAATGTGCTTAAGTAAAATGTTTATCTAGTACGTCTTTATGTACATTTCCTAAGGTTTGTAAAACTGAACATTCAATTCAAGTGCAGGTTGATATACCTCGCCTGCTTTACTAATCATGATTAAAATTATGTTAAAAGTCTTAAAGTTTTAATTCAAGCATCATATACACTTAACATTATCGATGATCCGTTAAAATAAGGTATAGGTGAGTTGAATCTTGTTTTACGGACATATACACCATTCAATTATTCCATACACCAAGTATAGTTAATATATTGCTTAAAGTATCTAAGAAACAAACTTAACCACGACAACTCAACATTGACAACTGAGCCATTTAATTAGGTTAAGATCCTGATAAGCCCTGTTTGACGGACATATCCACCTACATTGGTTCCATACACCAAATATAGTTTACATATAGCCTCTAGTATCTGAGGTATGGACTTGACCACGAAAAATCACCATGCTTAGTGATCCTTGAAATAACGTCAATGTCAGGAGAACCTAGTCGTTTCAAAGATCCAGTGTACCAATTACAATAAGTGAAAAATTACGTGAAAAAAAACTATTACGTTTTTAAGCAGTCATTTAACCGTAGAAATGAGATCAAGTACAATGAACAAGATGACAGATAGGAACATTAGAAAATGAGGTACCGGTATATAACCAGATCTTCTGTCTTCGGAAATATACAGCTTGATGCAAATAGTATTAATGCCATTATTGTCGCCGGATTAGCATCCCTATTTGCGCATTCTGTGACTTTAGTAGGAGTCGATCTGAAAACTGAAGCAATAGCTTTAAGCTGCTTAATACCTTCTTTTTTATTAATACGACTTTGACAGATTTGATTAAATTTTGTAAAAATGCTATGATCTTGTTATTTTTCGAAACAAAACTCATACGATGACTGGAGTGTAGTTGTTTCATTGGCAATCATACCGCATCTCCTTACTTTTGATTTAATATGATACTTAAAACTTTCAGAGACCTTCTCAATTTCGAGACCTGATTTTTTCAGGTTCACGCATTTTAAATGATATCAGGAAATTGTAATGTGTTTGATATTTTTTTTTAAATAATTTACCACTCTTATAATGTCATTCTTTTGATTGTTAATACTAATAAGGATTAAGTTGTATTGAAAGGTTTTGAAAGCATTATGACTTTTTGAAATCGGCTTAAAAGAGAATGAAATAAAACAATACATGTAGCAAATAAAAATTATTGTCATATATTTTCATCCATGATCAGTATGTTTTTTGCATGCAATAAAGATATGTTTGTACTTTTTTGTCAATACCTTCGCTCAACTAGTTACACTTTGTTTGCCACAGAAAAGAAAACCTATGTAATAAGATAATGTTGGCATTCTTGGTTAGGATAAATCAAGAAAAGCTTTTCGGATGCAGGAAATTTATAGAGTATTATTCTCATCATATAATAGACAGAATGCCTAAAAATAGTTATAAATGCAACACTTAAAAATTTAAAAAACAAAACAGCAAAAATTAAATTTAAATAAACACAACCAAAATTAAATAAAACATTATACAAATATACATCTAAAACCAAATATTTACTTGAGCAAAAATGCATAAATAATAATATTCATGGCATATTTCACTCTGTTCAGTATATGTACCACAAAAAAAAAACATCATAAAATAATAAATACTATTCTACATCAATGTAAAGGGGTATTTGATATCAAATATAAATGTAACTAAATTAGGGACGGAATTCATTACTTATATCACAACTGTAATGACAGACATTTTCCCCAATGAAACAGAAGAAACACACGATATTGTCTAGCATATTAACATTGAAATACCAATAAAAATATTTGCAGTACAAATATATTTCAGATAAATAGTATATTTATAAATCTCAAAATGGAACATATTAAAACTGTATAGATTATGTTTGTCTCATAGACAATAGGCGGTAATGAGACAATCTTAAAGTTGATATTTTAACAAGTGTTAGAATTTTAATGTCATATTAAATAGAAAGTTTTATTTTAACCTTTTAGTGACTTATTTAAAACCTGAGTGAAAAAAGTCTGTTTCCATTTATATCACAATAAAAAAAATATAAAAACGAAAAGCTCGTCTTTGTAAACTCATGACGAGTCTATTTCAAATTTATGCCCGAGATATCAACATAGACTTGTTTCTGTCATTGATTCATAATAAAATTATAAAATGGCACAAACATTTCTTAAATTAGGCAGACCTGCTGCCTTCTGTTGGTTGAAAGACATACAAAAGACAAAAAACACGAAAAAGTCAATAAATATATGTCATAATACATCTGATCTAGATACATTTATGTATATAGTACTATGTTAAGTAATTGTAACAATATCTTATAAAATAATACAAAATAAAATCCTTCAAATGTATTGCAAAACAGAGGGGACATCTATCCTCCACAACCTCCTCCGCATCCTCCACCACAACCTCCTCCACATCCACCACCATCACCGCCACCGCAACCGCCGCCATCCCCGCCACCGCCATCCCCGCCACCGCAACCGCCACCATCACCTCCATAGCCTCCATCATCACCTCCATATCCTCCATCACCTCCATAGCCCCCATCATCACCTCCCCAACCCCCACCATCACCAAAGTCTCCACCAGCCCCATTATCTCCGGCTTCAAAATCTCCGACATCATTGTCATCATATCCGTAATCTCCATTGTCATGATCACAGTCATAGTAATTATTCTCTATGTTCATGTCACCACCATGACTTCCGAAACCACCATGACTTCCAAAACTGCTCCAACTTCCCCAGTATCCACCATAAGGATGTGGTCCCCAGCCCCAACCATATCCCCACCCATAGCCTGGACCGTATCCACCGAGACCATAGCCTAATGCACCTCCTAAAAGCATTCCTGAAATATAATGTGAAATCAAAACTAGTTTAATCAAACGTGTTTCAATGATGCCTTTGTATATGTTTTACAATACAATAATGATATATACTACGATTGGAATGTGTTTGTAAATGTACTACTATGAATCTATGACAAATGAGACGATCTTGATTTTGAAATTATAGATTTCTCCCATCTTAGCAGCAGTATACCAACTTCACCTGCATAAGATATATACATTTCCCAACTCATTCGGTATTCAAGAGCTTGAAGCTGATACTCAGGCATTATAAAACGTCAGCAGTGTCTAAGCAGAAAGTTGATGAACCAGGGTATTTGTACATCCCGCCATTGTGTTATTGTCCTATGGTCATTTTTTGTATTTGTATGGTCAACCATATCTTGTATCTTTTGAGGAGTGAATTGTTTTTATACTTTGATATAAAAGTTTTGATAACATAATACACATTCATTGTGATTATAATTGTGACAATAGTCCGATTCAAATATGAAAAATGTGGAAAGGATTTCTAATAATTTTTTTATCAAGATAAATTATAGGAACATAGTACTAAAATAACAAAAATACTGAACTCCACGGAAAATTCAATGGAAATTTCCTTATCAAATGGCAAAATCAAAAGCTTAAAAATGAAAGACAAGAATACAAAAAATGTTTTTACATTATTTATTAATTTAACTTATTCCAACTTTTTAGTGTAACGCATTCTTTTTGTAGAAACAGTTTTTGTATATGCAAGTTCCTTTTGGCTTTCTATATATAACGATATTTTCATACATCTATGACGTTCAAGGCCCTTGGCAATGATATTCCTGATAAAATCATCATATAATACAAGCAGCAAAATGGTTAATTATTTTTTGATTGTATGGATTTCGTAAACTTAAATGAGAGGTCTATATCCTAACCATTGACAGAAGAAAAAAAATCCTAGGTTTATAGAAACAATCATGTCAAATATGGATTCTTAATAAATATTGTTAAAGCTTAACAATCGATTATTTCACCAAAACTAGTTCCTGCTTCTACTGAACTTACCAGTTGCAAAGTCATTATTGTCACGATGTCCTCCTCCACCATTCTGTACTACAACAGTTGTGTGACCACCTCCTTGACCTGAATTGGTAATATATAAAAAAATTAATGAATTCATTATTCTTATATAATTTAATTTTGGATGTATTATTCTTATATAATTTAATTTTGGATGTAACAAGTCTTCTGATTGGCTGAAAGTTTTTTGTCTATTAGCTCATAGACATAATTTTGTCATGTGACATTGAGATCATCAACGTTATTCATGATTTACTCCTTAAAATGGAATTTAGAAATAAATTATAAGGAATGACTTTAATATTTTTTTCTGTCTATTCGAAATAACCTCAGAAATGTGTAGCACACTTTTTAATAACACGCTACGTGGGTTCTTCAGTGTGCACCACATTTTTGATGTTATTTCTTCATAGAGAGAAAAAATATTTTAGTCATTCCTTAAATAATATTATTTAAGCGTCATTTATACAGAAACTAAGGTTTCAACTCCCTCAGGCAAAGTTGGTCTTTAGATGGATTTGGCTATTTTTTTTAGGTCCTATTTGGTTTATAGCTCTTCAACGTTTTCGGTCCTTATACATCCTTGGCTTTAAAATATTTGACTTTGAGCGTTCCTGATGAAGGTAAATCCAGAAAACCGCTTCGACCGCATGAAATTTATAACGTGTTGTTTTCAATTTTTTTTGGAACATGTTGTAATTCATATTTGGGGATCTTTTGAATATTGAAAATTTACCCATTTGTCAGAAATTTTACTTTTGGTACTGCCACTTTAATTTTATAATATGGTAATTTGTTAGTTATATAAACATTATCTTGACTTACAGTCATATCAGTTACTTCATGTCCAGCAATTTGACAAAAAAATATACCACTAAATACATAAATGAGGTGGGAGATACCAACGGGACAATAAAAAATTAACCATTGTCTTTGGCCAAAAAGAAAAATAAAGATAAACAGTTTACAAAGAACTACACAGAAAATTAAAGATGGAACAACAAGAACCCACGCAAACGTCGGGGAGATGTCTTCATATTTCTATATTCATAGTCGAGAAAAGAGGACATGATTGTGATTATAACAGAAACATTTCCATGGTCATCTGTGACACCTTTATTCTATAACGGTCCACCAAATCATGATGACGTACATAAAGGGTGATTTCATTACTAGTTTTTTATTAATCATATAATTACAATCCAAATGCAGAAAAAAAAACACTTTCAAAGTATTTTTCTTTTTTATTCATATTTCGTTCTGATTAAGTTTGCACGGGAACCTGGCTCACTTGACGAAAAGCTGAAATCTCGGCAAGGATCCCAGATCCCTGGCTATAAATAAGACTGTATCCATGATAAATTAAATCAAGTATAATTATTTTACTAGACTTCAATCATCCAATAAGTTATTTATTTAATTTTTGTTTGCTTTATAGCTTTTGTTTGTTTTTACTAACCGTTCTGTCTTGTTTGCTGGTTTGGTGGATAGCCATTATTTGTTGGTGGGTAAGCTAAAAATGAAGAAAGTATCATAGTAGAAAATATTTTAATATAATTTATAATCTATACTTCTTATGACAGGATACAATTTGCAATTCAAGCATTGCATAGAATGAAAATGTATACTCTTAGTTATGCGAATGATGATCTTTACCCATATTTGCATTTATGAAAAGTATAGGAGATAGAGACAAAATGCAAATTACTGTCCTTCAATAGTGATTTTCGACCAATGTCAGTATCTTAAATAATACCGGGTATATTAAAAACTATGATAGATAAACTGAATCTTTAAACAGCAAAAAAGATGAGCAATACAAGATCTACAAATCAAAAGTTAATACGTTTGTTATTGTCAATAAACTCATGACAAGGGTTGTTTCCCCTAAATGACAATAATTATTACGACCCATTTTTCATAGTACTTTCTTGAACACTATAACGGATGGATGATACTCGGTCCATAAAAAAAATTGCAGCCAGACAAGATTTTTCACCCACACAGTTTCCATAAAAGACAACTATTCTTCTGACATTGTATCAGTGTTGTGCAAAAGTTCCAGGTCAGCGATACAGTGCATTGGAGTCTCTAGTTTGTTTATATTTCAAAATAATCATAAAGTGTACTGTGGATTCATAACTATTCGTTTGATACCAATTTTCGTGGATTTCGTGGGTACATCTGAACCACAAATTCAAATGTTCAACGAATTACAAATTTTCTATAGGCTTTGTATGCAGAGATCGGCAAAACCACGAAATCAAATATCCACGAAAATTGATACCCACGAAAATAAATGAACAGTATGCAACATTTGATTTGCATTCAAAGTCTAATCCAGCGTCAAATATAGTATCTGATATTTTGAATATAATACAAAGATAAACTTTTTAAGAAAAACTTATTAAAAATAGCTGACTTACCAGGATTGTTGTTAGCAGCTGCAATAGGAAAATTTTGAATCAAATCGCAGTTTATACAAAGTGTTACATATTTCATAATTTATAAATCATGTATGAACTAGCATGTTTTGTTCTGAATTTCAATGTATTGAGCTTTTGACCAAAGTTTTGATAAAATACAAATAAAAAAGGCATTGGGTACGTGAATGTGCGTCCAGAGAGATTTTCTGGATTTACCTTCATCATCAACTCTCAAACCCCAACTTTTGAAAGCCACTGGTGTAATAAAACTTGAATACCTCATAAGCTATATGACCAAAATACACACATGATATAACAGCTTAATCAATAACAGGTCAATTTTGCCTGAGTGAGTTTTTTTTTCCCTTCTAAAAATGTTAAACTTTTACTCTAATCAAAAACAGAAACCTAATATCTTTTTAAACTTTACTCTAATCATAAACAGAACCCTAATATCTTTTTTATCTTGTAATGTATAATTAAATGAATGGTCTTGAAATAAAGAAAACAAGTGAAATCGACGAAAACACATTTTAACTTTCTCAATGAACAATTCATAGATTTTCCAAAAATGTGAAACATTGCTGTTAGATAAATTTCCGTTTCACTGATGAAAATAATCATAGGATCACCAACTTCATTTTTTGTTTGTTTCAACCTTCTGTTACTATATTCGTAGAGAAAAACACCGAAAACGAAGTTTGAAGAACACGGAATTGAATGATCGTTATGTAACAAAATGTTGTGGGTAATTCTTTGATCATGATTAACAAACAAAACTGAAATAATATCAAGATATTTGTTTTCTTGATCGACAACATATTTGTTAGGTTTGAGGACGCGTTTCTCAACAACAATCGGCATTCCCATGGGAACCAGCTGTAATACGCTTCTTGCCGACTTGTTCCATTATTCATATAGGGCTGACTTCATACAGAAACTTCTAATGGGGAATAAAACATCTAGCATTATCCTTTAACTTCACGTTCCGCTATATAGATGATGAACTCTCTCTAAATAATTCAGAGTTTGGTGACTATGTTAAAAGCATATATCCTACCGAACTTGAAATAAAGGATACAATAAATACAGTTAATTCTGCCTCCTATCATGACTTACATCATGATTTTATTCACTAAGATGGCCATGGATATGTAACACCTTATTATCGTAACCACACTCTCTTCTTAGTTTGAGACACTAGCGAATGTGACATATCATCGATTTATAACTTTCAATGAGCAACAAACAAGTGCCAATAGTTGAGCAGGAATTTCTTACTTTTCCTGGAGCACCTGAATTTACCCTCCATTCCGTTTGTTTATTGTTGTCCAATCTTTTTTTTTTAAACTGATTTTGTCGATTTTCCTTGATCATCATGTTGATTGATTTTCTTTGAATTGTTATTTCCTTCCCTTTTTGTTTACGTTAAACAGGTCATCATTATTTTTTTTTATATTCACTTGAAGTTCAACATGAAAAAGTTCTATGCCAAATCTTACAAAACATTATGACATTGAAAAATTACTATTTCGTGACCTTAAGATTTGTTTCTTTTTCACACTTACGATGCACAACATTAGGATTGAATCCATATGGTGGTGGTTGTCCGTTTTGTCGTGGTTGACCATTCTGTTGTGAGTGACCATTCTGCTTTGCATGGTGAGAATGAGGCGGTCGTTCTGGTCTGGGAGGAGGTGGAGGTAGCTTAAATAAAATATATCACTTTAATCAATGAAAATCCGAGGAAAAGTTCAGTTGATTAACACAACTTCAATTGATAAAAAATTAATTACTGTTTCGCATTTTATTATACAGAAAGGAAAACAAAATTATATTCTCTAAAATGCGTCTCAATGAAAGTTTTAATATACAAATCACTTTTGTTCCAGAAACATAACACTGATGACACAAGTATTTAAACTAAAGCTACATTTATAGGTTTGGGATTTTTATTTAATTTGACCTCGAGCATCACTGAAGAGACATTTATTGTTGAAATGCGCATCAGGTGCTGTAGAATTGGTACCGTTAATGATGTTAATACCCCTGGGTCGATATACTGGGTCGACTGCAAGTCGCAAGGGTATCACCAACTCAGTAGCCAGTACTGACTACTTGTATGAAAATACGAATATTGTTTCTTTGTAATTTACTGTTATGAAATTTCTTAAATCATTTTAAATCAAGGAATGTATCTCCCTCATATAAAGCTCTGAATCCGTGTCCGGGTTTGGCTTGCTTTTTGTCCTTTTTTTTTAGTTTCCATCAGCTCTACAACGTTTGAATTCGGTATTGGATTTTTGAATATTAAGGTTGTGATCATCATTGTAGATACACCTATTGTCGAAATACACATCTGGTCAGAAAATAAAAATGTACTTTAAATGTTATTATCTTGTACTTACTGTTGGTTGTATAGCATCTAGCCAAGCCCTGTAAATAAGTAATATATACATATTAGTGTAAATATAGTGTGCGATATATTTAAGATGAACAAACACAAATCAATTTCCTTCCCATTACTTTTTACAATTTTTTTAAAAGACTATATCCAAGACAAATTTGGAGGATATTGGGGGTAATAATAAACAATTCAGAGCACATTTGATACAGGTTTGAGTGCGCACATGTTTCTGGAATAACTGGCCGTCTTCGGGTTTGTAGGACATACATATTAATCTGAATTCAAACTCACTTCATTTCATCATCTCCTCCATCAAACAATATCCAGTTCATGACGATATTTTGTTTCTTCGTTCCTTTCTTGAAAATATTAGGTATACCCATCATATGAGTTGCCAATCTGCCTTTGGGAAGATCTGGTCTCCCTGTTATATGAAGACACATTGGTCCTACTGCCATATAGTTTGCTACCATCTGAAATCAACAACTGTTACGTTAGTATAAATGTAATCAAAGAGGGACGTAAATCGTGTTTACATACCATAAAAACACAAAAAAAAAGAAACAATTAAACAGGAGTGCAATATTTTGTCTAGCTCAATCTTGACAGGGAGAGTTTATAAGCAGTCAATGATCAATTACATACTTCTATGCATGTATGAACATAAATTGAAAGCAAGGATTTGAGCGCCCGCTTTTATTTAAATTCAGCGAACGAAATAATCTTATGTTTTAATATATGTATTTTCGACAGAAAAACAAAAATTCTGTTTTGATTGTCGAATGCCTAATTTAAACATGAAGTTCATGAATACTGTATATCTTATAAGGATCTTAAATAACATCAATAACTATTTTTTTATATTGAAGAAAAACGTCACAGCAAAACTGAGAGATGTGTATGTCGTATCATAAGTTTAAATGTGATGTGGTTATATGGTATACGTCTTTGTGTGTGGTTTTTTTTTCTCTTGTAACATTTAAATATGAAAGGTCTTAAGGATGAAAAGATCAAGATGTTCCTACATAATTAGAATTTTAGGCATGCCTTCCAAATGTAAGTTCACTCTTAAAATCTTAAGGATTTTCTACCCCAGGAATAAATTAGCTTAGCTGTATTTGGCAAAACCTTCGAAATTTTGAGTCCTCAATGCTCAACTTCGTACTTTATTTGGCCTTTTAACGTTTTTTATTCGAGGGTCACAGATGAGTCTTCTGTAGACCAAAACGCGCGTCTGGCGATAAAAGTATAAGACTGGTATCTTTGATGAGTTATTTAAATTTTTGTCACAATAAAATGACGACATTTAAACTGTAATATATAAAAAAAAGTTTTAAAAAAAATCACCTTCAGTTTAACACCACCACTGTGCTGGTAACTGCTGTGGTCGTTAAACCATATTAGACTGCTGTCTTGATACAATACAAAATATCGAGATTTCCAGCCTTTGCTAATGAATCCCTCTGTCAACAAATGTATATTGATATTAATTATAAACTTCATGTTAGAAATAAACTACAGGCAAAGGTGTATTTATGTGATGTAAATTATCTTATCTAGTATTGCATGAAGCTACAAAATGTATGTTTGGTTTCTTTGTATTTAATTTAAATGTTAGAACGGGGTGTTCTAAAAATACGTTCTGTTGTTGTTTCTTCTTTTCATCTTTCACTTTGTGATGCGCCATTAATAAGACATCTTGACCGCATATAAATGGAAAGTAGCAACTTACCAAGAATTTTCTCGTTGAAATAGTAATACCGAGTTTAATAAGATGATCGCCCAAAAAGAGTGGCATCATTACGCTAGTTGCTGTTATATCCGTTACTCTCAGTTATGTAATTAATATTCTTAACCTGTCCGTGAATTGTTATTTACTTTCATACTATTATCCTTATTTTTGTCAAGCTTATGTCTTTTATGTTGATTGATTTTTCATACGTACTTTCATAAATCTTCAGATAGCCTGTCTTTACCACAGGTGCAGTTGGCTCTACAAAAAATGCAAAGTTCAATGTATGTTAACAAGGAAATGTGTTATTAAAATCATGGACAGATTTTCATTTAATTCTTATATCGTCATTTGATGTAATTGTTTAAGTTAGAATCTTTACCTACCAGTTCATTTAATTGTACTTTCAAAAATTCTCCGACAACGTCTTTGGCTATAAAAAGGGTCATCCGTGCTAGACTTTAGTTAGGTTCATTTATTCCCCTCAATGGTAGAAATTCACAAAATCCTCATAATGGCTGAAAACTGATGGGCGTTCAATGACAAAAACAGTTTATTTAGCAATGAAAATATGAAAAAAACGATGTGATTTATACACGTAAACCATTGCATATCGTTGTGCCGCTTATCCCTTTTACCACTTTCTGACTACTAACTACTAACTACTATCTGAACAATAATCGAAAAGCTTATGCTGTCAGCTCCTTAAACTACTTTCAATAATAATTTTGAGCATGCTTGGCAGCAAGATTTTAAATGTCAATCCTAATTTAAAAGTCTAAGCAATGAGCAAGTATCTTGTGAAAAAAACCCAAGATTCTAACTAATAACCTTCATGCAAAAGTGAAAAACCTTCTGTGTTAATTTCGGTTTTTTTCTAGATTTTGATATACTTAGTATTACAATTTCTCAAGGTTAACGTTAAACCAGCATGTATAACAAACGGAAGGACTTGTCATATATTATGGTTATTTTTCGTTTCTTAAAAATTATTTCAATTAACGCAATATTTTCTTGCTAAAAGGTTTCTGCAGCAAAATATACATACCATAATTTGATGGTAGATATGGCTAATTTCATGCAAAACACGGATCGATTGTAAACGTATGATTGATCATTCCACTTGCATGAATTTGATTAAAAAATAGTTCTTTTTATTTAAAAAAAATTTAATTTGGATATTACACACAATCATGAGTTCTACAATTTTCATGACGTCGTGGTATGAAATCTACCTGGTAGTACAGAGGTAAATATTTAAGAATAATTAATAAAGCATGATTTTTTTGGGGTTCAAACAGGTATTAACAAAAATACCGAACTCCAAGGAAAATTCAAAAAGGGGGAAGTCCATAAAAACTAACCAAATCAAACGATAGACTATATCAACCAACGGAACAAATGGCAACCACTGTCATTTTCCTGACTTGGAACAACCATTTTTCCGAAGAAAATGGTGGATCAACAGATAACTAAGTGAGCAAATTCAGCCAGTTTATACAACTGCGAACATATTTTCATACAGTGTTACATTTACACATTCTTGTTTCATTGAGCAATTTTAATCTTATTTTTGGACTGGGAATATTATACGGCGATTGAAATAATAAATAAGTAAAATTAATTGTGTGACAAAAAATAAAGCTTAATATTTTTCTTTCAAGTATGACTAATTCCAAATATTCTTTGATCCCAACAATTTTTTCAATAACATTTGGAAATATGAATGATTCGCCTCTCTATCTATACTGCCAAAATCTATACTGCCAAAATTGAAAGGCAAATGAAAACAGGTTTTATTTTAACTCCTATGTGGGGTTGCTGTTGCTCAGTATATAGTTTTTTATGTTGTGTTTCGTGTACTGTTGTTTGTCTTTTGATCGTATTTTGTTTTTAGCCATGGCGTTGTCAGTTTGTTTTCGACTTATGAGTTTGAATATCCCTTTGGTACCTTTCGCCTCTCTTCAATATGTGTTAACTCCATAGGTTGACTGGGGTATCAAAATATGGTAATTCTTAGACTTGTATAAATTCGAGGCAAGGTCAGGTCAGAATGAGGACGTTAAATCGTCTCGTGTAGGGAGAATCACGTTAAAGACCCTTTGCAACATATTTCTAAGACCCCTTGTACAACTTTCTGAGGGGTCTCTTGGTGGTCTATTACAAGTCAAAATTTCTGCAACTATCCAACATACCCAAATATGGAAACGAGCTGTGCGCCTCTCCTTGTCGACTCTTATTTTCATATGAGTCGGAGTTCCTTCAGACTCTTGTTAAAAACAAGAAGATCAAAGAAGCCAGATCATTTAACTTCACATTCAGATATATTGATGATGTTCTTTCCATTAACAACCCAAACTTTTCTGATTAGGTTCCATTTATATATCCTCCAGAACTAGAAATTAAAGAAACAACAGACACGTCTTCTTCCGTCTCATTTTTAGACTTATACCTCGAATTTGACATAAGCGGTCATCTTAGACTTTATAAAACGTCACCAGCGTCTGAGCAGAAAGTTGACGAACCAGGGTTACGTCAAAGAACGTCTCGGCCTTTTTCTTAAAAAAGTTCATCGGAAGATACCAAGACCTTGTTGATAAATATTCAGTATGAACTTCACAAATAATACATGATGGTCTTGAAGTATAGACTCTAGGTATTGACGTTGTTTATCATCTTAATTACGTGTTATAGTTTTCTTTTCATTTGTCTTTGTATATCTTTAACCTTTACTGTTTAGTCCATTTTTGGTAATATCCTTTTGGCGTGGCCTGATATTTATACATCCCACCATTGCGTTATTGTGCCATGGTCATTTTTTTTTATTCTTGTCTTCTATCTTGCAAAACCTACCCAATAGCCAGTACATTGAAATTTACTATCATAACATTTTGGAAATCATTTTAAATGAAGGAATGCATCTCCCTCGTGCAACTTTTGGTCCTGTTTGGTTTTATTGGCTCTTCAACGTTTGTATTAGGTTTTCGATTTTCAAATATTTTAGCCTCAAGCATCACTGAAGATAAATTGATTGGCGCAATGCGCATCTGGTGCAATAATTTTGTACCGTTAATGTTATTAAAATTATTTTTTTCTCTCGTCCTGTATTATGCATGAAATAGTTGTCACTGGACGTACAGTAAACAACAGTCATTCAATCAATCTGTTAGTACTTCAGCTTATGATTTTTTCTACTGAATCTTCACAAACATGTAGTAGGAGACGTTTACACTGTCGATATTTTAAGTATCACTCCGTTTGGACTTCGCGCGATTTTATCAAGTTTAAATGTCCCGCCTACGATAGAAGGGTGCAATATGTTTTCTGGTATATGCGTCCGTCCGTCCGTCGTTGTATCAGGTTAAAGGATTTGGTTATGGTAGTTTACTTTTTTCAAGTTGTGGTCAAAACAGCTACAAACTTACTACACGAGTTTATTATGATGTGAACTTGTTTAGTTATATACCAATATACGGTTTTTACCCCTAATTTCACAGTTTGCTGAAAATGGAAATGTGATAGGGTGAATTCAGTATATTATCCTGCATGTTAGAGTTTTTGGTTAAGTTGGCTTATCGTAAAGTTGAGGCCACTTCAACTTGAACTTGAAACTTAGTACACATGTTCATTATGATATGACCTATTTAAATTATATTCAAAATTAGGAATTTGATCCCAATTTTAAGGTTCACTGAACATAAAAATATATTGAGAGCTAAGCATAGTGTTCTATGGACACAGATTTTTGTTTCTCTTCGTTTGTATATTCAAACTGGATTAACGTGTTATGAACATCGATAAACCACTGTAGCATCTTATTTACTTAGATGTAGCAGTATTTTTCCTAATGCTTATAATGAAAGCCTCTCAAAAATAGTATTAATGTGCATTCTCCTATACATCTCTTGTTGCTCACCAATGTAAAAAGAGAAAAATTAACTATTGAACACAAAAATGAGTTGCACCTCTTTGTATGTCAATGCGTCTGTCTGTCTTATGTCAGAAACCATGTTTCTGCTGTCCTTAATTATCGTGTCTCTGTGTGTTCGCACGAAGGATATTGCCTATAATACTGTTAGATGACTGTATGTTGATCTCTAATCTCTTTTATTTTGTTGTACTGTAGGGTTGCGGTTTCGAAAAATTACTCAATTAATCATACATTTTATTCTATCACACTGTAGCCTTATTGGATAGAGTTTAATGCTTTTCACGACCGAAATGCAGAAATGTTTAGCATTGAGTAATAAACGACAATGAATTATGCATCTGGGTTTGGCAATGGATGAAATAAAGTAAGTAAGCAGCATCTAAATATAGTATTTTCACTGAAGTATCTTCTCCTTCTTTTTCAAGCTTGTCGTAGTATTTTAAATTACCACACAAGGCTAAACAATGTATCACCAACGATGCTATTGTTGATATGGTTTAGCTAGAAGTATATGACGTAGTTAACATTCTTTAAATGAGTTTTAATCTTCCAATCAATATGACATATCTGAGAAATATAATGGTGTATTATTCCAATGGGAATTCGAATCGAATAACATAACACTCTGACTGACCTCAAACAAATGAGGAAATTGATACAGTTTTAATTCCCGCTTTTTGTGCCCTCGGTGGCTGTTCAAAACTTCCGCCGTTCAATCATGACGGCCTATACCTTGCAGAAGCTACCTATTGTATTAATTGTTAACACTTGACTTTCTCGTCCTGAATATGCACATGCATAATTGTCACTGGAAGTTACCGGTTTAATAGTTCGTCGATCTGCTCAAACTTTCATTTTAGATGAGCATGTATTTTAAGATTAAATTTGTAGTCTTGTATGAACTCTGCTACCGGTATTTCTTATACAGTGCGTTGCTTAAGACCTCTTTCAGAGGCTTGTTTTCCGTCATATGTTTTTTAAACATTTCCTCACAGGCGGTTTACTTTCCACAAGACAGAAAATCGGAATAGAGGGGCAAAATATATAAATCAGTATTATTTTTGTATTGTTTAAATAAGAGAGCAAGTACAGTTTAAACAAGTGCAAAAAGGTTTTAAAATTAAAGAAATATTTACTCAACAAAAATGGAATGCACAAAGCGCCTTTTTATTTCCTTTGACACCATTTTGAAACGTGTGTCATGTGTCTGTGTGATAAACCATTTAGTTGGAATTCAATAGTGGAATTCGAGTTGAGATGCATCCCTTAAAAGTTATTAAACTTTCACAACCCACTTGTTTTAAAAATAACCATAATGATATTTAAAAATTCGTACGGGTTCCGCGGAACCCAGTGTCTCGCCTACTTTTGCTGTTAGTCGCAGGCTCAACAAAAATGGGGACAAAATTATTAAAAATTTTCCTCTAGATACTATCTTTTGATTGTAAGAAGTTCTGTTCAAGTTTGGTAAAAATCCAAGAAGGTTTATGAATCTAATAAATGTTTTAAAAACTTTAACTGCAGACTGTACGTTATGTTAACTGGAATAAAACTAAGTCCATTTATAAGTAATTATACGGAAAAACAGGGAATAAATTTTTACAAAATTTCCTTCTAGATACTAGCTTTTGATCATAAACAAGCTTCTGTCCAAGTGTGGTACAAATCCAGGATAGTTTAAGAAAGTTATTAAAATTTGAAAAACTTTAACCACAGAGTGAATGTTATGTTAACTGGCAGAAAACTAAGTCCATATATGAGTAAAATACGGATAAACAAGATTATTTTTTTTACAAAATTTTCTTCTGGATACTATCTTATGATTATAAACCAGCTTCTGTTCAAGTTTGGTACAAATCTAGGATAGTTTAAGAAAGTTATTAAAATTTGAAAAACTTTAACCACAGAGTGAATGTAATGTTAACTGGCAGAAAAATTAAGTCCATTTATGAGTAAAATACGGATAAACAGGATTTTCTTTTTTACAAAATTTACTTCTGGATATTATCTTATGATCATAAACTAGCTTCTGTCCAAGTTTGGTTGAAATGCAGGATAGTTTAAGAAAGTTATTAAAATTTCAAAAACATTAACCACAGAGTGAATATTTGTGGACGCCGCCAACGACGACGACGACGACGACGCCGACGGAATGTAGGATCGCTATGTCTCGCTTTTGCGACAAAAGTCGCAGGCTCGACAAAAAAAGAGGACGCAATGAAGTTGCTATAAACAGTCAAAGGAAATTCTTAAAATGGAGCCAAAAATTTGAATTTATCGTCCAATCATTATCTTTTGTTGGAACGACATAAACACTACAATTATAAAAGCCCAACATAAACAAATTTATAAATTTGGTGCGTCCCAGAATACTTTCTGAGTTTATCTTCATTGATATAGATATAGAGACTACCAAAGACCTGCAATCGACATTATATTACGAACCAATCAGAAATTTAACTCTCCCTTTTCGCAAAATGCGTCATGTATCCTCCTATGATCGTAGATTCTGGTTCCAATATCAATAATACCAGAAACAACGAAGTTCAGTCATAGAAAATTATGCAATACCACTTCAATTATATGACAATATTTTGAAACACGGTGGGAAGATTTGGTGTTTAGCATTGTATTTCCTTAGACAATATAAAAATAAGAAGATGTGGTATGATTGCAAATGAGACAACTCTCCATCAGAGACCAAATGACGTAGAAGTTTGCAACTATTAGTTTGTTTTTGTAGACCAAAACACTCCTGTTACTAATTAGACAAGCTTTTGTGTAAGTCGAAACACTCCTGTTTCCTCTAAAAACATAATTTCTGTCTGCATATCTTTATCTTAAACAGGATTCAAATAATAGAAAAAAATCGTTTGCAAATACTTGGAATTGTATATAGTCCTATAACATATGACCTCGGAGGCACTATTCTCTATTTATGTTTATTTCTGATACTAGTGTTTTCTTTTTACTTTTTTTAGTATTTATTATTCTTATTTCATTTTTTTTTGTTTTTACTATCAATGTGCCACATATCGCATTAAAAAAAAAAAAATATCAGCAGAAAAACGTTAAATAACGAAAATATAAGGCGAAGGCATATAGTATAGGACTAGAATTGTATAAAGTTAACCCTTTCTTACGGCAAAATTAACAATAAGTTTGTCAATACGAATGCTGCTGGCTGTATGATGAACGTCTTTCAGTGTTACGTTAAAAGAGACAACTCCTATATAATGTTCATGTGTTTTATTACAAGAGAAAATCTCTTTATATAACGCAGAAGTTATATCATGATCAAATCAAATTGATAAATTATATGAAATTGTTTCAAGCAGAATATATATATAACTGTTAAGAAAGTTGAAATATTTCTTTGCCATCTATGGGTCTTATTCTTTTTTACAATTACTAAATATTACAAATGATTGACTACTGTTGTACAGTATGGGGTCTTACAACACCTTATGCAACGGTAAGTCAATAGAAATGACTCATCAACCCTGCAAGATTAATTTTAAATGTGTCTTTTGATTTTCAAACTTTAATATTTAAAAAAAAAATCAAGCTGTCTTAATTTTTAAATTTACGAATGGTATATCACCTGATTATCTACATTTATATAATATTCGCATAGGTCAACGACCGATCAGGGCGTCTATATGTGCTAAGAGTAGACCGAATTCTGGTTTTTAAAAGAACATTTAAAAACTCTTGTCTTATTATCTGGAATAATTTGCCAAATTGATCATATATTTAGATTTTTTTAAGATCATGTGTTCAAACTATTTCTAACTTTACAGAATGAATATACCTGAAATTAAATACACATACATGTAATTTATTAATTTATTTTCCTATCGAATATCAATTGCTTATTCAATATTTACGCTACATTATATCTATATATGTATGCATGTTATTTGTTTGTATGTATTTATTTTTTGTATGAAGGCCTCAATGTTATTTTTATATGAGTTAACTTTGTTAAATAAAGAATTATTGTCAGCATTAAAAGATATAAAAGGTTATTGAGACGAGATTCTAATGAGAGTGTGCATGCATTATCTCGTTCTAATAACTGTAAAACAGTGTGAACTAGGTGATTCAAAATCATTGTTCATCTGTTTTTCACGAGAAGATAAGTGAATAACATTTATGTTGTCCATAATTATTCCACATGTGCTTTATTTGTATACAAATAAGGAATTTAAATACGATAGAAACTGTTACAACTGCCCATCAAAGACCATAGGACAACGATGTCAATAACTACAGGTCATCGTACAGACGTTAACAATGAGCAAAAACACATACTCTATATGTAGCACGTTATAAAAGACCCCAATAAACGAAAATGTGAAAGGAAAATTCAGAGAAAATTAAGTCTATTTCAAACTGATTACATAAAACGAGAAACGGTTGCGGTAGATGGCATTCATCGACTTCCACTTGGCAACATGTTTCTGGCTTGGGACAGGCACATCGACAATGCGGCGGGTTAAAACGTCTTTGTGAGCGCTCAACCCATCTCTAACCTGGAAAAGTGGTGAAACAACACAACATTTGAACCATCAGCTAATGCTCGTAAAGGGTTCCGCGGAACCCTGTGTCTCACCTACATGCGATTGCTCCTGTCACAGTAAAAGTGTATGGTTGACGGTAAAAAGCAAGAGGTAAAATACAGAATTTTTAAAAATCTAACTTTTTTTCTTCACATGTTAGTTCTTGATCATCTGAGTAAAGTTTTATGACTGAAAGTTCAGGATTCTTTCTTTTGATCATAAAAACGTGTCTGATCAATTTGCTCCATGAAAGTTTGACAAACTTATTGATAACTAAAAAATTAACCTTAGACTGTATCTAAATGTTAACTGCAAAAACCATTTATCAGTAAAATACGGAAAAATTAGGGAGAAAAACATATCATCAAAATTTCGCTTTGAATACTGTCTTTTGGTTATAGAAAAGCTGCTGTCCAAATTTCATTGAAGGTATGACAGTTATTGATGTTTAAAAAAACATTAACCACAGACTGGACCTAAATGTTGACGTCGATGACGATGGAATGTCGGATCGCTATATCTCGCTTCCGCGACATAAATGTCGAAGGCTTGAACCATTTGAAAAGAAATTTGCTCTCAGACTTGTACTAAGCAGAAAATAGAAATAAGAAGATTTGGTATGAGTAACAATGAGACAACTCTCCATCCAAGTCACAATGTGTAAAAGTAAACAATTATAGGTCAAAGTACGGCCTTCAACGCGAAGCCTTGGCTCACACCGAACAGCAAGCTATAAAGGGCCCCAAAATGATTAGTGTAAAACAATTCAAACAGGAAAACCAACGGTCTAATCTATATTAAAAAAAGCAGCAGAAGTTCCATTTCAAGGTTTTTACGCTGAACATTTAAATTACTAATCAATTATGATCGACAGAGATTTTGCTCTATTTTACCTACTATTATTAATCTCATATGTATCTTTAATCACCAAAGTAATGGTATTTTTTTATTGGAAGACCTGCTAAATCAATATAATAGTTACTTCTTGAAACTTTCACTTCAGTCTCTGATCGATTGTTGTCTTATTGGCAACCACACCACACCTTCTTAATCTTATAATGAGAAAAACATTCTTCTGTGGATCAAAATGTGATCGTAAAAGTTTACTTGGATAGGCAAGAGAAATATTGGACTAAATCTGCAGAATGAAAAATAACCGGCCTTTAAGCATCTCCCTGTGTTTATCGAATACCCTAGGAGACACGATTGACTGAACAATTCAATTGAAAGTATTTTATTGTTCAAATATCAAACGTACATTCAAACAAAGGGATTGGACAAAAGGCAAATCCTTTCCAATACAAGATGGATTGAATAATCTGATAGTATATAATATATTTCCGATAACTCATATGATAGATTGATAAAAATCAGAATTAGTAACTGAGTTAAAGAAATAGTTGGTTAGAACCTGTTTCTTGGTATTATGACCGAACGAAAAGCATGTCAATTATTGGGACTATCATCTTTCGGACTTTAATCATTATATATTTTTAATTGTCATCTATGGCTCAAATTTTCCCACATAATTATCTTTTGGTTTAAAATGTATGTTTCTATACTTATCCGAAAATGGACTTTGTATCTACGTATCAAAGACAGTTTTTAGCAGATTATCTTAACAATGGACCATAATTGCTTAATCCATGGTTACATGTATTTCTTTAGTATTATCTTTGATATAGTTCTTAAAAATAATTCATGTTCAGTTTTGGAAAGACTCTAACCGTAATCACCGGACTCAATATTGTAAGATTGTTTATATTCTTGTTGTGTCGTTTATTAAATTGTTAAACTGTATACCGACTTGAATTTCATTTGATAACCAGCAAATAGTCTGGTTATAGTATATTACAGTATTCAGTAAATAAATTACAACTTTGGCTCATAACCTGGAAACTAGATAAAAACCCAAAGAAGTTAAAAAGAATGATCAGTGTCAGTGACTTTTGACTTCAATAAAAAAAAATCCTAAACTCTTAGGCAAGAGGTTTCATTTTAGGCTAAAGTGGTCATTTCTTACCCTTACATATTATCCCAAAGACAGAATATTTAACTTCACTGAGAAAAAACACATTATTTGTGTGTTTTAATTTCGTATTATTACATGTAACTGAACAAAGTTACGTACAAAAAATGTAGATGATTACCTATAGAACATCGTCAAACCCATCAAGTGTGTCAAATATTAGTCTACTATATGTTATTGACTAAGGGATGTGGGACAGGGTAAACTATTTACTTAAAAGTTTGGTACAATTATCATGATTATATATGAAAACGTCCATAAAATTCAAATGATTGCATATCTATCCTCTATTACATGTATTAGTGATACTATACATGTTAAAGTGAGCACCCCTTTAAATTAAAAAATTCGTAAGGGTTCCGCGGAACCCAGTGTCTCGCCTACTTTTGCTGTTAATCGCAGGCTCAACAAAAATGAGGAAAAAAAATCAATAAAAATACTCCTTTAGATAGTATCTTTTGATTGTAAGAAGCTTCTGTCAAAGTTTGGTATAAATCCAGGATAGTTTATGAATCTAATAAATGTTTTAAAAACTTTAACTGCAGACTGTATTTAATGTTAACTGGAAGAAAAACTAAGTCCATTTATAAGTAAAATACGGATAAACAGGTACAAATTTTAACAAAATTTCCTTCTAGATGCTAGCTTTTGATCATAAACAAGCTTCTGTCCAAATTTGGTACAAATCCAGGATAGTTTAAGAAAGCTATTAAAATTTTAAAAACTTTAACCAGAGTGAAAATATTGTTTCCTGGCAGAAAAACTAAGTCCATTTATAAGTAAAATACGGAAAAAATAAAATATTTTTTTTAACAAATTTACTTCTGGATACTATCTTATGATCATAAACAAGCTTCTGTCCAAGTTTGGTAGAAATCCAGGATAGTTTTAGAAAGTTATTAAAATTTGAAAAACTTTAACCACAGAGTGAATGTATTGTTAACTGGCAGAAAAACTAAGTCCATTTATAAGTAAAATACGAAAAAAATGAAATTTTTTTTTTTAACAAATTTACTTCTGGATACTATCTTATGATCATAAACAAGCTTCTGTCCAAGTTTGGTACAAATCCAGGATAATTTAAGAAAGTTATTAAAATTTTAAAAACTTTAACCACAGAGTGAATGTAATGTTTCCTGGCAGAAAAACTAAGTCCATTTACAAGTAAAATACGGAAAAACAGGAATTTTATTTTTACAAAATTTACTTCTGGATACTATCTTATGATCATAAACAAGCTTCTGTCCAAGTTTGGTAGAAATCCAGGATAGTTTAAGAAAGTTATTAAAATTTCAAAAACTTTAACCACAGAGTGAATATTTGTGGACGCCGCCGACGACAACGACGACGACGACGACGCCGACGGAATGTAGGATCGCTATGTCTCGCTTTTTCGACTAAAGTCGAAGGCTCGACAAAAACCTAGATCAATTTGACCGTTCTGTTGCAAATCTATTATATATAACAACAGAGGCATATATACTGCAATTCTATTATATATAACAACAGAGACATATATACTGCTATTCTATTGTAGCCGATATGTATCTGATAACACGAATGAAAACGTCCTATATAGGAGCTCATTCGAAATTATGTTGACTAAAATTATTTCATGAAAATTGTCTATTATTATTTTATTCTCATTTCTGACAAAACAGTAGATTAACTGCCAGTTATTGACGATTTGTGATAGTGGTATCCAGTGTTTTAATATAAAAGTTAAATCATGAGAGAAGTTTTCTTACTTATAAAATAATTGACAAGAAGGGATTTGTTGCCTATTTACGACTTAAAATATTTCATCTTTCGCTCGTATTGGTAATCATCCATGTGGAAATATAATATCAGAAATCATACTGCTAATGCACAATGTAACGTATTATATTGATGAGATTGATTAAGATCTGAATACATCTATTGGTGTTGAGATCCATAACCAAGATTGGTGATCGAAATAGTTTATTTACGAAATTTACGACTTACTTTTAATTCGTATCGCTTCTGGGCCACAACAAGCCATTTTCCGTCCAGGATGTCGGTATTTACGAAATATCCATACGTCAAATCAAGCGAAAAAGAGTTGGCAATGTAAACAACTTTAACCGGAAATAAAAAGTCCCGACTGGTTCCCATCCAATATTTCGAAATAAAAGACAGGTAGGTCAGTTCTGATACACATTATTTAAAAAACTGTTACAGTGTTAATTTAGTGCCAATTTTGGGCGCGAGTCCCCAATTTGTAAAGATAAAGTCGACATACATTTCTAATAGAGGAGCCTTGAAGGTTTGCTTTATTATTATTATCATTTATTATCATATTTATTATTATTGATATTGTTATTATTATTATTATTGTTATTATTATTATTATATTCATTATTATTGTTATTATTATTATTATATCTATTATTATTGTTATTATTATTGTATTATTGTTATTGTTATTATTATTAGTGTTATTGTTATCATTATTATTATTATTGTTCTTATTATTCAATGATTATTATTATATTTATTATTATTGTTATTATTATTGTTATTATCATTATTATTGCTATTGTTCTTATTATTGTTATTGTTCTTATTATATTTATTATTATTGTTATTATTATTGTTATTATTATTGTTATTGTTATTGTTACTGTTATTATTATTGTTATTGTTATTGTTATTAATGGAATATAGAGAACAATATTCTAAGATAGTACAATAGACAATTTAAAAGCAATCAACTAACTTAGTCAGATGTGATCTAATCTGCCAATTAGAACATACTCACCCCTTCTCGTCCAAAGGAAAATCGGTATTTTGCCCTATATTTTTCTTAGAACATACTCACCCCTTCTCGTTCAAAGGAAAATCGGTATTTTGCCCTATATTTTTCTTAGAACATACTCACCCCTTCTCGTTCAAAGGAAAATCGGTATTTTGCCCTATATTTTTCTTAGAACATACTCACCCCTTCTCGTTCAAAGGAAAATCGGTATCTTGCCTTATATTTTTCTTAGAACATACTCACCCCTTCTCGTCCAATGAAAAGTCAGTTTTTTCCCTTCTAATTTTTCATAGTACATGGCTTTCCATGCACTATAAAATGCTTTACATGAATGACTTATCATAATCTTAATCATAAAGGGAACTCTTAATAACTACACTAACGTAGTGTACAATCCCCTGAGGCATTTTCCTTGGGAAAATAGCCTACTGATTAAAGATGAAAGAGAATAGAATTATAAAAAAAACTTATTGAATTTTTGCAAATGTTTATCATGGTACATATATATATATATAACAAACAAAAAATGAAATGGGGGCAAAGATGTAGGTAAAATAATCTTTTATTCAATTTTGATACCAGACATTCGAGTCAATTATAATTTTCTTTTTCTTTCAAGAAAACAATGTCAGACTGCAGATATATAAAGCAAAGGATTTTTTTCGAGAAAAAAAACCACAATACATGTAATTTCATCAATAAACAGTAGGCATCTGATGTTAAACTTTCAACTTCATCACTTTCTAAATTCTAGTTAGTTATATATTTTGGCTTCACAAGAGACATATAATACCAGTCTTGACTGTATTCGGTTATTTATAAAATGTAGAATTGAAATTGGGAATGTGCCAAAGAGACATCAAACCGACCAAGGAGCAGAAAACAGCCCAAGGCCACCAATGGGTCTTCGACACAGCGAGAAAATCCCGCACCCGGAGGCGGGCTTCAACTGGCCCCTAAACAAAAATGTGTACTAGTTCAGTGAAAATGGACGTCACACTAAACTCTAAAACATATAAATGAACTCAGATTAAAAAAACATACAAGACTAACAACGGCCAGAGGCTCCTGACTAGGGACAGTAGCAATAATGCGGCGGGGTTAAACATGTTCTGTGAGATCTCAACCCTCCCCCTATACCTCTAGCCAATGTAGAATAAACAAACACACAGCAATACGCACAGTAAAACTCAGTTCAAAAGAAGTCCGAGTCCGATGTCAGAATAGGTAACAAAATAAACTAAGCAAAATGACAATGATAAATAGATTAACAAAGGACTACTAGCAGTTACTGAAATGCCAGCTCCAGACCTCATTTAAACTGCTTGAAAGATTATGTCTTCATCATATGGAAATCAAGCACAATCACTCCCGTTAGGGGTTTAGTATCATACCATCATAAAATATATGAGAAAAACATAACCCAATTTATGCCAACAACTGGTTTTAGAATAAATGTGTTTATTTCCGATGCAAAGACCCTATATATATATACTTGACACAACTCTCTTTCCGCGGCAAAAACTGTATCTATTGTTTACAGACACAACAGATTATTACAACGTATGAAATTTTCTTACTAAGTGAGAGTAACTATCAAACTAGTGATGCCCCCGGCTGTTTAGATCTTCAACAATGATTCTGAGGGGTTAATAAATCCGTCATTTCACCCAAAGTTTATTTCCAATTGGCCAAGATTACGATTTTGTATTGGTTTAATCATTATTTTCTAAATGTGGCTATGTTGGTTAGCTAAGGAGGACATGGGATCAATTAATTGTTGTACCTCCATCCACAGGGACTCATTGTCAAGGTTTGCTTCGATTTAGGCCAATGGTAACAGAGGAATTTATTCATTATTCAAAGTTGATATTAGAGAGTCTGGACATGGTTTACAGAAAAGATCGCAATAGGCTAGAAAAATAGTTCTAGAAAAATTGCCTTAAAATTAAGAATAGAGATTAATGGGATGCTAAACTATAAATAAATAATAGGCCCTGAATAATGACATACATTTTTTTTTTTTTTAATTTCATCATACTTATTGAAAATTTTAACATTTGTTACTTAGATACAGAAAGTACCGGTACCAAATCCCGGCCTCGTTAAACATTAGATTGTATATCTATTCTAAATTCTGAAATATACATCAGTATATTATTATGTATCCATTATTTCCATAGTATTGTTCAATAAAGAAGGAATCAATTTTAGAGAAAAAGAAAAGACAGAAGAGGAAATAATAAATAAGTAGATAACAAAATCAAAAGCAAAATATAAAAAAAAAATACTGAAATTTGGATTTTTGGCAGCAGTATATTGGTCAAAACTAAAATGTGTCTTAAATACAACATCTAACACATTTGGCAAGGATGGTTTTCTGTTGTAAAAATTCATACAAGCACAACGTGACTGTTAAAAACATACATGTGGTTATAAGCACCAACAAGAACAAAACACAATAAACAACATATAACAATATAATATACAAAACATATATGGTGGTGTGGAGAAGGCTAAACACAGTATACACTGTAACATTACATAAGGTAATGCTAAGTTGTTTTAGTATAAATTATTCTAGTAATGGAAGCAATTTAGCATAAATTTTTTTAATACAGAAACGAAGATCCCCTTTTTGACACTCATAATACAACATCTCTCTAACCTTGAGATAGAAACAATAGATTTGGGGGTATATTTATTTCGTTTCTTTTCTCCAGCTTTTGCACTTTACAAGTACACATTCATTTACGATACCTCAGTCTTCGGTCTAGAGAAGAAAATATTTGGATAAATATTATTTTCACCATACACATTACAATTGTATTATATGTCTCTGCATTTACTGTCCGGTTGGCATTTAATCTTATCACAGACATATGTCTTTGATCATATTTTGATGAAATCATCGCATGTCATTAAAGCTAGGACTCCCAGATTAAAGTCATCATCCTTGATTACCGGTCTTCAGTTTTGAACAAACCGTAGAAAGGACCAGTCGAAATACGAAAACAAAATTTATATAACATGTTTTTTTTATTATAGCTATGTTGCCAATTATACTGAGAATTAGTTATAACAATTTATATATACGAGAAATTTCCAGTAAACTTAGGTTTTGTTAATAATCATTTTTTTTCCGAAAACAAACTATAATTCAAATGCTAAACTTTTCCAAATAACAAAGATGGAAACCCCCTCTTTGTGGTAGTTATTTGAGTTATTTCATTTATTGTCTCTTTATATTGATTTCATTCATAGGTGATTTTGACAGAAGTATGAGAGTACATCAAAAATACAATTACAATTTTATATATTTATTTATATCAAGTTGCCACAGCGTGTGGAATATAATATAGGACACTTGCACACACCGGGCACCTGAAAAATTGATCTAGGTCGTTTGCGTGGTTGAATCTGGTTGGTTGGCCACATCATCAATACACAATCGGAATCAGTAAAATGTTTGATACGTTTAGGATATCTGACTCGATATCTTGAACACACACCTGCCTTTGTAACGTCTTCAGCTAAAGTATATAACATAATATTAATGCAAGGTAATTTTTAGAAATAATGAAACTATCAAAATGTTGTCATGCCCGAATGGAAGGGAAAATAGACTTTTGGGCTAGTTTGTAAAGGGTTGATTCTGTTAGTTTTTGTTTGTTCTAGTTAATTTTGAGTTCAGTCTTTAAACATACAGCCAAATCCTAGAAAAACAGTGACAATTTTTAGGATAAAAAAATTCATAACGGGAAAAATCTAATTACCAGTATTTGGCATAGATCTGTAATGAGAACTTACATGTAAACATGAAATATAAAGTGATAACTGTTGAGTTTGGACTGTTTCAAGTCTTTCGTGAGGAAAGAAATCAGTTGTATAGTAAATTTTATAAGACCATGCTTAATAATAATTTAGGAAAATTCTCCAGTGGTGAGCTCCAAAGAATGTTCTTTGTTGTTAGCTCTCATAAACTGTTATGCCAGAGGCAGATTTAGGTGGTTCAGGGGGGGGGGGTCAGGATTCCTGGGCCCCTTTATGGAGCTACGTTTAATTAATGTTGTTTCGATGATTGGAATAGGTCGGATATCAGTTAGTTGGGATTGGCGATGATGAAAATCGATTAGGATTTTGTTCAAGCATTTTTCTAGTTTCAGGATAATAACTTGAGTATAAGTATTTAGATTGCTCTGAAATTGTACGACAATGTTTAATACCACAAGTAGAAGGTTGGGATTTATTTTAGGGGTTATGTAAAATGTAAATAATCAGTAAGACGAGATCTACAATTAAGACTTTATTGAGGAAATTGTCCGACGACTCCTTATTGGAGTTATTGCCCTTTTAGGACGATTTTAACCATTTTTATACGACCGCAAAAATTAAAAATTTTTTGGTCGTATATTGGTATGACGTTGGCGTCGTCGTCGTCGTCCGAAGACACATTGGTTTTCGCACTCTAACTTTAGTTTAAGTGAATGGATCTCCATGAAATTTTACCATAAGGTTCAATACCACGAAAGGAAGGTTGGGATTGATTTTGGGGGTTATGGTACCAACAGTTAAGGAATTAGGGGCCAAAAAGGGGCCAAAAATAAGCATTTTTGTAACTTCCAGACAATAACTTGTGTGTAAGTGTATGGATCTCTCTGACATTGTACCACAAGGTTCCATATCATAAAGGGAAGGCTGTAATTGATTTTGGGGGTAATTGCCTCAAAATTTTAGGAATTAGGGGCCAAAAAAGGGGCAAAAAACAAGCATTTTTCTAGTTTCATGACAATAACTTGTGTGTAAGTGTTTGGATATTTCTGAAATTGTACTACAAGGTTCCATATCACAAAGGGAAAGCTGGAATTGAGTTTGGGGATAATTGCCCGAAACGTTTAGGAATTGGGGGTCAAAAAGGGGCCAAAAATAAGCATTTTTCTAGTTTCCAGACAATAACTTGTGTTCAAGTGTATGGATCTCTATGAAATTGTACTGCAAGGTACCATACCACAAAGGGAAGGCTGGGATTGAGTTTGGGGGTGATGAATCATAAGGGGGTTCAAAAAATTTGGGGGGGGATTTTTTTTTTTTTTTTTTTTATTTTCCATTTTAACCCTTTCCTCCGTAATGACGCCTTTTGACGCCACCCCCTTTACTCCATAATGACGCCTTTTGACGCCTCTGTATAGTACCTCAGTTGAAACACTTTGACTACGAAATGTCTGTATCAGACTTAATAAAATTTGTATCCAATATAAAAAGGATATTCATAAAAACATCTGACTTGAATTTCATTGATGAAATATTTGTTTTCGCAATGCATTAATACTTTAAACGTGCCGATTTTTTATTTATAAATAGCCGTCGCCATTTTTTCGAAGTTCTTGTTGACAACCAAGTTTCAGAACACTGACATTGTCACATTAACTACATTTATTGTTGGTTATTAATACCAACTGGTTATAAAATACCTAATAATCAATGTTTACGATACAGTTTGCGTAAAAAATTATTTTCCGTAAGAAAAACTTTATTTTGAAACTCCGAGTGTTCACTGCCGCTTTTCTCGCTTTGGAGTCGTACATTATTGCAACAAAAGCATTTTTTTTTTTAAACTTACGTTGAAATATCAGAAATTTAATGAACAACGCGGAGATATGCAGTCGAGTCCATACAATTCTTTTCTGACCCATTGAGTGAACAAATATAGCAACTTGTAAAATGTAAACATGTGTTTGGGGAATCCCATTATACGACTTCCGGCGAGTCATTAAGTGGGCGGGAACATACAAATTTTAATGACCACAAAAAAATCTTTCAACGTACAATCTTTCAATGTTTTTGCTTATAGAAAGTGACATTTAAGTTTCAATCATAATTATTTTAAGTTCTTCAATTAAATTAACGAGAATAGCGAATTATGCAACAATATTCAGCATCCGTAAGTTGTGATTCTAAGCCCCGCCCACCAATAGAATTTACCGTTTTTACAGTGATGTTTACACAAACAAAAGATGATGAATATTTTTTCCGCGATGTTTATTTCAACAATTATGAAGGCATATGGTTCCGTGAACCACTTTGTTTTAGTAGTAACAATTTGACTAACAAATTACAGAGCCTTAACTTTGCGGTTCACTTCCCATTTATAAAATATGTCAGACTAAAAGAACAGACATACGTGCATTTTTCTCATCACGATTTCGCCGTATTTCGGGTTTCAGAGAATCAAAATTCGAGATAGAAGTAAAAATGTAGTTAATCATTTGATTAACAGCTACCTTAAATTTAAGCAATCAACTGATCAGCACATCTTATTATTAATGTTTAGTAGAGGAACAACCGTTACAGGGATATCAAATAACATTAGTATCCTAAACTTTGATGAAAGAACATGTCATGTTCATACATTGTATGTTGCAAATTTTTTTCAAGTTGATTTTTGAGGAACTTGTTTTCTACTTCCACTGGCTGTTAATGACTAATACTTTGTTAGTCTGGGAGAAAAAAAAACCTATTAATAGTTATAATTAATTGGCTTTAAACTAGCTTTCAGTAACTGTGTACTCTTAGATCAATACTCACTCACTCACTCACTCACATGTTTTGTTTTTTTTAATTTTTTTTATATGTACTTCTTGCCAATCTAATGAGGCAAGTCAGCCATTAAAGAGCATGTGTTTGGATGGATGCTTAGCACTCCTATCTACATCGATTCAAGCCATTCAAAGCAGACTTTTACATTTTATTCCTATTTTTATGCCCCTGCCGTAGCGGTGGGGGCATTAAGTTTTACCCATGTCTGTCTGTACGTACGTACGTACGTACATCCCAAAATTGGTTTCCGTTCTCTAACTTGAGTTTGCCTCAACCAAATTTTATGAGACTTACACACAATGCTTATTACCACAAAACTCAGATCAAGTTCAAATTTGGGTAGCGTCACTTTTACCGTTCTTCAGTTATGTCCCTTTATAACTATATGATATGCAAGCGGGGGCATCATCTGTGTCCACATGTGGACACTATCCACATTTATTGTCTATTTGAATCACTGCCCAAGTTTGTGTTGCACAGTCTTAAGTTTTCTATATAGTGTTTTGTATACTGTTGATTGTCTTTTTTCTTTTTCGTTTTTTACCATTGTGTTGTCAGTTTATTTCAACTTATGCGTTTGAATGTCCCTTTTGCCCATCTTTGGGGAGTAATGTGCGCTCATAATCATAATTAACACAACCACATTATGTATGTTTCTGTCCAAAGTCAGAAGCCTATTATTCCGTGGTTGTTGTTGGTTGCTGTCTATCATCTTTTTGTTTACCCTTTTAGCATAAATCAGGCCGTTGGTTTTCTAGTGTGGATTGCTTCACATTTTGTCATAACATGCATAACACATAAACTATGAATGGTCATTGTCTTACATCCACATCATTTGGACTGTTGAAAAGTTGTCACATTGGCAATCTTACCACATTTCCTTATTTCATTATTGTATGCAAAACAGTCTACAGAAAGATCTTTAGAAGACTAGCATTGAGAAGAGGTTAACAAATAAGGATTTATAAGGACCTCCTTCTGAATATGCATGAAATAATTGCCACTGCACGTGAAACAAACAACCAATCAATGTAATGGCTATCTATTGTAGATTTTGAAAGATATGCATATATGTATGATTCGTGTTTTACAAATGAATGGAACCTTTCCTTCATCTTTTTTCTTTCAAATCTTCTGTGTATCTAGAAGAAGGAATGATGCAAAGAAAATACCTAACCCTGGGGAAGAGGTTAGCTGAATTCTTTCAAGTTAATGTATTGTTATTTCTGGAGGGGAAGGGGTTTGTCTATATAGGAAAAAACCTAAATTGAAATAATGTTTTTATTTTTTATAAATTCAAATTGTGATGAAACGCACAGCAGGATATCAACATAGGAAAAAGTTTAATACCCTTCTAGATTTCAGGATTGATGTTACATTTTCAAGGGGACTTTACAAAGAGAAACAGGCGTATGCATAATCAGCATGTTGTTAACAATGACAGTGTCAGTGTTCCATTGAACACAACTAAAACCAGATGCAAAATGGTGTACAAAAATGTAATAAAAAGAAACTATACCACATGCTATTATTTTCATATTGCCTTTTCAAACTGTGATATTTATCACTACTAGTATACAAAAAGGTCTTTGTTAAACAACTTCGCAAACATCATAGATTTTCTTTTAGAAACAAGATATCTGATAACTAATAATGCATTTTCTAATTTGTTGGCCTAAGCACCTACTTTTTAGTCTGATTCTTGGGCCTTATTTGGATGCTAGGAGCACACATATGTTAAATCTTTTTCAAGAGCAATGTTGTGATAAAAAGTTTCCATTTGTTATCATCCAAAATATCTAACTGTCAACTGATCATTTTTTACTTATTATACAGGATTTCAGTTGGTTGCTATGAACAGAAACTGTTGCTAGGGAAAAATAATGTACAATATTATTTTCCATAATATATTCCAATATATGAGTCATCTTGATTAACCTGTAAAAACCTTATTTTTAAATATTTTCACCAATTTTTTTTTTAAATTCAAATTTTAATCACAATTTTCTTTGGTTGCTACGGAAATACTTCTGTTGCTATGAGGGAAAAAATAGACAATTTTTAAAGAAAATAAAGTTTCCATTCAGATTATTTATGTACATTCAATTCTCTCATTGTTTTCTTAGAAACAAATTGATATTACAAGATTTAACCCAAAATTTAACCATTTTAATTTTATATTTGGATAAATCTGTTACCATGGCAACAATATTAAAAAATTTTTTTTTAGTAAATTTTGAAGATCTGACTTAAATGTATAACTGACAAAAAATTTCAAATGTCTAACTGGTCTATTAGAGGTACAGTCAATATTTCATTAAAGTAAGCATATTTTCAGCATTTTAATGAAAAATCCTATGCAAATCAAGTATGTAAAAAAAAAATTTCCATGGAGGAAAGGGTTAAGTTGGTTATTTCTGATTTATATTTAAAAGCAAATAATAATGATATGGTAGGAGATACACACCAAACAGGATGTGTAAATTATTATATAATAAGTATTGTGCAATAGCAAGAAATTTTCAATTGCACAGTATTGCACAATAGCAAGAAATCTTCAATTGCACAGTATTGCGCAATAGCAAGAAATCTTCAATTGCACAGTATTGCGCAATAGCAAGAAATATCCAATAGCACAATATTGCGCAATAGCAAGAAATTGTCAATTGTACAGTATTGCGCAATAGCAAGAAATATTCAATTGCACAGTATTGTGCAAAAGAAGATACTTCGTATAAATTGCTTATTTCTTGATCAATTTCAATGGGGTTTTATTCTTGAATTCTTGGAGTTCTTTAGTATGCTGAATCTAACCGTGTATTAAGTTTTTGGATTTTGGGCCCTGTTTTTAAATTGGTCCACAATGAGGTCCAAAGGGTCCAAAATTTAACTTTGTTTGATTTCATCAAAAATTGAATTATTGGGGTTCTTTGATATGCCGAATCTAACCGTGTATTTAGATTCTTAATTTTTGGTTCTGTTTTCAAATTGGTCTACATTAAGGTCCAAAGGGTCCAAAATTAAACTTAGTTTGATTTTAACAAAAATTGAATTCTTAGGGTTCTTTGATATGCTGAATCTAAACATGTATTTAGATTTTTGATTATGGGCCCAGTTTTCAAGTTGGTCCAAATCGGGGTCCAAAATTAAACTTTGTTTGATTTCAACAAAAATTGAATATATGGGGTTCTTTGATATACTGAATCTAACCATGTATTTAGATTTTTGATTTTTGGTCCCCGTTATCAACTTTGTCCACATTGAGGTCAAAAGGGTCCAAAATTAAACTTTGTTTGATTTCATCAAAAATTGAATTCTTGGGGTTCTTTGATATGCTGAATCTAACCATGTATTTAGATTTTGGATATTGGACCATAATAGGTGAATGTCCAATTTAAAATTTTTAAGTTCTTAGACCACATTCATTCTGTGTCAGAAACTATGCTGTGTCAAATATTTAATCACAATCCAAGTTCAGAGCTGTATCAAGCTTGAATGTTGTGTCCATACTTGCCCCAACTGTTCAGGGTTCGACCTCTGCTGTCGTATCAAGCTGCGCCCTGCGGAGCATTTTATTACACATTGGTTTCCGGACAATAACTTTAGTCTAAGTGAATGGATCTCTATGAAATTTTTTAAGAAGGTTCAATACCACAAAAGGAAGGTTGGGATTGATTTTGGGGATGACGGTCCCAACCGTTTAGAAATTAAGGGCCCAAAACAAGCATTTTTCTAGTTTCAGGATAATAACTTGTGTATAAGTATTTTGATTGCTCTGAAATTGTACGACAATGTTTAATACCACAAGTAGAAGGTTGGGATTTATTTTAGGGGTTATGGGGCCAACAGTTTAGGAATTAAGGGCCAAAAAGGGGCCAAAAACAAGCATTTTTCTAGTTTCCAGACAATAACTTGTGTGTAAGTGTATGGATCTCTCTGACATTGTACCACAAGGTTCCATATCACAAAGGGAAGGCTAGAATTGAGTTTGGGGTTAATTGCCCAAATATGTAGGAATTAGGGGCCAAAAAAGGGCCAAAAACAAGCATTTTTCTAGTTTCCAGACAATAACTTGTGTTTAGGTGTATGGATCTCTCTGAAATTGTACTTCAAGGTTCCATACTACAAAGGAAAGGCTGGGATCGAGTTTTGGGGTTATTGCTCCAAGGGGGGTTTCAAAAAGTTAGGGGGGGGAATTTTTTTTTCCAATTTTTTTAGAGGATTCATATTTTTTTTTCAAAATTTTTCAAATTTTGAATTTTTGAAAAGTTTCAAGAAGAAATCTTCAATTGCACAGTATTGCGAAATAGATTTGTAAGATCTTTGACCACATTTATTTTGTGTCAGAAATATATATTATGTCAAAAATTTGATCACAATCCAAATTCAGACAGTATCAAGCTTGAATATTGTGTCCAAATTTGTACCAACTGTTCAGGGTTCGACCTCTGCGGTCGTATCAGGCTGCGCTCAGCGAAGCATTTTATTACCATTTTTTTGGCGTTTTGCCTTAAATGATAAAAATTATAATAGATATATAAATTGATCAGGAATACAAGATCAACAAAACAGAGATTTTTGCCATGAATTCTATTCTCTCCTACAATGTTGGAGTGTGTCCTTTGTTGAATATGCACATACATGTAGACCAAGGTGAGCGACACAGGCTTTAGTGCCTCTAGTTTTGTCATGTTGGAGATCTATGCGCAGAAATTCCATCATAAATCAACCAAAATCAACTTGTTACACTGACGGCTAGACTTTAGAAAAAATTGTGTTTTGAACAATTTTAATTTCTTTTAGCGTTGTCTGATTCACCACTACGATCTAGTAAGGATTTCTTATTATTATCAGACTGGTTTGTAACGCATGTTTCAATTTGGTTAGTCAAATAAGAAAATCAACCATTCACCCCTCCAAAATTATATAGCCAAGGGAAATAACTCAAATCAAATTACTTTGTATCGAAACCTATTGTAACTTATTTTAATATATTCATTTCGGCAAACTTGCATAAAAATGCAGGACACTAATAAATCTGTTTTTTCTAATAGGATGCTTTAAAGTATCTCACAATAAACATGGTCTTACCTGTAATTCTTACACTGAAATTGATAAGCAGGAAGCAAATGAATATGATGAAATTTTGATGAGAAATAGTTAGAAATATATTATTCTTAACCATGCTAATATTAATCTGGAAGAAGAAGATGACAAGGAATGATCTCTTTGCCTTTTAACTCATTTTTAAAAAGTCCCTAGGTCCCTTACACTTTTGTCAAGGCTTAGTCTTATTGCTGTTTATGGTTTACTTAAAAAACTAAATTTCAATAATGATTAATTATCATAGTACCGGTATATAGAGAAAAATTTAAAAGAAGACATACCATTTATCAATTATTATTTCTTCATTTGTTTGGATTTCACAGATTTCTGTTGTTTTTGAGATCTGTTTTTCAACTAAACATTTATGATGATTAGTACCTTCTAAATTTATATGAGGATACATTTTATATACATCTACATGTAGCATCTTCAGGATTCATATTAAGCCAAAAACAGATAACCTTGTTCAAAATGAGGATGAAATTGAACTTATGCTGGTGGCTAAGAGAATATTTGATAACAGAACAGCATACATATAAATAGTTAACTGTCATGTTGAAGGCCATACAGTGACTTGTAGTTGCTTACACAAGTGCATCCCTGTCATTTGGTCTCTGGTGGATAGTTGTCTCATTGGCATTCACACCACATCTCAGAGTTCTTGAAATCTTTTTTTCCTGGTGGTCATTGGGACACCATGACTAAAAATCTGGTGGTCCTGTGATTTTACATGAATTTGGTTGTTTTAAATTTTATTGCATGATTTTTTCAGTGTATTAAATGTAATATTTATTTTACAGGGTTATGCAGCAGATTTTTGTAACATTGATTTTGCTGATCCAGTCGTCTGTGGCTGTCAATAGAGATAATTTTAAGACATGTCAACAAAGTGGTTTCTGCAAGTAAGTACAGAGAGGGAAAATGAATGATAAATGTAACTCAAAAATTTAAAGACTGATATTTGGGAAAATGGTTTGCCATATGAAGGCATTCACACATCCTGGAGACACAATTCCTGTCTGAAAAAAAACCTGATATAAATTATCCAGAAACATGCTTTGAATCATTATTATTACTGGAAAACAGTAGAAATTGACTTCATTTTCATTCCAAGCTTTACTTAATGATAATACCTATAAGAAATGAAAAAAATATGCAACATTGCAGGGGTGTGGAAATGCTATGCCTGACTTGTACATTTGAACACCTATACAAGTATTTTTTTTTGTCTGGGTTGCCTGAGGATAAGTAAAAAATTACACTTAACAAAATTCAATTGAATCAAAAATACTGAATTATTTTCTCAACTTATTAAGATGTGTTATATTAGGTAAATAAAACAAATGATCAACATGTGAAAAACACATTCAAGTAAAATCATCAATGTTCATGAATTAAATAAAACTGGAAATAGATCGATAAACAACATAAAAAAACAGTATGTGCACCTGGGTCTCATAAACATTAAGTTATCTTTTTCCGTTGATCTGGGATAGTTGATTAGGTTTTATCCCTTATCTAATGGAGGTGTCATTTTAATTTTTCTCGACTGAGTTCTATTGAGATGGATAAATACCTGATAAGAACACATAGACCTCGTTATCAAGACAAAATGTAACAAAAATGATAATAATGATTCGAGTAAAAAACTAAAAATGCAGGCGGAGAAAGACAGGGAATATGAAAAAGAAAACAGAATCGAGAATTCTAGATGTCCTAGCTTATAAATTTCCCCTGGCTCTCCAGTGAAGAAACTTCATTGATGCTAAATCCATACCTCCTTTTATTTATACACATAAACAAATATCTCAAACATCATTTATATTGTGAAGCAAAACAGTTTTAAGAATCATACAAGCTTATAGTGAAATACCTCCAATATATATTTGGATATACAGGGCAAGTAAATTTTTTCCAGACAAGTAAAATTTACTGTTTTACTTGCCCAGGGACAAATGCTCACAACAAATATTTCCACACCCCTGTATTGATCTTATTACTGAAGCACATTTTTACTTGTTTACCAGCAATTAAGTTGACAAAGAAGCTAACTAATTACTAATAAATGCAAACCCATGTACTTTAGCTGTTTTAAATTATATTACATACTAGCAGATTGTTAGATTTTACTCTGATTAAATGCTTTTTGAAATACTTTTAAAGAGTTGGTCTTAAACAAAATCTATTTGATGTATTTAATTCAAACAAAACTAATGCATTTGCATTTACAAAAAAGATTGTATGTGGTCAACCTTTAACATTTTTTATTTGTAAATTCATCCTGCTGTCCTCTTCTTATCAGAAAAGGGTTTACTTTGCCATTCGTGGATATAACTGTAGCTTATCCACTGACCTGTCACATTCAATTGCAAGAAATTGTATCTCTACATTCAAGTGTACACATTGTGCAAGAGTTATAAATAAAAACAGACAGTTTTATGTTTTAGTGGTGGTTTTTTTTCAGGAGGCATAGGGCAATGACCCCAGGTCAAAGTTCATATGAAGTATTACCAGAAACAGTCAATGTACAGTCTACATCAGTCAATCTACAACTACTTAATACAATCACTAATGTCAAACTTACATTAGAATTATCAGGACTAGAGAGAAGTACAGCAAGAATCAAAATCAATGAAGTAGAACCAATTAAACAAAGATACGAAATTCCTGTTGGAGATGTGTTGGTGGAGGAACCAAAAAGACAAGGGTATGTTTTATTTGCTGGCATAGGTTATAAGGTGCATTTTGTATTTACATGTAATCTAATAAAGTGTGTTCAAAGAACAAAGAAGTTAAATTTGCTTATTTCATAGGTTGACCCAATGACTTTGATATCAATATTACGGTCGTCTTCTTCATTGTGCCTATTGAAAGAGAAATCATTTGTCAATAGAATCATGGAACAGGTTCACAAAAGGATAACGGAAATAGGTAATAAAGAATACATTATTTACCAAACAAACAAACATAAAATTTTCAGAAGAACATGGTAGTATGGTTTATTATGGAGGAAACATAGAGCCCTCAGTAAAAGAACCAACATTCAGTGAGTGACTAAAAAATCTGTCATATATATTGATAAATTGAGGGCATCGGGTCATTTACCAGAGCAAATTTGAAACCTTTACTGTAGTCTGACACACTAAATTGATGTAAATTCTCTGGAGCACACATTCACCAAGGCTTGTAAAGAAGTTTCATGCTATACATGAATTACAATTTTAGAGGACTTTCTTAATATATAACATTTGTTTGAAATAGGCATATACATGTATAAATTTAATTAAGATTTGCTGGAAAAACACCCTTAGCATTGAAATTTTTTATCTATGATATAAAGATCCAATTGACATAATTTTATGAACCACATTTATATATAAATCATATTATAAAGACTAATTACAAGTGTTTGAAATTTTGAAAAGAGGTTGTCCACTTGTGAAGTGTCTTTTGTTGTTGCGGTTGGTTTGTATTTGTTTTTGGACATTTTATAAACTAAACAGGAAAGGCAGGTGTTCTTTCCTGTTAATGTAGATAGTAAGAAAACAAAATTCTTTTATTTCAGTAACAAGTATTTGTTGTACTTTCAGATTGAAAAAGTTGGAACAGACTAGTCAAAGTTTAACATTAGGAATAGAGAAAAATAAAATAGTGATTAGTTTTAAACCATTCCGTATAGACTTTTATACAGAAGATGAACCAGTTGTCAGTATAAATGCTCAAGGTCTTCTCAAATTTGAACATTATAGACATAAGCAGTAAGTATGGATACACAATTGTTGTAGACATTGTTCAATAAAAAGTTTTAATGCAGTGATGTGTCATCACCATTCATCAAAACACAATGACTTCATATTTGGTCAGCATCTTGACATTGATGAGTTGTAAGGTGTGAGAATTTTTGGGATCTCTCGGATACCTACTTCCTGTTTACAGATACTTTGAATCTTAAAATAAGTTGATTGAACATAATACTTTTTGTCATATTTTTCTCAGAAACTACTGCACAGAATGACTTTATTTTTGGTCATTTAAATTTTATCACACAGGTTACATGCATATCATTCAAACACTGCTTTACACAAAGATTAATTTTTGGCTTGCTTTGAGGGAGATCTAACAAGGCATGCAGGATATTTAAAGGGCACAGAAAGATTTCTAATGGGATTTAGCCCTGTATTATCTGCTGTTTTAGGGGCTGGTTAAATAAGGCAGGTTCTTCTATATTCTCATGGTTTTCCGCACCTTTCAGAGAAGCCCAGCCTGAAGAAAATGTTGAAGAAGCGAAAGAAGGAGAAGAGCCAAAGGTAAATGATAAAATAAATAGCAAACTACTCGGGTTGTTCTGATTGATTGATTGTTGGTGTTTAATGCCACTTTCAGTTCTATTTGCTAGGGTCTGCCAGTTTTTATTGATGATGAAAGCGGGAGTGCTTGCAAATTGTTCTGCAATTTTTTATTAACAAGAATAGTCTCTTGATGATCTGTGTAATAATGTATGAAAAAAACAAAAAGCTGAAACAGTATTCAAGTATTTTAAACTATGACTAGAGCATATCTATGAGTCCTGCACAGTTCTTAGCCATTTACAGTATGAAAAGTTCGCTCATTTTCAAAATTTTATATTGAAACCTTGAAATTTCTAAAGAGGATTTGATATGAATGTGTTTCATTTGAAATTGTGCAATAAAAGTTAGTTTTATGTTGTGTACATTATGCAATTTGAAGAATTATGAAATGAATGCATGTACTTTCATAGAATTTAGGCAAATTTGAATTATTTTATTTTGTTGTGTTTTATTACAAATATTGCACAATATTTTTTAAAATTGAAGAAAATACTGTAGAATAGATGCCAAGATATTTTATAATTCATGTATGTTTACAGGAAGGAGATGAAAATTCTGAAGAAAAGCCTGCTGAGGAAGAACAAAAGAAGGAGGAGGAGCCAGATCTATGGGAGGAAACATTCAAATCATTTACTGATTCTAAGCCACATGGTAAGTTTGGTGTACAAATTAAAATTTCTATTTATAGAACACACAAAGTGATTCAGTTCAAGTCAAGTCTTGCTTATGAAGTGAGAGAATGAAAATGGGGAAATTGCTTGTGACTTGGGGTGTAAACACACACTTTTTATGACTCGTATAATACCTAAAGAATAGACAGACAATTATTTCAGAATGAATCACCAACAGACACCAGCATCCACTTTTAAAAAAAAATGTGTGAATAAGTTAACCACAAATTTAAATTTTCAACGAAGTACAAATTTTCTATAAAAAGCTTTTACACCGATATTGGGGAAAAGCATGAGGTCAAATATCCAGGAAGATACAATTTTACTTATTGCGAACCAAATAAAAGTTTTCCTCCGAGTCATCTGCTCTTGATCAAGGTATTTAAACTTTTGTCTGTTCTATTGTCCCATTGAATAAATACAATAGCTATTGTTCTCTGTGTAGTTTATTCACTGGGACCTTTAAATTTCTTCTAGGAGAAATCTATCACTCATTGATTAATTTACCTGACCAAAAAATTGTCTTCTTTGTTGATTGAAATACATGTGTAAACTCACATAATTTGCATGTGATGTTGTATTTATTCAATATCAATATTATATTTTCAATCTGTTCAATATAAACACGGATTCAATTATAAAAAGTTTATTTCAGACAAAATTTATAGTATTGTTCCAATGAATTTGCATGTTTTTTTGTGGTTGTTCAGTTATAGAATACATTTATGAAGACCTTAATTTAAACATCATCATTTTCAATAGCAAATTTTAATAGGTAAAATATTGAAAATTTGATCAGAAGTCAACTTTTTATTTTTGAACCAGTGTTTATATTGAACAAATTAAAAATGTATTATTGATATTGAATAAATACAACATCACATGCTGTTTTGTGAGTCCTTATTTAGTATTGGTACATGTATTTTCATCATTGAAAGTTAAATTTTTGTTCAGGTAAATTAATCAGTGAGTGATAGATTTCTCTTGGGAGAAATTGTAAGGTCCCATTGAATAAACTACACAGAGAACAATAGCTATTGTATTTATTAGATGGGACAAAAGAACTTACAAAAGTTGAAATGGACAGGTAACTTTCAAGTGAATCTGTGGAAAAGTATCATATGGTTCACAATAAATTCATGAAAATTGGTATCAATGAAATTAAATGAATCCACAGTATAATGATTGTTAACTTTGTAGCCTGTTGTAAAGATCTGCTGTTACCTTTTACTGAGTTAACATAATATGATGTTACCTTTTTACTGAGTTAATATTATATGCTGTTACCTTTTACTGAGTTAACATTATATTCTGTTACCTTTTACTGAGTTAACATTATATGCTGTTATCTTTTACTGATTTAACATTGTGGAGGGTATTAAATGAGTTACACCTATATTGTACTGAAGAATACTGTGTATTAGTACTCAAGAATTTGTATTCTATTGACAGGGCCAAGTTCTGTAGGATTAGATGTATCCTTCCCAGGGTTTGAGAATGTTTATGGTATACCAGAACATGCTGATGATTTTTCCTTAAAAACTACAAAGTAAGTTCAACATTTTTTGTACAGTAAAATTCTGCTAATCATTAAAGAAGATATACACTAAAGCTTACAACTGAATTTTCTTTTAATTTTTCTGGGAAGAGATTTAAATGTAGAACATAATTTACCAAATCAAAAATATATTTTGTCTGTCAAATTAACTAGTCCAATTTCTAATTGAGGGAAATCTAAACAAAGCAATGAAAGCATACGAATCAAGGAGAGACTAATCAGTTAAACAGTAAATGAGAGGCTCAATGAAGGGAAACACAATAAAGTCACAAATATCATTCACATGAAAACTACTGTACACTTTAAATAAAACATATTAACTCAATATACCCTTTCACTGTTGTATTATGGGAAGGTTTCTGTTTTGAATATTCTGGTTGGCCCAGATGTCGTTAAAAGGACAACTAAACTAGGTAACATTAGTTAAGAGGACAATAGTTAATTTCATAATTGATATAATAAAAATTTTATTTAAAAGATTTAAGTAAAATTGAATGCAATAAGGATATGAATACTACACTTCTAACAGTGATATATATACATGTAAAAGTAGAACATTTTTATGTATGAATGTTACTTATGGGTTTTGTATTATGTTTTCAGAGATACAGATCCCTATAGATTATTTAATTTAGATGTTTTTGAGTATGAACTGTACAATCCTATGGCATTATATGGAGCTGTGCCAGTTATGATGGCTCACAAGTATGTATTAATGAAGATGTGTATGAAAGTGAACTGTACTTTTTATGGAGCAGTACCAGTTATGATGGCTCACAAGTAGATGATTAGACCTAAATTATTTTAACTATACAGTCTTATTCCTCATAGGTAGACACAGTGTTTTCAAGCACCACCTAGTTTGCCTTATTTTGAGGTACACAAGTTATGCAGTATCTCTGATTTATTGTTAAGTTCAACATTTATTTTGAACACAGAGACAGGGGGAAAAGTGACAACAAATAAATACTTCATTTTGTACATTTCAAATTATCAGTTATTTCATAATACATTGAATGAACTGCAAAATGCTATTGTCCAATATGTAAAACTGTGACTATTTAGTTTTAATTAAAACTTTTTTTTATTTAGTGAGAAAAATACGGTTGGAATATTTTGGCATAATGCAGCAGAAACTTGGATCGACATAAAATCAAATGTAGCAGATAAGGTAAGGTTACTAAGGTTAGAGTTCAAGAAATTCTGCGGTCCAAACACATTTGAGATGACTTCATTATAATTAAGAAGATGTGGTGTGAGTGCCAGTGAAACTACTCTCCATCCAAGTCACAATGTATAAAAAGTTAACAATTATAGGTCAAAGTATGGCCTTCAACACGGAGCCTTGGCTCACACTGAACAGCAAGCTATAAAGGGCCCAAAATGACTAGCGTAAAACAATTCAAACAGGACAACCAACGGTCTAATCTATATAAAAAACGAGAAACACCTATGAACCACACCAACAAACGACAACCAAAGAACAACAGGCTCCTGACTTAGGACAGGTGCATGTTTAGATGAACTGAATGCATAAGCAACCCAATGAACTACCATATGCAACCATTTACAAAAACAGAAGTCCTTACAATTTCATCATCTTTATTTTAAGGCACTTCCTAATAAAAAGAAGAAATGGTGACTTTTCTGAAGAAAGTCGTTAATAGGCAATCCACTATGATAGTGTTTTCATCTCTTAAAAATTATTTTATTTCAATAGTTTCTGTTCCTTTAAATAAACAGTTACAGAATAACATAAATGGATAAAATGTACAAGTCTTAGGACTTCATTATGAGGCAGTACCAGGTACTTTTAACATTCATAACTATTGATCATTATCCCCTAAGTTAAGTAATTGTTATATATGGTAATCATAGAATATGTAGTAGCTCATACAAATTGAGAAAAATGAGTCTTCATGAATAGTAGTGAAACTCCTAAAAATATACATGCTTACAAACAATATTATATTTATAATTGCACACATACCATTGGCATGGTACTTTGTATTGTCTTCTTGTAGGTTTAGTTTAAGCTTTATATGATTTTTTGATTTGCAGAATTTCTTCTCCAAGGTTGCTGACTTTTTCAAGCAAGATTCCGATATTCCCCAGACAGATACACATTGGTTTTCAGAAAGTGGTGTAATTGATGTGTTTATAATGCTGGGACCAAAACCAAAAGATGTGTTTAAACAATATGCTGTGTTAACAGGGACCACACCTGTTCCTCCAGTAAGCATAACAGTTTATTGTATATTTGGAAATGTTATCTTTTTTACTTATTTATGTACATTATCAAAATGGAAATGCTTATAAAATTTAAAATGGTACCCAATTGTTAGTGTGTCATTAATACCAAATACATTATGTTTAAATAGAATTTCCCATAGAACAGTTGATTTTGTAAGTTTTCAGCAGTATGAAGTCAATTGCTATAACATACATATTGTTCTCCCAAGTATTTTTAAAAAGCACCATGGGATTTGAAATAACACTATCCCTAGAATTATAGCACCACATGTATAATACATTCTGTTATACATTCTATTTCAAACAGCACTATGGTGTTATAAAGCCCTTTGGAGAGCACTGACACATTCAAAGATGTTGCTTATATTGTACTATGTTACTTGCTCTGCCTTTATTTCAAGCTTACAAAATCTGCACGATCACAAAGAAACATATCAGAAATTAAACATGTTCTTGTTTAATGTCAAAACTAACTCAATAACTTATTTCATTTAATACAGAACTTGAAAATTCTTCTATAACAAAATAATCACATTGCTCATTTTCCTTCAACCTTAATTTGCTATATTTATAATTATGGTTTTATTTATTTCAGTTATTTTCCATAGCATATCATCAGTGTAGATGGAATTACAACGACCAGGATGATGTTAAAAAGTAAGAATCACTTAAGACACATGAAAATAACAAAAAGAAAATTTTTTTTAACAAAGAATGGTGCAAATGCTTCTTCCTTCATTCACAAAAGTTATAGTTTTGGAAATTTTTATATAACATACATATTTTTAAGAGCAGTTATACTTCAATACTTATATAAAATACATATTTTTATGAGCAGTTATTCTTCAATACTCATAAAAAAATACATATTTTAAAGAGCAGTAATACTTCAATACAGGCACAAGGGTACAGTTTTCATTTTTTTTTCCTAAATAGAGTAAATTAATACACCACAATGGTTGATAATTTTTGATTCAGAAATTATGGGTGTTTCATGAATTGTCAATACCTAATTTCAAAACATACATTGCAGAAGGGAGTTGCTAAGCTTTTGTTTTAAGATGATTACTTGTACATAATTGCAGTGTTGATGCCAATATGGACAAATTTGACATTCCATTTGATGTGATTTGGTTAGACATAGAACATACTGATGGTAAAAGGTAAGTTGTAAATTTTATAGAGAGTAGCAGTAATCAGGTTATTGTTGCTTACCCTGGAAGCACCTGGTCTCGCTCCATTCGATTCCCATATTTTTTGTTTGTAACCTAGATTTGCATTTTCTTAATCGATTTATAAGATTTGATTTGATTTGATTTGATTTTTGGTGTTTAAACGCCACTTTTAAGCACCTCTTTTGGGCTATTTCGTGGCTGTCAGTTTTTATTGGTCGAGGAAGCCGGAGTGCCCGGAGAAAACCATCAACCTTTGATAGGAAAACTGACAATCCTAGTCAATTAAGATTGGAGTTGAGTGCACCCGCACGAGCGGGGTTCGAACTCACAACCTCAGTGTTGACTGGCTAGTGATTACAGTAGACTACTTAGACCACTCGGCCACCGAGGCCCCTACAAGATTTGAATATGGATAAACTACTGTTGCCTTACTTTATTGATTATATTTATTCTTACAGAGAAATACTAAAGTTTCTATGAGCAAAAGTAACCATGAAACATAGCTTTAGTGTTCACCAGTAATTGACCAAACAATTTCTAATTTGAAATGTCTTTATATTGACTGATATAGAAGTGGAGAAATCTGAATGTTTGTCATCTTGTACCTAGATTTCTATTTGTAAGTTAAAACCAAATCCACTTTCATACTTGCTTTTTAAATTAAGAGAATACATATTCTTTTCAGTTTGAACCAAAATGCAATGATGATTTGAACTTTACATTGTTCATGATTATATTGTAGATATTTTACATGGGATGGAAATAAGTTTTCACACTCTGTCGACATGATAAACAATGTAGCATCTAAAGGTCGTAAAATGGTAACAATAGTTGATCCACATTTGAAGAAAGATGATAACTATAAGGTGTATGCAGATGCAAAAAGTAAAGATTTATTGGTCAAAAATAAGGATGGTAATGAATATGATGGATGGTGCTGGCCAGGTAGGTTTAAGTATTATTGAATAAGGTTTATGTTTGATAGCTAAAATAATTGATTAATTGATGGCTTAATGTCCAGTGGCAAGTATTGTATGCATATTCAGGATGATGTTTTATACAGATTATCCTTGATTTACTTATGTGGCACATTCAAATCATACAATAATCACTTTTACACTGTGTTGTCAGACATTTTGTCTTTGACATCAAAATTTAAGGACATCTGTGATATCCAGTAATGGCAATCATATAGCTATGAGGTGTATTATGTTCAGTTACAGTTTTTCTATAGAGAATGGCTATCATCTGTTATGAATATACCAATTTATTTATAATTGTTTATTTCAGGCTCCTCTGCATGGCCAGATTTTACTGACCCAGAGGTCAGAAAATGGTGGGAGTCTAAGTTCCTGTTGTCTGAATATGAAGGTAGTACTAATGACCTACACACATGGAATGACATGAATGAACCTTCTGTATTTAATGGTCCAGAAATCAGTTTCCATAGAGATGTTAAACATCATAATGGATGGGAGAACAGAGATGTACACAATATATATGGTCATTTTGTGGTTAGTAGACTGTAAATGTATTCATTTTTGTAGTGTGCTACTTTTTGTGTTTGACAAATTGTACACTTGAAAAATGCCTTTACTATGTAGAACGCAACATAATATGATGAAATCATTCAAATAATATTGGCAAAAAAACATTATTACCTGCAAACCTGGAAAAATTGCTCAGAAAATTTATAAGTTTACAAAAACCTATGAAATTTGTAATCATTGAAATAAAAATGAATATGGAATCAATTAATATTTATCACAAAGGAAGAGTACTTTTCTATAAGAACTACCAAAGTTTGTTTCACATTGATTGTTAAATCAGTTTCCTTACAGATAAATAATAGTAATAATGATACATATATTAAATACCTGCCTTTTGTATCTATTAATATCTGATTAATAATATAGATTGCAACCAATTATCATTTATTGGGTTGTGTTCATAAAAAAAATTGGAAAATTATAAAAATATAGAAATATATCTTTTTCTATGTTTTAGCAACAAGCAACAGCAGATGGATTGATATTAAGATCTGATCATAAGGAGAGACCTTTTGTATTAACAAGATCATTCTTTGCTGGTTCACAGAGAAATGGTAAGAATACTGTTGGAGGAATAACATTAAATTAAATACTGTTATGATCAAACAGTTTTTTTTTTTGAATAATTGCTTGCTGTCTTGCATTATTTATGTGAAAACTAGCTCAACTTACATCAATTTTCTAGTTGAATCTAGATTTTGAATAGGAGAGAATAGAGTGCTTGGTGCTTGTGCTTGTGCTCTGTCTGGTTGAAATGTTTACCAGTTGGTTCTGATGTCTGTTCAAAAATTTAACTACCGGAAAACACTTCTGTCGGATAAATTCTTTCACAGGATAAACTCAGCAGCTGGATAACTCATCTGCCGGGTTAACCCATCCACTGGATAATCCATCCGCCGGATATTTAAGGATAAAATATCCAGTAACAGATAACCTGATATGTCAGATATGCCGGATATTATCTGTCAATGGATCACAATCAGACACTATAAAAGGAGACAAAAAACATAATTACACCATTCAGCCTCTGAAGAAGGTCCATTAAGGATTGAAACCGGTCAGGCTATAATTATCATCAGGTGCTGTTAGTAAGGTGTAACGGCATATATTTTCATACATGTATATTTTATAGATTTTGAATTGGTTTTTTTTTTTTTGAACTACATGAATCAAACTGTCCTAGACAGGTTAAGAGATATTAATGAAACTAAACACAGTTGTAGAAAACTATCTTAGAATGTGCATGAAAGAATATTAATTCCAGTGTTACTCGTCAAAGGGGAGATAAAAAAATCTTACTTCAATATCGCAATATGTGATAATAGTCTCTCATAAGTAAAACTTCTCCTAAAGCGTAAAGCGCTAGAAGGATATAAATGAATTTACACTAGTGCAGATCACTACCTGAGGATACATTTGAAGGATGTCTGTCCAACATTTTAAAGGGGAGATAATCAATTTGCAGCGTGGGCTGGAATCTATTTGTTAGTTTAGTCTGAAACAAATCTAGTTACACCGCCACTTACTGAATGGATGGCAATGGTATACTACAACCACCTTGTCTTTCGGTTCATCCATCCTTGACTTTTGTTATATATTACTCAGCTTCTGGGTAAAGGAATGTTTTGTTATTTGGTCTAGAAATTTATAACTAAATGAGGTATACATTGGGTGCAACTTTTTGTTAAATTTGTGTTTCATGTGAGCAATATTTATATCAAGAGTTATCAGAGCAGAATTTTTAATAGCTCATAGAAACTGGTGTATATTAATTATTTTTGTAAGAAAACGAGATGATCTTTTCTATAGTATACAATTAGCTGATAATTTGTTTGTTTTTATAATGGAACAATTACCCTATGTCACAATATTTCTGTAGAAAGTGTTTTGAAAAATGGACATAAATGTGAGATTTATTATTGCGATTTAAGGAAATGCTGTATACAAATAATTAAAAGGAGATTTTATTTTAGTGAAACCTTCCTGTCACAATTCTTTCAATAATAGAAACGTTGCAAAATTTCTGTTTTTACTGTATATTGATTTCAACATGAAACATATATAGGTAAAATTAGTTAATTAGGTATTTTGTTTTTCAGGTGCTGTATGGACAGGAGATAATATAGGAGAATGGAGTCATCTCAAGGTGTCCAATCCTATGTTGTTATCATTAAATCTTGTTGGTATTACTTTCTCTGGAGCTGATGTTGGTGGCTTCTTCAAAAATCCTGATCCAGAATTACTAACAAGATGGTGGCAAGTAAGTAGTTTGAAATATAACACATGGTGCACACTCATTGGTAATTTGCTGCTTTAGAATTTTAAGACTAGGTGGAGTTTCATTGTGTGTACCCTTAAGTTGAAATAACGTCACATATTGGTTTAATTTTCATTGTTTAGGAAAATTTTAACCAATCACAAAGTTTTGGTGTATACTTTTAAAAATATTACCCAGAATGCTTTAGATTCTTAAAAGGTGAATTCATACAATAGAAAAATAAAGGATATGGGGGTATCCATCCATGACACAAAATCAGTACATACACAGCAAAAAAAAAACACAAAAAGCAACGGAACAGCGCTTTTATTGCTGTTCTTCATCAAAGTTTTGTTCTAGGAGCTTGAAAGTCATCCTTCTTTGGACATATGTCTTTGATATTCAAGAGTCCAAAACAGTAAAGCAACTCATTTGTGCAAGCTATATATTTATGCAATTTTCATGAATAGATAAATAATGCAAATATAAATTGTTCCAAATAATTTTGTTTACAGTATGACATGTTGGAATTGTTAACATTAAGATTAACATGTTGGACACCTTAGGGAATATTCATACCCCTTAAGGAAATTGAATTGATTTCTTCCTACGACATTTATATCGCAAAAGCCATACAAAGCGTTTACACACAGTCTAGGATTAAATTTTTGTTGACATGAGGGATTTGTTTACATTCATGGTTTGTTCTGAAATCTTCTTGATCGATAAGTAACATCATAAGAAAAAGTTAAGTTTTTTTTTTTAATTCTGTATTTTACAGATAATTTGATTCACTTTTTACAGTCAACATTCCACTTTTATACTGACATCATCAATCAAAGGTGAGATACAGGGTTCCCCAGAACCCTTTAACAACTTTTTGAGACATTTTATAACTTTAAACAAGTATTTACTACACAGTATACAATTTATATCACCTTTGCAGGCAGCCGCATTCCAGCCATTCTTCAGATCTCATGCTCATATTGACACTAAACGTAGAGAGCCATACTTATTACCGGATAATAACATGAAGATTGTCAGGAACGCCATCAGAGCAAGATACACATTCTTGCCCTATTGGTATACAGTTTTCTATAATACTTATAAAAATGGTGGACCAGTCATGCAACCGCTGTGGGCTGAATATCCAGAAGATAAATTAACATTTAAAATGGATGATCAATTCTTAATAGGTAAGTTGTAGGTTAAGGTAAACAAAAATGAGAGATTTCTAAGGCACTGCTACATAATCCAATAAAATTGTTAGCAGACTTTATATATGAAAAAAAGGTTAAATTTAGAAAACATAAGTTGTTTTTGGTTCCACTACCAATTTCATTTTACAAATCATAATCTTTGTAAATGATATTTTTTGTCACCAGTTTAGAGTGCTTTAAACTTGATTACCTGATCAAGCTGGCATCTTTGTTGGTGTCCTGCAAGATAGTTTAAAAAAAACAAGACACCTCTCTATCTTATCAATAACTTTACAAATTTGCCGTAGAAGCTGATTATCTTTTGTATGAACTAATGTTTTTTTCTAATTTATATCGGTTAAGTAATATTGAGAAAGTATTTTATAGATGGATGACAATTTTATGGTTTGTGGAAAAGTTCTTGGTTTTTGCAGTCATAGTTTAAAACCTGCCAGTGGTTATAATGGAAAAAATGTACATGTATTTTGTTAGAGGCTTAATGTCACTAGATATATTAAACATGAAAATCCCTTAAGTTGATAAAACAACCTGAGCTTTCACAGCTTTAACCCAATAATTACATCTTTACTGTTTTTCTATACATTTGCGCCATCAAGAAAGTTAAAAAAAAACTTAAAAAGATCAATCATACATGAGAAATAAGAGTTCTGTTTCTATACTGTAGAAAATGTGGATATGGATTTTGGGGTTTTGATAACATATTTGTGTATTATTTTTACTGTGTAATTTTCTGGTTTTTATATAATATTTTAACTCTTGAGTAAAAATTTATTTTGAAAAGGTCCAAAGATGAAAATAAAATAGAACAGTATGTTTCTATTTCTCTTTAAAAAATGTCATCATGAACACTATAGCAAGTTTAAGTAACATTTCACAATTAAAAACATTTAAAATTGCCTGTTATTATTTCATTTATTACTTGAGTGGTCAGGTTTTATTTAAAAACTTCTGAATGTTTTAATAGAGCTTTGAAAAAATATTCTAGCATTTTACTGAATGCATTGTTATATTTTTAGGTCCATCATTACTGGTTAAACCAATTACAGAACAAGGGGGTACTGGTACCAATGTATATTTCCCTGGAGCTAATGATGTGAGTATCCTACATGTAGTTCATTCATTGAAATGATTGATGACAAGTCACATGAAAATAAGGAGATGTGGTATGATTGCCATTGAGACAACTATCCATCAAAGTTCAAATGAAGTGGATGTAAGCAATTATAGGCAACTGTACTGCCTTCAACAATGAGAATAACCCATGCCGTGTAGTCGGCTATAAAAGGCCTCGACATACAAAATATGAAACAGTTCAATTGAGGAAACTAATGGCCTAATCTATAACAAAACAATTTACAAAAAACAAATATGACCGACATGAACCAACAACAACCACGGAACTACAGGCTCCTGACTTGGGACAGGCACATAAAGAATCTGGCGGGTTAAACAAAAACACAGACATTGATAGATCAGACGTGGCAGGGTATTTATACATCCCTAACAAGAAAAGACACTTAGTACAGATCTGAGATTATACACAGTTACTGACAGGTAGTTCAAAGATAACAACAGTTAATAAAAGAAATCATGCATCAAAGACTAATATATGACTGATTCTTGATAGATAAATTGTTGCTTTTGAATGTTTCATATTCTTTTTACACATTAAATTATAACCCAATTATCTTTGAAAACAGATACTCAAATTTTCACAGAAAAATAATTGTTTAATTTGTTTTAATGCACGACGCCAAAAGCATGTGCCCTGAAAACCGTAAATTGCTGTACCCATGTTTCAAGAAATCTAAATCATTGTTATCTGTAATTCAGTACATGGATTTATTTGATTAACATTTTTTTTATTAGGTTTGGTATGACATATTAACAGCAGAGAAATATTTGGGAGGAAAGTCTGTATATGTAAATGCTCCACTAGAAAAAATACCAGTATTCCAGAGAGGAGGTTCCATCATACCTAGAAAAATGAGAGTGAGAAGGTCGTCAGGGCTGATGCATGATGATCCAATCACATTGTTTGTTTGTCTTGATAGACAGGTAATAATATAATATCTTATAGATATAATAGGTTTAGTAGCTAAATATAAAAATACAGTTAACTTTTTGCAAGGGTTTGATGATGATGATGATGATGATGATGATGATGATGGGTGGCTTTTTAACATCCAGCTGCAAATTAAATGCATATTCAGGAAGAGAACATATTATTGTAATATGAATATTAACCCTGATTTGTACAAGACCAATACAATGAGCTGAATTTTTAACGTGCTAGTTCACAAGGTATTAGTCTGCAGTAAGACATGTCACCCTACCAAGATACATTATTAGGACTCCCAGCCAAACAGTCTTTGCCCTTACTCCTTAATGCCGCATGCTTAGCTGAGAAGCAGCAAATACCAATTTTATTTTTTTGGTTTGAACAAGCTTGGGCTTTAAACCCATACTACCACAAGACCACAGATTTCTTTTGTTATGGTTTAAATTCAATAAAAAAGTTATAAGAATTTAAGGTATAATTAGAATGATTGCATAAAGATATGACTAAATGACAACCAATGAGAAGGTTTTTGAATATGATGAACTCTTAAAAACTGTCTCCTTTTGTATCAATTGTTGCTAGCTTTAGATAACTCAAAAATATTCAAATGGTCTGTGCTTAAAATCTAGATATTTAAAAAAAAAAAAAAGCTTTAAAAAATGAAAATATGTTATAAATTTCATGCGTCTGAAGCGCTTTTCTGGATTTACCTTCATCAGGAATGCTCAAAGCAGAATATTTGAAAGCCAAGGATGTATAAAAACCGAAACAGTCGAAGAGCTATATTACCAAAAAGGACCTAAAAAAATAGCCAAATCCATCTAAGGTCAACTTTGCCTGAGGGAGTTGAAACCTTAGTTTCTAATAAGTTCAAAATTTATTAACAGACAATTTTAGAAAGGTTTGTTATATATCTACTAGATACTCTGGATTATTAGCAGACAGTCTTACTGACAGAAAAAAGAACTGGATACATTCTAGTTGTAAATATTAGATACTGTATATTCAGAAATTATTGCAAGGTTTTTATTAATGTGAATAATGCGACTCCTTGAGCATCACAATATCAAGAACTCGCATTTTGTTATCTGATACATATATCTGTATGCAGCTTTTCCTAAAATTGCAAAAATTAAACTCGCAATATTGAATGCATGCAATAATTTATTTCTGAATTTACAGTATATAAATGTGTCAAGTGAATCATGTGCGTCCTTATATGATAAACATCTATTACCTTGTATCTTTGAACCAAATAATTAATCTTATGAATCCAAGACTAAAGTTTGTTTTATTTACAGGGTAAAGCTAGTGGTGATATATATGCAGATGATTATCATACATTCCAATATCAAAAGGGGAAATATTTACATCGACAGTTTTCATTTTCTAATAATAAGTTAATTAACAGGTAAGATTAATTGTCAGTACTGAGGATTCATTTATTTTCTTGAAGTGAGAAACAAATTTATTTTTTGGGATATTTGATTTCGTCGTTTTGCCAAAGTCTGCAATCAAGCCTATAGAAAATTTGTACTTTAACCTCACCCATGAAATCCCACGAATATTAATGAATTCACAGTATGTTAAACATTACACATTCCAATTGCTGTTATTGTTAGAATATGTTTCAACAGGATTGGTATCATTTTATTACATATTAAAGAAATGGTTTTGGACATTTGTATTTTACCATCAAAATTACATTAAGGCAAGACATATCCCTGTCTCAACAGTTAATTATAGCAAATTGAAATAAAGAAATTTACAAACTGAACTTCTATGAGTTCCTTTTTTTTGCCCGGCCTATGATAATAGCTTAACATTATGTTTTTTTGTCTGTGGATCTGTCCATCCGTAGCAAGTTAAAAGTTTGGTTTAAGGTAGAATGAAGTTTTGGTTTAAGGTAGTTAACCATGAAGTTGTTGTCACATCAGCCTGAAAACTTAGTACACATGCTTGTTTTTTAAAAAGATGTGAACTATTTAGAATATATGCCAAATTAGGGATTGATCTAGATTTTGTTTTATTGCATTTAATAGAAAATGGGGACTGTGGCAATTAAGCCAAGATTTTTGCAGAAAATCCACAGACTTTAATACAGAGATTTTCGTTGTAAAATTTTAAACATAGATTACTCACATGTTTGTCCATGATGTGCTAGTGTTTATTGTTTACAAAAAGTCCTAAACATGAAAATATGTTAGTGCAAGTGGGGCATGGTGTCTCATGGACACATATTCTTTTTGAATTATTGGTTACAGCCAAACCTGCATATAGAGATCAAACTTGGGACTAGAGAAAACTGTTTTTATGCCCCTCCGTAGCAGAGGGGGCATTAAGTTTTACCCATCGTCCCTCTGTACGTCCGTCCGTCCGTCCGTACGTCCGGCCTTCTGTACGTCCATCCGTCCGTACGTCCCAAAATTGGTTTCTGTTCTCTAACTTAAGTTTGCCTCAACCAAATGTTATGAAACTTATGCACAATGCTTATAACCACATAACACAGATCGAGTATGAATATTGGTGGCATCACTTCTACCGTTCTAGTTGCAAGAGAGATGACTTTTGAATTGAGGTTCAAAATCCAAAGATATTGCTACAGCTGTATGAAAAGGGTGACTGTACAAGACAGGTTTTATCTTAATAGAGGTGACCTTTAAACCAGGTTTGACTGCATGTTATATTCTTCCAAATTTCAGAGGAATTCATCTGTATTATTTTATATTTTTAGTAACGCAGATAAAAATGGTATTTTTGAAACAAAAGAATGGATAGAGAGAATATTAATTTTAGGAGTCCTTAAAAAACCGAATGCTGTTGCAATTAAAATAGGTTTGTATGACATGTATATAATATATGTCTTTTATAGATTGTTCAAAGGTTATATCTATTATGTGTGCAGTATATTAAGTTGATTTGAACCAATTTATAGTATCGTTTGTGATCTGGAAAAAATAGGTTTAGGTTCAGCTTTGACTTTTGTTAGTAGTGACATGGTTTAAAAAAAAATTCTTACATCAGATACATTTGCTTCTTTACATATGAATTCAAAGATATTGTTTAGATTAAATTGAATTTAATGCACCTTGTTGAAGGTTGCAAGGTGACCTGTAATTGTTCACATCTTTGTCCTTTGAGCTTTATGGATAGTTGTCTCATTGACAATCATACCACATCTCCTAATATTATATTAGATCTTTGTAAATAAATTATTATCTTCTGTTACCTTTTTCAAAATCCATCTAACTGTCATTTAATTTTTTTTCTTGCATTAGTTTTCATTGAACTGTTAGAGACTTGAAAAACTTGTGTACATGACTATTTATGTCCAAATCCTTTAAATATTATATTTTGAATTTGGTTTTGTACATTTCAGGAAATCAGCAACAACAATTAGCTTTTGGATATGATCCTAATACATCACTTTTAGCAATTAAGAAACCAGGAAGTAAATTGCAAGAAGATTTTGTCATCACTCTTCTGTGATCAATACTATAAATAGGATCTACTTACCATTACAATCAGTCATGTGATTATTGTGTTACTAAAATATAGATGATGTAATATGGGTGTTAATGTGATCTCTAGATGAATACGTGGGTGTATGTGTAATGAATAAATGTTGTGGACGATCTCGTGTGAAATAGTTTTGATAGTGCTTAATATACTGTGTAACATGTAATAAGGTCACATTCTTACTCAATTACTGAAGTAAAATAGTTGGCAATTTCTTTAAAAATATTACAGTCTTATTGCACATTGATAAGTTTGGACTGGTCAAGTTGGTGAAAGATGGAGACCTGGTTGTCTTCATAAGATTGCAGAAATATTATTTCAGTTGGGTAATCTTAACATAATCTCTAAAATCTAGTTAATCTGTCAAGTCATATGTAGGAGGCAGAAGTTCAGTTGGATAATCGTAACATAAATTTTAAAATCGTGTAAATCCAATAGCAAATAAATGTCTCTACATGTTTTCTTTCACATTTTCCTATTTAGTGTTTATAGAGAAGTATTTTTTGTTCTTTAATTGTAATGAGTTATGAGTATATGTACATTCCAATCCCGGTAATAGATGTACAAGCAATAAGCTCTCTTTCTGTCATTAAATTCAATTATGACACATGGCCAGTTTAGCGATTTTCATATTCTTTTGTTTTTAGTTGCATTGGGTACTTAATTCTATTCCTTCTGTACAGTTTTACTAAATATTCCATGATACTGAATTTATTTCACAATTACATTCAAATATGATTAATCTGAAGAAGAATGAAAATTTATCAAGTTCCATACCTCAACATGCTTGTATATGAGGGTAATAGTGCTAGAATGTTGTGTATATATGTTGGTGTTAGAAGGGAGATAATTTATACGTGATTCTTGGTGCATGTTTACAAATCAAAGGTTTTTTTCTACAACTTCATCATGGTTTATCATTGGTGCAATTGCTAGTCAGTCAGTCTCGATGGTATTCGATTATATATTCAAGCAGATGTGGTAGAACACAACATTAGTTAGAGAGAAATATCAATTCTGCATTAATTAATAATTTTTTCGATTTGGATATCAATTTTTAGTTAGAGAGAAATATCAATTCTGCATTAATTAATAATTTTTTCCATTTGGATATCAATTTTTAGTTAGAGAGAAATATCAATTCTGCATTAATTAATAATTTTTTCCACTTTGGATATTAATTTCATATATTAAAAATCATGTTGTTTATGATTAGTTTATATTCGATATATAGAGGGTTATTTATATGGACAAAACATTTTACAATTATTAATATCAAAATGCACAAATTCAGGCGTCTTTTTACGGGAACTACATGTATGTTGAAAATGTTATACTGTAAATCTGGAAATATTGAAATGCAACAGTTTTATCAATGTGAAAAATGTGACAATTTGAACTTTACAATTATGTAACATACATTTTAATTTCTGTTTGTACCATTCTACCATATGTACATGAATCCCATTGATTAATTGATAGAATTATTGTCAGTTGATAAACATTTGCAATATTAAATTAAGTTCTAAATTTACACTGCTAGTATTTTTGACTAAGGCTTATCCTTCATATTCTACAACAGAATATATTCATGTGTTTGTAAATTTTCTTTCAAAACAGATAGATGTTCAAATCAAGATTTCTCTGACAGGTCGATAAATGTTTGGTAACGGTACATAATTTATCAGACTGTTTCATTTAAACATTTTATATTTCAATGTATGTTCATTTTTTTTAAAATAAAAAGTTATAAAAGGCCACTACATAATAGGAGAATTAGTCTGGGCATTCCAGTAGAATGGATGTGGTATGGAAGGAAGGAACATCCAAAATGCCCCAGAACCAAAATACTTTGAGTAATTTTGAATATAACAAATGGGCATACAACCATAACTGACACATACCCTCTTTCCGAAAATAAAACTTCCATTTCTACCCTCCCACATTCATTTTAATGGAATAATTGCAACAGGTGAATGGTTTCTGCTGTTTGTGTGTGTATAGACCACCAGACAAATAGGTTGTTGATATTATATTTACTTATACTTTGTACCCTCATTAATTTGCTAAACTGCACTTTAATTCTGTATAATAATTTCAACTAAAGCATCACATCATTCCATAAACTCAGTGTTCTTTCTTTATTCATTGCGCTTTTTTGTATTTCACTATGTAAGTGAAGGGATGAGGAATATACATTTTTGTTCTCTAGGCCCAAAGGGCATGTTTATTTACTGCCATCACTTAGTGTATGTACGTTCATTGACTTTAATGTTTTCCAAACATCTTGCTCGGCTAATTTAAAATAGGTTGACTGAATCATTCTTAGGATGCCCACTTTTCAAAGTATGTCTGCTGACATAACTATAACCTAATGACCTAATTATGGCTTTTGGACTCTTCTTTAAAACCACAGTCTGCTTTTTCTTTGTCTGTTGTCAATGTGGATATTTTTAATTGTTTGAAAAGAAGTAATATACTGATTTTTATCCCAGTTAAATCATTCTTGACTTGATATCAGCCCTTTAATGTAGGAAATTTCATGAAAATGCCAAAATTTCTTGTCATTGTTCTGACAAACATGGTTATGACAGGCAATTAGAAATCCTTGCCTACGGTATTTTTCTGAATATTGTTAAATATTTGAAACTTTTTGCTGTTTTTATACAAATAGTACATAATAAGAATAAAGATGCATTATTCTTGATGGATTGAAAAGTTCATTGAGCTGAAGATCATGATTTAGATAATTGTGCTAGGTGAGCAATGCAAGGCTGCCTGTGTATATAAACCAAGATTTATACCAGTAAATAGAAGTGAAATTTTAGATCCAAGAATACTTAATATACTTAATTTCAGAATTTTTTATTCTTAAAATAAATATAAACACACATATGATGTTTGTCATTACTTGTCGATACAGCTGAAAACATTAAATACGGTTAAAGATAAATTAGAATTTCATGTGTTTTTTAATGAAGAAAATGGTTCATGGCAGAGATTTGTACCATTTGAAATGCATACCTTTGTTTTATGTTTTGCCTTAACAGTGTCTTTTACGTTATGCAAAATTGTGTAATTACATTTTTTTTTTCATTTAAAAATGCAGAAGTGTTGTCATTTGTAAAATTTGAGTGAAAGTCCTGTTATTTTTCTATTTTGAACCTAAATTCCAAGTGAGGTATACATTTTGCTTAAAAATTCAAGCATTTGTTATTCAATAAGTCTTCAGGAAGAATGAATGCACTGTAAAAGTTAAATTTATTTGTTCAGTTATATGGATATTTTGTATGGAAAATAATGAAGACAATTAAAGTTTCTATTCTGTATGTTTTGTGTTGTTATCAAACTTTTTTTCTCACACTGGGAACAATAGATAGGGAAGTAAGACTTGGCCATGCTGCCTCCATCATAGACAATTGCTAAATTATCATTAGGTTACACAGGAGGGACATATCTGTATCAACAGTTTATTTTACCCTGGCCAAATCAAACCAAAGACTTTAAAATCAATATTTGCAGCTTCTCTGCTAAGCGCACAGCATTAAGGAGGAAGAGAAAAGACTGGTCGGCTGGGGTCAGACTTTTCCGCTGGGGTCAGAATAGTGTGTCCAGAATGGGTGACAAGTCTTCCTGTGGACTATTACCTTGTGAACTAGCGTGTTAAAAATCCGGATCAGTGTGCTGGTAGAGGACAAAGCAGGGTTAATAATCATTACATTAAAATGTTATTGTCCTGAATATGCATTTAATTTGCTGCTGGACTTTCTTTCCATCCATCATCATCATTATACCCCATGCTATGAATAAGAAGGGGTATTAGTTTTTCTCCTCCTTCCTTCATCACAGAATGCTAGACATAGGAAAGCTAATTTAGCAGCATAATTGTGTAAACTATTTGTATAAAATCTTAAGAAAATAAGAAGTGGTATGATTGCCAATGAAACAACTCTCCAACAGAAACAAAATGACAAAAGTTAACAACTATAGGTAACCGTATGGTATTCAACAATGAACAAAAGCCATGCTCCATAGTAAGCTGGATACTTTATATCTTGTATACAGATGCCCTATATAAAGAAGTTTCTGTCTTTCATATGTCAATAGTCCATGACCTCATTTTCAGGGTTCAGAGATATACTAAAGTTTTTTAGTTGTGTAAATGTCTTACTTATTATGAATTATGAGTAATAAGATAACTATATTTGATATATGGGATCCTTGCAGAGTCTACATGTCTGTCAGTCTGTCAGACAGGGTTCACCTGACCTTTACCTCATTTCATGAATCAGTGATCAATATTAAGATTTTGTGGTCAAGTCCACATCTATACTATTAGCAATAGGTCAACTATATGAATTTGGTGTATATAATGGGTGTACATCTTATAGGTTTCATATGACCATGTCCTCATTTACATGGTTCATTGGTCACTGTTTAGTTTTTGTGGTTAGGTCTGTTTCTCAGATGCTATAATCAATAAGTCAACTTTATTTTGGTGTAGGGAATGATTGTAAGGTTTACATGTCTGTCTGGCAGAGATAATATGACTTATCTCTTTTTCATGGTTCATTGGTCAAATTTCAGTGGTTAGGTCTGTTTCGTAGATTCTATAAGCAAAAGGTGAACCATATTTGGTCTATGGAATGATAGTTAGGTGTACACGTATGTCTGACTGGGTTCATTATACTTTGACCTCATTAACATGAATCATTGTTTATGTAAAACTTATCTTTAAGACTCAACATAAATACAGTATTGATCAGTAATGCTGGCAAATGCAGTTTTAAGTCAGTTGTTGCTCAGTTTTAAGTTTTCTCTTGTGATTTGACTGTTGTTTGTCAACTGTTTTTTGTTTATTTTGGCCATGGTGTTGTCTGTTTTATTTTTACTTGTGGTATTTGATATTTGGTATTTTTCTGTAATGCTGGAGCCCATTGAATTGATAGTGAAGATATCAGTTGTCGACACTTGTTTTATAATGCCTTAAATCAATTGATAAGGTATTAAGTATACATTTATACTGTAAATTCAGAAACTATTGTAAGGTTTTTATTAATGCGGATAATGCTATTTGGTGAGTATCACGTTAATAAAATCTCAGATTCTTATATCTGATACACATCTATATTGAGATTTTCCTAAGAATGAAATATTTATTAATCTCATTTTTGTACCATATTCAAAAATCACAATAAAAAATGCACGCAATAAATTCTGAATTTAAAGTTGAAAAATAGTTTTTGTGAAAGGAAAAAATCTTGATTCCTCAGAGATTGGCTTTGACCTGATGTTAAAAATATCTGCAGGGTTAAATAAGTATTTTGTCCAGATGAATGATAAGATGGAAATTACCAACTACGTCATCAAAAATAAATCTTTACTAATATGAATATAAGGCACAGAAATTGGATGGTGGGAATGTATTGATTACACTGTACTTGCTTCATATGAACAACCTTTCACTAGCAACGGACTAATTCACAAGTTGATCAGTTTGAAATGATGATTTGGTATTGTGAAAAGACAAAGCTATATGAATATGCACAGTAAACCGGTACATTGACTGAATTACTCTTCCCAAATATGATGAAACAGGTGACTGAATTATGGATGACAAAATATAACTTGTTCAATGACAAGAGACATGGTGGACTGTAAAGTATGTTTAACCAGCCATTCAATCAAATTGAAGAGCATTTGTTCCCACCTTTATCATAGACTTCAGGTACTGTGAATTCCTTGTTATTAGTTGGACAACATTTTTCGTGGAATTCATGAGTACAAACCACAAATTTAAATGTTTAACGAATGATAAACTTACTATCTCTAAGTACTGCCAAAATCAGGAAATCAAATATCCACGAAAATACAATCTTTCCTTAGTCCACGAAAATAAATGAGTCCATAGTATTATCTTTGATACATCCAGTGACAAATATTACTCCTATAATTCTTATAGTTGCTTGAATCTGGCTGGACCTAAACATATAACTAAACATGTCTTTAATGTGTAAAATGTAGATCAAGGTAACCTACTTTTTATGAATTCCTCTGTTATTATCCAGTATTTGAAAAATTGACAAAATATCATTCCTGTATGATAAGTAGTTGTTTAGAAATTGACTTGAAAACAAGGAATTATTTGAATGTGGAATAATTATGAATTCTGGAAAATTGATAAGAAATGTATGATGAAAACTAACCCAACTAAATAGGGTTAGCCATGTGCGCATGGCTAAGGGGGTTAGTTAGTTCATACTGAAATATCAGTGAAACTGAAAGTAACCTTAGCCATGCACGCATTACTTACCCTATTTAGTTGGGTTAATTTTCATCATACATTTCTAAACAATTTTCCAGAATTCAAAATTATTCCAGATTCAAATTATTCCTTGTTTGAACATGTTATCTACTTATTCATGCATATAATGTAGGTCAACCTGATTAATTTTATACAGACTTTTGTTACAAGACACTAGGTAACAACTGACACGTACATTATCATTTTCTATGACCTGTTAGTATCTAAGACTTACAAAATATCATTCTACTGTTTTTATTTTATTCACAGAGACAAAAGGAATAGGACTTTTAAAATAGTTCAAATGACAATGTTTTTATTTCTTGAACAAAATCATCCTTTTTTGGTTTTGTTCAGTTTCAAGACACATCTGTACGATATAAGGAAACATATGTCAGTAATTCAACAACTCAAATTTACAAAGGAATGACAATTCAATGTTTGCTGACATTCTTTTCTTTATGAGAGTCAGACTTTATAAAAGCGAGTCTTGAGAAGAATGAAAAGAAGCTTGTATTATCCTTAAACTTAACAATCAACTACATAAATAATGTCATCTCACTGAATAATCCATTGTTTGACAACACATTTAACTATGGTGTTTATCTCATTGATCTAGAAATTGGAAACCACAGAAAATTTTCAACATACTGATTATCAGGTTGTCTGCATATTGATATTGTAAAATATCAGCTGTGAGTCACCATATGAAGCTTTTTGTCCAATAAGCACAGCGAATGAGTCAAAAAGGCTTCATATTGTGTCGAGCAGCTGATATTCTACAATATACTGTAAATTAAGAAATTATTGCGTGCATTTATTATTGCGATTTTTGAAGAATGGACTAAAATGCGAGATAAATTATTGCGATTTCAGGAAAATCTGCATACAGATATAAGTAAATTGTTTTTCATTTTCTGCTGCCTAATGTTTGTTATTCTGTGGTGTGTTGTGGACTTGTTTGTCTTCTTATTTATGCCCCCCTGTCACTGGAGGGGGCATTAAGTGTTGCTCTTCTCTGTTCATACATACGTCCATCCCAAAATTGGTTTCCGTTCTCCAACTGAGTTAGCCTCAACCAAATGTTATGAAACTTTAAATAATGCTTATTACCACAAAATACAGATTAAGTTTGAATTTGGGTTGCGTCACTTTTACCGTTCCCGAGTTATGCCCCTTTATAACGTTATATGCAAGAGGGGGCATCATCATTGTCCCATGGTCACATTCTCCATTTATTCATTTTTTTTGTTCGTTTGGTCATCATTTGACTGCATTCAATATGTACCTGTCCAAAGTCAGGCGCCTGTAATTTAGTAGTTGTCATTTGTTGCTAAATATCATACTTGTTTTTTGTTTTGTACATAAATCAGGCTGTTAGTTTTCTCAAATGAATTGTTTTACATTTGTAATTTGAGTCTTTAATCATAGGTTTTGTTGATTGTTGATGGCCGTACGGTGAATTATATTTGATAACTTCTACGTCATTTAGTCTCTGGTGGAGAAGTGTCTCATATGCAATCATACTAAATCTTTTTTATTTTTATATTGATTGTTTTTCATCAACTTTTGGTTTTGATTATCGCCTTGATATCTTCAAACTCTTTTTATATGTATGCATTCCTTAAGACTCATATAAGTCACTCCTAAGGATAACTGACTTACATCATGTTTTAAAATAGATTAAAAAGAAATTCTAAAAATCAACCAACAATTTTGTGTTTGAGATGTTTAATAAAAATAATAATAAGTATTTACAGCAGTTTATTTTTGTATTGCTTTAAACTGAAAACTCTTACAAGGTTGACATTTAACCATGCTATGCCAAGAACACTAACTTTATACTTGACTTATGGTATGACCTTAAAAAAACACTGGTATAATCCATTCATATTTAAAAAAATCATATTTTTATAAATGGTGTTTTAAAATTTGGTGCTATTGCATAAATTACATTTTATATTTTTATTTTGATTGTTACTTTTTAACGACAACATATAGAAGCATTTACAATAAAAAAAATCTTTTGTATTATTAAAGTAGAAATTATTTATCAGGTAAATAATTCCTGAGTTTTTATATTAAACGTAGCTATGAAAGAACTTCTGTAAAGGTAATTCATTGAAAAAGTTTCAATTCGGATAAAGTTAAGACGTCATACAACTAAATATTTGATGGCAAAAGCAAAAATGCAAAATGAAATGCTATAAGTGAATTTTGTTAAAAAATTTTAAAATGCAAAATTAAGCTTAACAACCATTAAATTCGAGAACCTTTATACATGGTGTAGTTGTGAACACAAATAATGATTTAAGATCTCAGCTTACATTAATTACCAAACTGCTACTTGTGTAAGAAATTTAGACTTTTGCATCATGTACATAGGACATTTTCTAAAGTTATAGACAAACAATTTGGTATTAACCAAAAGATTAAACTTTCACAATGAATAAATTTCTAAAAGACGATGTATTTGTATTTAAGAACCATAAGCAATTTCATAATATTCCTGTCTTTGGTCACTAGATAAATATACATGTTTATTATGACATTTTTTTTACCTTTGGAGTCTTCAGAAATGCACAGTGTTCATAGCTAACTTTTTATGTATAATTATATGCTGTCATCCAAAACAAAAAAAACATTAAATTGTTTGTTCTGGTTAAAGGATTACCTCCCTTTTCCCTGCCTCTATGATCAAATAAAAAACCCACATGATAAATAAAAAAATTATAAACAAATTCCTTCTCCCTTTAATAGAAACCTGCAACTGCAGTACTTATAATTAGCAATATAAAATGTGAACATTTCATCGATAAAAATTCACAAAACTAGATAATCTACATATCATACAATGTTCAAATGAATCATCAAATTGGTCACACAAAACTAGTGACTAGAACACAATTACTAAAAAACTCTAGCATTAAAATGGAACAAAATAGTTCCTCTTCATCAATATCAAGGGATCAAAAAATATTGCATAAATGTTGGTAATGGCATTGTTAAGGAGAAAAACCAAAGAAAAATATAAACTTAGGATGCCAAAAAAATTAACACCAGCACAAGTAATTATTGTTAAATAAAATAAAGCTGAACAAAATAATAAGTTATCCAAAATTTAACTTTTATAACCATTCTCAGGAAGATAACAAAAATGCCACCCTTAATTGCTTTTTATATATCCAAGGGGAAATAACTTGAATTGTCTCCCCTTGGTCCTTTTTCAGAGACAACATATTTTTCGTTTTTCCTGTCCTTCATTTTCAAATATATAAATTTCTATTTTAAATTATTTGCTGCTTGAAGTAGTTTCTAATTTGACCTCATATGGGTAGAATATTTGTGTAATCTTTCAATGCCAAAAAGTTGTTTAATGGGCTAAAAGCTTTGTTTACCTGAGAGTCATCTAAACATATTGAATTAGAAAAACAAGGATTTCCTTCTGAAAAGAAACACAAAAAAAAAGAATAAAAGTTTGGCACAAAACCCTATTTATAAAACTATTTGTTTAAAAGAAATAAGAGTTCTTTTCTATCTAATAAAAAAAAAAAACACACAATACACATACAGATAGTGGACAAAAGTGAGTTCCCACTAAAAAAATGTCCCATTATATCAACTAAAATCGATATTTTTCAAAAAAAAAAATACATTATAACTTTAAGAGCGAAATTTATAAAATAAATACCATAAGATGTAGCAATGTTTAAAATTTATTTGTATGTTTGGCCATAATATCAATCAGACTAACTTTTATATTCTGATGGGGTGAACACACAAAAAAATATTTCTGGAAAAGTTTGCTATGCATTCTAACCAAAATAAAATCGTAAAAATTTGCATGTGTTAACCCATCAGAAAATGAAAACAATCTTCACAAAAACCATAGCCAAATAAGCAATAAAACTTCAGACATTTCTGCATCTTATGGTATGTATTTATTTTATATAAATCGGTCATGTAGTTACTTCAATTTTATTTTTTTGAAAAATATCGATTTTAGTTGAAATGATAGGACATTTTTTGAGTGGGAACTCACTTTTGTCCACTACCTGTATATTCAAAGGTAATATGTTTACAAGATGAAATGGATAAAAATATAATATAAACACCAAAAAAATTGTTGCCATCTTTATATTAATTACATTTTTCAAACACAAGCACTCTTTATATTCCAACACAGCCTAAATAACAAAAAATAAAACATTTCATTATAAATTGGCACACACGCATCATGGTAATAAACCCTCTCTTCATAGAACATACAATAGGACGGAGTGAGAATTTCTCCTGTTTTTTTAAAATCCTGAGTTTATAAAGTATTCAATTGAAAAAGATTTAGTGTTATTTAATAAAAGGTTCCCTTCCCACTCCACCTTAAAGTTTATACTATTGAAAAGGTGGAACTTAATAATCATTGTGTACTATACACATTTAGTTACTATAGAAACAAGACAATTTGGTACTTAGAAATAGTGCATTGTTCATCATTGGGATAACCATTGCCGCATCTTGAAACTAATTATAAAACTGAATATGATATTTTCATTTCAAAATATTAACGATACAATTAAACGATTGGGATTCAGAACAGGGAACCTTTTTTTCCTTTTCCCAAGAATAGAAATAGGAAGAAATGTTCAAATTTTTGTATTCTCATCTTTCTACTACATTTCCTAAATTTTAATTCTTTGACTCTTTTTTTGTTTTTCTGATCCTTCATATTTTTGTTTTATCTCTGTTCAAGACTCAGATGCTTATGTTTCAAAATGATTAAACTCTGCAACTGATCAAGAAATTACAGATAATTTAGTTAAGGCATGCAGGAGCTACTAAAAAAATCTGAAAGACTTATAATTGTTTATGTGCACATTAATATACTATATAAAAAAATTGAACAAGGATCTTTTTGATCATATTTTACTATTTTTACTCTCTGTATTTGTTTAGACTAGTTAGCATGTATAAAAATCATAAAGAAGCCGTAAAAACTTCAGATAACACCACTAAACGTAAAATTAAAAAAATTTGTCAGCTATTCCAATCATGATCACTCATACTGATCCACATTCATACTTGAAGAGATCATATGACACAATAAAATCTGCTTCTCACATAATTCATTCACATTTCCTCAGACAAATGTACTGGTTCTCACATAATCCAGTTACACTGCCTCTGAGACAATTTTTAAATACACTGTCACATGTCTATAATGTAGAGGCTTTTCGCAGCAGTTCTTCTATAAATACCTGCAATTATAAAACATAGACTTTCAGTTTACTATACAGCTGTTTTAGTGATAAAACTTAAATCTTTGCAATTTACACTGACGGAAAATAAGGTCAGGGTCACATTAAATGCATGCTGTTACAAGATTTACATGCATAGTAAATTAAAGAACATGCCAGCACTATTAAATGTCTTATCTGAAAAGAGATTATTTCTTGTTTTTTTCTATATTTTTGTTCTGATTTGCTGATTCAGAAACTTTATATTCAGTCCCCTTATGTTACAAGAAATTATTTAGTGAAAAGGGTCTTTTATTCGTGAGAACATAAGTGTTTCTGTAAATCTTTGTTTTTATGAGTTCTTTAATTACATAACAAAGTTTGCTCCTCTCCACAAAATGTCACTGCTATAAAGGTACTCAAATATTATCTGTGCTTATACTCTTTGTTCCTACTAAGGCTATCATAAAATAGAACGGTTTTTTTATTGTTTTGGGTTAGCTATTTTCTGCCTTTTAGCTTTCATAGTTTTGTTTTTTTACATTTTGGTGTTTGACCTTTTCTGTTTAATGGCATTACCTTTGACCTTTTCAAGTAATGGTTTGTTAGTCTGAGATCTGACCTTTTCAAGTAATTGTTTGTTACTTCTGAGAACTACTATATAGAATGCAAAAATTGACACAATTTTGAAAGAACTTAAGAATTTTACTGTTAATACAACTTGTGTGGTCATATAAAAGTAATTGTCAGATCCCCTCCTTTGTACACTACTTTCATGCTTGTTTTAGTGTTTAGTGTTACCATGCTATTTGGTGCAATACAACACACTGGTAAGCTGTGGTAAAATTAAAGCAGTCAAAAACAACCATGAGACTCTGGTCTGATTTCAACATATGTACATGTGTGACCACAGACTACTACTACCAGGTACATATTGTTTTCATTCTGCTTTGTCTTGATACAGTATATTGTTAAGTTTTTTTAGTAGTCTCTTTCAATGCTTGCTTGTTTTGATATTTTTTCAAACAAATTCTTCACATGTAGCCTTTTGATATTTTGATAAAAAGATATGCAATCATATTTGCAGTGTTTAATTTATATATTATATTTTTTCTTCTTCTAAATACGTCATGTAGTGTATTCATGTATACATTTCAATCCTATTAACTTACATTTACATCTTCTTGTGACACTTTTGCATTCTTAATTTCTTCCTGAAATACAGTAATAAAATTATTGGTCTATTTTAGATACACAATAAAACTGTCTGGCAGTTGAAAGTCCATTTAGAGCATGATAAGCATTCTATTTTACAACTTTTACATGTTTTCTCAATTATGCAATACTTTTGAGATAAAATTTATTATCTTCGATCTGAATTATCTGTATTAGCTCATTGTAATGATCTTATGTTTTATATTACCTAATAAAACTATTTACATTTCAGTTCAATACTTTTTAAAATAAATCTGGTGTTAATAATATCAAGGTTAACAAAGAAATTTAAGTTGGGTGCATATATGCATTTTATTATAAGGATCAAGAGTTGTTTCCCTTTACACATTACAACACCTTCCTTTGTGTTGGAGGACAATTGTTCAAACTTCAAATGACAAATTTCTTCCTTTTATAGATTTTTAATGACATTCATTGAAAGTCAATAAACTAATAAAAATGACAAATAAATGTAACAATGTCGGGTGATCAAGTTTTTGTTCTACAAATCAAATGCCATAATATTCAGTTTTCCAGTAGAACTAATCAATTTCATAACACCGTTGGTTAATCAAAATTACACAACTCTTGCAGAATTTTCCTTGGTAACATATGGTCTTACATTGATTTTAATATTATTATCAAGTTTTCTATACAATAAGATCACCCTTGTTATCACTGGGCGGGGTGCTTTAGTTTAATAAGAACAGATGGAAATCCTTTGACAATAACATTAAAAGGTTGCCTAACAGTACTATAAATATGACATGAATCAATATAATGTATAATTCATAAGAAAACAAGTTTTACATAGAAGAACAAATTGGATCATATCAGTAATCAAGAGTAACAGTTTACGGTCAGGGTATGACTAAACAAATACAAAATCGATGCGTGAGAAAATTTGAAAAAATACAATAACAAAAAGTCAGGAAAAGGATGCACAGTTTATTATATTTAAGTCAGCTTCCCTGTGAATTTTTAAATGAATGAATCATATTTTAAATGTGGCAAATTTAAAGCTTGAAATATTGTACGGACACCTGTCTATTGTTCAAGATATTCATGTTGCAAAATATCTAATAAAGTGTCTTTAAGCTGCAATTTCCCCTATTGAGTAAGTGTCGTTAAATCTACCTGCCCATTTGAGTAAAAGATTCATTTTCATCAACATGTAGGACATTTGAGTTTTATAGCATTCAAACTATGATATAAGTGCCATTCAAAATACCTATTCTTGTGACCTTCAAAATATCTATCCCTGTGCCATTCATAATACCCATCCCTGTGCCATTCAAAATATCTATCCTTGTGACCTTCGAAATATCCATCCCTGTGCCATTCATAATATCCATCCATGTGCCATTCAAAGTATCTATCCTTATAACCTTCAAAATAACTATCCCTGTACCATTTACAATATCTATCCCTGTGCCCTTAAAAATATCTATTCTGTCTAAGCCTTACAAAATATTTTGCCCTGTGCCATTCCAAATATCGATCTCTACATCATTCAAATATCTATCCCTATGCCATTCAAAATATACATCAATGTTATTCATAAATTCAAAACTAATGTCATCGATATTGATAAAATATCTTTACTTCTGACCTTTTGTAAATAAAAATCTGACATGGAAAATCATTTACCACAGGCCTAAATAACACTATCCCTGAGTGAAGCAATTTGATTAATTACTTAATGAAACCTTTTCCTTCTTAGATCTATCAATAAAATAACTTTTGTACTTTTATGTATTATCAATATGTAACCCTTGTCATAAAGTCATGTTAATGTTTTAATTCCTGTATAATTAAGTAATATAACCTGGATAATTTCTATAATGCCTAACAATAAACCAGAAACTAATGCTTGAATAGGCATAGAACAGGAGCTAAGTCTGGTTTTCATATTCAAAATATTGTATATGTAAAACTGGAGTCCTAAATATTTATAATACAAGGACATGTGGAGTATGCTTCAATGATGCAACATTAATACCCAAAAGACATCTAGATGTAAAAATAAAAATTCATTCTACAAAGGACAAATTTATAAGTCTTGTTTAATACCTCTAAAGTGCAAAACAATTCTTCATTCAACAAAATACTGGTGTACATACAGTATGTCTCATTTAAATTGCCATGATTCAAAAGTTGTGAATATGATATTAAACAGAGATTATCAAAGATCAGTCATATCAATATGACACAAAATTCTCATTAAAAAATTCAATCAAAACATTAAGATATGACATAAAACTACTGGCAATTCCTTGGCTAGAAGATAGCCGATGTGAATATGTGGCAGAGTTTTAAACCAGTTTCATAAGATATCAGTCCTCCCATCATGATTTGTTATGAATCCTAAAAGCTATTAAAGATTACTTCTGCTTACAGTTTATCACTATGCTGTAGCCCTTAATTTGTTCATTTCTGCAAGCATATATACTTGTGTAGATCTATTTGATGTTATAGTTACTTTTTTTGGTTACAGGAATGTTTACTTATTGTAGTGCTCTGGAAACCATTTTCATGAAGATTTTCCAAGCTTTTTCAAAAATGTTTTATTTATATCAAGGTCATCCCTAAATTTTTGCACTTCATAATCTTTCTAAAAGGTCACTGCCAGAGGTTACTGTCTCAGAAAACTAACAAAAGCCCTTCTGGTATCTCATCTGCTTTCAATGAGTTTTTTAAAAGCCTTTTAAGAATGACATCTATCTAAAGTTTACATCTTAAGAAGCTTCTAATTTAAACCAGAGAAGTTCTATCAAATATAAACATCTTAAAGATGTTCTGGAAACGATAATGGATTTATCAGCACAAGACAAAGAACTATTTAATTTCTGTTAAATCAATTACTCAAAAAAAAATTCACCCCATGATTTGATTGCAAAAATGACAAGCACCTGCCGAAGAAATCATATATATTATTTCCCATGAGGAGTTTTGTTTTCATAAATAGTAGATGATCGGAGAAATCACTACATATCAACTTCAGATACTGTAGTGCTACCTAATTTTCTTGCATGCTCTCTATCTTTGTTTAAACACTGGTGAACTGATTAACCTTATAGTTTACATAACATACAAACTGAACCAGGAAGCCACAAGATGAAAGGTTCGGTAAATATTAGACTTGGTACTAGTTCACTAAACATCCTAAATTGAATTCTTTCATTGGTAATGACATTCTGTACCTCCTATTAAATATAGTTCAACAATCCTTAAGAATCCTGAATTTTTAGTACTACTTTTATATCATGTATATGTATATGGAACAAATGAATATCTACCAAGACTTATCATTTTCCTCCAAAAATAATAATTAAGTTCTGAAATTTATCCCAACTAGTAAAATGGGACTGTTTAAAATGTTACTAATAAACTTTGAAAACAGCAGTCAGCTTTTATATTTTTTTTTCCATCCCTGAAGTAAATCTTTAAAAGTATGATAAAAGCATACCCTCCCCTCTCACATATGAACTAAATTATTGCACCATTGATAATAAAAAAACATGACCTTGATGTGATTTAGTGTTTAAGTTTGTTAAAATGACTGGACAATGATACATATGACTATATAATTTACATCTATAATCCATCATGAGAGTTAAGGATCAGTAGGGGACCTGAGGGCAACCAGTCAGAAATATGATAAATTATGTCTGACCATATTAATGGCAAAAACATCCCCATTTTATAAAGACTACTTAAAACTCCATTCTCTAATATGTGAATAACCACAGATTACAGACTTTGTTTGAAAAGATGAAAGAAAAATACAAAGGAACAATAAAAAAAACACAAGTTAAAGACAGACAGACAACACCATATGGTCAAAAGAAAAAATATGAAAAGACAAAGATGTCCACAAAACACACTACTGAAAATCAAAGACTAAACAACAACAAAATTTTCCTTTTTTTCTCAAACAGTGTTCACAAATCTGAAAGGAGGCCACAAAGTTCTTAACTCTTCTTAGAGCCCCTATAAAGGTCTGTTATGCTAAACTTCCAAAGCAAAAGTTGTCAACACACTGAACTTTCCTGAAGTACTGTGATTTAGAGCTTCTTGGAATTAAGTTACAGTACTCACTGTTCTGTTTAATCCTTTGTTTTTCAATGCACCTTAAGGATTGCAGCTCCTTCAAGCAAGGTTTACCTTAGACAAATTTGGCTGTTCTATTAAGGTTCTAAAGCTGTTCATGCTTTCAAACGCTATGTACCAAATGTTTATGGTCAAGAGCACACATATTGAAGATTATTCTAATAACACATGTTGTGCATACGGAGGCATATATAATTTGTTTCTTTACAATATTATATTCTTTATTCTGCCTACCAAGTTAGTATAGCTGCTATTTGTTTTAAAAAGTACAGGATTTGAAATAAGAAAAAAATGTATAGCCAACATGGCTTCAAAAATGAAGATTTCTTTTGTTTGAATAACCAATTAAATCCTTCACAAGTCAGAGAAAATTTCTGTCTTGGACTTAATTACTATATGAAGATCAATATGTTGAACAGGAGCTACATGTAAACAGCATGTCACATGATTTACATGTGATTTATGAGGTAAAGCATGCTACTATGATGGTGACAACAAATAAGAATTTATCACCTTAAAGATCTGAATAGGTCACAAATAAAAGATTCAAACAAGACAAATTAAGGCATGAATAAGCAATAAAACTTTGACATTACCATATTTTATTATGATTTATGTAAAATGTGACTCCTTTTACAAAAATTAACCGAAAAATTTCCTTTCTGTGAAATGAAACTATGCAATATATCAATATATCGTTATACTAAAATGTCATTATTAATAAACGTCTGCACTGTGAATTGGAAATTGAAATTTTAAATTTAAATCAAACTGTGCAACAGGAGTCAAATAACATAAAACTCAAAAATAATTCCAATGTCTAATAATACATAGTTGTATGCACGAAATGTCAATTCTTATAAATATCATATATCATGGTTTATAATGAGGAAAAGTACTTTTAAATACATAGAAATGGTGCAAATTTTTATGCAACTATGCAACCTCCTTGACTTTCCCTTTTTCTTGTCAGAATAGTTTTAAAGACAATGATGACCTGAAATAGACAAATAGTTGATCTCCTTTTTCGGCTGGAATTCCTAACTTTTTATTTCGTTAATGTTTTGATGTCCAACAGACCGAATCAACTAATTGAAACCAGCTGGCTTCCTTTGTTTAATTTAGTGTTCTATTTAAATCAATCATGACCTAATTACTTACATGTTATAATGAACACATTTATTTCATGACCCAATAATCATTAATGACCTGATTTCAGTCGTGTTAAATATATATATGCCAGACAATAGGTGCAATGTTTTCTCCCTATTTATTTTCCAAAATCAGTTCTACATTTTACAACTGGTTATATCAGTTATGGTGAAATCGTAGACATTGGATACCAATTTTCAAAGATTTCAAGGTTATAGGTTAACCACTATTTCAAAGTCCCACGAAGACATTTTCAAAAGGTTGTATGCCGACTTTAACAAAACCACGAAAACAAATAATGAAATATCCATGAAAATACAATTTTCCATAAATCCCCCAAAATTGGTTTCCATGGATATAAATGAATCCGCATTATGACTTTGACAACTAGTATTGGTATCGATTGTCCCTCCCAGCTTTATGTAGAATCAGTTAGTATAATACTGCCTTAATACTCTGTAATTATCCTTTATTCAGCTGACATTCATCATATTTATAAGGAATTACATTGTCACTAAATCTTATTTACAGTAGATATGTATAGACCTGTTGTTTTGCACATGAAGGATACTGTCATGACTAGTGTTTGCCAACTTTTTCTTTCTCTCAATATTATACACATGTTAGGGGGGATCCAGGATTTTTGAAAGGGGGAATCATTACAAAGAAACGTATATTTACTGCCAATTTCGTAGACAATTTTATTCTAAAAAATTATATATTTTTCAATGAAAGGGGGTGTACACCCTCTAAGCTCCCTTTGAATCCACCACTACATGTGACCCATGTTGATGTCACCACACCCCATATTTGACCTGCTTTTCAGCATGTAACCACTACTGGTGTCAACTTACTAATCCCCTTTTTTTCCTGTTGATCCCACGAAAGTGATCAATATTAGTGTCGCCACACCCACTTTTGATCTAATTTCATGCATGTGAACAGTAATGATATCATCAACTCCCCTTTTTTTGGCTGATTTTCATCATGTTATGACCAGTTAATGGGTTATCTAAAGTGACTTTAAAAGGAATGAGATTTATAGTGACTTATCATAATCTATGTTAACCCTTGTGTATATAATCCAGTATGTAAAAAGATTAACTCTTTAACCCTTGTTTGGTGTGTTTCAATTTATGTCAATATTTATGTATATACTATTGTACCTAATTATGTTCTATTTTCAAAAAGTTCACATTTATTTATAGAAGAATTGAATATAACCTCCTTTTCATAGTATTTTTGATACATAATCAAGAGAACTTAACTATATGTGACATTTTAATTTTAAAGTTAACCCGCATTATCACTTCTCACCTGCAATAAGTTTTATTATTTACATTTTTGTTTGACATACATTCAATTCTTCATTCAAAAGTCAATAATAGTTTAAAAATTAGATATATACTATAAAATTAATTTTTCAAAAATTTAATCAAAAAGTCAGTAATAGTTCAAACTGTTTTCAAAATTAGATTTTTACTATAAAATTAATGATCGAAAATTTAATTCTAAAGTCAATAATGGCTTCAACTGTTTTCAAAATTAGATTTATACTATAAAATAAATGATTGAAAATTTATTCAACTTAGACTCAGACATAGTGTGAACACCACCTTATTGCATTTAAATTCAAAAAAAAAGTCTTATAAAACAAACTAAAGCGTTGTTCAAATAGTAAATAATAATCTTAAGAACATTCATATCTACAAGTATATTATGTAATTACTGAAACCTATTTGAATTAATAGGTTAAAAGACCTCTTGTGTCAGTTTTCTATGTGTTTTTATAAGTGGTATGTTAAATTTAATCTGGAGGAATAAAAACTCCTCACCACATTTTTTAGATTTTGCTTCAGCTGAATTTTTTTATAAATTTACTGTGTACTTTTAAATTATACTTTTGTTGAAAATAGAAAAAGCTTGTGTGAATCATTGTTATACAGGGTTATCCAAGGTGATTTCGCTCAGATTTATGACCATTCACACATACATATATTAGAATCACTCACAATCACTAGCATCCACTCTCATTTATGTATTTATGCATATATCTAACCAAGATCTTCTTTTATTCATATGCATGCTTCAATCTTGTGTCAATGACTTTTCCAGAACATAAAACTAGGGCATACAATCCTTCAATTCATATCCTAGACTTAATACTTCATTATGTCATAATGAGGGAAGGAGAAAAATAAGCTTCTTATTTACAATTCATTAAACATATTACAAACCAATCTTTCTTTGAAAATGTTTGAATTTATGAGCAGTTACCTTATCTTTATTATTTTTCTTAAATACTTAAATCATGAACATATAATAAATTTTGCTTTGAGATTGATGTCACGAATAATGTATGATACATGCATATGACATCCTGTTTTTAATCTATTGACAGTTGTTTTTTATACTATTTAAAAAAAAACATTATTTTCATTAAACTGAATGTGGTTTAGTTTATTTTTGTTGCAATTAGAGCACGGATACCATAAATTCTAATTAACATCTCAGAATTTTAACTGAGAAGTGATCCTACCCTTTCCAATTAAATGAATAATTTGAAATGCGAGCTATTGATGACTAATGATACCCCCTCTGCTAAAAGAATTCAGTGAACAGGAAGTTGATAAACAAAGAACATGCATAACAGGGTATATATAACATGCTCACATGAAGCAGATACCAAATTTCAGGATGCTTTGATTAGTAAATGTAATTTCTGAGAAAAATGTGACAAAACTTTCATACATGGCCATTATGTGTAAGAATATATAAGTAGATGAGCCACAAAACACGGTATAGCATGCTCACATGAAGCATGATCGAATCCTAATTTCAAGAAGCTCTGATCTGTAGTGCCCAAGAAAAATGTGACTGACTGTCAGACATGGTTGAAACAATATGACCCTTCTTTCAGGAGGGTGTATAAAGAATTGAGGATTACAATCCCGGCCTTTTGTAAATTATCATTAAATAACCCAAATAAATATGTGTATGAATTAAGGATATGTGTAGGCTTTCAATGAGGCAGCAACCCACTAAATAATAAAGCAAGAAAAGATATCTACAGGTCAATGATTTATGGTTACTGTGATAAAAAATTCTTAGCATCTGAATTTTCCCCCAAAATTAAACAGTTGATGTGCCAAAAAAGTGCTCTTGAAACGCGTACCTGAATATAGTTCCGTCTTTCTTGGTCTGTGTCTAAATTCAAAACTTCTTCTAAATCTAATTCACAATCATGATCATCTGTATCAATCTGAAATGACAAATAATTTTCATTTTTAATTTCTAATTTAATAAATGTTTAAGTAACTTATCCAATGTATGGCAGCAAAAAACTATTTTCAATCTACAGTTTTAGCAACTCTGAGGTCCATATTAAAGCATTTTCATACAATCTACAGTTTTAGCAATTCTGAGGTCCATATAAAGCATTTTAATACATAGTGCAGTCCTGTCTAAGAGTCAAAGCACTTACATTCCTTAAACACAGCACTGATAAATTTATAAAGGTATACATTAAGGGTGCCTCTAGTTGAGCAGGAATTGCTTAACCTTCACCACCTATTTTTTTATCAGGTATGTTTTACTTAACCTTTGTTGTGAGGTGTTTTGTGAATTGTTTGTAGTTCTGTCATTTTTTTAACGCCATTGCATTGCCTGTGATTTCCTCAACTAATGGTTGTTGATTGCCACCTTGGTTATTAGATCTCCCCTATTTTTAGTAATTTTTTTATACTTATCATTAATACTGTATAATAAGGAAATATCAAACTGCTTAACTCAAACACTAGTAAAGTATAAAGGAAAGCCCCAATAATGCTGACAAACAAGATAAAAACATTTAAATATAAATTAATGAATCATATTTATAATAAATTACTATCATTTATCATTTTCGTGACTTGGTTCAGGTATATAGCTTCCTCCAGAAAGTGGTGGAATAAACTAAGTTTTATGTCTCCAACACAGAAAACTTTCTAAACCAAAGCTCACTTTAGTCAATTTTAGTAGTTCCTTCTGGACCCTATTCATGTTGATTTTAATGCTTTCATATACCATATATCAAGAATTTTCACATGTGTCTTTTTTTTCACTATATAAGCAGTAAGCATCTTTTAAAGTGCAATTTAACCTACACAAACATTTCACTATCCATTTATATGCATTGTACAAGGCAATGAATTACAAACAATAAACATGGGGAAGATGTTATTTTCATTTCTTAATCTGCTAAAAGCATAAACCAAAATCAAGCATTGTGCACAACATAACTTGATTCAAGTACTAGAGTTTTATCATTCACAATTTAAAACAATATAAAATTAAATAAGTTAGAATGTACATCAAGAAACATCTGATCATGAACTAAAACAACTTGGTTTGGTTCATGGTCCAATATCTCTTATACAATTCAAAAGTCTAATCATTTATTCAGTAAACAAAATTTCAACATTATATTCATCGCTATCTTTTTCAATTCAAACTACTCACTCGTGTTATTAAAGGTAAAGTTATTTACAATACATGAAATAATGTGACCTCGTTCCTTTTTCATCATGTTATTCCATACATAACTAAATTGTCCCATTCAACTGTAAACTTATACATCACAAGACATGAGAAAAATTTTCATAGGTTAGAAGTCTACGATAAATACCGAAAACTATGACCCCTAAAACATGATTTGGGTCTGTTCATGTCCTGTGATGCAAACCTTCAGTGTTATCAATGAATAATGTGCCTATATTCAGTCTAAAACAAACTGACTAATTTCATATCCTACATCCATCAGTTATACAGTATACTCACACCCAGTAACTGACTATCAGTACTGCAGATACAACAGATTTAACAGATCAAAATCTGATGTACTCGATTGTAAAATCCATTGTATTGCAAGGGCAATCAGAACTTCAGACAAAAATCTGCTGTACAAGATAGCAACAACAATTGTTTTGAATGGCAATCAGAATGGCAGACAAAAATCTGCTGTACAAGATAGCAACAACAATTGTTTTGAATGGCAATCAGAATGGCAGACCAAAATATGCTATACAAGATAGTAACAACAATTGTTTTGAATGGCAATCAGAATGGAAGACCAAAATCTGCTATACATGATAGCAACAACAATTGTTATGAATGGCAATCAGAATGGCAGACCAAAATCTGCTATACAAGATAGCAACAACAATTGTTATGAATGGCAATCAGAATGGAGGACCAAAATCTGCTGAACATGATATCAACAACAATTGTTTTGAATGGCAATCAGAACGGCAGACCAAAATCTGCTGTACATGATAGCAACAACAATTGTTTTGAATGGCAATCAGAACGGCAGACCAAAATTTGCTGTACATGATAGCAACAACAATTGTTTTGAATGGCAATCAGAATGGCAGACCAAAATCTGCTGTACATGATAGCAACAACAATTGTTATGAATGACAATCAGAATGGCAGACCAAAATCTGCTGTACATGATAGCAACAACAATTGTTATGAATGGCAATCAGAATGGCAGACCAAAATCTGCTGTAAAGGATAGCAACAACAATTGTTTTGAATGGCAATCAGAACGGCAGACCAAAATCTGTTGTACATGATAGCAACAACAATTGTTATGAATGGCAATCAGAATGGCAAACAAAAATTCTGCTGTACAAGATAGCAACAACAATTGTTTTGAATTGCAATCAGAATGGCAGACAAAATCTGCTATACAAGATACATGTAGTAACAACAATTGTTATGAATGGCAATCACAACGGCAGACAAAAATCTGCTATACATGACAGCAACAACAATTGTTTTGAATGGCAATCACAACTGCAGACAATAATCTGCTGTACAAGATAGCAACAACAATTGTTTTGAATGGCAATCAGAACGGCAGACAAAAATCTGCTGTACAAGATAGCAACAAACATTGTTTTGAATTGCATTCAAAACGACAGACAAAATCTGCTACACAGGATAGCAACAAACATTGTTTTGAATGGCATTCAGAATGACAGACAAAATCTGCTACACAGGATAGCAACAACAATTGTTTTGAATGGTAATCAGAAAGGCAGGCAAAAATTTGCTGTACAAGATAACAACAACAATTGTTATGAATGGCAATCAGAACGGCAGGCAAAAATTTGCTGTACAAGATAACAACAACAATTGTTTTGAATTGCAATTAGAGCCACCAATAAAAATCTGCTGTACAAGATGTTTGAATGGCAATCAGAACTGCAGACAAAAATCTGCTGTACAAGAAAGCAACAATAATTGTTATATGTGGCAATCAGAACTGCAGGCAAATATTTTCTGTACAAGATAGCAACATTACATTGAATTGCAATTAGAACAGCAGACTAAAATCTGCTGTACAAGATAGCAACAACAATTGTTATTAATAGCAATCAGAACGGCAGGCAAATATTTTCTGTACAAGATAGTAACATTGTATTGAATGGCAATTAGAACAGCAGACTAAAATCTGCTGTACATGATAGCAACAACAATTGTTTTGAATGGCAATCAGAACGGCAGACCAAAATTTGCTGTACATGATAGCAACAACAATTGTTTTGAATGGCAATCAGAATGGCAGACCAAAATCTGCTGTACATGATAGCAACAACAATTGTTATGAATGACAATCAGAATGGCAGACCAAAATCTGCTGTACATGATAGCAACAACAATTGTTATGAATGGCAATCAGAATGGCAGACCAAAATCTGCTGTAAAGGATAGCAACAACAATTGTTTTGAATGGCAATCAGAACGGCAGACCAAAATCTGTTGTACATGATAGCAACAACAATTGTTATGAATGGCAATCAGAATGGCAAACAAAAATTCTGCTGTACAAGATAGCAACAACAATTGTTTTGAATTGCAATCAGAATGGCAGACAAAATCTGCTATACAAGATACATGTAGTAACAACAATTGTTATGAATGGCAATCACAACGGCAGACAAAAATCTGCTATACATGACAGCAACAACAATTGTTTTGAATGGCAATCACAACTGCAGACAATAATCTGCTGTACAAGATAGCAACAACAATTGTTTTGAATGGCAATCAGAACGGCAGACAAAAATCTGCTGTACAAGATAGCAACAAACATTGTTTTGAATTGCATTCAAAACGACAGACAAAATCTGCTACACAGGATAGCAACAAACATTGTTTTGAATGGCATTCAGAATGACAGACAAAATCTGCTACACAGGATAGCAACAACAATTGTTTTGAATGGTAATCAGAAAGGCAGGCAAAAATTTGCTGTACAAGATAACAACAACAATTGTTATGAATGGCAATCAGAACGGCAGGCAAAAATTTGCTGTACAAGATAACAACAACAATTGTTTTGAATTGCAATTAGAGCCACCAATAAAAATCTGCTGTACAAGATGTTTGAATGGCAATCAGAACTGCAGACAAAAATCTGCTGTACAAGAAAGCAACAATAATTGTTATATGTGGCAATCAGAACTGCAGGCAAATATTTTCTGTACAAGATAGCAACATTACATTGAATTGCAATTAGAACAGCAGACTAAAATCTGCTGTACAAGATAGCAACAACAATTGTTATTAATAGCAATCAGAACGGCAGGCAAATATTTTCTGTACAAGATAGTAACATTGTATTGAATGGCAATTAGAACAGCAGACTAAAATCTGCTGTACAAGATAGCAACAACAATTGTTATGAATGGCAATCAGAACTGCAGACAAAAATCTGTTGTACAAGATAGCAACAAACATTGTTTTGAATGGCATTCAGAACAACAGACAAAATCTGCTACACACGATAGCAACAACAATTGTTTTGAATGGCAATCACAACAGCCGACAAAAATCTGCTGTATAAGATAGCAACAAACATTGTTTTAAATGGCAATCAGAACAGCAGGCAAATATTTTCTGTACAAGATAGCAACATTACATTGAATTGCAATTAGAACAGCAGACTAAACCTGCTGTACAAGATAGCAACAACAATTGTTATTAATAGCAATCAGAACGGCAGGCAAATATTTTCTGTACAAGATAGTAACATTGTATTGAATGGCAATTAGAACAGCAGACTAAAATCTGCTGTACAAGATAGCAACAACAATTGTTATTAATAGCAATCAGAACGGCAGGCAAATATTTTCTGTACAAGATAGTAACATTGTATTGAATGGCAATTAGAACAGCAGACTAAAATCTGCTGTACAAGATAGCAACAACAATTGTTATGAATGGCAATCAGAACGGCAGACAAAAATCTGCTGTACAAGATAGCAACAAACATTGTTTTGAATGGCATTCAGAACAACAGACAAAATCTGCTACACACGATAGCAACAACAATTGTTTTGAATGGCAATCACAACAGCCAACAAAAATCTGCTGTATAAGATAGCAACAAACATTGTTTTAAATGGCAATCAGAACAGCAGGCAAATATTTTCTGTACAAGATAGCAACATTACATTGAATTGCAATTAGAACAGCAGACTAAAATCTGCTGTACAAGATAGCAACAACAATTGTTATTAATAGCAATCAGAACGGCAGGCAAATATTTTCTGTACAAGATACTTAGATAGTAACATTGTATTGAATGGCAATTAGAACAGCAGACTAAAATCTGCTGTACAAGATAGCAACAACAATTGTTATTAATAGCAATCAGAACGGCAGGCAAAAATTTGCTGTACAAGATAACAACAACAATTGTTTTGAATTGCAATTAGAGCCACCAATAAAAATCTGCTGTACAAGATGTTTGAATGGCAATCAGAACTGCAGACAAAAATCTGCTGTACAAGAAAGCAACAATAATTGTTATATGTGGCAATCAGAACTGCAGGCAAATATTTTCTGTACAAGATAGCAACATTACATTGAATTGCAATTAGAACAGCAGACTAAAATCTGCTGTACAAGATAGCAACAACAATTGTTATTAATAGCAATCAGAACGGCAGGCAAATATTTTCTGTACAAGATAGTAACATTGTATTGAATGGCAATTAGAACAGCAGACTAAAATCTGCTGTACAAGATAGCAACAACAATTGTTATGAATGGCAATCAGAACGGCAGACAAAAATCTGCTGTACAAGATAGCAACAAACATTGTTTTGAATGGCATTCAGAACAACAGACAAAATCTGCTACACACGATAGCAACAACAATTGTTTTGAATGGCAATCACAACAGCCGACAAAAATCTGCTGTATAAGATAGCAACAAACATTGTTTTAAATGGCAATCAGAACAGCAGACAAAATCTACTGCACAAGATAGCAATAACCATTGAATGGCAATCAGAATAGCAGACAAAAATCTGTTGCACAAGATAGCAACAACAATTGTTTTGAAAAGCAATCAGGATTAATACAGATCCTATTCTATCTGATGTCATCATAACCAGTAATACGGTGTGATACTGTAAAATTGTCTGTCAATAAGGAACAGGATTTTTTGTTTTCATTCTTCCAGGTTGTACAAAAATATTTCTAACTGTTGTCATATGACTTTAACCGCTTATTGTGCATTTTCACTTACTAAAATCTATTAACTTTTATAGTCATGCAGTACTTTTATTCCTCATTTCAATTTTCCAATAGATTTTAACATAACATGAACTTTCCCCAACAAACTACAAGGATATATAAACAGTAAATAAAGCATTGCCTGTTTTTTTTTCAATAGATTTAACATACCATGAACTACAAGGATATAAACAGTAAATAAAGCATTGCCTGTTTTTTTCAAAAGATTTTCATTAAAAATACATGTACGCCTTTTTCATGTAATATTCAGTCCTAGTAAACATAAAATGCACTAGATCTAACAAGCATCCTTTGTTATGTCATTAAGTGCATGTACAGTGTACTTGATACCTACTTTTGGATGATTTGGATGTGAACACTTAATTCACCAGGAAATTGAAAGTTGTTATTTATTTCTTGAGACTTCAGGATGAGATGTCCTCATATTGACCCTCACAACTTAATGCATCTTTGTCCCATGATAAACATATATCATGAGAATCTGGGGACTTTCACTACCATGACTTGCACCTCAATGAAGTCATGGTATTGTATGAAATGCTGTTAGACTGATGAATTCTTACAAACTCCCTCATATGATTACTAACACTTGAAAAGTATGTGACAGCATAGAATTTAAGAAAATTTTAGTTTGAGATATAGGTCACAGTGACCTTCTTTGTGTGAGGTAACTGACACAGACTACTATATATATATAGCTACTGATTTTAATCTGTATGTCAAAATGTCAATATTCGGTAGGTGAAATGTGAACATCATTACTTAATTATTTGACCTTTGCAATACACATTTTGTCCATGAAATTTTTCACAAATGGGATTCAATCCACAATTTTCCTTAGGCAATTTGAAATATTTTTATGCTGCATCATAGGTAGTTATCAGCGGTGGAAAAACTAGGTTAGGGAATGCTGGGTCAATGCTTTAGCGGAAAACATACATAATGATCTATAAATACTTTATATTAGACCACTGTATTTTTATTTGGTCATAAATGTTCAACAAAGATATTAGGGTTAATACATGGACTTTGATATTTTTAAAGCCCTGCCTTAAACACCTATGCAAATAAAATGTTGTCTTTTCCGTAATAACATATGCATGTATCATTACATGTACCGAGAACAATACTACATTACAATACAATCTCTTGATAAATTAACTATCAACCACAAATGATCTGATAAAAGTTATCAACTTCTGTTTTTTTTCTCAAAGAATGTGACATATCGCTTCCTTTATATATATAAAGATGTCCTATATATCATATGATAGTTTGGTACTATTTAACCACTATTGACATAGTATGCTCCTCCTCGTTACAAGGAAATTCATCACACAGGGTATATCCCGGAAACAATGGAATGCTGGGATATTGTGGCAATTTGCCACTAGTATTTCCTTTAATAAAAGATAAGTAGACACAAGGGTGAGATATGGTAGCGGCCTATGTAAATATTTTCATTTGTTAGATGACCATGTCATAACTTTAATGGGAGCCCCTTCAAGGGTTATTCTTTTTACACATCTTGTTTAAAAATTTGTAGCAATTATGTACGCATTGTGCTAAAAAAGAAATATAATGCAAGTTTCATATTCAAATGCTCATTCACTCTTCCATTTTTCCTTCCTTTAATTTCGTGCTAGTTAAAAATTGACATATCACGCTTCACACTTAAACTCCTTCAGCCCCTGCTTATCTATAAATATTTGGCTACTATTTAGAAAACATTCATATTTACAGATTCATTGAAGAGGGTGGTCTATATTCCATGTCCATTTAGTTTGTATATGAAAGGTAAATAAAAATCATAATACGAGAAAGTTCAAAGAATAGGGACTAGATCTCAAGTGGAATGGTCGTGTCATGACAGAAGTTTAAATACACACCAATGTCAATTTGTAGAACAGGAAAAAATAACAAACTGTAATTTATATCTTAAATAAAAGACATAAAAGAATTGCATTATCTGAATGAACAGTTGTGGTTCCCAAGTAATGAAAAAAGAACAAAAGCATGTACGTTTCTTCTTTTGGAATGTACATGTGAGCCTTCACTAATGTAAAACAACATACTGCTATCGAATGATATAATATGCATGGGATTTGGTGATGATTTCAGGTCTTTCGTACGTTGCCTCTGTTGAATTCATTGAAACTTTTCTGATATGAAAGCAATTTAGGATTTGGCATATATGGTCTGGGCACTTGTCCATTACTGATGACAATGACTTGGTTCTACTTTTATTCACATGGTTTTTAAAGTAAAGGTACTTCAAACGATTCAAAAACTTGGTTTAACTCATATTATATATTATTTTTTTCCCTATAGTTCCTTTTTTCATTTTTCTCCTGAGAATTGAGCCTTGAAACAAAAACAAAAACGAGACATGTAAAGACAAAATAAAGTAGATGGTGATTTGATATAGTTGTCTAATGAAGTAAATGATGTTTAAATTTATGATGTAGTGGAATTGATGGTATATGATGTAATTGAGATTTTAGTGTTGTGACTAAGTTGAGGTTGATATTTTGAATATTGTGAAGTGACTTGAGATGACAAGGGGTATTATACCCAGTAGTTGAGATATAGTTTGACACCTAAACTTTTGGTGTTGTAATTTAAAAGAGACAAAAATTATAGCTATACGAATAAGTTTAAAATAGATGATTTTGATTATGTTGTTTGGAAGTTAAACACCTTAGGTTTTCATTTAACTGGCGTTGTGATCATGAATTATGAATTTTCTTCTTCTTTTGTATTTCAAGCAATTACGTAAAAGACTAAAGCTTCCTGGTTGCTTCTCATTTCACGTAATTTGTTTAGAAATTGTGCTGTGTAATTACATGCAGATATTCCAGGTATGGTAGGTGTGCTTTGGGCAGGTAAATCCCATATACTATTCCAACCATCTGGTTTATGTTTTATAATGCCCTCAAGCCAGGTTATATTTGTTTATTGTCATAAATCTTTATCATCTACATATTTGTACTATTACATATGCTCCATCATTCATCCCAAATAATTCTACAGATCAAACTATACATAAAAGGTCATTTATGTCCAAATCGGACAAATCATTGGCAGCTGCCTGTTCATTGGGCTAATAATCAAGGTCTTTTGTAATCCATGATAGATTTTGGTGATCCTCTTATAAATTGCAATTGCTCTTTTCAGTTTAATTCTTAAAATTGACTTTTTCTCTTCCTTCCTTCAAGGAAAATAATCTTAAAACATAAGTACTCAGTAGTTTGTCTATGAAGTGTTTTACCTAGAAATGTATATACGAGGATTGGGAAGACGGGATTGACTGAAAGGATAGCTATATATAGTTTTTTATGAGTTTTGAAGGAGGGGGCTTATGTAGAGTAATAAGGAATCTTAAGTTTTAAAGGATAATAGTCTTATTTAATCTATTGGATTCCCTAAATGCATAAATCATCTATATAGCAAAGGAAAAGCTAAACATTAGCAGGCTACTGTCCATGTCAAAAGGTGGTATTGTCTTAAGCGAAATTCCCATCTTACATGAATACTTAGCAAATCATGAACCATTTGGCATCATAGCAGTACAGAAAAGGTTTTTCTGTGGTCTTGCATGCAGTCTGTAGACAACATAAGGCATGCGTTTAGAGTATAGATTTTATAGTTCAGGAAGTGTTAAACATGTTGAATATGAAAATATGAATATACTTGTGTACCATCTACAGAAATAAGTGAATTTCAAACAAACTAACATATCATGTTCATGCATAAATATGTTTTGGCAAATAGATCCATAGCAGAGGGGGTATGTGTAAATGCTCTTTTGTTCCGACGTTGGAAAGTTCCGGGCGGAAAGAACTAACTAGCCGAAAAGTTCCGGAGGAACTTATTAACTAGTTACTTTGTTCTTCCTCTGGTTTAAAAGTTCCACCGGAACAAAGTGACTAGTTGAAAAGTTCCAACGGAACATATCAACTAGTTAGAAAGTTCCTTTCTGCCAAATTAGTCAAAACCGGAACTAACAAACTAGCCCAAAAGTTCCAACGCAACTTATCAACCAGGCAGAAAGTTCCATTTGGAGAATTGATGCAAAGTAAAAGCGCAACATATTATATTTGAACCTTTCAAAGGGAAACCAAGATACTGATTACAAAAGTCAAAAGGAACTTATCAACTAGCCACAAAGTTCCTCTTTGGCAAATAAGTCAAAACCGGAACTAACAAACTAGCCCAAAAGTTCCAACGGAACTTATCAACCAGTCACAAAGTTCCATTTGGAGAATTGATGCAAAGAACCACATGAGGAGGGGGGTATTCTTCCGTCTTTTGAGGGTACTATGAATACTAAATTTGCATGATAATGCAACTTATTCCGTTTTATGTGAGCTATGAAATACAACTTAAATTTTGCATATTTGTCCCCAAAGAAACCCCTTTCAGTGCGTTGGGTATTCTTGTAAATTAATGATTTGCTCTTATATATACTGATACTCATTCTTCCCCCTCTTTCTACAAAAAGGACGAAATATGGTATATTCGGAACGATGTAACTAGTTGTTCTGTTCCGCCAGAACTATTCAACTAGCTACATTGTTCCAGGACTTTTCAACTAGCTACTTTTTTCCGGAACTTTTTGACTGCACTCGGAATAAAACAACTAGTTGGAAAGTTCCATCGGAACGAAATAACTAGTTGAAAAGTTCCGCCGGAACAAAGTAACTGACGGAACATAGTGGCTGTTACATATGTACATGTAACAAAAGCACATTCTTGTGCACATACCCCAGCAATGGTGAAATATGAACCAAATTCATTTGATCCAAGAAAATACATGACAAATACGCTAGCTATCAACCAATCAAAATTCAGGATTCTTATATAAGGTGTAGATAGAATTGTTATTCACAATGTACATGTACAGAGTTAATCAAAGTTTTAGATTTGTCGTGTATGAACTGTGATACAGCCTGACACTGGAACTAGGCAGAGTCCACTAACATCTTAATCCTCTAAACACCTTTAATTCCTAAACTGCTGGTAGTAAAGCTTGTGTATCTCTGTATTTCACATTTTTAATTCCACAAATCTGGTTTGGTTGATTAAGAAGAAAATATTTAATATGTTCAAATCCCACTAATTTGTATTTACATTTACAGGTAAATATTTCCATGTACGGCTATGACTTTCACTTTTCCAAGTTCAAAAGACCATATTTTATCAATCTTATAATCCTTTAAAAAAGTGCTTTTCACATTCATTTCATTAAATGCAGATACAATGTTGTGTTGACATTAAAAAAAGTGTTGCACACCCAGAAAATGAAGTGGTAGTTTAATGCATTTATTTGAAAAACTACATAATGATGTGAGGGCTGAAACGGAACAAAGGTGAATTATAGCTATATAAAAATAAATATACTTGAAAGAAAGAAAGTTTTCTATATCAATAGAATGTAAAGCCTGTGCAAGTACTTAAAGGGGATCTAAATGGGTATTAATGAACCTCTAGTACTTGTAATTTTTTGAATGAGGCCATAAAAAATATATGCTTGTTTCCTGCCTCTAGGCAAAAACAAATATAGGTAGGTACATGTAGGTCAAATAATTTAAAAAAAATATTTTACATAAGCTATTAAGGGAAATATTATGGATTTTCACAGTCTTTAATCCAAAATGTCATGATTTTAAGGGTGTTAAACCAAATATGTCTATAAAATATGTTAATAGGGTAGATAGGAAAGCACAACAAAAAACAACCTAAATTTGATTTTGGCTTGAACCAGTTTTGTTTTGCTTCTTTCAGAACAGTCTTTCCTATTATTGCATGAACTTCACAATTAAAATTTTACACCTTTACAAGAGTTTTCAAATTCAAGGTATAAGAGCAAGTACATGTATCTATGTCAGGGCACACACATTGTCAAGGTCTCTAATTGGCCCGAGAACACAGTTATTTCGTAGTGCATTTCTTTTAGACAATAAAGTCAAATTAAAAAAATCGCACCTGCTCTATCTCAAAAAGATTTTTACAGTGTAGTGTACTACTATTGGGACAAATAATATCAGAATTATAGAAAAGTCTACCAGCTCTAACTCAAAATATTGACAATTCTATGTTAAGGGGGTCTAAAATTCAGTTTGACAGCTTCAGACATACTAATTTTTGACCTTTTTAAACTGGACCTAATCACTACTTAACATAAAGATTCAGCACCCAATTTTTTTTAACATGTAATTTCATCCCCTTACTTAATATTTCATGCATAAAATATAAAGAAATAAATTTGGAAAGTGTATGAAAAAAATTTGAAAGTTATACACTGTCCACACTAGGGACTATATTTGTAGACAACAAAAATCGAAGGACGATAACTGTGTCCTCGGACCTAATAGTATAGAAAGACTTGACCAATTCTAATTAAACTTTGCATGACCTAAGCTTAGGCAATTATAAGATAGTTTGCCAAGTTTCATGGCCATAGGATATATATTATAGAAACTATGGCAATTTTAATATTGAAATTTGAATGTTTAATTTTGACGTTTAAATCAAATAATTTCAACTATCAAGATTTGGGCTTAAAAAATTTAAATATTGCAAAAATTTGCTTTTGAAATGCTCTTAAATATAATATATTAAGTATTAAAAGCAACTGACCACTCATTTGGTTTATCAGATTTGTTACAATTATTCAAAAGTCAAATTTATATGAGCCTGTGCCTGAAAATAGAGATTTTCGAATTAAGGGGAGCCTTACATAAACATGCATTTTTTTTCAACCAATTTGAAGTTTTTGAAGTTTTTTACCATATATTATTCTTTCATATATATTAAATGTACTTTAAATGGAAAGAAAAGTTACAAAAAGCATACCAAATGAGTATAAAATGATCTTAGGCTATGTAAGACTGAACATTATTTAGTGTCAATTTAGGCCGTAGCACATATTTACATATAAAAATGCATACAGAAGCTATAAGAAATGGAAATTTGTTACTTTTTGCTCATTTCTATGCTAAGATGTCATGATACAAGAAGTCTAATTGCAAAAGGACTCTTGCATTCAACTTTTTTTGCAGACAGTATGGTCTGATGCACAGTTTTTTCACTTTTCAATGGAAAACTTGCATGTAGTTTTAGTCTCAACTGGCAATATTTGAACCACATACTATCCTACAGAAGAAAATAAAGGCAGTATATGAAATGGATAAGGTGCACAGATCATTGTCAAGTGCTTTTTTTTACAGATTTAGTGAAATTTTTATGATGGACAACACATTCTATGTACAAAGCTCTTCACATTGAACATACATTAAACAGGCCGTTCTACCAGGGCCTAAATACAACACATTTTGCACATTTTTTCTGTGATAATCTACTTTTCTCTATATTCAGAGTTCACAAATGGTTAATAGAATTTGAATTAATCATAGAAACACAAATATCAAAGCATAAAAAGCTGTCAGATAGAGAGTCAGCATGCCTCTTAGGCTTAAAATGGAAACTGCTTCAAAATGCTTATTTTAGCCATATAATGTCAAAATGGTACATTTTAACAGAATTTCTTTCAAATAAAGATGTAAATCCTTTACTTTTATTGAGTTTGACAAATTGAAACCAGCAAACCATTCAGGGACGTTGCCAAAGTACAGAATCTACATTTCCTGAATTCATCTCTTAGGCCCGAGAACACAGTTATTTCGTAGTGCATTTCTTTTAGACAATAAAGTCAAATTAAAAAAATCGCACCTGCTCTATCTCAAAAAGATTTTTACAGTGTAGTGTACTACTATTGGGACAAATAATATCAGAATTATAGAAAAGTCTACCAGCTCTAACTCAAAATATTGACAATTCTATGTTAAGGGGGTCTAAAATTCAGTTTGACAGCTTCAGACATACTAATTTTTGACCTTTTTAAACTGGACCTAATCACTACTTAACATAAAGATTCAGCACCCAATTTTTTTTAACATGTAATTTCATCCCCTTACTTAATATTTCATGCATAAAATATAAAGAAATAAATTTGGAAAGTGTATGAAAAAAATTTGAAAGTTATACACTGTCCACACTAGGGACTATATTTGTAGACAACGAAAATCGAAGGACGATAACTGTGTCCTCGGACCAATTGTGTCTAGAATAAATTAGCATAGAAGACAAAGACTAAATACTGACCAAGCACATTTCTTACATTTATATATTTCTAAAAATTCCAATTCTTATAATTAGTTTTGACCTCACATCCAAATGAAAATCATGCATGTATATCTATGGAGAACAAGTTAGTTTACCATTACTTTTAGTAAAAGTTTTACTATGTCATGTACAATCAGAAAACATTATTTGTTGACAAATTGAGCCAAAAAAAAGTTTAATGTACTTCAAAATTTCTAAAGCTTGCAGAATCAAATCATAAATTTAAGTACTTTTTAAAATAAAACAGTCCACTGCTCTGTTTGAATGGCAAATGACATTAAACGCAGAAAGAATAAGATTTCTTACATAATTTTGACTATTTGAAAAGATACATCACAATTTTTGTAGAAAAAAGGTGATCTAGCTATAGTTGTTTTAAACTTATGTCATTTTGTCTCTGATGGAGAGTTGTCTCATTGGCAATCATACCAGTGGCACATCTTCTTATTTTTTTTATTATATACTTTCTAGCAAAACATCATTTTGGAAAAAAAAGGGGGGTTGTCTGATTAATCTCTTTTGAGACATCAGAAAATTGATTTTTAAATGAATTGACAGGAATAAATAAACCCAAAACATGATTTCCCTTTACATATAAAGTATGTACATTTTGTACATATGAATACATGTATCAGACATACACAGTTTAACATATTTTGCAAGCAGTTCAGTTCTAAAAAGGGAATAAACTCGTGTGTATACATGTACATTCATCTTACATAAAACTTGTTTCACTTTGTCTGTTTTGCTATTATTTCTTAAACTTTACCTATATATTGAATTCTGGTATGAAGGTTTCATAAAGCAAATAATCTACAAACTTAAGACCATTCAAATTTAAATCTAGGGCGAATAATTTGTGAACTGGTTCACAATAAATTGAAAGACACATTCAATTTAAACGACATATTGGTAAACAAATCAAATTCTTTGAAGTTGACAGATGTTTTTTGAGACTAAGATCTAAATAATGATTACAAATTTTTGATTGAAAATCAAATAACTGGCAAACTCCCAATGAAAAGATTGTTGCAAAATGTCAGGCTATTTCAAATTATCTCCTTTTATTATTTGTATAATATAAAAAATAAGAAGATCTAATGAAGATGTGGTATGATTGCCAATGAGACAACTCTCCAGAAACATGTCCTTTATTTCTCTTCAAGAAATTGTACTGCACTTGCTTTGCGTTTTAGATTGATAGGGAGACTTACATTTTTTTTAATTAAAGGAAAGAAGATACTATTGTACCAAGGGGCAGTAAAAAAACAGTTAGTCAATTAAAGACTGCAGTTAACATATGCATTGTGCCAGATAAAAATGACCAAAAGTCAAACAACTTTCCACACAAATAAAACACAGAATAAATAAAATTGTGCAAAACTTAAGCCCCCCCCCCCCCCCCAAAAAAAAAGGTGTCAACACAGCTGCTTCGGAAGAGTGAGCGGTTATTTTTCAAATTATAATAATAATATTGTTCTCACTTCCTGCCCCACTAGTAAATATTTGCTATCATGGCTATAGCCAATACAATTCCATTGTACATATAAATGATCAGATCATTTGAATAAAAGAAATATGAGATATACAAAATATGGTAACTGAAAATGAAAACTCATTGAATTGGTTGAGGCTACTGTTATCTATGTTTTTTTAGTCCATTAAAAAAAATATTAGGTCACAAGAACCGTTTTAATTTATACATATGGTTTGGGCATCATGAAGGCTGATCTCTGGCCCTTGATGTAAATTTCTATTAAAATCTCTTTTTATTTATATGTGATCAGAGAAAAAGAACCATTAAAAATACAACTTTATATACTGCTAGAACTTTTGATGCCTTGGGTTTTTCGTATTGGTGGGTTGCTGACCCATTGATATATACAGCAAATCCCTTTTTTGATTCATGTTTAATTTGCTAAATGCTTCTTTTGATTCAGCCCAAAGATTTTGTTTTAATTGCAACATACAAAATCTGTTTGAACTAAATTATTACATGTAAAGGGCTTATTTTGTGAATAAAAATACTAGCTAATTAGTTCCACCACAAAACGGAACCAGAAATTGACTGCATAAATCAGTACATGTACATGTATGTTATTACTTTTGGATATATATACTATTTCTTTCTTCTTTTTTTTTGGCCCCTTAAATGTTTCGATAAAAAGTGATCTATTTTATTGACTGTCAATCCTTTGAAGATTTCCAGATTTGGTTAACCTCAAATCCTTCTGGTTATCATGAACTTTTTAATATGACTTGAACATTTGGGATTTACCATGTTTACAGTGATAGCTATAAAGATAACAATGGTGAGGTTTTAATTTGAATTTGTGGAATATAAAATTTAAATAAATACCTTTATGTTATGTACATAAGATTTTATTACTTTTTTATTTCAGGAAACATAAATTTCGATCAATGATCTAAATTTTAAAATATTCTCATTTCCTATCTATTGTGCCAAATTTAAATCCAACTTTTACCTGTTATCTGATTTATGTTGAGTAATCGATACATTAGCAAATAAAGATGATCAATTTATTCTTATAATCAAAATAACCAATACAAAAAAAAGTGTGATTTATCTTAAACTCAGGACCTGTTTAAGTCAAATGGCAAATTCATAGGAACTGTTTAAATCTGTCTTTCACAAGATAGTTTACAATTTAAAAAACTTCTGTACTGTGCCTCCAACTTTTAAGAAAGTCTACCTTAAAAAATACTTGCCTTTGATTGCAATTTCCAGGCAGATAATTAGATTCTGTTTTCTCAGAGGAATAATTAAAAAAGGAATTATTACAACTTGCCTAAATGAGGTCATTGACACCTCTTTTTCAACCAAAACTAATCAAAGATTCATTGAAGCAATTGTTGTTAGGTACAACTCTTCATGAGAAAAATAATCCTCTAAAGAAAGACCTGAAGATAATCATTCAAAAAGGGGGAAATTTTTTAATGTGTTGAAACATATTTTTTTTAGTTAACATTGAAAATTAATTTGCAAATATTTAAAAAAATTCAGACACATTTCACAATCAAATACAAAAACAATGCTTAGTAGTGTGGCCGATAAAAACTTGAACATTTTCAGGGCATCTATTTTTTCAAAATTGAGCTTGATGATGCCTTTTGTCTTGATTCTTTAGGTTATTTTGTTGTTGGATTGCTGTTTCTTTGATGTAAACAACATCTCCCTTATCAATATGAAACATTATTTTAAAGAAAATTTCTGCTTTAATATCATATTTTTATAAATGTATGCCATTTCGAGGGGGGGCTAAAAATACACTAAAAATCCATTTTTATATAATTCTTTTAACTTCTAATATATACATCCATGAGATAAAATAAAATAACATTTTTTTATCCATTAAAGATCAAACCAAAAAGGGGGGTAGCAACAATGGAGACTTATTTATATATAGATCTGGCAACGGGCACCTGCTGCTAAGCTTAACAGTTATTTGTATAATAATATTCATGCATTCAATAAAACTTTATTTATCTGAACAAAAAGACCCTTACCTTACAATCATGTAATGTTCGTAACTTTTCATACAACCAATCTTCAACTGCTAAACGTTTTCTAATCAACGTCATTTGGTGCTGTCCGTAACGTGCTGTTAAATATTTTTGACGTTTTTCTTTTTCTTCATCTCGGTGATTTGTAAATCCAACATGCCCCCGCGGTGAATCTGATCCTGAGGAACTCTGTCTTTTTGTTTCACAGTTTGGAGACTGTCCATTTGATCTAAAATTATCCATTTGTGATGGATAAGTTGCAGTTGTGTACGTAGCCATCACAGGAGTGTGGAATCCTACCGATCGGGACTTTCCGTTTATTTTAGCTTTAGACCTTGGAATCAAATCGATGTAAAAATCAAATATAATGCAATAGTATAATGCGTACAACTAAACATGTGGCTACCATCAACACATAAGAATAAATGAATACCAACTAGCTATTTATCTCTATCATAAGAAGTAATATCAGAATTACTTTGGCAAATCACCTATATCATTGCGCAGTGTTTATCTTGGCAAATTAATATGTGAAATCGTTGTACAAAACGAAACATGTACCAAGTCAGGAATATGACAGTTGTTTTCTATTCGTTTGATGTGTTTGAGCTTTTGATTTTGACATTTGATAAGGGAATTTCCGTTTTGATTTTCCTTGGAGTTCGGTATTTTGTTATTTTACTTTTTAGGTGGATAATTATATTATCAAATACATAGGCCTAGAGCATCCTAGAAAATGTTAAAAATAATATTAGTTCCAATTATTTTATAATCTTTTAAAATTCTTTAAGTATATATAGACATTAGACATGATTTTATTTACCAATCAAGGACCCTTGTCAGGCAAAATACATAAACATCATAATACAATATACAATTATGGCCCGCTGAGGAGGTGTCTATCCAAAATTGTCAACCCGAGTAAGGGTTATTCCACGAGGGCTTTAGCCCGAGGGGAATAACCCTTACTAGGGTTGACAATTTTGGATATCCACCGACTCAATGGGCCATAATTGTTTTATTATACCGAACGGACAAATAACAATAAAATATTGTAACAGATTGTCAAAACAAACTATTTTGTGCCTATTGTGTGAAATTTCGCGTATGTACAACAAAGGTAGACTCTTTCTGTAAAATATAGATTGCCCTGAAAAGGGCCGTTTATAAGAGATATCGTCGACACTAGATGAATTTCCAAGTCTTGTTTGGTCTTGTTTCTTCGTCATTTGATGGACCTCTAACCTGGCCGTTGCCATATTTGTTTTTGTTTATCTGACGTTAAGTGACGTCATACTTTAAAGGGAGTTAACTCGTGATCATTGAGGTACGATAAGGTTATTCACCGGGGAATAATAGGATTGTTCGATGGAGGCTTCAATTTTTCGGGGTTATTCACCGGGGAATAATAGGGTTGTTCGATGGAGGCTTCAATTTGATGGGGTTATTCATCGCTCCTGCCAATTTTTGGAAAAACATCGAAATTAAACTATGACACGTGATTCCGTATTAGCCAATCAATTAATTACTATATAATGTAAGGTATAATAATACTTATTATAAAACACACAAGTTTTTCGTGAAACATATATGCCTACAGTAAGTTTTTTTTTAAATACTTCGTCTACCCGATGTAACTATGCTGCTATTCCAATGAATATATTCTTAGCATATATTCAAAGACAGGAACCTCTCCAGTAGATGGTTTTGTTATATCTAATAGCTTTTGTTTAGTTTTGTTTTTTTATTTTTGGGATTATTTTATTGACGTCGGATTTTTACTCTGAGTCTCTCACTTGTTGATAACTTGTCTAGCCTCAACGGACGACTAATCAGTAGCTTGACTTGCATGTTGTGTAGACGGTGGTCTATAGTCGAAGACAATAGTGATGTTTTTATTATATGGGATGATTGCTGTCTCATTAGCCTTAACCTCCGTTATATCTCCTTTTGTTCATATCAATTAGAATGCAACCAAACAACAAACGCAACACTGAACAAAATCAAAACTTGGCCAAAAAGAAAACCAAAAAACAGAAACGAACGAACGAACGAACGAACGATCAAAAGTCTTAGGCTTCTTTGAATATCCGACTAGCCTACTAGTCATGTTAATGGGAACAAAATAATCAACGTCAATGAAGTTGCAGAAAGGTCGGGTCCTGTGGAAACTGTATATATTTTCATATACATGTACTTTAATTCAATTTCACATTTTATTTCTTTCTACTTTTTCTCTCTTATTGTTTTTTGTTGTCAATTTTTATTTGGAGAGGATATTTTTAAACTGAGTTTTACTGTGCATATTGCTGAGTGTTTGTTTAAGAAGTATAGACTAGAAGTATAGGGGAAGGGTTGAGATCTCATAAAACATTTTTAACCCTGTCGTAATTTTGCGCCTGTCCAAAGTCATGATCCTCCAGTCTTTGTAAGCCTTGTTTGTTTTCATTTTAAATTTTGGTTCATTTGTATGTTTCGGACTTTAGCGTTGCGTTCATTTCGCTGAACTAGTATACAATATTGTTTAGGGGCCAGATGAAACCGCCCGTCTCCGGTGCGGCATTTTTTCTGCGTTGAAGACCCATTGGAGGCATTGGGGTGTTTTCTGATCTTAGGTCCGGTTGTTGTCTCTTTGACACCTTCCCAGTTTCCATTCTACATTCAACATCATGCACAGATAACCAAAATACAGATAGAAAGCAATATTCAGTTTTCTATACAATTATATGTACAAATATAAATTGTCCAGAATCTGTTTGTATGAGTGTCGAACACCTAAAATTGACCAATCAAATATCTGCCACCAGATAACAAACTTGTAAGACACTTTTGTTGACCTCTATATTTCCTTTGTGCAAGTTGTATGTGCATGTGTGTCGTTGGGGTGCTGTCTCATGTGCTGTCTGCATTGGCTATACCAACATTTTTTATATAGTGTGTTAGTCAGTGGTATTTCTAAGGGGATATTTGAAAAGAAGGATATTTCAATTCAAATTAAATAAATCGATTGTGAGAATATACAAATGTACGCGAAAGACAATGAACTGATTTTAAGGGAAAACACAGAAAAGATATTCTATCTCACTGGCAATCATACTGCATCTCTCATTCAGATTGATATATAAATTTGTATTCCTATAAACAAAACGGTTCGTTATAAACATCATATAAATAAGAAGATGTGGTATGAGTTCCAATGAGACAACTCTCCATCCAAGTCACAATGTATAAAAAGTTCACAATTATAGGTCAAAGTAAGGCCTTCAATACGAAGCATTGGCTCACACTGAACAGCAAGCTATAAAGGCCCCCAAAATGACCAGTGTAAAACAATTAACAACATGAAAACCAACGGTCTAATCTATATAAAAAAACGAAAAACGAGAAACACCTATGAACCACACCAACAAACGACAACCACGGAACAACATGCTCATGACTTAGTACAGGTGCATAAAATGCAGCGGGTTTAAACGTTTTAATAGGCGTCAACCTTCACCCTAACCTGAGACAGTAGTGTAACATTACAACATAAAAAGACACACCATAAAATATCAATTGAAATGGCTTAACTCGATCAAAAAGACATTTAGACAAAAACAAGTAAACATACACTGGACGAATAAGTTTGATCTATGACAAAATATAAAAACAATATTAAAAAGTAGGTGCCTTTATAGCATAGACGTTACAGGTAGTAATAAAAAAAATTTATCGTCATACTATAAATACTTATCAAAGGTGGTACATATTGAAAATAGTGAGACGAGATATAACACAAAATAAGTAAACATTGAATTACAGAAATGCATTACAAATTGTGTCAACAGGTCAAATTAACACGAAAGTACGATTTGAGAGTACTCGCAGTTACTGAAAGCAAGGATTTGTATAGTAAGACTTACTATATAAATCCTTGCTGAAAGCTAGTTAAAAGCCAAAACAATTAACAATTAAAAAAACATGCATCAGAGACTAAAATCAATTAAAACACGTCCCAGGGATTTAGTGTTTTAACGCCATGGACAAAGGCAGGACATATGCAATGCTAAAATAAAAGTATCGACAGGCAGTAAGATCGTTAGGATTATAATAAATATGTATCATGTTATATATAGATAAAGCAATCTCCATATAGAAAATAAACATGGATGTGTATTTATACATCCCAAAAACCATTTGAAAAGAATACAAATTTAGTTATGTTTTAATTTGTTGATGACAAAATCGATGTTATTGTCAATGTAAACATATTCAAAGATCTTATTACAACATTAATAAGATAACCTTTACTAATAAGTTTGTTTAAATGTTCGACGAGTTTACAGGGATCACATAGTGACTTCCGCGCTTTTAGTACAATATTACCGTAACATTTAGGATGTGAAATACCGTTTGTAATAAGTTTTCTACAGGTACAGCCAAATTCACTAATCAAATCTTTGTATCTATGAAAGAATTTAGTAAATGTTTTAAGTAATGTATGGTAACGAAACCACTGACTTAATTATTTACCAGTGATGCACTGATTACGTTCGTTAAAATCTATGACATCACTACACACACGGGCATAACGAACGAGTTGGGATATATAAACACCGTATATGATGGAGCCAAAGGAACATCGCCGTCTAAAAAAGGAAAATTAGCAATATGGAATGAAAAATCGTCTCTTTTGTCGTAAATTTTAGTATGGAGTTTCCCTTTAGAAATTGAAATGTCTAAATCTAGAAAAGGACAACTACTGCTGTTTATGTTAGATTTATTAAAAGTAAGTTCCTTTGGGTAAATTTCGGTTGTGTATTTGAAAAACTCTTGATTGTTTAACGAAAAAATACCATCAAGATAACGGTAGGTATTGTTGAATGTGTCAACCAAATATAACAATGACGTGTCTTTACTGAGTTTGGCTATAGCAATACAGGAATAAATCTGCTATTAAAGGGACGCAATTGGTGCCCATAGGAATACCTACTACCTGTTGATTCTCTTTATCGCCGAAACGAACATATATGTTGTCCAGGAGAAAATTTAAAGCTTCAATAATATCTTCACATTTCCAGTAAGTGTATCTAGCATACTTTCCTTTTTCGTTAAAGAAAAATGCTTTAAACGAGTCACAGCAAATAGATTTGAAATGATATTTTTCAAAAGACCATTTAATTAAATCTGAAACTTTTTCTTGATAAGATTGTGTGGAAGTGTAGTGTAGAGAGTAGAAAAATCATAACTGTCAACAGAATTAAAAGGGCCATCAAATGCACGTATTTTATCTATAACCTCTAAAGAATGTTTAACACTCCAAAAATAATTAATACCATTATTTTCACAAACTTTATTACAAAGTTAATAATAAGTTCTTTGATAGTAGTAAGGGAGGCACTGACAGATAAGTAGAAGAATACTTACTAGATGCGGAGATGAAACGAAATTTAAATGGTTGTTTGTGTAATTTAGGTAACCAGTACATAGTCGGGACATTCAAATGTTCGGAAGAGGCTTTAAGCTGGGTAGTGGCATTGATATGCTTGTTTACAATTTGACTCTCTGTAGAGCGTGCCCATTTTCATAAGATTACATTTTCTGGTTCCCCATGAGTTACATTAGGACATGATAAGCGGTTCCATATCAAAACTTGATAGACGAGTATTGTTCACGTGACACACTTCCCAATATGCTTTATTACTCATATCAATTTATTTTAAATTACATCTGTGAATTCGCTATGCTTATAACAGATGAGTATGAGCAAAGCAAGATGAATCTGAATTGTTAATCAAAGAGTTATTTATAGGCAGTGTCTGCGCGTACCCGCATGCGGGTACGAATAGTCAAATTGCCATTCATAGGCTACGCGTACCCACATCCGGTTTTATAATAAAATGCCATTGGATCGGGAATGAAACGTGAAATATATACGAAAATTATCGATAATATGGGGATTTCGTGTAGAACGAGTGAAGAGTATGAAAAATAATATTTTCAAATTGTATTTATTAGATATATAATGATACATGATAAACATTGCAAATTAAATGCACACTGATGGAAAATGAAACTGTACAGTCCCTGTAATAGTAAAACATGATAAAAATTCATACTATTATAAAATGTAAATGCAAATTTAAAGAATAAAATTTAACTGATTTTGAAAAATACCCATATGAGATTTAAAAATAATCTTTTAGTAAAATTTAGTAAAACTGAAATTTTAAAATATCTTCTTAAAACGACTTAAATTAAAGCTTGGGTGTCTATATAAAAATTAAAGAAGCAAGTAATAATGTCAAATTAAACCAATTATAAAAGATTCATGAAACTAATTAAGATTTGGAACAAAATTTACATATCCAATATGATTGTTTTGGCACATATTTCAACCCTGCACATTTCAAATGTTGCCAGTCCAAACAACAATCACAGGCCAAAGAGTCCTGATCGTGTAGGTTTTTTTTTACATTTGATACATATCCATTCGCATGACTCGTGACGAGACAGCATCTCAGCGATAAAAGAATATGTTTGAAAGAACTATGCACTTGGCTACCTTTTTTTCTTCAATTCATTTTTAAAACGTCTTGGCTTCTTCAACTTGAATAATAGAAAATAAAACTATATATCAAACGAAAACTGGATAAAGTGAGAAACAAATTTCTTTCATTAGTGAAAATTACTGCTTCATTGCTTATCTCAGAGTTCGAACCCTACACGTGGTAGCTTGGTTCGACTCCAATCTTAATTGACTAGGATTGACAGTTTCCTTGCCGAAGGTCAGTGGTTCTCTCCGGGCGTCCCAGCTTTCTACACACAAAAAAAAGCTGGTCACCATGAAATAGCAAATAATGATAAAAGTGGCGTTAAAGACCAACAATGAATACATCAATCACTGTACATCTTAGACGTTTCAAACACATCTCGTAGTTTTTTTAAACACGAATCTATTTTTTTTAAATTGAATTTGACAATAGCAATTTTCCCGCATCGTATAATGGTGAATCCGGATAACACTGTAATATGTGCCGTTGGACATGAAAAAGCTTAACCTCTAATAATTTTGAATAACTAGGAGAATAGATGAATTTTAAAGCAGAACAATTTTAAATATTTGTCAGCTACTTTAGGGGAAAGCAATAAGTATTGAGCAGATATTTAAGATTTCCGAGGATAAGGCAACATTAAAGGGACCTGTCTTTAAAGGTTGGTGTGTCCATCATATTACATACGTGGCAACCTTTTGTTTAAGGCTTAAAACAAATTAAACTTTTCAAAGTTAATCAAGTTCCATTACTAACTTAATGTCGACACCTTATAATGTAGAATATCTATTTTAAACAGAAAAGGGTAATTTCTATGTCAAAAGATTGCAAAATTTCTGAGAATGAATAGAACAGTCCCTGTTCGAATGCAGCATTCGCTAACTTAGTAGACATGTCTTTGACAAGCAATACTTTGAACCACTGACAGTGTCTTTAACGATCCCATGCGCAAAAATGACAAAATTAAAAAACAGAGTATTGTCCCTGCTAAACTGAAGAGTGTAGGTTTCAGCTGGAGAGTTCCCGATGAAGACATTTTTTTTTTCAGTTAAAAAATTTGAGGTACACAGTCTACAAAATAAAACAAAAGTTGAAAATCTGATGCTCGTCTTGGCGTATACTCAAAAATGTACTTATTTGGGACTGCTTAGACATGAAATGATGTCACAAGACACATGCGACCAGTCACGGCTTTTATAGAACGAGTTGCCCCTCAATCATACACCTTTGACACATAGTCCCACAATGCCCTAATGTTCTAAAGCATAATAAAAAATATCTTAAAATCCACTATAAAAGAAATAACATAACTAATAATTTTAACCATAAAATTTTATATGAAAAAAAACCCCACATATATTAAAGTTTACATTCATTTCAAATGATAGGAACTATATTTGTAGACAATCGATTACGAGCGACCAAACAGGTCATTTTTGAAAATCAGATCATTTCGTCTTTTTCTATTTAGTTCTTTGAGTCTCTTTTTTTGCTATTTTTTCACTTTATTATTCATGGATTGAAACCTTAACTTCATGTTCTAAAACATATACAATGTACGTGGGCATTGTGCTTCAATGAAAAAATATGGGGTAAACGTCAATGAGACAGCCACCTGGTGACAGAAATAACCAAAAGACATGTGCTCGGTTTGACGGTAAACCAGATATATGCGAGATTCCATCACGGGATAAAGAAACAAAAGACCATTCACAATTTGTCTTACATTTGTTTTTCTCTCTTTTAATTAAATAAAAAAAAAACTTTCGAATGTTGAGTTCATAAGATAAAACTATTCCCTGTGGAACAACCCCCCCCCCCCCCTTTTTCTTTGTTTGGTGCTCTCCAATTTCAACACCCAAATAACTTAAAGGCTTTTCAATCTAATTAAAATTAAAACCTTGCTTTCTAACCAATCTATTCGTGTACCGGACCGGGAACTTTCTTTATTTAATAAGAAAATCTACAGTGCCGTTATATAAATGCATGTTGTCTGCTTGGAGTCCCCGCCCGAAAAGAAAGAAATAGCCTAACTCCAAGATACTACATTCCTGCATCACGTGATTTTTGCCACGTGGAGCTTACATTAGAATGAATACCGAATATGGAAAGTGAAACTACAGTTCAAAACATAAAGTCCGAAGGCACATAGAAGAAAAAGAAGGATTTTTTTTTTGCAAAGGGTGCCGGGGTAATCTTCTCTGTGTTCATAATATACACGAAATATTTGCCACTGCCCCTTGTCTGTTCTATAAATTGTAATCCTGAGTTTTCTATCTGTTACATGCCAAGAAATCCTCGCTAAAAATTCCGGTGGACCTCCTACGGCACCTATTAGTATTTAAAGATTTGATTTCATTCAACAAATTAATTTATGACCTGCAAGTACGTGTCGCTTAGAACACGGCCATATACCAAATGGTTAATATTAATCATCCATGTAATTTGCTCTATGGGATGTTTGCAAAATTTCAACGGAGGCAATTTCTTGGCATGTTCTCTTCTTTCGTCTTCCCCACGTGTATATCACTCTCTTCCATTTTAAGAATATTTATTTACTGAGAAAAACTGTTCACTTACCTATATATAAATATTTATAAAAATTCTAAGTAGTTTTAATCAATTTATTCACTAATTGCGACAAATTCCGTATATATTTCACGTTTCATTCCCAATCCGATGGCATTTTATTATAAAACCGGATGTGGGTACGCGTAGCCTATGAATGGCAATTTGACTATTCGTACCCGCATGCGGGTACGCGCAGACACTGCCTTATTTATATCAAGGATTTAATTTACTATACAAATCCTTGTTTACGAATTCCTTAACATTGTCAATTGTTTACAAGAGCTTCTACACATTTCCGTAAAAATACATCTATTCTTATAACAGACGAGTATAAATGAGAGTCAAGATCGATCTAAAATATTAAATTGTTATTTGTATTTTCTTTATACAATTGAAATTTGTTTACAAGAGCTTCTACGTATTTCAGTTAAATGTGACACCTCTGAATTCGCAGTGCTTATACCCATGCATGCAGACGAGCCGCTGAGACTACTATAACACAGTAATATAGTAGTCTCAGAGACGAGTAATCAAGTCAAAATAGATCTAAATTTTGTATCAATTTGCTATAAATGTTTCCCTTATAGTTTTAACTTATAAACAAGATTTTCTTCACATTCCGGTAAAATTACACCTGTGAATTCGCTATGCTACTATAACAGAAAAGTGTAAAGCGGCAAGACAGATTTGAATTTCAAGTGTAATCAATATTTTTTTTTTATATTTTCATGAATCTATTTACAACAGTTTCTACACAGCTCAGGTCAAATGGACAATATGAAGGATGTACTAAAGAAACAAAAGAAAGTTTTATAACAATTCGCCTGAACAGAGACAAATAATATTGTATTACATGTCTCTGGTCTGAATAAAGCTTGTCAAATGGGCAAATCATAGACATGCATATAATAGTGTGGTTAAAACAAGATTATGACTGTCCTTCCGTTAAGCTTTCCTAAGATATACTCAGACACTCAATGATATTGGAGAAAGTGGTCCACTGAGAATTAACGCGAAGTTTCGTTTTGTGAAACAATCTGTAATTTTCTACTTTTTTTTTGTGTCCCTATAGCTATCCTTCCGCACTAACCGGAAGTGATGTCAACACATAAACACAAGGCCAAGAAGTAGAAGCACAAAATGGTTAAAATCTTATGGATTATATCTCTCATTTGCATAGCTCACGCAAGTAAAGAGAAGCTCCAAGATTTGGACCAACTTCTTGACGACCCGAACATATGGCAGTATATAGAAAAGCGTGTTGAACAAAATAAGAACGATGATATACCCATAGAAAACGATGACAACAACGACGACGGCGTTGATGATGTTGGTTCGCCGAAACAGAAAATCCAATTGCAAAACAGACACCAAAATTTCCGACAACCAGACATGCGCAATGAAAACCAACGTCGTTATCCTAACTATAGAAATGAGCACAATTATCATGAAACAAATCCTTATGGCCTTAAAACTCTGTCTGATAGCTCAGGCAATTCATGCAGTTACAACCTAAATACAAGTGTAATAATCAAATCCCAGTCGTCTCTGGATAATGGTGCAGCTTATCTGAAGAATGCTTTTAATTTGAGTGCGAAGGAATGTGCCAAGAAATGTTGTTACACACAGAATTGTAACCTAGCAGTATACGAGGCGAAGGTACAACCCTTTTTTCCTTACACTATAGTCACTAATATTGAGATGTTAGACTTTATCAAGTTGTCTTAATTTTTGGCCAATAATTTACATTCTCTGTAATCGTATGTGATATTGTTAAGCATTTTATCTTTGGTATGCCATAATATATTGTACTGCAATCCGTTTATATGATCACACAATAAAACCAATTTTATTATATTGTAGTGAAATCTGGGGTACCTTTAAGATTAACTCTGCTGCTTGCAAGAAAAAAAGTGATTATCTATTTGAATTAATTTACATAAATGAATATTTGGAAAAATCACATTTCAGGTATCTAAAATATATTCTTGGTGTAAATAAAAAAGCCTCAAATTTGGTAGTGTTATCAGAGGTTGCAAGATTTCCTCTTTATTTTTCTGTCATTATATCTATGGTAAAATATGTACACAGGCTTAACAAATTGGACGATGGGTTACTTTATGATGCTTATGTTTGTAATAAAATTTTAGATGCAGGAAACATTAATTGTTGGTATTCATCTATGAGATATATGTCCTTCAATCACTTGATATACAAAATTTGAATACAAAGCTCAATAAATTAATTAAATTTGTAAAATGTAACCTTTGTAACAGTTTTAAAACATTTTGGGTGGTCAAAAGATCTGATACCTTATCACAAGGTAATAGTAAATTAGAAAATTATTTCAACCTCAAGACTGACTTCGTAAAGGAGGCTTATTTATCAATTAAAGATTTTAATATAAGAAGAGCTATATGTAAATTGAGAATAAGTGCACATGATCTTAAAATTGAGAAAGATAGATATAGTAAAAAATACATAGAGAGAAGTCAGCGTCTATGTCATCACTGCCTATCACATGGATCAAATTCTATTGAAGATGAGACCCATTTCACAGTAAGTTGTCCTTTATATAACGAACAGAGAAAATTATTATGGGATAAAGTAAACAGTTTTTGTAATAATTTTAAAGAATTACCCAAGGATAAAAAATATTTCTGGCTGTTCACAAATGAGCATTTACCAACTCTTATGTGCCTAGGCAATTATATAATTAAGTGTTTAGAAATAAGATCCAGGTGGATACAAAATATATAAAATAATATTTAATTATTATGAAATTATTGTTATAGTTATGTAAGACACATGATGTGTTAGGCTCTGATCCTGTCCATAATATGATAGTATTATATTAGGATCTAGTTTTTCTTTTTTCCAATCATATTGTGCTTAATATTGTTGTAAATGATGCTCTTTATGGGTTCTTGATTAGATTAATAAAATTCTTATCTTACAATGTATCTTATCTTCTTATTGTATTGGTTAGTGTATGATATATGATCTTTTCTTTTCAGAAAAACTATTTACTCTATAAAAAAAAATAGAAGGATAAAATTAAATGAATTATTCAATTGGAAGAAAAAGCTTTTATTTGCTTCAAAATTGCTTGAAAAAAATTAAAATTTCTATGAGAAATAAAATTTGCCAACTCCCACACACGAGTAATGGTGAATTTCAATACAAAGTGTCAAATATCAATATTAATCAAATTGTCATATTTGCTGTATACAAATGTTCTACAAATTTCACTAAATTTGCTGACAAGGTTTAGCGATTTATAAATTTTTATTGCAACTTCAATCATCATTTCGCCACCAAGATTATGACCAAAGTCATTTACATGTATAACTGAACATGAGAGCCAAGTGAAAAGATCCCACAGACTTAATTGTTTATGTAGACCTTTTGAGCTAAATCAGTGTACATGAAAATACTATCCTGTAAAATCAAAGAATATTTTAGTACTCAGGGAAAATGTGTAAGGACATGGATTGCCATTCTCTATAAATAGATGACTTTAGCATATAAGTCGCCAACTCGTCTGTCATTACCCTTTTCTCTTCCTTCAAGTTGCTAGTTGTTGTCCAGTTTAAATCCTCACTCTAGATAACTTTTTTGTGAAGAAATTTAAAGACCATACAGAAATTTTCTTAAATTTGACATGCTGGATTGGTCAATTATTATAGTTTGATCATGATTTAAAAAATGGTATTCTCATGTATGTCTATTTATATTTCAGGAAGAACACAGCTGCTATCTTTTTGACTGTGGTACACCATCAAAATGTGTGTTTGCTCATCATGGCAACTACAGTGTGATGTCATTCCAAATCAATGACTTTATGCCAAGTGCTCATCAACAGTATCATGAGAATGAATTAGAAAACCTTGGTAAAGCTAAACCTCCGACTCCATCCCCACCACCGCCAGCTACCCACACACCAACACCTTATCCACAAAGACTAAAAGGTATGTTATCTTCCACATAAAACCTTGGTAAAGCTAAACCTCCGACTCCATCCCCACCACCGCCAGCTACACACACACCAACACCTTATTCACAAAGAGTAAAAGGTATGTTATCTTCCACATAAAACCTTAGTAAAACTAAAACCTCCGACTCCATCCCCACCACTGCCAGCTACACACACACCAACACCTTATCCACAAAGACTAAAAGGTATGTTATCTTCCACATATAACCTTAGTAAAACAAAACCTCCGACTCCATCCCCACCACCGCCAGCTACACACACACCAACACCTTATCCACAAAGACTAAAAGGTATGTTATCTTCCACATAAAACCTTGGTAAAGCTAAACCTCCGACTCCATCCCCACCATTACCTTAACAAGCCATAGTGAAAGGTCAGTTATCAGTGCTCTACCTAGAAAATGAAAGGGAACAGGGCACCAGTTGAGAGGACAGTTACATTTGTAAATTATGGCAGATCAATTGATTGTTATTTGCTTAACGTCAGGTGGCAAGGAACTCTGAAAGACTTGTGTGAAATTATTATATATAACTAAAATATTTACAAAGTTATTTTAAATACTCACATGATGAAGAGTCAGTTAGTTAACAATTCAATTACATGTACTAACATAACAGGAAGTTAAAAGGAAGGAAGGAACAATTTTTGTATATATAACAAACCATTGAATATTTTTATATTGATTAACTTAGCGAAAGTTCATATATACATGTACGTTTCACCTTAATAACTGACACTATGAAGCGGTAGTATAGTTTCTTGTTCTTGATATAGTACATTATGAAAGTGGGGGGCGAAAGATACCAAAGAGACATTCAAACTTATAAGTCGAAAATAAATTGACAATGCCATGGCTAAAAAAGAAAAAGACCAACAGACAAACAATAGTACACAAAACATAACATAGAAAACTAAAGACTGAGCAACACGAACCCTAGCAAAAACTCGGGGTGATTTATTCTTGGTTTGTAAGGTAACATGCATATGGTTAATAACAAAACAAAAATCATAAACTTTTTTAAAATTAAAAAAATTTTGCATGCATTTATTGTTGCAATTTTTGAACAATAGTGTTAAATTTTGAAAAAAAAAATAATTTGATAGCGTCGAAAAACTAAAAAAAAAAATTTTCCCCACTCAGACAAAAAACCATAACCCCCCCTTGAAGTTAAATGGTTGCTCTCTTACAGAGGCCTTATAACACCATGGTGCTGCTTCAATTCACATATCAAATGAATTATTTTCAGTGCCATTGTATGGAGATTGTGATATAGATTGGGATGAACAGTGTGTTGATAGAAATGCAGAATGTCGTGATGAACAATGTAAATGTAAAAAAGGTTACCATGCCATCTATGCTATTTGTAGTAAGTAATCCTTACTTTGGGATCCGATAGGTATTTTTCAATATTGTTACAATATTTCTTAATCTATATATAATGATAACTGAGACATAATGGATGTTTGTAATTTGAATTTTAAGAGAGGTTTTTACAATAATAATTATTTTTTTAAAGGTGATTTAAATTTATTGATATGAGTTTTGATTTTATCTTTACACAAAATTAGAAAATATAAAAATAAGAAGATGTGGTATAATTGCCAATGAGACAACTCTCAACCAGAGACCAAATGACATAGAAGTCAAAAACGATAGGTCACTGTTTAGTTATCAAATTTTATTTAAAGTCACATTGTACTATGCCTACTAACCGGTAACTAGTTTGAGTTTCAATACAATGGTTTTATTGTGCAATATTTTTCTTGAATTCAAAACTTGGTATATGACACCAAACAAACACAGACAACACACACATGTAAGATGTTTTTAACATTTAGGTTACAATATGTGTGTGAACAGTGTGCCAGTTTAAATGCAGAATGTCTATTCGTGTACTAGAACAGGATTTCATTTTCAAAATGTCTGCACAGATGATACTATAATTAAACAACAAATTTTATTGGACTGTTTGACAGACTTTTGCTGTATCACATGATGCATATATACATTAATATGTATATACGCCTGTGGATTAAAAATTATATTAAAATAACTCTGATTTTTGTGTGACATGTTGAGTTACATTTGTACATTCTGCCTCCATGACCTTTAAGCACCATGGTGCTATCTCAATGTTATTACAAATCACATTGTGTTTTTTGAAAATGCTGATGAGACCACTGTTGTTCATAGTATTAGACACACCAGATATTTTTTATCAATATTAAATTTTAACCATGAGGACATTTATTTCAGGAGAAGTTTGTAGTGATGAAGAATTTCAATGTAAAAATAAAGGACAAAATATTGATGTACCTGATTGTATAGATAGTAAACATAGATGTGATGGAGTTCCACAATGTGCTGATGGTAGTGATGAAGAGAAGTGCCCTAAAAAATATGAAGGTAGGTTACCTCCCCTTATAAATAATTATCTTTCGTGACTACTGATAAGTATATTGTTAGTGATTGGTATGCTGATGGCAGTAATGAAGAAAATTGTCCTAAGGTTGGTTACTTCCCCTTTTAGTCAATTATCTCTCATGACTATATCGATAAGTATATTGTAAGTGTGTTGATGGCTGTGATGGAGCAAACTGTCCTAAAAATCTAAAGGTAGGTTTAATACTTCTGCATAGTCCATTATCTCTCATGACTATATGTATATAGATAATTATATTGTAAGTGATCAGTCTGCTAATGGCAGTAGTTTTTGCTATGACAAATCCATGTTTTAAAGAATAACTATCATTGCATTTATTCACAATTAAAGTCATCTGTTCAAAACAAAATAAGTGAAAAGCTGTTATATTAGACTTATTCAATTTAACTGATAGACTTTTTGTCTTTTCTATACTTGCAATCTCTCATCGGAAATAAGTCTAAGGTCAAACAAGAAATGCAAAAAAAACAATGTTTAATAGATGGTAAACTATATTATACATGTTATAGAATACTGTGGAATTCTTTGTCTTTTTTAATGGTTTGGCCAAAAGTTACAAGTGTATTCACCTTCCTGTGTACATATGATTATTTTGTAAATTTAATCCTTTTCATGATTCTATGGCATGCAAAGGTTCTGAAAATCAGCATTTCGTAATATTGCACTAAAGGTATATGGTTCAGATATCTACCAGTAGAGAAAACTGTTAACAGATTACTAATAAATTGTGTTATTTTGCATCAAAGATGTATTACACATAATATTATTCATTTTCATTGTGTGCTGAAAGTTGTTCACATCATAATATCTTTAACTGTAACTTAATTTGAATTCATTAGAAAATGTAGGAAGTAAAACTGAAGTGAAAGGAAATCAAAGGACAATTGCAGAAAATAGGGATTTACCTAGCCTTTCTAATAGAGTAGCAAGTAAAGCCATACAAAATCCTGTGCCTAAGAACCAGTCACCATTACTGACAAACAGTGATAAAGTTTCTGGGAACCAGTTTTATGGACCGGTACCAGATAAAACTGGATTTGTTAATCCAAACTTGTATGGAAACAATAACCCCTTGCTGCCCCAACAAATGCAGGATTTCTATTGGCCACAACAGCAGGGATTGTTAAATAACCCACAACAGTACCAGTCACCCTACTCAGATTACCCACAATTCCAAGGTCAGCAATTAGGTCAAGGATATTTAAATCCTCTTGGATATGGAGGACAGAAATACAACAACCCATTCAATCCTGGACTAAAGAGTGATAATTCAAATGTCAATTCAAAATTTTACGGTGCATATGGACCAAACCAAAATGTGCCTTTGCAGAAATATCCTTTGAACCAAGAATATGATAAAAATGCCGGGAATGATATGAATCAAAATTATCCAGACTCTGTCAAACCTTTGTATGGTGATCTGAATGTATATCCTAAATATAACAATCTCCCTCCAAATGGATACCCTAGACTGCCACATGAAGGTAGGAGAAATAATAAGACAAATGTAAATAAACAGCCTGTACCTCAGCCAACTACAACTATTAAAACAACACATCCCTCTACTACTACTACTACAACAACCACGACAACAACAACTTCTGCTCCACCTGTTGTCATGACAACTAGAAAATCAGCCATGAATGAAAACAATGCATACATTGATGAAAACTATTATCCAGGTTGGTCAGGAAATGATGATAGCTATTATAAAAATAATCGTCAGCAAAAACAACAGAAATCTAATAGACATAAATCTCAAAATGGTCAACAACATTTTAAGGGTTCAGATGACAACAGGCCTTACCAAAATTCAGATGATAACAAACATTTTGAAGATTCAGGTAATAACAAACATTTTGAAGATTCAGGTAACAACAAACATTTTGAGGATTCAGATGACAACAACAAACATTACAAAGACTCAGAAGACAACAGGAATTACAAGGAATCACATAACAACAGGAATCCCCCAGTTTCCCATGACGACAAGCATTACAAAACTAAGGTAGATAACTCCGGAAATGAAAATTTTCGTAATAGATATCCATACAGATTTAGACAGAAAGGAAAATATTCAGATTATGATGACAACACGAGATACAATAATTGGCCAGAGTATTATGATGATGGCTCTGATTATTCTGAATACCGCCAACAACAGAATCATAGACCAGGCAAGGATTACTATGAGAATATATTTGCACCAGGTAGTTCAATGTTGTACCTTAGCACATAGATGTCGTAAAACTGTCAAACAGCACCAAAATGTTGCCTGGATGTTGTACATTGCAGTATGCATATAATTTTATTTTCACCTGTTTTAGCTGTTAAGCATCTCTTTATTTTGTTGTTGTTTTTGTTTTTACCTATATCAGTCTTTTTCTTTCTTTGATGGTATACACTTTGTTTGACTTCCTTAAAGTAGTGTTTCTTCCAGTTGTATAGAAGATCAGGCTTGATTCATAACCTCCTAACATTCCGTGCACACTTTCTTGTTAATTTCAAAATAAATAAGCTCTACTGTAGGAAAGTTCAAAAGTTTGCAGATGTTTTCCTAACAGTGAAGAATCCAAAGGGCAAAAAAGTTAGACTTAAAGCAGGAAAATTTGCTTGTCTTTTTTTCTTCACTGATAATGATTTTTAGAGTTACTTCTACCTTTTTACATTTATTTACCTAAATACCTTGGTTTCTTTGTGTTGTGTATGTGTGTGTGTTTTGTTTGTGTTGATGTTCACACTTGAATTGTCTTCATACACCAATACTCATATAAGTGTTAAATAATTTTTATTTGCATCTAGTCAGTCGACCAACTATAATTTTACAAATAGCTATTTAAACATTTGATACTGAATAATTCAAATCAAAATAACTCGAGTGGTACAGCTTGATTTAGTTAACTTTACCAAAGTTTTACCCAAGTTCCACGAGAAATTTTGGTTTCAACCACTGAAATTTTTTAAAACAGTGTTTCATAAGATTAAACAAGAATTGAACATTTGCAAGAAATTGGTCAACACTTATATGATTTTTACACGCCCGTTTACAGGACGTATAATGGTATACTGTTGTCTGTCCGTCTGTCTGTCGTCAACATGTCGGACAATAACTCAAAAACGCTTTGAACTATTTGCATGAAACTTTGGTGAATTGTTTATATGTATTGACATGAGCTCCCTTTCGATTTTTATAAATTTTAGATTTTACGTTTCTGAGTTATGGGGTTTTATTCATTAAAAAAGGGGATTTTCTAGTTTTCGGACAATAACTCAAAAACGCTTGAACCAATTTTCATGAAACTTTAGTGAATTGTTTATATCTATTGCTGTGAGCTCCCTTTCAATTTTTATAAATTTTAGATTTTATGTTTCCTAGTCATGAGGTTTTATTCATTAAAAAAGGGAGGTTTCCCAGTTTTTCAAACAATAACTCAAAAATACTTTGAGTAGTTTTCGTGAAACTTTGGTGGATTGTTTATATCTATTGATGTAAGCACCCTTTTGATTTTCATAAATTTTAGATTTTACGGTTCAGAGTTATGGGATTTTATTAATAAAAAAGGGGGGATTTTCCAGTTTTTGTACAATAACTCAAAGTGCTTTGAGCATTTTTTATGAAGCTTTGGTGACTGGTTTAATTCTATTAAAATAACCTCCCTTTAGTTTTTTATAAATTTCTGATATGACATTGAGAAGTTATGGAAGTTTATTCTTTGATATGCGACAGGCGTATCATGTGCTCATGGCGCAGATCTTTATTGTTGTATGTGTTAGGATTACAAACTGCATATATTGTATCATAAAATAGTTGCAGTAGTTTAAAGTAACAGATTTTTTATTTTCAGATGTTATTTTTAGCATATTTTAAGCTGGTATTATTATTAATTCTTTGCAATTCAATTTTATTTTAAATAGGTATAAATGTCTTTGAATTTCAGGTTCTGGAAAGACAAAACATCATAAACATAAGGGTATACTATGGCCGCATTCGTGCGGTATAATAAAATGTTCTACTTCAATAAGATAACATTCACATTCTGAACTACAATAATTCTTCTTAATTCACTGTTTCATAATCTGTAGAGATATGGGTAATAAAGTAAAATTGTGTGTACATGTACACCAACACATAAATAACTTCAGGCCATTCATTAAATATCGATTGCTCTAGAGTTAATCATAATTCTGACATCTTTGTGTTCTATGATTTGCTTTTAAAAATATTACCCAGCTTTCATGAGATTCTGAATTCTGAACTTTAGATATTCTAATGGTTCTTTTAACAAAAATCACTGTAGATTACAACACATCTCTGCACAGGTTACTAAATACCATTACACCATTGGATTATTTTAACAGTAAATGTTGATTGCCAGTAAATTGTAATGTTATTTTAATGTTTAAATGTGATTGAATTTGGCTGGTTATTAATGCTGATAAGATGACACAAAAAATTGGAACTGAAAAAACGATTTGAAATTACCATAGTGTGTTACACATGCATTGAATATCTTGAAATATGTATGGAAAGTATTTAATATTTCTCTGTTAGTATCTAACTTGCAGAAAATTTTGTTCAAACACAAACAGTTTACTACACATGTTTGAGTGGGATGATTTTAAATGTTGCACATATTGTTGGATATGCTATGTATATTAATCAGTGACTTCCAAACATTATCCCACCTTTGTACTGTTCTAACAGGCTAAATTAGTAATTTTGTTGATAGTAAAATATATGCAGTTCTACAGTTGTAATTATTTGATTAAGAAGTAAATGTGCAAATTATTAATTAGAAGTCAATTTATATGAGTCTATTTCCATTATAAAACATTTATTGAATTAATTGTAACTTTAAAGGAAGTGATTGTATAATTGTTTTATCATTTTTGCAGATAAACAGTCAAATGACAAAGATGAAAATCATGAAGACAAAGGTTTGTATGGATTCATACACATGTAATTATAATACATGTATAATAAATTATTGAAGCTCTCCTGGTCACACGAGCCATTGTGAGCTGTGACAGTCACTTAATATCAAGGTTGGCAAAAAAGCGGTCAATACTAGTATTGACCATGCCGGCGGTTAATACCGGGAAATACTGGCAAATACTGGTCAATACTGGCAAATACTGGGCAATTGAAATTTTGATAGGACTTTACTATAAAACTAGTCCCTACCTCAGGTCAATTAGTGAATTACTTGGTAAATGGATAGATATAGTCACAAGGCAGAAAGTCACTTATTTACTACATTGTAATAGGACAAAAAGTCACAATTAATTAGTTCATGAACATGGTTTAATGAAGATTTATCAAATATTAATTTAATCATACAACAGATATAGTCATTAACACCATGAAGTCAGTCACTTAAGAGAGACTATATAACATCTGGTTTTCTTAACAGTTATTTTGAAAGATGCAATTAAAAAAATTAAAAAAATTGTTTTATATATATATATGTTATATATTTATTAAAAAAAAACATTTCCTGCATTTAGAACAATTTTATCATGCTGTTGAATAGCCAGGAATTAATTCATTGTTTAAAACAATCTTTAGAAATCACTTTTATGACTTTTTTCCTGTTATGTCAACATTTATTAGGGGACAGTTGTTATAGTAATTAAACTTTTGACACCTGTTAGCCATATAATAGGTAATGCTCTGATAATCTATATTGCTAGTCACTTGTAATTCTATTTACCTGTAAAATTCAAACCTTTTCAAGAAAAATATATATCTTGATTTATACATGTTAAAAAGTTAATATCTGTTATATGAATGTTCATTCACTTTTTCAATAAAAAAAAGTCCTAGGTGACCTGAGTGGTCTGAGTATTTCATCTTCCCTGATCACCAGCCTATCAACTAAGGTTGTAAGTTCTAACTCCTCTCTTGGCAAACCAATCTTACTTGACTCATATATATAAAAAAGAAGATGTGGTATGATTGCCAATGAGACAACTCTCCACAAGAGACCAAATGACACAGAAATTAACAACTATAGGTCACCGTACGGCAGTATACTCTGGCATCCTCCACCATTAAAAACTTGATGCCATGATATAGCCATGTTTGTTGAATCTGATGTTTTAACACCAACAATCAATTAAAATATATCTAGTGAAAACACCAGACCAGTTTGAACTAAACATGTCCACAATTACTTTAAGGCATCTAGATTCAGTAGTGTGTTTTTTCTATTACATGTATGAATGAAAGTTTATTTCCATTCAAAATATTGCAATTCTAATAGTCTTTTTTAAAATACTTTACAATGAATAACCAAAAAATATTTTGAAAAAGATGGTAAAATCTTACTGGTACTCTTAATTGTTCAGTTGAAATCAACTTATCTTAACTTTTTAACAAGTGTAATTTTTTTTAAAACTTTACACATGGAACTGTTGCATTTGACCTTTAAGTCATTACATCGACAAAGAGAATAGTCTAGTTAAAAGTTTTTTTAGTAGTATTTGTTGTACAAAATATGTTTTATAAGTCAGAGTATAAGTTTAAAACTTTTTATCATTCAGTGCATTGTTTCTTTACAGTAAACACTCCAGCCCCACCTAAACCAGTGGTTGAACAGCCAGATGAAGACAAATCAGAAGAATCTGATAAAGATATACCACTAGAGACAGGTATGTACTTAAAACAGTATATGTTGTTATTGCACTTTTTCTTATTATGTATAAAACAACAGGAGATGTAGGGTATACATCAATGAGACATCAAAGAAACAACACTATAAAACTGAAGAAATTTGTTTTGTTTATTTTGGTTATCAGAGAATTTTGTGCTGATTGCAAATGAAAGATTGTTTCTTTTTAATTTGTTCTAAATTTTTATAGTCTCTATGATTTAGAGCTTTTGTTTTTGGGTTACTGTCTCAATGACACATATCCCATATCTACTTTTATACATATTTACAGGACAATATTGGGTTTTTAACAATAAAAATATGTTTGTACTAATATGTCGAGCTCTACATCACCCAGTCTAAAAAAAGTTGTGAATAGTTTTCTTTCCTTTTTCAATTATAACTGAAATATTGATATACAGTTCAAATTAAAATCTTCATGCTCAGCATTTTGTAGGGCTTCATTTCAGAAATCTTTGATTTATAGCTATCTAAAGTGCTTAACTATTGTGTCAAACAGAGAAACCATATTTATGCCCCCGCCTTAGCGGAGGGGGCATTAAGTTTTATCCTTGTCCATCTGTACGAACGTTTGTACGTCCCAAAATTGGTTTCCGTTCTCTAACTTTAGTTTGCCTCAACCAAATGTTATGAAACTTATACACAATGCTTATTACCACATAACACAGATCAAGTTTGAATTTTGGTGGCGTCACTTTTACTGTTCTAGAGTTATGCTCCTTTACAAATAGAAAAATTGCTGAAATTTTCGTTTCTGTTCTCTAACTTTAGTTTGCTTCAACCAAATGTTATGAAACTTAAACACAATGCTTATTACCACACAACACAGATCAAGTTTGAATTTGGGTAGCCTCCCTTATACCATTCTAGAGTTGTGCCCCTTTACAAATGGAAAAAATTGCTGAAATTTATGTTTCCGTTCTCTAACTTTAGTTTGCTTCAACCAAATGCTATGAAACTTAAACACAATGCTTATTACCACAAAACACAGATCAAGTTTGAATTTTGGGTAGTGTCACTTTTACCATTCTAGAGTTATGTCCCTTTTAAAATGGAAAAATTGCTGAATTTTTCGTTTCCGTTCTCTAACTTTAGTTTGCCTCAAATAAATGTTATGAAACTTATGTGCAATGCTTTTTAGGGCCCTGCCAAATGGCGGACGCCCTATAGTGATCAGTCAGTCCGTCCGTCTGTCTGTAACAAATTGTGTCCGCTCTATATCTAGAGAACCGTTATGATTTCAAGGTTTATACTTGATATGTATATTAACCAACACAAGAGGGTGTGTCATAATGTATGTACAACTTCCTAGGTCAAAGGTCAAGGTCAAAAACTTTGGTTTTAGTTGACAACCCCATGTCCTATGGTAAAGATTGTGTCTGCTCTATATCTTGAGAACCGTTATGATTTCAAAATTTATACTTGACATGTATATAATCCAACACCAGAGGGTGTGTCATAATGTATGTACAACTTCCTAGGTCAAAGGTCAAGGTAAAAAACTTTGGTTTCAGTTGACAACCCCATGTCCAATGATAAAGATACAAATTTTTTACCACACATTATTCACAGCGGGGCCCACAGAGATGACTCCCATCTCAATGATATCTAGTTACCACAAAACACAGATCAAGTTTGAATTTTGGTGGCTTCACTTTTACTGTTATTGAGTTAAGCCCCTTTACAAATGGAAAAATTGCTGAATTTTTCAGCAATTTTTCGGTTTTTTTTTTTGCGGTCGTATATTGGTATGACGTTGGCATCGTCGTCGTCCGAAAGACACAATGGTTTTCGCACTCTAACTTTAGTTTAAGTGAATGGATCTCTATGAAATTTTACCATGAGGTTCAATACCACAAAAGGAAGGTTGGGATTGATTTTGGGGGTTATGGTACCAACAGTTAAGGAATTAGGGGCCAAAAAATAAGCATTTTTGTAACTCCCAGACATAACTTGTGTGTTAGTGAAATTTGGCTGACATGGCAATATGCTGTGTGACTAAGTAATGCAAGCTTCTCCAAATAGAACAGAACTCACAATTTTTTGTTTGTTTAAGAAAGATTGATTTTTTATATGCCCATTTACGGGATGTATTATGGTATACCGTTGACAGTCTGTCTTTCCGTCCGTCCGTCGTCAACATGGATCTCTCTGACATTGTACCACAAGGTTCCATATCACAAAGGGAATGTTAGGATTGATTTTTGGGGTAATTGCCTCAAAATTTTAGGAATTAGGGGCAAAAAAAGGGGCAAAAAACAAGCATTTTTCTAGTTTCCAGACAATAACTTGTGTGTAAGTGTATGGATCTCTTTGAAATTGTACTACTAGGTTCCATATCACAAAGGGAAAGCTGGGTTTGAATTTGGGGGTAATTGCCCTATACGTTTAGGAATTTGGGGCCAAAAAGGGGCCTAAAAACAAGCATTTTTCTAGTTTCCAGACAATAACTTGTGTTCAAGTGTATGGATCTCTCTTAAATTGTACTGCAAGGTACCATTCCACAAAGGGAAGGCTGGGATTAAGTTTGGGGTGATGAATAATAAGGGGGTTCAAAAAATTTGGGGGAGGGATTTTTTTTTTCTTTAAAATTTTCCATTTCAAATTGGTTATTTCTGATTTATATATAAAAGCAAATAATAATGATATGGTTTGAATAGGTAAATTAAAAAATTTTAAGTTCTTAAGACGACATTCATTCTGTGTCAGAAACCTATGCTGTGTCAAATATTTAATCACAATCCAAATTCAGTGCTGTATCAAGCTTGAATGTTGTGTCCATACTTGCCCCAACTGTTCAGGGTTCGACCTCTGCGGTCGTATCAAGCTGCGCCCAGCGGAGCATTTTATTGTTTTCTAACTTAAGTTTGCCTCAAGCAAATATTATGAAATTTATACACAATGCTTATTACAACAAAACTCAGATCAAGTACAAATTTGGGTAGTGTCACTTTTACCGTTCTTAAGTTATGTCCATTTATAACGTTATATGCAAGCGAGGGCATCATCTGTGTCCCATGGACACATTCCCCATTTATTTTTTTTTTACATTCTATTTCAAACACATTCATCATATTGTATGTATTATTTGGCTGTCATGGCAATATGCTGTGTGACTAAGTAATGCAAGCTTCTCCAAATAGAACAGAACTCACAATTTTTTGTTTGTTTTAGAAAGATTGATTTTTTATATGCCCATTTACGGTACGTATTATGGTATACCGTTGACAGTCTGTCTGTCCGTCCGTCTGTCGTCAACATGGATCTCTCTGACATTGTACCACAAGGTTCCATATCACAAAGGGAATGTTAGGATTGATTTTGGGTGTAATTGCCTCAAAATTTTAGGAATTAGGGGCAAAAAACAAGCATTTTTCTAGTTTCCAGACAATAACTTGTGTGTAAGTGTATGGATCTCTTTGAAATTGTACTACTAGGTTCCATATCACAAAGGGAAAGCTGGGTTTGAGTTTGGGGGTAATTGCCCTATACGTTTAGGAATTTGGGGCCAAAAAGGGGCCTAAAAACAAGCATTTTTCTAGTTTCCAGACAATAACTTGTGTTCAAGTGTATGGATCTCTCTTAAATTGTACTGCAAGGTACCATTCCACAAAGGGAAGGCTGGGATTAAGTTTGGGGTGATGAATAATAAGGGGGTTCAAAAAATTTGGGGGAGGGATTTTTTTTTTCTTTAAAATTTTCCATTTCAAATTGGTTATTTCTGATTTATATATAAAAGCAAATAATAATGATATGGTTTGAATAGGTAAATTAAAAAATTTTAAGTTCTTAGACGACATTCATTCTGTGTCAGAAACCTATGCTGTGTCAAATATTTAATCACAATCCAAATTCAGTGCTGTATCAAGCTTGAATGTTGTGTCCATACTTGCCCCAACTGTTCAGGGTTCGACCTCTGCGGTCGTATCAAGCTGCGCCCAGCGGAGCATTTTATTGTTTTCTAACTTAAGTTTGCCTCAAGCAAATATTATGAAATTTATACACAATGCTTATTACAACAAAACTCAGATCAAGTACAAATTTGGGTAGTGTCACTTTTACCGTTCTTAAGTTATGTCCATTTATAACGTTATATGCAAGCGAGGGCATCATCTGTGACCCATGGACACATTCCCCATTTATTTTTTTTTTACATTCTATTTCAAACACATTCATCATATTGTATGTATTATTTGGCTGTCATGGCAATATGCTGTGTGACTAAGTAATGCAAGCTTCTCCAAATAGAACAGAACTCACAATTTTTTGTTTGTTTTAGAAAGATTGATTTTTTATATGCCCATTTACGGTACGTATTATGGTATACCGTTGACCGTCTGTCTGTCTGTCCGTCCGTCGTCAACATGTCGGACATTAACTCAAAAAAGCTTTAATCAATATGCAAGAAACTTTGGTGAATTGTTTATATCTATTGACATGAGCTCCCTTTCGTTTTTTATAAATTTCAGATTTACCGTTTCTGAGTTTTGGGGTTTTATTCACACAAGTCCACAAATTCTACAATTTTCCTTTTGAAAAATGGTTTTTATACGACCGCAAAAAAATTTTGTGGTCGTATATTGGTATGACGTTGGCGTCGTCGTCGTCGTCGTCGTCGTCGTCCGGCGTCGTCGTCGTCCGGCGTTGTCGTCCGAATACATATTGGTTTTCGCACTCTAACTTTAGTTTAAGTGAATGGATCTTTTTGAAATTTGACCATAAGGTTAAATACCACAAAAGGAAGGTTGGGATTGATTTTGGGGGTTATGGTACCAACAGTTAAGGAATTAGGGGCCAAAAAGGGGCCAAAAATGAGCATTTTCTAGTTTCCAGACAATAACTGTGGAACGGTGTATGGATCTCTCTGAAATTATACTACAAGTTTCCATACCACAAAGGGATGGTTAGGATTTGCTTTGGGGGGTTATGGCTCAAACCGTTTAGGAATTAGGGGCAAAAAAGGGGGAAAAACAAGGTTGTCCTGGTTAATGGACAAATACTTTAGTACAAAACATAATTTAAAGCAGTGTAAGGGAGATAAATCAAATACATCATTGAAATTATCACCCTTACACTGCTTTTAAATTATGTATAAAGTAATGGTTAATGAACAATAAAGAAAATCTAAAACAGTGTAAGGGAGGTAATCCAAATACAACGTTTTGGTTACTTCCCTTACACTGCTTTTAAATTATGTTTAAAGAAATGCATATTTATAAAGGAAGACCAGTAAAAATATCTGCAAATGTTTTCATCTTTTTTTTTTACAAAAAAATCCATATGAAAGATTTGACACTATATTTTTATTAATTCTATTATATAATAGATTGAGTTAGCACTATGGTAAATTTAAATGGGTAATTATGGTTGCCAACTCCATTGGAAATTTGAATTAAGATTATGACCATATCTTGAGGGAAAGAATTTTTTTGGGGGAAAAAGGGGGGGGGGGATAAAAAGAAATTGTGGGGGGCCAATTTTTTCTCATTTCAGATTTCAGAAATTAAAAAGAATTATTCTTCAAATATTATTTTTTTTTCAAATTTCAAATATTGAAAAATTTCAAGAAGTAATCTTTAATTGCACAGTATGGCGCATTAGATTTGTAAAATCTTTGATCACATTTATTTATTTGTTATGCTGAATCTAACAGTGTATTTAGATTTTTAATTTTGGGTCCAGTTTTCAAATTGGTCTACATTAATGTCCAAAGGGTCCAAAATTAAACTTTGTTTGATTTTAGCAAAAATTGAATATATGAGGTTCTTTGATATGCTGAATCTAAACATGTATTTAGATTTTTGATTTTTGGCCCAGTTTTCAAGTTGGTCCAAATTGGGGTCCAAAATTAAACTTTGTTTGATTTCAACAAAAATTGAATATATGGGGTTCTTTGATATGCTGAATCTAACCATGTATTTAGATTTTTTATTTGTGGACCCCGTTATCTAATTGGTTCATATTGAGGTCAAAAGGGTCCAAAATTAAACTTTGTTTGATTTCATCTAAAATTGAATTATTGGGGTTCTTTGATATTCCAAATCTAACCGTGTATTTAGGTTTTTAAATTTGGGTCCTGTTTTTTAAATTGGTCTACATTGAGGTCCAAAGGGTCCAAAATTAAACTTAGTTTGATTTTGACAAAAATTGAATTCTTGGGGTTCTTTGATTTGCTGAATCTAAACATGTGTTTAGATTTTTGATTATGGGCCCAGTTTTCAAGTTGGTCCAAGATAGGGTCCAGTATTTAAACTTTGTTTGATTTCAACAAAAATTGAATATATGGGGTTCTTTGATATGCTGAATCTAAACATGTATTTAGATTTTTGATTATGGGCCCAGTTTTCAAGTTGGTCCAAATTGGGGTCCAAAATTAAACTTTGTTTGATTTCAACAAAAATTGAATATATGAGGTTCTTTGATATGCTGAATCTAACCATGTATTTAGATTTTATATTTATAGGCCCCGCTATCAAATTGGTTCATATTGAGGTCAAAAGGGTCCAAAATTAAACTTTGTTTGATTTCATCGAAAATTGAATTATTGGGGTTCTTTGATATGCCAAATCTAACCGTGTTTTTAGATTTTTAATTTGGGTCCTGTTTTTTAAATTGGTCTTCATTGAGGTGCAAAGGGTCCAAAATTAAACTTAGTTTGATTTTAACAAAAATTGAATTCTTGGGGTTCTTTGATATGCTGAATCTAAACATGTGTTTAGATTTTTGATTATGGGCCCAGTTTTCAAGTTGGTCCAAGTTGGGGTCCAAAATTAAACTTTTTTTGATTTCAACAAAAATTGAATATATGGGGTTCTTTGATATGCTGAATCTAACCATGAATTTAGATTTTTTATTTGTGGGCCCCGCTATCAAATTGGTTCATATTGAGGTCAAAAGGGTCCAAAATTAAACTTTGTTTGATTTCATCAAAAATTGAATTATTGGGGTTCTTTGATATTCCAAATCTAACCGTGTATTTAGATTTTTAATTTTAAGTCCCGTTTTTTAAATTGGTCTACATTAAGGTCCAAAGGGTCCAAAATTAAACTTAGTTTTATTTTAGCAAAAATTGAATTCTTGGGGTTCTTTGATATGCTGAATCTAAACATGTGTTTAGATTTTTGATTATGGGCCCAGTTTTCAAGTTTGTCCAAGTTGGGGTCCAAAATTAAACTTTGTTTGATTTTAACAAAAATTGAATATATGGGGTTCTTTGATATGCTGAATCTAACCATGTATTTTGATTTTGGACATTGGACCATAATAGGTAAATTAAAAAAATTCAAGTTCTTAGACCACATTCTTTCTGTGTCAGAAACCTATGCTGTGTCAAATATTTAATAACAATCCAAATTCAGAGCTGTATCAAGCTTGAATGTTGTGTCCATACTTGCCCTAACTGTTCAGGGTTCGACCTCTGCGGTCGTATCAAGCTGCGCACCAGCGAAGCATTTTATTGTCATTTTGAAAGATGAGAAACTGAAATGAGATTGACAAAGCAATATTGTGATGCACAGATAATATATAATTGATTTATTTTATAGATGATAAGGATGAAGATAAAGATCAACAGATCAAAGCTGATTCAGAGGAAAAAGAACCAGTAAAACAGAAACCGACTGATAGACCTGAATATGCAAAAAATTCTACTACAACTACGTCTGAAACTCCTAAAGAACCAACAGATACAGAGAAAAAAGTGGGCTTGGAAGGACCTAAAAAAGTTGTAATAAAAAGTCCAACAGACAATAATCAAGGCCCAATCGTGGCCCTGGCATTAGGACTTGGTATTTGTCTAATGTTACTTATATTTGTTGGCTGTCGATTACGGACAGTTAAGCGAAGAATCAGACGTGGAAAAAGTTTGCATTCCAATGAAGCCGATTACTTGATAAATGGCATGTATCTGTGAAATGTTTATTGCTTATCATGCTTATACAGGGTCAGGGTTTTATATATATCCAAAAATGTAAAAGATTCTTTGAAAGGATTGTACTTTTTGTCTCACTTTCCTGTCCCAGTTTTATAGTAATCATATCTTTTCAACAGTGAAAACAGATATTCCATATTGCCAGATGTTTTACTAGAAATTTGGTCAAATATGTTGTTAAAATTTTGGATCCTTAAAATGATTTGAATGAAAAAAATTGTAAAAAGGGGAATCGAAAAAATTCTCTTTGTTCTAACAAATTTACTGATATAAATATTTGTCAGTAGGAAGCTATATTTTTTTTTATTACTGAATCATCAGTCAGTTACCAGAAAGATATTAGGTCACAAGTTTAATGATTTAGGCAAATTTGACTTAACTGTGTATTGTCTGTTTGCTGACATTTGAATTTCATGTTAAAATTCACCAATGAGGTAATAAAAAAACAAGTCAAGAATGTTGTTGAAATAGAACAATATCTGTTTGAGTATAAGATCTTCACATTTGATGCAAAAGTTTGTGTTTCTAAATCAGTGTCATTTAAAAGACAAATAAATGTTTGAACTGCTTTATTCATGGCAAAAAGTTAATATGATGTGTACACTGATTTATAAATTCAGTACAAAGTCAGACCTAAAGTTATTAACAGATGTTTTGATGACTTGTAAATTCAGTACATTTTACAACCAAACTGAGACATGTGTTAACTTTTTTTAACAACTGGTCAGTTCATTTTGAATTTAACCTAGAGCATTTTAAATTTGTCAGGTATTGAAATATTTATTTCCAAATGTGAAACAACTCTCTATAGGAGATTTACTTGAGTTTCTCTGGTGCAGTTTTGTTTCAAGACTTGATATTTTTAGAATTATACTTTATAGAACAACTTTTGTTAACACTCATTTGATATTGGTTGTAAAGCACCATACAGAGTAATAAATATGTTTTAAGAAGAACTAGAATAGCATGCTTGTGCTAGTTTGATAAGAAATGTATAACTAAATGCACTTTGATCTCTGAGAGTGAGAAGTGCTGGTTTTCTTTACTATTATTCTTTTATGTCTATCTTTCTTGTACAATCACATCATTTTTCTTAAATAGTATAGTTTCTTGTATATATTGACTATAATCAAAGTAATATTTGCCTTATGATAGCGAGTTAGTGGATATGTTAAAAGTTTTTGAGTAAGGTTCTTACACTTTTTAAGTGAATGTCTTTGCACAATTAGAGATAAGATTAAATACACTGTCTAATATTACCTAGCATGAAAACCTTATTTTTCTTGGCAGTGTTCATGTATAACAGCTTAGCTATTTAAGTGTGTAGTAAGTGCAATGGATATGTTTCTTTATTTAATACCTAATCCATGAATTATTTTTAGTCCCCTACTGACGAAGTCGAAAGAGACTTGAGTTTGCACTCCGTCTGTCTGTCTGTCAGTCCATCCGTCAGTCCGGGAAATCAGTTTTCCACACTTTTTGTCTTCGGGCTTAAAGATATTTATTTGATATTTGGTATATTGTTTAATCATGACAAGTTACAGATCCAGTTCAAATTTTGTTCTGGTCTGATGATTTTGTGCAGAGTTATGGTCCTTGGACTTAGAAAATTCACTCAAATAATCAGTTTTCCACACTTTTTTTCGTCATGCTTGAAGATATTGATATGATAATTGGTATATAGTTTTATCATGACAAGTTACAGACCAAGTTCAAATTTTGTTTCGGTCTGATGATTTTGTGCAGAGTTATGGTCCTTTGACTTAGAAAATTCACTTAATCAGTTTTCCACACTTTTTTTTCGTCATGCTTGAAGATATTGACTTGATGTTTGTTATATAGTTTACACCATGACAAGTTATAGATCAAGTTAGCATTTTGTTGCAGTACAATTAATTTTTAACCGGTAGGGAACTATTTATTGCCATGCAATACTCTCAGAATGCTTGTTTACCTAAATATGCAAAATTCTATGAATGAATATTTGGTTTTACAGCTTGCAAGTTCTATGGTTACAAGAACAAGTTTTACAGGCATACATTGAAAACTAAACAAATGAATGAAAATGTCTGCAAACAGCCTATTTCAGAAAATATAGGCAGTGCACACACTATTTGTTCACAGTTCAAACTGGTGAAGTTAAAAAATAGAATAAAAAATTGTTATGAAAACAGCCATTGAAACAATACAAACAAAAATTGTTGGATATTCTCTGGACATTGTATATTATACCTGTTTTAAAAAAAGATGTTAAATGTACCAAAAATCATGGGTATTAAATGTTAATGGAGTTGTGAACATGTGCAATATGTGTAAAATTGTAGTAAAATATATTTATATGCAATGTTTGTGATGTACTATTGTGTACTTTTCCTCAGAGTTACAGTGAGACCTGTCAAAATAGAACCCTATGAAATTTGAAAACTGTTTGAATTATCACCCAGTGTCATAACATACAATGATTATTCTTTTGGGATAATTTATTATTAGATTATATAATTTTGAAGAAAAAAATAATAATTTATTATTAGTTTATCTAATTTTGAAGAAAAAAATCAATTGCTGTTGGGTTTGGTTAAGACAGGTATCACTGTATATGAACTCTGTGAATTAGAAATTGACCTTATTAAAATTTTTACAGGTACATGTATCATAATGAAATTTTTTTCTGTGACATATTTTCTTACTTTGGAATTAGGGGAATTTTGTTTATTAAATGGTGAATGCTATTAATGTTACAAAAATGGCTTGGTCAGAAGACCCCAGAGTATTACATCTTGATCTTGATAGGTGCAGTTGTGCTCATTTATTTATAGAGAAATAAATTAAGTTTAGAGATGATTGTGTTCAAACCAGGTTTTGAAAAAAAGACAATCTAATGGTTTAGATCGAAGGCTTTTAATTATCGATGGTGAATCTCTCAAACTTATTAAGGTCTCCACGAAGAATAGAGATATATGAGGTTTATATGCATGAAAGGTTGATGAAGCGTTTCTACATGCTCATCTCCACCAGGTCAAGATGACCCAAAAGTAATTGCACCTTAAATTAAAGATATTTTAAAATATCATAAAATGGGAAGATTGAAAATTTTATACTGAGAAATATTTTTTTTAGTATATATGAAAGTTTTGAAGAAACCAGTGAATTTTGACATTGAGTATTTAGCCTTTATAACCAGCTTGGAAGGTAACTGATATATATGTTCCTGTTGAAATTTTATTGAGGCCAATTTCTGTAAGCCTTGTAATATCATATAAGTGGTTGTGTATTCTTTCTTTTATATGTTAAGTTTATCCATTCATAAATTTATTTCATTTATTATATATATAATAAGTAACATTTAGTTTAGTTTATAGTTTATTGTTATACTTGTAACAATGCTTTATTAATTCCATTAGTCTAAGAGAAGTGTGATTACAGTTTGCAATTTAAAGGGGGAGAGTGATGCTTTAGAATGAAGAATCCTGTGATAATGTCTTTCTGAAGTTTATAATGAAAAGTTCAAATTCACTGAAAGAAGAAAAGTTCTCAAACTATTTTAGACATATTTTTTCTATATTGAAATAATGTAAAGGAAATATTATTTTTAATATCAAAATATTAGATGTGGATTGTTCATGACATCTTTTCACTTTCTTTTAGAAAATCCTACAAATGTTTGTCTCCATGAATAACCTTAGCAACATGCATTTTTATGCTTTTCAGTACAAAAGTAATTGGACTCATTTGCTGGTTTAAGATAGATGAGGGGTCTAAATTAAAATCAATAGCATTTTTCAATAATTTGCCAAAATGCTATATAGATGAAAAGTCTAACAAATGAATTACATTCTTTTCACAAAATTTGTACTTTTAATTAAAGATCTAGACCACTTGTGTTCTACTATTTTACAATCCAAGATAGCTGAAGACACCAGATCTACCTTAATTATTACATTTAGTTTACAGGACTTTTTAATATTGATGATGGTGATACATATTGTCTTGAAGTTTCAACATCAATCTCAATGATATGAGTTTTATACTTCTTGTTAGTAACAATATTTCACTGATCCATTATTAATTTGAAGATTTGTGTGAAAAATCTATGTGTATTAAGGAATGCAGAAATATCTCAATTCAATTGTAACATAGATATATATTGAAATATCATTTATTTGATTGTGTTCCAATTAATCAGTGTTAAGACAAATTTTTTCACCCAAAGTTTATAGAGATTAGAATTGTTGCTTTATAAAAAATTGTTACCAACTATTAACCAGATTTGTAATTAAGTTGGGGTTTTTTGTAAAAGACAGGCTTCTCTTATTTTTTCATTTTATAAATAATCTCAGGCTTGGTAGATCTGATTCATTTTCAAACTTTATCCCACCAAACTTTGTATGTTTATATGTTTTGTAATTTTCTATAGTTAAATCAAAACATGACAGAAGTGGAAAATTTCTGTTTAATATTGGAAGAAAACATGTTTCATTTAAAGGGTAAAAAGTGATATTTTTTCTTTATCATTCCACTTTCTTCTGAAATAAAAAAGGAAGAAAACGATTTGAAGAAATCCACTTGATATTTTTCTTATACATTAAATGTACATAGTTTATTTTTGAGCTTATGTACAGAATTCCATAGGAGGAGTTTATTTTTGAGCCAATGTAAAAGAATTCCAAAGGAGGAACATTCCGAAGAGATATGTTAGCATGTTTCTGTTGTATTTTATACATTGTTTATGTTAGATTGTTTATTAAATAAATTTTGATAGAAAAGTTGTGCTTGTGTTGTTATTAAAAAAGAATGGTGTATGATATCTCAGACAGATCATCGGTGCTTTGACCTGATGGCATCAGATAGAAGCTGATTACTTAGAATTATTCTACAATAGATGATGAAACTACCCTCACCCAACAAAATTTGATCTCATTTATCAATCAACTAAAGTTGACACGATCATAAATTCAAGAGCAGTTGATTACATTCTTAATAATCACCAAAAGTTGACACTATCATAAATTCAAGAGCAGTTGATAAAATTCTTAATAATCACCAAAAGTTGACACTGTCATAACTTCAACAAAAGTTGAAAACATTCCCACCAATCAACGAAAGTTTACACTATCATAACTTCAACAAAAGTTTGTTACAATCTCATCAATTAACACAAGTTGACACTGTCATAACTTCAACAAAAGTTTATTACATTCTCATCAAATAACACAAGTTGACACTGTCATAACTTCAACAAAAGTAGAAAACATTCTCACCAATCAACAAAAGTTGACACTATCATAAATTCAAGAACACTTGATTACACTCACATTGCTCTAACACAGATAATCTCACACTACCATCATCCAACAAAAGTTGAGGACTACCATAAAGCTAGTGATGTGTTACCTTCACTTCAACCAAGTGGATATGAATTTTCATCATGCTTACAAGATTTATACAAAATACAGTTTTGCTGGAATTAAGTAGAATAGGAATAAATGTCAGCAGCTATTTTACAGCAGAAAATGGGAAATTTTTGCAATAGATGGCTCCATTCATGGCTTTAAGTGAGTTCATGCACTTCTACTGTAACATCATCAAGGTTTGGATACTGAGAAGACTCCCTCCCCCTCCAAAATATGACTACATGTGGTGGTGTGGTCACTGATCAAGTGTACTTAGAGTATAGAAATTCGCTCAACCCCAGACTTCTTCCATCCAGCAGTAAAACCCCTACTAAGTGGGGCATCTGTTTGGCTGTGCAGGATGTATAATTACACAATTACATAGTGGCAATGGGGATGTTAAATTTTTGTGCCTGTTTTAGGGAGTGCCAAACTCTAAGATAAAGATCCCTTGCAGCAACTCAAAGGGATGTATAAGGGGCTTGTTGCAGGGCAAATGTTTTGAGTCTATCCAACATATAAATTAAACAAGTTGAACTGAGCTCTTGCTTACTAATGATACCACCACTAAAAGTATTCTTTAAACAGGATGTTGATGAGCAATTGATGTGAAGATGTGTTACGATTGCAAATGAGATAACTCTACACCAGAGAGCAAATGATAATAAAAGTTAACTATAGATCACTGTACAGCCTTCAACAATGAGCAAAACCCATACTGCATAGAAAGCTAAAAGTGGCCCCAAAATGACAAATGTTCAACAATTCAAATGAGAAAACTTGAAGCCTGGTAACAAATTTCAGGGTACTCTGAATCATAGTTACTGAGCAAAATGTGACAAAATCTTCATACATTATTGTCTCGCCACAAGACCTAGGATTACTATCTGGCAGTGGTGTAAACTTTTTGTATAAAGCTTTATATTTCAAAAGGTTGAAGACCTGGATGCTTCATACCTTGTCTGCAGAAACTTTATGTTACAAAATTTTCATTTGTTATATGTCCATTGCCCTTGACCTCATTTTCATGGTTCAGCTACTGCTTGAAATTTTCTTTTGTCATGTGAAATCTCTTATTATGAGTAATATGATAACTATATTTGATATATGAGGATCATTGTAGAGAACCTTCTTACACCATTCCTGTCAAGTAATTTCATAATTAGCCAATTGTTTCAGAAAATATAAAAGTGAAGCGCTTCAGACAGATGCAAAGTGATGGCTTAAGATGTCAACTGTTGACCTAACATTTGTTCTTCGGGTTGAAAACCTACTAAGTCCTTAACACAGGTGAGCTGAAATACTCTCCTTCTAAGCAACTTCATAAAATAATCAGGCAAATATTAAGCATTAAATATTTATTTCAATAACATTCCTAAATAATACAACAGTTACATTTTAAAGACTACACAATAGTCCATAAAATGTTAAAAGTTTTAAGCAATTAATTTTATAACCATATAGCCATTCTAAATATCTAACACCAGCATTTCTCAAATAAATTTCATCCTATGGAATATTTTGTCATCAAATAAAACCAAATCACCGGTCATAGTATCTTATAGCACTTTTTTTACAGCTGGGGATTGGTAATAAGATTACACATTTAAATACTGATATTGTGGATACTTATAGCACTTTTTACAACTGAGACTACAAATTGAATTGATGCCACTCTAGAAATTATTCATCCCTCTGACAAGTAATCATTTAAATAAAGCTTTCTCACGAGCAGTCATGTGCAGAAATATCTTCATATTCATGAGACATACTTTTCTCTTAACTAAAAACTTTTTGTCTGGCTAACCTTTTTTCACAACTAAAATAATAACAGAATATTTAATAAATTTTTTTCTACCTATTCATGTTCAAGAAAGATTTACTAACAAGTAATGCTGATGTTTTTTCTTCATAAGTTCACAAAAGTTTTACTGGCAAATAACATTAAGGATTTGTCTTCCTAAATACTTTTCTTATTATGCATGTGATACAATATTCATATGTATACAATTACTAGTAATAAATATTCATGTATGCAATTAATGAATTATTCATGTATCACAGTATACAATTAATGAATTATTCATGTATCACAGTATACAATTAATGAATTATTCATGTATCACAGTATACAATTAATGAATTATTCATGTATCACAGTATACAATTAATAAATTATTCATGAAGTATTCTACATGTAATCATATACATTTCTAAAGCATAAAGGCAAACAAAAACAGTACAATTGAGTAATGTACAAAATATTTACATATTTTATGTTATATATTGTCTTTTCTGCCATGCAGTGCAAACTATTAAAATGAATAACATTTAATTGATAAAGAACTTTCAAAAACTTACAATACAAACAGATACAAACAAAATCACATCCAGGTCATTTAATTGACCCAGAAATTTAAATTATTAATGTGAAATTAGAATATGTAACTTTCTTTCTGTCAGAGTGAGAAAAAATTTGCCCCCTTAGTTTGACATTTCAAATGGTATAAACTGATTCCCCAAATAACTTTTTATCAGTTTAATTCTCCGAATAAATGTAACTTACTTTTTTGTTAATTTCAAACCATAATGCAATGGAAATAAAAGAACACAGTTCCAATGTCCCCAGCTTTGCTCATGTTTTATCTGTCCATGGGAAAAAAGAAAAAGAAATGGGTGTGCTCTTCAAAACTATTTTTAAATATCTTGAAGAAATGTAGGCTTAAAAGTACTTACAATGCAATTTTCCATATAATTAATATTTCCAAAGGGCATAACGTAGCGTGGAACAAAAAATTGACACACAAGTTCACATCAACTGGCCATAACAATAAATACATAAACACATATGCTAGTTATTCAAATGTACACTATGTTTTCATATCAAATTTACACATTTGCACAGGGTGTTTATTTTAAGCTCATTTTATTGTAAAATTTGCAATATATGAAAAAAAAAACACAGAACACCACTTCAACCTTTTAATAGAGTAAAACTGATATTAATGAAAACAAAAATGTCAAAATGAATAGACACTGCAATAATGGCATGTTTATTTCTGTCATAACAAACAAAAATATTGTAGACACATTATTAAAGTTTACAATTTTGATCAAACTTGTATTGTTTGAGACTATTTAAATGATTTGAACTGAAATACCAAATAAACAGCTGCGCCTAGAGCGCATGATACGCCCATCGTCTTGTGTGTGAGGTTTTATGCAATATTCATAAATCGTTTCTGAGATACGACGCGACATGTGAAAACCCCCCCTTTTTTTAATAAAAATATCAATAACTCTAAAATAAAATTTTGAATCATCACCAAAAAGTATACAGATCTTTAGATTAATATAATTAAGAAGTGTGTAAAGTTTTAAGCAATAATCATAAATTGTTTTTTAGATACGGTGCGACATGTGAAACCTCCCCCCCCCCCTTTTTAACAAAAAACTCAATAACTCTCAAATAAAATTTTGAATCATCACCAAAAAGTATACAGATCTTAAGATTAATATAACTAAGAAGTGTGTAAAATTTTAAGCAATAATCATAAATCGTTTTTGAGATACAGCGCGACATTTGAAAAAACACCCCCGTTTTAGTTACAAAGTCCCTTAACTCAAAAAGTTTTAATCTTATTTGCACCAAAAAGTATACAGATTGTTTGGCCATCAAAAGAAACAACTATTTTAAGTTTCATGAAATTTGGATAAGTCATTCTCAAGTAAGGGTGCGACATGTGGACGCCAGACAGACGGACGGACAGACAGACGGACGCCGAACATTTGAATACCATAATACGTCCCGTCAAAATTTTGACGGGCGTATAAAAATTATTTGTTTAATTTTTCCCCCTGTTTCTACTAGAAATACAGAAAAAAATACTCTGAGAACATTTAGTTTTAGAGAAACAAATATCAATACCATATTAAGGATTTTTTCAAATGAAAACAGTGGATATTGTCTGAACTGAACATTGCATAAATTGGAAACATGTGTAAACTGAATAAGGACATAGTAAAAATTCCTTTGTGATTTAACCTGTGTAACACCTGTCTAACCACAGTTCAAATTGGTTTCATCTAAGCTGGCTTCACTGTAAATAACATTCTTCTTGTGAACTTCATAACTTGTGAATGATACCTTATGTTGAGTATTTGTATAAATGTCTGAACGAAAAAGTGTCAGGGAATCATTGGATACAGCTTACATAGATAGCACTTGTTTTCTGGAAGATAATGTTGTCAGCAGCTACAATTCATCTTTACTGCTGCTAAATAAAACAAATGAAAAGATTACAAGTCATGAAATGTGTTTCTTGTGTGGTTAAATATGATTCACATAATATTTTATTTTGTGTGCTCTTCCAACCCCCCTCCTCCTTCAAAAAATTGGAAAGTGGAATCTAAATCTATATCAAAACAGTCTTTCACACAGCTTTTAACTGTAGTTGTTTCTACAATAGCAATTCAAGAGCTATATTTGTATGTACAATGTATGCTAAAATTTAACTTTCAATATTTGAAATACAAAACAGGATAAATGACCAGAATTTTACTTGGAAATCCAGTTAAGTTAGCATGATTTTGCTTTTGATTGTATGTAAGTTATGAGTGAAATGAGAAATCATGATACATACTATGTTTACTTTAAAAATAACTTAATAACAATAGTATTTAAAACATGCAAAACAATAAGGTCAAATAAAATTTGATTCACAGTCCTTTAGCCTTTAACCTAAGAATGTACTGCTTTCACACTATCACTTTTCTATGATCAGTGAATGGGGAAATCAAGAGTCAAAACTGTGGCATATATAAAAGTTTACAAAAAACATAAGTACTAAGAGCCGACCGTGCAAGACCCTCATGGGTAGTCAAGGACGTTAAAAAAAAAAACCTTGTCATTGTTGTGTACTAAGTTTCAAGTTGATGTGACATCAACTTCCTGGTTCCACTCATAATTTACATGCAAATTTGTAAATCCTAGTTCATGTATCTGAGAGGTTCTAAATAATCTAAATTCAATTGCTCAAACATTTAAATCATCAAAAACAAATCAAATTCTGAAGGAACCCAAATGTCAGTATTATCAGTTAGTATTCAACATTGAGCAACAACTTGTTGTGGACAATTGTTGAAGGATAGTCAGAAGGTTGTACTTTACTTGATATGATAAATATGTTATGATTTGACTTTTGAAATATGTCGTTTTTTCCTGTGAATAAAAAATATTAAATACTGTGGATTCATTATTATTCGTTTGATACCTATTTTCGTGGGTTTCGTTGGAAAAGGTGAACCACAAATTTAAATGTTCAACGAATTACAAAAGGTCTATTGCTTTGAATGCAGACATTTGCAAAACCACGAAATCAAATATCCACAAAACTGCAATTTTTCCTCAATCCACGAAATTTGGTACCCACGAAAATAAATGAATCCACAGTAAATGATTTCCATCCTCATATTTCAAAAAAAATATGTGGTTTGTGAAATACAAACATTTTGCATTGCTAAATGATAAGAAATTATACATTAATCATTTCCTATTAAACCACCACCATGTGTAATTGTAGGGATATTAAGGATATGATTATGACACAAACACACGATTCTGACAAGAAAAAATGGTCACATCTATAATTTTGAATATTTTTAATTGGTATTTCATCTAAAATTTATCATGAAAATGAAAACAAGTCATCCTTGCTATTTTTCAAAATAAAATTGTTCAATACAACTATCAGTTTTGGCAAAATAGGATACACACATGTTCTTCAAAAGGTTTTTCCTACAGCATAATCATAAATAGAACCATTTTTAATGCAATGAAGATATGCAGTACGTAAACAAGCAGTCAAACGAAATGGAATGATGGAATAACTAAGCACCAAAAGAATAATAACCACATGTAACAGAAGGAAGATCCAACATGCATATTATTTAAACCTTGGCCACTGTTTGTCTTTGCTTGTTAACGGAACATAGATAACACCCATAAGATTCTGCTTGGTAATGGTTCCGTCTTCATTCTTATCCACTTGTAACAGATGTTGGTGTTCTCCTTGTGGACCAACTGGGACAATTAATCTTCCACCAGGCTTCAGCTGCTCAACAAGCTGAAAGTACAAAGTTTATATCTTATAAGTAAGTACAGCATGTGAACAAAACTAACTTTTTATTCCTTTTATTCAAACCGATAAATTAAAACAAATTTCTTCTCCCACTTTCATGAAATTTGCACTAACTATCTCAGAAATATTTGTAATTTCTTATGATTTATGTTACATATATTTTTCATTTCATTAATTTTCTATATCACAAATGTCTCATGATGCATACACAATCCATAATACTCTACAATTTTCAATTACTTCGCCTGATTGGTGTAATGGTTTTTCCATTTTTATTGATACAAGACATTAAGAGCAAGAATACTTGAAAAAATCTCCTGTTCATAAGATGATCAACTAAACCCATGATGTACAATGTAGTTACTACAAAGGAGTACCGGTAGTTTCACAGAGGGGCAACATTGGCCAAAAAATTCTGTGAAATGTAAGTTCATTAGTTTTCATAAACATTTGTCGATAAATATGTTGAAAAAAAAAGTGTACTGTAATGATGAAATTCATAATTAAGGCTAACTTATGATAGTTTTTGCTTCAGACTAAAATGGTCACATGCATGGACCAACATAATCTTTTGTTAAGATGTGTTTCTCACCCATAGAAATCTTTTAATAACAAGAGCATTTTGGTAGAAGGACGCAGTGAATGTCTTCCAGGCCCTACTCATATATTTCCCTTAATAAACCTCATTTCTATGATATCAACTTACAGCCTCTGGTAAATGTGGAGCTGCTGCTCCAACATGGATGGCATCGTATGGGGCCTCAGGAGGGTAGCCTTTTCTACCATCTCCAGCCACTAAAACCATCCTACCAGATTCCATCAGTTGTTTTGTTATTGTATTTTTCTTCATATTTTTAATGGACTCATCCACTAGTTCTGGAATATGATCAATGCCAACAGCTTTCCCATTTTCTCCAAGCTAAAATGACAAATATATAGTTGAGTGGAGAAAAATATTGTCAGATTTCTAAAAATTACTAGCTCATGTAGCTAAAATTGAATGATTGTTGGCCTCCTAATGGCATCTTAACACTTTCCCTATCTAAGTGAATCACAGAAAATGTTAGTTTTTAAGTGCTTCTTATTATCCTGATACTCAAGGTCACCATTATAGGGCAACGTCTTATTACTGGTGAACTGGCATTTATATGTTAATTAATTGCTGGTATTTTAGTGGCGAGAACCGTATGCCACATCAAAATACTGTTTTTTTTTAACTAGAGGCTCCAGAGCTTGAATCACTGCTCACCTTGCAAAGGTAAAAATGTAGAATACCATTTTTTCTCAAATAAAAGGTATAACAAAGCAGCTGTAGTTCAAAGTCTAGCCAATCAGAAACAAGAATAGGCAGAGGCAGCCATTTTTTTGTTGAAGAATCAGTACAAAAGGATATTGTCAAGAACATTCCTGCACAGTTTTGTACTACTCTGTTCACAGGTTCCCCAGAGGAAGATTAAAATGTGAAAAGAACATACACCACAGATATATGACCATCAGCCAAATAAGATAATCAAAGTGCTTGTGAGCATTGAAGGGTAAATCTTGCAAATTTTGAGAATTTTAAAATAAAATATTGAAATTGTATTTTGCTAGGCAAGTTGAAAATTTGAGTTGGAGTTATCTTCCTTTGTTCATGATTGTACATATGTAGTTAAGCCTATTTTTTATAACAGATTCAAGGTCTCCAGATTCATACACAATGCATTACTTACGTAATTTTTAATTAGTATGGTAATTCAAATACACATCATACTGGAACTTAAATATCAAAGTATAACATATCATCAATTAATTGCATTACATTGATTGGATATAGGATCTAAATAATGATCATTTCACTGCACTATTTTGTTTGAACTATCAAAGGTAGTGGTCAACCTGGGAAGATATTGGTTTTGATCTTTACCCTAAAACTTACCATTATAGCCATACAAGCTGTTAAATAACCACTCCCTGATCCTACGTCTAACGCCCTTTTCCCTTCTGTCAAGTGATTTGCTAGTAACTCTAAGGCATGAGCATGCTGAAATGTAGGTCAATTTTTACTTTATTAATCTGTATAAATCCATAAGAATTCAGAGATTAACTACAATCATGCAATACTTGTGACTGCATGCTTCAAAACCATATGGTGAAATTTTGGAAACCTTTGTACATCTATCTGTAAAGTAAAGATTGGAATATAAATGAAGGTTTAATACAGATTTTTTTCATATCCAAATAATAAAGATTAAATTCGGTGTGGTCTTCCCTTATGTTAATTTTGTAGGAAGATATTAATATTGGAGATGATTGGAGAAAAGAAAACATATGTGTGTGTTGTAAACTAATAACACTTACATGTACATACCCATCTCAATTTTTTTGTGAATAAAATAAAATACTTACACAAAGTGACTACATAGTGTACCACCATAACTACTTGTCAACCAAGGGCAGGTAATTTGACTTAGCGAACTTATAGTATTTACCATATGAGGGGCACTAATGGTAACTGCATATCCAATGGATTGAGGGGAATCTGCATATGCATTATACTTAGCAAAGCTTCCTCTATCCACTTGTTTCATAGCCTCAATAACTTCTGGCGTTTTTAAAATTCCATTTCCTAAAAAATACAAAATACTTTGTTAGTTCTGAACACTCAATCTTAAATAAAGTATAAAGTAATTTCTGGACTCCCACTAAAAAAATAAATATGGAAAAAGTTTAATTTGTTGATTTATCAGTATATTTTGGACTACTCATCATTTATTTTGTTAATTCAGAAACAAAAAATAAAATAAAAAGATCATAAGTTCTCATTCTTTTTTTCTTTTTTACTGTCTGATCTTGTTCATTATGGAGAGGGTTCAGTATTAAAACCCTGCAAAATTTTAGTGTGTACCTGTCTCAAGCCAGGTTGTTGCTGTGCCTTCATGAAGTTTTACAGAAATCAATGGTTTCTGTAATTTGGACATCTCTGTTGTATTCATTCAGAACTTAGTCATTATACATTGGTTGATATAGAGCTTGCTATACATGTAGGCATTTTGTTCATCAAAATCTATCATTAAAGAATGTATGGTTTAAACAGAATCTTCATGCCCAGCATCTCTTTTTATTCATACTTTTTAACTATTATGATTCAATATAAATTTGCTAGGGTCTTAACTCTAAAGGAATAACAATTTCAGGGTCTGTGTAAGTAAATCTTTTTAGAATTCTGAAATTTTGATTATAAAATATACTAATTAGTGATCATTAGTGGATAATAGACCCAATTATCCCGAATTACAGTAAGAAAATAAAATAAAATAAAAAAAAAAAATCAATACATGTATACTAATGAACTCAAAATCGTTAACTTTTTTTACTAACTTTTTTAGTTTCTCGCATTTGCGAAGAAATCTCTCTCTTTCTTCAGGTCTTGTTTGTCAAAGGAGTTTGAGTAAAATATAGGAAGGAGCATCATATTGTTTCCTGCAAATTTGTTGTTTTTATTTACCGAAAGAATACTGCCAGTTAAACAATTAAAATAAATTCCTAACATTTTAAAATGAGTCTGGAGCTTATTCAACATACGAATTTATAGCAAACAAAATGTGTTCTCTTGAGACTCGCCTGATCAATCAGTCAGATTTCAGTATCTGATAAGAATAACAAGATGATTTGGTATCTTCGTCGGTTAAAGATATAAATTATAACAACTTTATTTTGATAATTCTTTGACATGAAAAAAAAGTTACCTGATGATAGTGTTTCTTTGTTTACATTGAAAATGATGTCACAAAAAAAATTCAGAACAACAAGACCAACATCAGAAACGTTTCTGCATTTCCGTTACTTTTTCAACAATTCTGGAGTTCATGAGTTAAAATATGCTTGAATTCAAAAAATAAATTTATACAGACTTCATCCTCATTCACAGGTAACACCTGCCTCATATTAAATGCTACACTTTGAATATCAAAGTCTGTTAATTGAGGTATACTTTTACAACCACTGTTTTCACCGAAAGCAATGTTCAACAAGGAAAACTCAAGAAAATTCATTAATGTAGTCTCATTATTATCTTTTAAATATCTGAAATATAAATTGCAAAATTCAAATTTTGATCTGAAGATGAAGTGCAGTATGTTCTCATTTGCCAACAAGGGAAAACTGATGAACTTGCCTGTAATTCAGTGGTTATCGTTTGTTGCTGTATATCATATTTGTTTTTTCATTCATTATTTTGTACATAAATCAGGCCGTTACATGTATCTTTCTCGTTTGAATAGTTTTACATTTGTCATTTCGGGGCCTTTTAGAAGGCCGTACGGTGACCTATATTTCTTATATATTTCTGTGTCATTTGGTCTCTTGTGAAGAGTTGTCTCATTGGCAATCATACCACATCTTCTTATTTTTAATGTTACTTCACAATCAAAGAGATTTAATATGGTGTATTCCATACTTATACATGTCTCAGACAACTTCAACTATAAAATACAAAATGATCATTAAGTTTACGATTAATCTAATTAAATGATACATAACAATGCTATATAAATGGGTATGAGCTGGTTGAAGTACTAATTGTTAAAAGCAGTGGCGGATCCAGAAATTTTCATAAGTGGGGGCCCACTGACTGCCTAAGAGGGGGCCCGCTCCAGTCATGCTTCAGTGATTCCCTATATAATCAACCAAATTTTTCCCACAAAAGGGGGGGCCCGGGCCCCTGGGCCCTCCCCCTAAATCCGCCTCTGAAAAGTATGAGTTGTCATGTTCCTGTTTAAACTGCTTTTTTTTATAATAGGCCCTTTCATGGTTATTGCAGCCATATTGAATATGTGCAGATTTTCATAATGGAGGTGAAAATGCTTTGAAAAATACAGGAAAGCATCATTGAAACAGAACAGTTGCTTAGAAACATGCATACATATTTACGAACATCCTGGCACTTTAAATTTCAAGGAGATGAGATTCTCAGGGTTTAACTGTATGGGAATTCAAAATTTTTAACTCCAATTTGAAATAGTTTTCCATTCTTTAAGGTTCATCACAACCTTTTAGCTAATATGGCCGTATTTACACCACAAATTTTACTCTGAGTAGAGACAAACCTGTGCACCTGGTAAAGTTTTAAGGCATGGCAGGAATTAGATAATTAAATTTTAAATGCATTTTATGTTTCAGAAAATTATAAACTTTTCTGGATTTTGCTATTCATTTTTTTTCATTCCTGCAGAAGGTGCCAAAATAAACTAAGTTGGAAAAGAGGTTTTGCGAAGCTCCCCTCATATAATAAATGTTGTGAATAGTATTGAATTAAATGGACAATAGATGGACAATAGACATCTGCAAACAACAGGTGATTAAAGCTGTGTAACTGAGTGGACCGTATCAAATGAAACTCATGTGTTTATTTTGCTATCTTCTGCAGACTGGAAAAAAATTCACATCAAAATCCATGTTAGTTTTGAATTTTCTGAAACATAAGACTACATATAACTTTTATATATCTAGGTCCTGCCATACCTTAAAACTTTCCTAGATGCATCAGTTTGTCTGTACTCATAGTAGATTTTGTGGTGTAAACACGGCCATATTTTCAATTCCTTTTGATGAACCTTAATCAGCAGTATTAGACTCTTTTCCTTGGTTCATATAGTTTGGCAATTTTGACTTCTCTTGTTCTTGGGTCATTTTTAAGAGGGAATTAACTCCTCTTCATAGAGTAGTAAGCAAACTCAGGAGGTATTTTGTTTAGCAGGATTAGGCCATAACTCCTTTTACTTAAAGGGTCGAGTTGGTTAAATGTTGGGTCGAGTAGGTCTGTGGCGACTTAGCAATGAGTAAAGTCCTCATGTTATAGTCAAATACTTACTTTTCAAGTTGTTAATCAAGTCAGTGTTATTGTTGCCACTCGAACGCCATGCCATGACGGGAAATCTTGTAAAAATTGATCGAATACCTATCAAGAGAAATAGATTTGAAACAAACTTTTGGCACAGTTGCCGCAACACCATTTGCAATCGGTCTACAAAAGTTTCAATTTTCTGTATGCATACAACAGTTTATAATTCCATGTAAAAGTTTGATTTTGCACCAACTTTAAGCATGCACTGAGATATCATGCAAATTTTCATATGCCAGGAGGGTTGTATTTTTATGTCGCAGAAAACCGCAAAAACTGGATTCACTTAATTAAGAACAATCTGGAGAAAACCGAAGGAAAATATGTTTTATAGTTGTGTAGTGATAATTTAAGGTTCCCGCATGGTAACATTGTTCACAGGGTGTCAAAGATCTTTAACGTTGAAATGATATATATTTTCAAAATCCAGACATCTCAGTTGAAATGATATATACATTTCAACTGAGATGTCTGGATTTTGAAAATTAACAAAAGAACCAAGACAGGAAGACCACTTGATTTGAAACAAGAGGTCCCTAACAACCTGAATTACTCACCCACCTTTTTCAGTTATCAAGAAGCACCTCAAATTATATATTAATTGCTGATAATTTTTTAGTGTTTCAAGTTTCCTTCCTATCTTTTATAGTTTCCGACATAAAATGCAAACTTTGAAAATTAATCCAAAAATCATATTTTAAGGGCAATAACTCCTGTAAGGAGTCATCCAATAATTAGGTCATATATTCATTTTTTGTTGATCTTGTAAAATATTGCTGGTCACATTTGTTGTTATAGTCTTCCTATCTATTATTTATTAAGATAATGGACAAAAAACACAATTAGCCAAAACTTATTATTTAAAAGCAATAAATCGTGTAAGAAGTCATTGAATGGTCTCGGTCATGTAGGCATTTTTGTAGGTCATGTAGGTCTAATATTGGTTTTTTTTATTTATTTTTTTTATCTTTTAAGTGTAAATTTATCTATTAAAATTTACAGGATAACAGGTAAAAACTCAAAATTAGTAAAAACTATTCATTTTAGGGCATTAAACTCCTAAATAGTCATCTAATGGTTTTGGTCTTATTAACATTTTTGTACATTTTGTATTTGCTGACCAGGTTTGCTCTCTACAGTTTTTACCTTATCTATAACTGTTTTTTACAATAATAGACAAACACTCAGAATTTAGTTTAAAATTATCATTTAATTAAGGGCAACAACACCTAAAAGGATTAATTCTTATAGGACTTCAATCATATTGGATTGATTGATTGTTGGTTGCAATTTTTTTATTCTACTCATTAGTAGATCTGTTTTGCTGATCATTTTGTTATTTACATCTTCTATCTATTACATTTCTGCAAAAATAAAAACCCCAATACATGTATACCCCAAAATTGGTAAAGTCATTCAAAGGCAATAACTTCTAACAAGTCTCTCTCAAGAGCCTGAATCGCTCACCTGTATTTCAGTGGAGAAGATTTCTAAATGTTAGCAAACGTTGATGAACAAATTGTGTAAAATTGTCTTTAAAGGGCAACAACTCCTTAAGGGGTCAATTGACAATTATGGTCATATTAACTGTTTTGTAGAACATTATTGCTGCTTACAGTTTATATATATCTATAATAATATTCAAAATAATAACAAAAAACTGCAAAATTTTGTTAAAACTACCAATTCGGGAGCAGCAACCCAACAATGGGTTGTTCGATTTGTCTGAAAATTTCAGGGCCGATAGATCTTGTCCAATTAAACAATTTTACCCCATGTCACATTTGCTCTAAAAGACTTAGTTTTTGAGATATAAGCCAAAAACTGCATTTGACCCTTATGTTCTATTTTTAGCCATGGCGGCCATGTTTGTCGATGGATACAAACTTCGGATACAATTTATAAACAAGATACCCTAAGGAACATTTATTTAAAGTTTGAAGGTAATTGGCCAAGTAGTTTCAGAGGAGAAGATTTTTAAATGTTAGCAAACTTGATGAACAAATTGTGTAAAATTGTCTTTAAAGGGCAATTACTCCTTAAGGGGTCAATTGACAATTATGGTCATATTAACTGTTTTGTAGATCTTACTTTGCTGAACATTATTGCTGCTTACAGTTTACATATATCTATAATAATATTCAAAATAATAAAAACTGCAAAATTTTGTGAAAACTACCAATTCGGGAGCAGCAACCCAACAATGGGTTGTTCGATTTGTCTGAAAATTTCAGAGCTGATAGATCTTGACCAATTGAACAATTTTACTCCATGTCAGATTTGCTCTAAAAGCTTTAGTTTTTGAGATATAAGCCAAAAACTGCATTTGACCTCTATGTTCTATTTTTAGCCATGGCGGCCATGTTTGTCAATGGATCAAAACTTCGGATACAATTTATAAACTAGATACCCTAAGGAACATTTAGTTAAAGTTTGAAGGTATTTGGCCCAGTAGTTTCAGAGGAGAAGATTTTTGAAATAGTTTACGACGACAGACGACGACGATGGACTGCAAGTGATGGCATAAGCTCACATGGGGCCCTTCGGACCCCGGTGAGCTAAAAAGGGTCATCTGAAGATTTTGGCCATTTAATTAAAGAACCTTTGAGCACGCTCACATTCCCAATGCCCCCACATTGTCACTGGGCAAACAAAATCTCACCAGATGCCTTAGTTCAAAGACTCATAGCTCCTACAAAAGTCAACTGATAAAAATTTCTTGTGGATATGCACATTTACATATTATGTCCTTATTATCTACAAAGTTTCATAAAATTCTGTTGAGTGGTGACAGAGGAGTTGCGATGACAAACTCTTGCAGTAGTATATTTAGGCAAAAATTCCAAGTTCAAAGGGCACAACTCCTAAAATAAAAATTGAATCACAATTTCCAGTCGATATGCACATCAACATAATATGTCCTTACTATATACAAAGTTTCATGAAATTCTGTTGTGTGGTTTCAGAGGAGTTGCGATGACAAACTCTTGCAGTAGTTTATTTAGTCCAAATTCTAAGTTCAAAAGGGCATTGCTCCTAGAACAAAAATTGTGTCATAATTTCCTGTCGATATGCACATTTCCATATTATGTCCTTATTATCTACAAAGTTTCATGAAATTCTGTTGTGTGGTTTCAGAGGAGTTGAGATGACAAGAACAGGACTGAGGGATGGACGGACGGGTCAAAAACATTATACCCTACAGAACATTGTGTTGGGTATAATAAGGAGATGTGGTATGATTGCCAATGAGACAAATATCCAATACAGACCAAATAAAGTGGATTTAAGCAATTATAGGTCACTGTATAGCCATCAACAATGAGTATAATCCATACTCTAAAGTCATGTATAAATACCTCCGACATGTAGAAATGTGAAACAATTCAAACGAAAAAAAACAGCTGCCTGATTTGTGACAAAATAATAAACGAAAAACAGATATAACAGACAGCAACCAAGGACAACCACTGAATTAATGGCTCCTGATTTGCATATTTACTTTTTTGTAGATCCTGTCCTGATGATTATTTTTGCTGTTTACAGTTTTCTTTCAATCTATTAAAGGTTTGCCAAAAAAAAATGGATAAAAATCATCTTTCAAGGACAATTACTCCTCTCCTAAAAGGAATCAAATGACGATAATAGTAGATTTTGTCATGCTGAATTTTTTTGCCATGTACAGTTTCCTTCTTACTCCTATATTTTCTGCAGAAAAAAAAATCGTAAGCAAAAATAAGGGGGGGGGGGCCTTGCCCAAAGTGCCTGCATTTAGAACTAGATGAACAATTTGTAAGTGATCTTTTGTTTGTTATATTTTTCAAGTTTGATTCTGGATGGCCTGGCTGTTTTTGAAAGAAATAAGCAAAAAAAAAAATATATATTTGTAGAATGCAACTGCTCTCATGGTCATTGCACAAGTTTGCTGAAAAATGAAAACATCCTTTTAATAACTTTATTCACATATTATCTAACAATTATTACCAGTTATTATTTTACAATCAGTTTTAAGTAAATAAATCAAGCATACATGTTTATGTATAACAACATTTTCTGTTTCAAAATAAAAATTCATTACAGTACACAGTAGATTTAGGTACACAAATCAAATTTTAGATTCCCATACAAAAAGTTTCAGAAGAGGGCAGATTAATTTTTTTTAAAACCAAAATTGGTAGGAATTTGATAGAAATATTTGAAAATATAAAATAAACTTAGAAATCAAAGAAAAATGTTCAGAAGGAATGGGAATAAGAATAGAAAAATTAATTTCATGTGGACTTATGATACAATACATGTAATTGTGATATCCTCTTGTTACAAACAAGATATTTTATGCATATTGGGTGTGAAATAAATGTGGTGTTAATACAAGAAAAAGATTCTATACTAAATTAATGCAAACTTGTTAAAATTATTTTCACAAACTTAAAACTAATAATTTCGTACCTCAGCTCATAACTGACATATAACAAAATCAGAGATACTTGTATATCAGGAAACTAAAAATATTAATTTTCTAATGGGGGTCTCATTGGGGGGTTCTGATCCCGGATCCCGCTTACTGTTTTGTCAGATTCCCATATCCCGCTTACACTATGTGCATAATCAATTCTCATTTTTTTGTATAATTTCCTGTGTCCTGCTAGACTTCATTTCCCGTTTTCACGGCACAATAATTTGACTTTCACTTTCACGCCTACAAAAAATCGGCAATCCCGCGTCACGCTTAGACCCCAATGAGACCCACTCTAATGGGGATATAGTGTAAAAAACTGTAAGTGACCAAATGTAAAACTAGTTTTACTCATAGAGTGTTCATTTCTTCTGATTTCATGGTTTTATAAAAAAAAAAGAAATATTAATTTCTGAGGAAAGGGATATTTTCCATCATTTCTTACATAGACAGTAACCACAATTTCAAAAACTCAAGAACAATTGATGTTTTCCACGAACCTGGAAAATTGAATCAACACATATAAATCATACCTTTAATTTAATGTTCTCACAAGTATCTCAGATGATCAATTAACTATCTTTGACAGATGACCAATTCTTATACAATGTACTCGGTTATGATTTCAATAATGAAAAATGGAAAAATTGTTAAATTGAGGCAAAGAATTGGATAATTTGAGCTAAAATATCTTTTTTTAAAATTGCCTTTTTAACTTCATGCTTAAATACAAATACAAAGGTGAAAGAATACAAACCAACTTTCATGTTTTTCATTTATGATTGTATTTGAAATATTTACTGGTATAGCCAGTTTTCACTTAAGACAAGATACATTACCGGTATATAACATTAGCAGTGATTCAACTAAACAATGGTCACAGAACATAAGACCACCTTTCTCTCTAAAGGACCTGAAGAAATTTGAAAATTTTAGTCAACTTCTTTACAGGAATGTTCTAATTTTTTTTATAATAAACCGTTACACAGAGTTATGTCTCACCTGTCAGCACAAAATTCACAAAAAGACAATCTAATGAGCAGCAACATTGCTTATCAATTCAGTCGCTGGACCATGATCTAGTGGGCAGGGCCTGAAAATGGTCGACAAACTGAGATGTAGACAGTATTGTAACTTAATAGAAATATCCTTGTCTATTGTTAGTAGTTTCTATCAATCTAACTTAAGCAGAAAACTTAACATTGATAATTAATTCAGTCACTGGACCATGACCTAGGGGGCAGGGCCTCAAAATAGTCAAACTGATATGTACTGATAGTAATGCAACTTTATATCAAATATCAATGATCTATCACAAGTAGTTCCTATCAAACTAACTTAAGCCGAAAACTTAACAATTGTTGAAGCCAGCATCGTCGCCGGAAAATCAATCCCTATGTCTCGCTTTCCGCGACTTTCGTCAAAGGCGAGACATAAATTGAAATTGAAAAGCTCCAAAAGTCTAGCTTGATCACTGAAAAACTGGTCCCAACTGAGTGACTTAAATGCAAAGAAGCATTAAGATAATGATACACTGACATGTCAGGTTTCTTTAATTCACATATAGAGTACATATATACATGTATTAGTGGTAAGCTGTTAAAATTGGTCCCTTGTGTAGTCAACCAGACCCTGAGGAGAATCCTGGTGAAGTCTGAATAGAAGCATCTGATGTAGGAACAGCTTTTCGTCTCTTTACCCGTCTTTTAGTACTCTTTTTGGGACTACCTACAATTAAAATTGGCATGTCAATTACATCCAAATATCAGGTTTTTTTTTCTGAAGCACTTCATTTTCTAAGTAAAACACAGATACGATCTGTGTTATCTGTGTTAAGGGATCATCATCATTTTATTTAAACTAAAATCAACTATCCTAACTTTATCATATCCAAAACAACAAAAGTGAAGTGAAAAGGAGAATCAAACTGCCTAATATACTTGAGTGTATTGAATTGTTTATAGGTTGTATGCCTCTTTTAGTCTGAAAATCAAGGGATATATCATTTACACTCAAAGCCAGAATTTAACATATAGTGCTTTCCCTGGGTACCATATACATTTAATGGAACAACCCTGACCAAATTTTAAAGGTAAAAACACCAAAAGCTTAAAAAAAAATAAAATAAAAAAAGACAGGAAATGACAGAATGGTGTTGCATTTTCAGCTTTGGGTTATACTCATATATCATTAATTTGACTTACACAATTTAACTTTACAAAGCAATCGGTAACGAAACTAGACAAACTGATACCAGCAACAGTTATATCAAGTATTACTCTCTATTGGCTTACAATACAAAACAATATATGCATGCAAATGCAATATGAACAAGACAATTCTAATGGCTTTAGTTGAATTCAAATATCATATAAATTCACCAAAACGTTGTCTTGCACATTAACATCATAGAAACAACATGACGCCATATGAAAAATTCACAGTAATAATTAACACAGAACACATTTTTGCTTGGTATATATAAGTTCTCACATTTTGAATAAAATTGCAAAAATTTACCACGTACTTTCTTAATTGAGCACCTCTCAGTAAAAATAAAACTTTTGTAGCTACAATAAATAGATCAAAGAATTTTGTGCAGAATGAAACAAATAAGTTAAACTGTATTAAAATTTCCTGATTCTTTTATTCTTTTATATCAATAGATTTATAGATTTAAATTGATTTCTCTAATTATCTCCAGCACTGAATGCAGAGTATGAATTGTATTTAAATGAGTTTGTAATTCTCTAACAATGATTAAATTCTTCTCATGATGTCCAGAAATATTGTACTTCCAAATGAGAGTGTAATAGATTTCCTGTGAAACCATTTTTACTTCAGAGCCAAAACAACATTTCTAAATCATGAAATAATACAACTACTTTTTGAAGATGATTTATCATCACTTTCTGAATGTTTTGAACTGTAGACAATGTTTTCACCTTTCTTTACTTTTGATGCTGCAGCTGCTGCTGGTGACCTAGATCTCGACCTTTTTCTTGCTGCAAGTGATAATTTTGGCGTTCCATGTCTAGAAGCAGGTTTTCCAGGTACTTTCGGAGATGTTATTTGTTTGGGAGTATTGACAGGTGATTTTATTTGCCTTGGTGTGCTAGCAGAAGGCGATTTTATATTTTTCACAGTATTTTTCACAGCTTTAGGCTTTGGAGTAGATTCCTTTTCTTTTTTGGAAACTCTTGCTGCAGATTTTACTTTTTTCTCTACTGGAGAACAGGGTTCTCCTGCACTCTTTCTTTTCTGTGCTGTCTGGAAATGAAATAGATTAAAGGATATAAAGGATCATTCAACCTTTAAACAAAATTCATAAAGCGTTATTTTCATTTTTTACGGTAAAATTATTCATTTCTGAATGAAGTCCTTTTCAAATCAAATATGTACAGAGTCTCTGCATCTCATCTTGTGTTCTCAAATAAAGTAGAGTGAAATTGTGTTAACACTGCTATCATTTCTATACAATTATTTTAAATACTGATAAAGGCAATTAACAAATCCCTTTTTATACAACGTTTATCCTATATTTGATCATGTTGACCCAATAAAAGATCATTTCAATAAGAAAAACAAATAAATTTTAGCTTCTTGATTTTTTTGTAAAAAACCATTGTTACTTTCTTGACTTTATGTTCCTATGTTATAGTGCTTGATGTTAAAATAGTAATGTTATATGGACTGATCATCAGTTTTTCATACCACTAAAGTTTAACCAACTTAGTCATTTTAGCAAATGTTTATGTGACTTCAAATAATTCATTAAAAAAATCAGGTTATCACATATTGTAAACAAGCAATGGATGTCCACACAATAACTAATTCAAACTGAACTTTGTAGATAAACAGTATACTAAAAGGACTACTTTTTTGTAGCCACTACAAATAAATTTGATATTTTCTGACACTGTATAAAAATGGTTATATACTGAAAATTCAGAAATTATTGCGAGGTTTTTATTATTGCAAATAATGCGACTGGGAGGGTATCCCATTAATAAGAACTCGCATTCTGATATCTGATGCATATATCTGTATGCAGCGTTTCCTGAATTTCGCAATAATTAATCTCGCATTTATGTCTATTTTTCAAAAATCACAATAATTTCTGAATTTACAGTATTGCAATTTAACATTGAAGTTGTTAAAATTCCCAGACATCAGTGAAGAAATCGAGTTGTTTACTAATTAACCACAGACTACGAAGAGGACACCAAAATGAACTGTAAAGTGAATGTGACAGTTCCTCGACAATAGAAGCAGGATACTATGAGCCTATATACATAAACTATACACAGATCTGTTAAGTGTTAAATGGTCGATTGCTGGATAAATATTTGAATTTTATATGTCAGGAAATTCTAAATTCTGGGACACAACACAAGAACATTACAAAAAGTTGATAAGTTTAAATATAGAATGTGATATAAACATCTACCGGTATACTACAAAAAAATCACTTGATTCTTTGGTGCAAAATCAAGTTAGACTGCCAACACCTGAATATTGCATTCATATTTGAAAACCATATATTAAATGTGGGGTAATAAGCTGAAATAAAAAAGAAATTTATTGAAAAAAAATCATTAAAGTGGATTGTTCATGCCCAAAGTGTCCCTGAGCAGAAATGTTCTTATTTAAACCTTATTCCAAGTACATGTATATAAGTTGTTATACTTATTGGTGTTTATATTCTTTTTAATATCTTGCATTAACTCCTTGTTGGGATGGTAAAAATACATTCCTCCCCAAGGAAATGTGCATGATATTTAAAAGATTTAAGTTTATGGCAAACTGGAAGTAGAATGATGAAGAAACTGAAAATGTATCAGAAATGGGCAAAACCAGAAAAGGCTTTGTACAAATGTACTATATATGAAGAAGCTATGACTTTTTAAGCTTCTAAGAAAATGCAACAATAATATGTTATAAACAAAAAAACAGGAGGAGGGAAACCAGTATACCAACTATTTCCGAGCAGGGGTATGAAAAGTCATGACAAAAATAGATAATGTAAATTCAAATTTGCTTGAACCAGCTTAGAAACTTAATGGTTAATTAACAAACCTTCTTTGATGAGCTTGCTACACTGAGTGGTAAATCTATTTTCCATTCATCTTTCCCAGAAAGTCCTCCACGAAATATACTTCTGAGTTTATTGTAGTCTGGAACATCATCATATTTCAGTTTTGATACATATGTTAAGTATTTAGATATTTCATCTGTAAAAAAAAATTATTATATTTAATTTCATACACATATTTATTTTTTTAGATTTAACTTCAACTTTGTGTATGTTAAGTAAACAAGTAAAGAATGGTCAATCCTCTTCATGAAATATGGACATTTCTTGATGTATATTAACATCTGTCTGTAAATTTCCAGTTCATGAAATTATTGACTGTGTTACTCTCTCAGGCAATGTTAACCTTATTGGCTGTTCTGTCAAGGCCTTTCTGGTTTATATTTCTAAAACATTTTATACTTTGGGCTTTCTTAACTTTTGGTGGAGCCTACCAAAGTTGTTTGAAATCTGTTAAATTCTAATTGATTGATTGTTGCTTAAATCCAGTGGCAAATATTTCTTTAACATTCAGGAATAGAACATGTTAGCAATACAATAGGTAAGTTCTAAAGGGTAAGTGGACTGAGAAGAAAGGAAAAAACTTAGGCTGCCACTAGAAAATAAGGGTATTTTGGATAGGGCCAGAAATTTAGCATTGCCATAGGCCACATAAAGAACTCTGAGTCAGTTGTTGCAATTATTCTTTAAGGTGCAAAGAGCATGGACACCCAATCTTCACAAGACATCAGATTTAATTTCCTCTTTCTGACAGGAATTTAATTTAAATAGCCTTTATTATTACTATATTACCTGGATAGGAACCAGAAGGAAAACATGCCTTTAATAAACCTGGTATATCTTTCATATATCTGAAAAAAATGATGCAAAAATACAAACAATGTGTATGCTATAATGATATCAGCTCAAACATAATATAATTTTTTTAATGGAAAATTAATTTTTCTCTGCAACTTTTATTGCAACTGTCCCATCTATATAATAAGAACAACTTCAATATACTGTTGGAATTTGAAAAAAAAAAAACGTTAGGGATTAACTAGAAATAATCGTAACAAAATAAAGCCTACCTTATGTTACTAACAAAAAATTAAAATAATGTAAATCTGTACAGTCAGTTTTTTTCTGTATAGTATACAGTCGACTCCACTTAATTGCATACCGCTTAATAGCATAATTCGGTTAATTGCATAGTTTTCTCCTGCACAAAACCATTTCCCATTCAACTAATGTTAAATTGTCCGGTTATATGCATAGCTCTACAAGTGGCCTTTCGGTTTATTGCATAGAAAATTATCGCCATCTAGATATGCTTGGTTAAATCTGTCGAAATTTTTGACCGGAAACGGCAAGTTGGTGAGTATATTTTTCTTGAATGCATCATTATTTTCATTATTATTTCATATTTACTTTTGTGTTATTAAAATAAAGTTTTAAAACAGTTTCTTTCGTGTTTATATGATTGAATTTGATTTAAAAATAAACCTCGATATCTACACAGGTAAAGTTTCCCATGTTCTATTTTAAGCCTCAAGGTCATAAAAATGTCAAACAGGTAATTGTTGTAAAAACACTGACCATTCTATCTTAAAAGGTGTAAATAATTGATTGGATTTCAAACATTGTCCATAGATTACATTTGGGGTGAAATTCAAAAACAATAACTCCTGCTAATTATCGATCATTATCCAATGTGAACTCTCGTAATTGGGCTTGGGGTGATCTGCATTTATGTTAAATATTACAGGGCATTTATATATGGTTAAAGAATTTTCTACATGAATCATTTAATTTTGATTTATTTTGAAAAGAGTATTTACTTCTAATTATTATATTTTCTCACTTTCAATACTCGTGTCCAGCAAATAACCCGTACAGGGCCCCATTACTGCTTTGCATATACGAAACTAACGAAGTTAAATAAACATTGTTACTTCATTCTGCAAGCTGTAAATATTGTATATCAAAGGCAGTTTAGTACACATCTATTGTTAAAATGATTATAAACTGTGTAATTTTGTTAAACAGTTTATTTTAATCAAAGCGTAACAATGTACATTGTACATACGGGTCATAGAAACAAATCTATTTTTAGAACGAATTTATTTTCGTATCCCAGGTAAACTGTAAAGGAAACGTCGGTACGCAAATAAACTAAAACAAAATGTGTTTATAATCTTTATTGAAATAATACAAAATAAAATAACATGTATGACACTAGACATATAACTTTTATTAGAATAAATCAACATTCAATATGTTGCAATTGGATTATAGACGTTCATCTTTCTTCAGGGATTTCCTTTACTGATCTGTTATATCGATGTTATTTGACTCCGTAAGTTGGCATTTCGGATATAAGCATACTCCGCTTTATTGCATAATTTTGTCTGACAAATAGGCTATGCAAATAACCGGAATGTACTGTAGTAGCTAGCATCTTAAGATATTTTTCATTACTTCTGATAGCATTAATAAAAATAAATATAACCATACATAAATTCACACCATATCAGTATGAAACATCGTCATACAGAAGTTTAAGATTAAAGATCTGAGAATCAAAGTATACCATTTGCACTTGATAATCATTCCACGATTTTAAATTACGATGTCAAAAGATTGTATAAAATATATAAATGCAAACATAATAGCATGACAGTAAAATTTGCTGAGACACGAAAAGATCAATTATGATGTTTTGTACCATGAATAAACCTTAATTTTTAAAACAAGCCATATAAGGGACAAATTTTGTATGACTTAAAAAGTAAGTTAGATTGTTGCTTGAATGTTATAATCAACAGTATTTAAAGTGAAACATGGAAATGAAACCCTGTGTAAATTTAAAACCTTTCTATTCTTAACTCTTATATCCTGACAAACAGTGATTATTGTAAAGTAATCATCACCCCTGTATCCAAACATTAATCTATATCTTCTCAATATAATAAAGTATACCTTATTTTGGAATCTCTTACATAATCTTTATTTTCTAAATTATTTTCCCACGGAAGCCGTGAACACAGCCATTGTAACAAACAGAATCCTAAGATCTCCATATCACCTCTTCTGGATGCAGCTAACAGAAATAAACAATAAAGTGTTGGCATTAAATCATTCCTTCATCATTAAATCTTATCTAAAACTACTAAGCTAATATAAATATGTGTTGTATCAGCTATGCTGGGAAAACATTGTATAAAATATCAAGCTAAATGTCATAACAATAGTCTACTTGAAAGGAGATGCTATATTGAATTATTAATATCAAATGTATCAAAAATATCAAACAATTTATCAAAGTTGCATGTGACATTGACGAAAAATTCCATACTCATATTATTTATCAAAAATAAAAATATTTTAGACAATTTTAAGCTTGACATTTGTATGGACACCTGTTTTTTTTTAAGACCATATGTTGACCCAGCAATGTATAATGTTTTTGTGTAGATGGGTTGCTGTCTCATCAGTTTATTTTTAAGCTGACAGATAATATTTAGTAACTGTACATGTGAAGACTTATATTCCATTGCAGAACAATTGCCTGAACTACCGTTATAATAAAGTAGTTATAGCTACCCTAATAAATGATACTGACCTACTCCTTTATGAGCATCTGTACTTGTAAATTCTACAGTGCCATCATGGCATCGTTTAGGATCCTCTTTATATTCTTTGTGAGCACCGTCACAGTAAAACTTATATGCTAATCCAAAATCTACTAGATATACCTGGTCAAAATAAGTTAAAAATGAATAAATCTTTATGTTCATTCTATAAACATGTTGAAAAATTTATGAATAAAAATTTCTAAAAGCTTTATTAAATAATAAATGTTAAATTTTTACCTGAATTCGTGTAATTGAGATTTAACAAGCAAAATATTTCAAATTTACCCACTTGTTTGTCAGCTATTTGATAATTTTAATTCTATTAAATGAGATGTGAGGGACTTCTAAAATCTCCCCACTACTTATATTCGTTTAGCAAGTTATGTCATTTTGCATACATCAAATGGACATAGAACCATAAATAACCCATGACCAATGTTTTATGATAAAACTTTTCTTCCTATCTTACCCATTCATTTTGATGGAAAAGTTCTAAGGTAAAATAAATATGTATTTGCTGTCAGCAAACATTCAAAACACAATACATTTAAATCTTATCATCAGCAAGTTTTGGTTTTTATTTTATTTTTTCTTACGTTTTTAAATTAGTGTATGCACCAAGTTCAAACCTTCAATTCAATTCTATAACTGTTTTATGACAGAATTTTAGCTTACACTATATTTACCTGGTTTGGTTGTTCTTTTCCATGACTAAAGCCAGTCAGTAAATTAGAAGCTTTGATATCAGCATGAGCATAACCTTTATGATGTAAATATTCTAGTGTGTCTAACTGAAATCAAACAAGACACAATAGAAATATAATTCTTAATGCAATTAAATAGCCAATAAAAGATACTCATTACTTTATATATAATTAGTTTTAGCAGGACAGCATATTTCCCCATAATTCTACTATTTTCCTTGGCCAGGTATTTCCATCCTTTCACTTCTTTTCCTGAATTTTGTTATAATACATGTATTTGCGGCTTAATATAAATGAAAAGAGAAAAGGGGGTTTACATTTTAAATCAAACAAATATACTAAACCAACATACACAAGAATTCTAGAAATCAACATAGTCTTTGATAGACAAATATCTACACCATGTGTCGAGAATTAAATTTCTTAAAGTAAAAGCTAGTTGTGATTAAATTCTTTAAAGAACAAAATAAATAAATTCATTTACCAATCTAAGAGCCAATGCACACACAGTATGCCTGGAAAATGATTTCCCAGCCTTTTCAAATATTTTTTGTATGTCTGAACCAAATCTTTCCATAACCATAAACCTAAATGTCTCTTTCCCCCGTGTATGTGTTCCACTGCTGATATACTTTGGTACTCCTAAGTATTTCATCTTTTTAGCTTTGCACCATTCATCAACTGAAATATTATAAGATATTTACAACTGTACAGTTCTATTTGTTATTCTTATAGTAAAATCATTTGAAATTAGGTAATTTTTAGGGACCATTAGTAAAAGGTTAATTTCAACTTAACCTTAATTGTATAGTCCGTAAGTTATGCTCTTGATTGGGAGGAAACATCCCAACTTTAGGATACTTTTAGGCCTCAATGTGACTTTAAAATGAAGACCAGCAATAAAAGCACTGTTCCTTTGCTTTTGTTTTTTGTGTGCTTATAGTGATTTTGTGTCATGAATTGATACACAATATCCTTATTTTTCCAGAGTATGGTTCAATATAATCTTATCAAATTTGTTTTTTTACAGGATTTTTTTGTTGGGATGTTTTAAAAAATCAATATTTGAATGAATAAGCTTTTGTTACATCTGTAATGATATTTTGTTTACGATATAATATATTCAAAATGAAATAATTTACATGTGAATTACTGTATTTATTTACATGTGAATTCCCAAAAATGGTAGTAAGTTACATTCTAATCAAATGTAATATCAATTTATAATGCTTATATTAATAAAACAAACTTTATGTTGCAATTTATATTTGGAACATCTTTATGGTAATGTACTATTCTCATAAAATAACTTCAATGCATGTACAGCTGTTACAAGATAAATTCTAATACATGTACAACTGTATGAAAGATAAATCTTTAATTCTCAAGATTTTCTGATGATTAAGTCAATTTAAAAATTGTAAATTTAAATATTGAACAATAATTAATAATTGATAGCTTTGGTCATGATAAAAACTAGCTATCAGCTAGGAATTGAATCGGATTTCTGCAGAATTGCTGTTTTGTTTCACACCTTTTTAGCTCACCTGACCCAAAGGGTCAAGTGAGCTTTTCTCATCACTTGGCGTCCGTCGTCGCTAACTTTTACAAAAATCTTCTCCTCTGAAACCACTGGGCCAAATTAAACCAAACTTGGCCTAAATCATCCTTAGGGTATCTAGTTTACAATGTATCCGATGACCAAGATGGCCGCTATGGCTAAAAATTGAACATAGGGGTAAATAGCAGTTTTTGGCTTATATCTCTGAAACTAAAGCATTTAGAGCAAATCCGACAATGGGATAAAAATGTTCATCAGGTCAAAATCTATCTGCCCTGAAATTTTCAGACAATTCAGAGAACCTGTTGTTGGGTTGCTGCCCCTGAATTAGTAATTTTAAGGAAATTTTGCAGTTTTTGGTTATTATCGTGAATTTCATTTATAATAGATAGAGATAAACTGTAAACAGCAAAAATGTTCAGTAAAGTAAGATCTACAAATAAGTCACCATGACCAAAATTGTCAATTGACCCCTAAAGGAGTAATGCCCTTTAAAGTCAATTTTTCACAATTTTTTGTAAATTTTTGTAATCTTTTACAAACATTTTCTCCTGAAATGACTGAGCCAAGTTGAACCATACCTGGCCTAAGTCATCCTTAAGGTATCTAGTTTTGAAAATGTATCCGATGACCTCGCCAACCTACCAAGATGGCCGCCATGGCTAAAAATTGAACATAGAGGTAAAATGCAGTTTTTGGCTTATATCTCTGAAACTAAAGCATTTAGAGCAAATCTAACAGAGATGAAATGTTCATCAGGTCAACATGACCAAAATTATCAATTGTCCCCTTAAGGGGTTATTGCCCTTTAAAGTCAATTTTCACAATTTTTCGTAAATTTTTTTAATCTTTTACAAAAATCTTCTCTTAATCTACTTGGCAAAATGGAATTAAATTTAGCCACAATTATTATTAGAGTATTTTGATTGAAAAATGTGTCCGATGACCATGCCCTACAACCAAGATGGACCCCATTGGTAAAAATAGAACATAGGGGTTTACTATAGAAGTCTATGGGAAAAATGTAAAAAAACAATTTCAAATGGTCACAACTTAAAAACTAATTTAAATAATGATAAGGGGTCTTCAGTAACTATTGTAAGACTACAATGGGATGACTTGATTTTTTTTCCAGGGGGGTGCAATTTTTTCAGGGGGGAGGGGGGGTGTTGCTAATAATTTCTCCTTGATATGTTCCATTTTCAGAATTATTCAGTGTTACTTTTTCTATAAACCATTATTATATCTTTTCTTTCAGCATACTTATATTGGGTGAATGCTCCCCCAGACCCGGCGGGTTAGTCAGGGGAACCCTTGCCCATATTTTTTTTGAAGGGTGTTCCATAAAAACATTTAAAGGCATTTTCAGCATTATACAGGCCCTGGTTGAAATAAATTTTGAAGCGAAGGAAAGGAATTTTTTTATTTTTTGTTAATTATCTTGAATATCATTATAGATTGAGATATACTGTAAACAGCAAAAATATCAAGCAAAGAAAGATCTACAAATAAGTTAACATGGCCAATTGGCAATTGACATCTTATTGGAGTTATTGCCCCTTAAAGTTATTTTCTGCAATTTATTGGTAATTTTTGTAAATCTTTTCAAAAATCTTCTGCTTTTAATTTAACTACTGGGCCAAATTAAACCAAACTTGGCCTCAATCATTATTAGGGAATCTATATGATTTTAACCTTATTTTACATGATTTCCAAAACCACAGTAGATACAGGTGATCGACACAGGCTCTTAAGAGCCTCTAGTTTATATTTCTGCTTTTAAGTCAAAAACTTAAATGTTATGTAAATCATTTTGACCATAATGCACTCCTCGTGACAAGATGACCTTTTTGTTGGGTTTGCAAGGCTTGATCTAGAGGAATACTTTCTTTCTTTTACTATGTTTTCTATTGGTCTTTATGTTGTTTGTCCTTTAAAAAACAAATGATCTATATCCACACAATCCCTTCCATTTTATCTTCTTACTTTTCTTGAGGTTGCTTGACCATCGTATATACTTCTGTACTCACCCATTTCTGGTTTAGCTACTCTCTGATACACATGGAGTTCACAGAACAATGGTCCATTAGCTATTGGTTCCTGAAACATCAAATAATCTTTAAATCATGGCTAAATATGTGACCAATATTTAAGAGTATTTCCATTTTAATGATTTATCTGAGTTATTATTGCAATTCATCAAAATATTACATCTGCAGATATCAGTTTTACACAAAAGCCCAGACTGAAAAAAATGCAATACTTAAAAAAGGCAGCATGCTCAATATTCATAGACATCTTTAAGTTAGTTGTTGAGTTGATGTCTCATTGGTGTATACCCCACATTGCCTTTTATTCATAACAATCTGTAACATCTGATTATAAATACAACTACATGTACACTTCAGAGGCTGGTGATGGGAGCCATGAAGGATGGCCCCTGCTCAAGTAAACAAGCAGATTGTGATGCAAATTAAAAGTAATCAGGGTTCTTCTAATCAAACATAACTCATACTCATGCATGGCAATTTTAAATGTTTTTTTATTAGCACTAATTATTCATCCCCAAGGGTTTTTAAGTAAGAAAGAAGAAACTACTATTATTTATACATATGCATAGGGATGATTAAGTTAAATATAAAAATTCGTAAGGGTTCCGCGGAACCCAGTGTCTCGCCTACTTTTTCTGTTAATCGCAGGCTCAACAAAAATGAGGAAGTAAATCAATAAAAATATTCCTCTTGATACTATCTTTTGATTGTAAGAAGCTTCTGTCCAAGTTTGGTAAAAATCCAGGATAGTTTATGAATCTAATAAATGTTTAAAAACTTTAACTGCAGACTGAATGTAATGTTAACTGGAAGAAAACAAAATTTCCTTCTAGATACTAGCATTAGATCATAAACAAGCTTCTGTCCAAGTTTGGTACAAATCCAAAATAGTATAAGAAAGTTATTAAAATTTTAAAAACTTTAACCACAGAGTGAATGTGTTGTTTCCTGGCAGAAAATCTAAGTCCATTTAAAAGTAAAATACGGAAAAAATGGAATTTTATTTTTACAAAATTTACTTCTAGATTCTAGCTTTTGATCATAAACAAGCTTCTGTCCAAGTTTGGTACAAATCCAAAATAGTATAAGAAAGTTATTAAAATTTTAAAAACTTTAACCACAGAGTGAATGTGTTGTTTCCTGGCAGAAAATCTAAGTCCATTTAAAAGTAAAATAAGGAAAAAATGGATTTTTTTTTTTACAAAATTTACTTCTGGATACTATCTTATGGTCATAAACCAGCTTCTATCCAAGTTTGGTAGAAACCCAGGATAGTTTAAGAAAGTTATTAAAATTTTAAAAACTTTAACCACAGAGTGAATGTAATATTTCCCGGCAGAAAAACTAAGTCCATTTATAAGTAAAATACGGAAAAAATGGAATTTTATTTTTACAAAATTTACTTCTGGATACTATCTTATGATCATAAACAAGCTTCTGTCCAAGTTTGGTAGAAATCCAGGATAGTTTAAGAAAGTTATTAAAATTTCAAAAACTTTAACCACAGAGTGAATATTTGTGGACGCCGCCGACGACGACGGAATGTAGGATCGCTATGTCTCGCTTTTTCGACTAAAGTCGAAGGCTCGACAAAAATAAGAAGATGTGGTATAATTGCCAATGAGACAACTCTCAAAGTATGTTTTTAACTATGACTTTCACTACATGATTTTTTTCTTATGTGACAAACCTTTTAGTGGTGGTGAATAATTGTAATAGTTTTCATTACCAAACTCAAAGGGGTTTCAAAGTTAAGAAAACAGAAACAAATTTTGTCCATATGCACAGGGGTGACTAGTTGATCTTTGATTTTGACCACAAGACATGACTTTCAATGGACATTTTCCCTCTTGTACATGGCACACCTTCTAGTAGTTAATAATCATGTAAAATTTCATTTCAAAACTCATAAATAAGGGGTTTCAAAGTTAGAGTGAAACGATTTTTTAACATATTCACAGGGTGACTACTTTAAACCAACTTTTTGACCAGCAGTGCCCTAACTAAGCTCATTATCTCCAAGCTAGCAAAAAAAGTGTTGACAACAACATTTGTCATGATATTTTCTTAATTCAAGTGCTATTATAACAAAGCAGTGTTTAGTCTATCAAGTATAACAAATGGCTTCTAAATTGCCAGCTGCTAGGACAACATGCATTTTTGGGCAATGTCAAGATGACAACTTTATTGTGATATAAAGATACTTTCCTTTGTACTGCATTGATAAGCTAAGCTGGATTTTTAATTTGCAAACTAACAAGATAAAAGTATAAGGCAGACATGTCCCTCTACTCAAACATATGATTTTGAATCTTACACCAAAATGCTGCTTTCTTGGCAAAGAAACAAGCATTTTTTATGTTTGATGCTGCCAAGATTTGAACTCTCTATCTCCTACACTAGAACATGCAAGAGAGCTACCTTATATAAGACCTTTAATGCAGTTACAAAAATGTAGAAAGAAATAAAGGGATAACAACTTTTGGTATGTACATTTTTAGTTAAGAAAAGCCATAATCTGTCAAATGAAGATCAACAAGAACATTTATATTTGGTCAGTTGCTCTTCATTATACAAAACATATCAAAAATCAGTTCAATACCTGTAGACATGTCATATAAAGAGCAGACAATTGCAATTTGCATGAAGTCTGAAGAAAAATTTGTACAGATATTCAAAACAAAAACCAAAACCAAAAAATTAAATTCATATAAATGAACAAAATTTTCTTAAATTAGTCCAAATAAATACCAGAGACAATAATTGAAAAGAAACAATCAAATCATTATCTTCAGCAATAAGACTATCAAGCAAATGAAATGTCTGAATGACAATTCCTAAACTTGTCAGCTCTATAAACAATATAACTTTAAAAGCTGGGCGTGATATACCATTTCTTTTAATTTGCGAAATTATGCTTTCACAATCAATCCTTATATTTGTGAGGTTATAAAAGTTACTGTATAATTCGTTTGAAAAAAATAATCGTAGAAAACAAAATTCTTTTAACAAGAAATTATTTGAATCTAGAATAATTTTGAATTCTGGAAAATTGATAAGAAATGTATGATGAAAACCAACCCAATTTAGGAATGTTAAAAAGAGGGGGGGGTATTTAGTTCATACTGAAATAAGTGAAAATAAAATGAACCTTAGCCATGGGTGCATGGCTAATCCTCTTTAGTTTGGTTAGTTTTCATCAGACATTTTGTATCAATTTTCCAGAATTCAAAATTATTCCAGATTCAAATAACTTTAATATGAGGAGCATTTTTGTGTAGAGCCTGTATTCTGGCTGATGAGACTGTTGATGTAGATCATGACCTCAGCTAAATCTCCCAATAAAACAGAGACAAAATTATGTTATTGTATCCCATTTCAAAGGGTTTAATTAGGTTAAAGGTTACAAAAGATACATGACACAACACCGCAATATATTGTCAGACCGCTCTGAATTTCCTATTCTACCTTAACATTTCAAAATTTTTTTTCTAAATTAAAACTTACAATTTTAACAACATAAGAATCCTGTTTTTCTGAATCTACAAGAGTTGCTGAAAGAAAAAAAAAGTTGAAATACATTTTATTATTATAGAATATACCAAGAACAGACAGTCTACACAGCATAAACACACTTACTCCCAAATCTGTTTGTAAAAAGACAGACACCAGATTTTAGATTAACCATTGCCTGATGAGCAAGTACTGACAATTTTAATAAGAACATTTAAAAAAGATAAAACAAGTGAAACTACGAGCTACTGCTCACTGATGATACCCCCGCCGCAACTGGATAATTTTAATAGTGTAAAAATATGTAAGTGTTCAGTAAACAGGAAGTTGTTGAGTGATGAATCTGAAAACGCATCACACGGTATAGCTGACTCATATAAACCCTAAAACCAAATTTCAGATATCCTTGTAATGTAGTTCCTGAGAAAAATGTGACGAAAATTTTCAACTTGGATGTCATGTGTAAAATGATGCAAGTGTTCGGTAAACAGGAAGTTGTTGAGTGATGAATCTGAAAACGCATCACACAATATAGCTGACTCATATAAACCCTGAAACCAAATTTCAGAAATCCTTATAATGTAGTTCCTGAGAAATATGCGACTAAAAATATTCATGGGACGGACGGACGGACAGACAGACAGGTAAAACAGTATACCCCCACTTTTCTAAAGCGGGGGCATAATTTTTTTGAAGCGGGGTATAATAAATACTCCATTTTATATCAATATTTCAGTGATTATATTGCATTAACTTAAACTATAGTGAGGTTGCTTACCAAAGAGGAATTCTTCAATTTTCATAGTAAGCATGGTAAGTATGGATTATAATCATGCCAAAACACAGTTATGTAGTAAACCATGCCAAACTTGTTTCTATGCTTTAATGAAAGAGCAATTGACATCATAATTTATTTTTGCCAAAGAGGTTTCATTACAATAGTGGACTAAAAATGATCCCAACAAAAAAATTCAGCAAACAGTAATGTAAAGTTCATTTAATTACCTAAATATATAAGTCCAAATCCTCCCTGACCAATGACTTCTCCAAGGCGCCAGTGTTTTTTCCCATAATCCTTTAGTAATTCTCCTTTTGGAAATGGGTCTGGTAATTTATGTGCTTTAGGAGCTCTGGATTTCTTTTGAGCTATAAAAAAAACATTGCTACACAAGACATACTTATTTAAACATGGACCTTGACAGAAAACTCCGGCTTTCAATGTACTATATTGTAGCAAACGGTGACATAATACTTGTACAGCATTTCAACAGTACCTGATGTCATAAAACTTATGTTCATACATAAAATATCATTCTTTTCAAATGTGTGTTACACTTGTTGTTGTTATTAGGTCAAAACTAAATATAAACACTTAAGTAACTAAAAGGGCTATAATTTGAATGCCTGAGGGTAAACTTTCAAATTTATATGCAGCATATAGTTGACTTTATGAAATTGGGTTCTCGATATCATATTAGGAAATTTGTATATACCTATTTAAATTTACAAAATGAACTGGATTTTTCTAAAACTACTGGGCTTCCCCAATTTTGCCAATTGCAATTACATATTTCAGCTGTTGACAGATTTTTGTCTGGCAACATTTCTCACTTGTATAAAAAAAATATCATACAGCAATTGAAACATTTGCAAAATGAATCAATAGCTTACTCATGTGTACAGCTGACAATAAGCAATAACATCATTGCTTCCATTTCTTTACATAATTTATATGTCAGCAGTAGTTGCTAATGGCTGTATAAACAATGTCAATAAACATGATTCAAAGTTTTGGTATGTTTGCTATTAAAGTAGGGAGCACTTTTGAAATTGATTATCATATTATAAATCAACACAGAAATCTTATTTTCAAATAGCTTCATTTTTCATTGATCTAATATGCATGAACTTATTTCAAATTAAGTCATAACAAAAAGTATACATGTCTGAAAAAAGGGGATCTTGGTGCAAATGTTTTGAAACTGCCGACAACTGTTAGAGACAAGGGCAGCCAATGAAATTCATAAGCTTTTATTTATGATGAGTCATGACTGAATTGTTGCCAACTTGAAATGTTGCCTATTAGTTTTAAATAGTATCGAATTGGAACATAAATGTCTTCAATTTGAGAGAGTTATGTCCCTTTTTGGCAGATATTTAATTTTGTACTCCGTATAGCAATTCTTTATATATATATATATATATATATATATATATATATATATATATATATATAAGTTTGTAGTATATTAATATTTTCAATATTGGCAGTCAGCAGGGTTTAAGAACATCTGTTGTTCAACCTGCTAGTCAAATGCGTTTTGTTAAAATATACTTTTTCACTTTTTTGGTCTTTTGGAAAATGTTGTTTGTGCTGTATTTAGACCCCTCTACCAAGAAATTTGTTTTGCATGCACATGTATAAAAATTGCGGTTTTATCCAACGCAATCATAGGTTTGAACGTTGTTTTCAATTTAAACTTGTTAATATTTTCAATTATATATTTATCTGGGCTATGGTTCTCTTGATGTCTTAATGTTTACACTTTTATTTATCCTTGTGATTTTATTAAAGTGTCCAATTACACGTACCAGAGCCTGCCTTTGCCTTTGGTGGCATTATCTGAAAGATAAAAAAAATAATTATAGTGAATTACATTTAAATTCATACTAAATTTAAATGTTAAGTTTTATTGTGTTTCAATGGTACTGCATTAGACTTTTCTTACAACCAGAAACTGTCAAAGATCATACTACCTTGTGATTGAATGATTGTCAAATAATAAACTATAAATATTAGTGTTCTCGCCAAGAAAGGAGAAAATACACAAAGGAATAGAAAAGTTATTGTTGTATCACCTCATTAGTTCAAGTGTTGCAAAATCCTGGATCAGGAGTATATGGCAGATTTCCAAAAAGTTTAAAGCAAGGGTCCATAAATTTTTTCACACTATCAAGGACATTTTTTTAAGGAAGAAAATACTGTGGCAGAAATTTCCAAAAACAGTGATAAGGTGCATATCTGCCAACCCTCCCGTTTTGAGCGGGAGTCTCCGCTCAAACAACAAAAATAATCATATTCAATCAACTTTTCGATTTCTTCTGGTGGTCTGTACGATGTTTGAAAGCATGCTTAGTGCGAGACTCACAACAAAATCAAAATATGGAATGTTATGAGTTATGAGACTCTGAGGTATTGAAAAAGGCTTAAAAAAAACCCCACCTTGTATAGATTTTAACCATGAATTGAAGAAATAAAGTAAATGTATTAACTGTTATTGGTGTCTCGTAGATGAATACGTAAACAGGTCATATATTTAACTTGAAAATGTCGTTCGCACAAAATCTCCCCCTCAGCTGTCATAGTTGAGGGGGAGGTCTCCCTCTTTGAAGGTTTTCAGAGGTTGACAGGTATGTAAGGTGTCTTGTTTCACATTTTGTCGTCCAGCAGTCTTGTACTGTTCGAGAACCAGTTACCGTCAGAAATTCTGAAATATTTTTTAAAGGAACTCTCCTCTTCTGGGGAAATACTCTTTTAAGATAAAAAGGGTTTCCAAAAGTTAGGTTTAACACCAAAGACTCCAACTATATTTCCTCTTACAAACAACGATACAACGGCTTACTACCATGCTGATTTTAGCAGGAAATTCTATGGGTACGATGACCAGTTACCGTCACTTTTAAATTGTGTCATTAAATGACAGAATTTACATTTAATCGGGACATTAATTTATGTATTTTGCTTTCATGTACCAAGAAGAGAAAAAGGTATTTCAATTGAACCAGACACATTTCCATTCCGACCATTAATTTGGAAAATTTAGAAGGTCCTCTTCCTGTTCAGAATGTGAACTTTTTGTCACTTGACACGTTGAAATCAACGACTTACGCTGTATTGAAGAGATGTATAGACTTTAATTTTGAAATTTATAATTCTTTTTAATTCTTTTGAAAGAAAGTGTATACTATAAAGCCAGGTGAGATATTGGTTTGTCTTAAAACAGTAAATTTTCCAAATTTGAGGACATCATACAGCGATGACGTCATGTACCCACATGTTCAATTTACAGAAAATTCGTCATTTTCCTATCTTAATCAGATCCATCATAACTGAGTTTTTACAAATGAAGTAAAATTATTTGTCTGAAGATATCACCAGAATGTTGTTTCTATGCAAAGCAGCTGTTATTGAATAAAACAGAAGGTGACTGTAACTGGTCGTCGACCAGTATAGCTTACTTTATACACCTTATCGCTATTTGTCCGCCATTACTGGACATCACAAAAGTTCCCGTAAAATTTTGACGTCATAATAGAAAATATCTGACGCCACAATGGAAAAGTAATTGTTGTAGGACGTCAAAAGTGCAAGCGGGACAGATTCTCGGGTCAAGCGGGAATTGTGATAAGGTGTATTACTAAACGGTAAAGTGTTTGCTAACTGTTGAAGGCTGTATGATGACTTGTAGTTTATAATCACATCCTCATTTTTTTTTTATCTTTGGTAGATGATCATATATACATGTATGTCAAAAAATAATTTAGTGATAAATATAATCATTAAATTATGACATTATATAAATTTTTCATTCCTTCATTTTGACTTAAAATTTTGTACAAACAGGAAAATACATATTTATTGGCTCTTCCTCATTAGACTAATAAATCACCTGATGTGTTTGATTGTTGAGTAATACAGTATTATGTTCATAGATTTCAGTAAAGCGCTAAGCTTCCAGCATTTCTGGTAATCTAGTCCTCTCTTCGAAAAGAAAGTAGAAATATCAAATAGTCCGCCAAAGACAAAAACGAATCAGGTTATTTGATTGGCTAAAAGAAATACAGATGACCAATCAATAAAAGTTTTACAAAAGTCAGTTGATTGATTGCGTGTAATGAAAATGGAGAATGTTTTCATAAAATTGAATTATTTATTTCGTCATTCAATTCAACAAGAAGAGAAGATAACATGACATAACACTGGAAAAATGTCAGAAATAGAAATTGCAACCACTGCTAACTCAGAAAATAACAATGACGAATCACAAAAAGTGGAAGAATCAGAACCGTCACCTGTCGGGGATTCTAAATGTGATATGCAGGAAGTAAACAATGCATCTCGAGATGAATCGGAAGCTGATTTATCAAATACAAAAGACAATAACACTTCAGAAAATCAAGATAAGAAAAGCCCATTGAAGAGAAATGTCAAATTTTTTGGTGATAAACCTGTGTCTGGTTATCTTGAACCTCCAGATCCTTGGAAAAATGGTGTGTAAAGTTTTGGAGTGAAAAGCACAATTTTAAGGATATCACATGTCAGATCTAGATAAAAAAAAATATGCAATAGTTTCGTTCTGATAAGTCTGTTTTTGTCGGATAGGATATTATTTAACACCTGTAAACCAGTCACATGATAACAACACAAATCTGTGCAGAATACACATGGAATAGGGATCAACACAACAAATTTTTTTTTAGCTGCATGAAATAGAAACTTCTTGGTTATGTCCTTTATCCAGGGTTTCATCAGGTCTAGTCTAATAATTTAAGTGGGAATTGATTACAATCATTCTATTAGCTTAAGTTTATTCACCTGTGTGAAAAACTAGGTAGATGAATAATATCCTTAATTCTAAAACCTGTCTTGGTCCCCAACTTTCCATAACCATAAATGAACCCGCCGTGTTCTCCCCATACCGATATGATGCTGCAGTCCCACAGCGCCTTCCAAATATTTTTATTGTCCCTGAGCTCTTACATTGGCATGCCCGCAGTGCTCTAAAAGATAATTCTGCAGCATGTTAATTATCATATTTAATTATGACCTGTTGATAACTTTTGTCAAAGTTAATGGTCACGGTTGAGAAGAAAATCAATATTACACCAAATTATTGATAGACTTCAGTCTATCCTTTACTAGAATTTGCCCTATCTGATTGTGTAATAGCTTAGATTATCATTGAGTAGATAAATATTTTTCTTGGATACTTTTTTCAGTGTTTCATGGTCAGAATTAAGGGAATGGATCGAAATACAAATACAAAATGTTTTTACTCATGGCTTTCCTGATTATGTCCATCTACAAATATTTATCAATGGAAGTCGTTTTACGCATAAAAAACGTAAAGTAAACTCGAATTTATGATATTAAATTCATTATGTGATTTAGTTAGGGTCAGAATGTGAAATTTTGTTCTAAGCAAAAAAAATCGTCTTTTAATTGTCATGTTTAAAAAAAATAAATCAGTTTCATGGTTATGTTTGTATATCATGTATATTGGTCCTTGCACTGGAAAACAATGACATTCAACAACTTGATGTTAATATTTGGGTACGGAAAGGCATATATTGTAAGAATATGTATAATGTTACAAGTTAATAATTTCCTTGAACTTTACTTTGAAGAATTTGTCAGGTTTCTACCAGCCAAAGAAATGATAGTGACAAATACACATGGAAGTGATCTCAAATGACAGACTGCAGAAATTGGTCAGCTGTTCATTTTAATTCTTTTGTTTAAAAAGTTGTATTCCAAAAAATAGCAAACTGCTTGATAATACAATATCTTTAGGTATTCCATAAATAACAAACTGCTTGATGATACAATATGATACAATATCTTTAGAAGGAGCAGATGCACCAGACATGGACATATCTAAAGCTGTTCAGCACTGTAAGGCTTAAAGGAACAGGAGAATATTCTCTTGAAATTACTAAATTTGGACTCTTAAATTGAATTTTAATTCTATAAATGGACTGTGCTATCAATGTGTTTTATATTTGTGTAAATTGATCATATTTTATTTTATGATAATTTATAAATATATTGTACATGCAGTGTACATAATTAAACACCTAGCCTGTCATAAAGCTTGTACATTGTATTTCTGAATTTTGAGGAATTTTTTGGCATGACAATAGTTCTTGCCAAAAGAAGGATTACATGTATGTGCTACAAATTTTTGCGCCTTCAAAAAATTCTTGGGAAAACTCTGCACCCTAAGTGTAAAGTGCATGGACCCAAATTAAAGCTAAAGTAAAAGATCTGAATTTTTCAACCTCCAGGTTGAAGCAGCAAATACCTTTGAAATATCCTATTATTGTGATGATAAGTGCATGTAACAAAAATTCCACATGTGATTGTGTCCAAAAAAATCTAAATGTTGAAAGCGGTAAACTTGATAAAACAAAGGTTTTTAGCTATCATGTTGATTTGGACCAATTCGATCCAGCCCCAATTTAAAAATATTTGCATGGGAGAAAAATTATATATATTTGACTTGCAGTTCATAAATATTAATGAATTTTATGAATAATGGCAAAGGTGGACAATCACAAATTGTGTCTTGAACGCATATTTAACTATATAAATTTCATTAGAGGAGACATTTATTCGAATATTTTTTAAATATTTATATTGGATTTCTTATTGAAATGAATTATTTTTAAAGCAAAATATTTATATTCAAATCAATTTACCTTCTTAAATTAGTATGGATAATTATGTAGTATAAAGCATTTATGTTGATTTTGATTTTTGTAGAAGTTCTCAACACTTTTGTGTATGCATAATTATACTAAAAACCAGAAACATAAATTAATACAATCTCTGTTAAAACATGTTTTAGAAGTCAGTACCATCAACAGTAATCCGCAAATGACTTTGATCTTAACCAGTCTGTCAACCAGTTTAATATCAAATAGCTACATTCACAACTCAGTGTTCTCAATAAGAGCCGGCAAAATCTGCAGCCTATTGTGTGTTTTGTGCCGGCTATTAATTTAGTCGGGATATGTCGTACATCTTTTTTTCTACTAACTGGTTCCGAGTTGTCCGTCAGTAATTATAATACAATAGTAAACGTAAACCAGTTTCAAATCATTTGAGCGTTTGAAACAAAGAGATAAAATCTATACAAATCGTGATTGATTTTGTTTCTTTGTGTATTTTTTTCCGGCAACTATATGTGTATTCAAGGTATTGAATATTTATTAAGTCTCCCAAACGAAGTTTGGGAAGACTTATTGGTTTTGCTCAGTTCTTATTATTATTATTATTCTTCTTCTTCTTCCGCCGCTTTTAAATTTGAACTTGTCCGCACCCGTTCTCCAAAACCGCTTGTCAGATTAATTTAGGGTTTCACAATATGTTAGACTAACATGTCTAGTGGTGCAATCAGGGTTTTGTTTGTGCAATAGGGTTTATAAAGGGGTACTTTGAGGGGCAAAAAGAAAGGAGGGTTTTACTATAGAACCCTATGGGATTTTATTTTTTAAAATTTTCAAATGATTATAAATTGAAAACCGTTTGTGATACCTACAATCTTTTTAATTGAAAATGTTCTAAATGATAAAGCACATTAAATGAAATACAGGGTTAGTCCCCAGGGGTCAACCCCACCCCCTGCCATTTAAGAAAGTTCTAATATCTTGTAAATGGTCGAGATCCCCACCCCTAAACCATATATATTCTGGTTTGTCATGCGAAGATGGTTTGAATGATATACAGGGTTAGTCCCCAGGGGTCATCCCCACCCCCTGCCATTTGAGAAAATTCTAATATCTTTTTAATTGTCAAGATCCCCACCCCTAAACCATATATATTCTGGTCTGTCATGATAAAGCACATCAAATGAAATACAGGGTAAGTCCCCAGGGGTCACCCCCACCCCCTGCCATTTAAGAAAGTTCTAATATCTTGTAAGTGGTCAAGATCCCCACCCTTTAACCATATATATTCTGGTTTGTCGTGCTATGATGGTTTGAATGATATACAGGGTTAGTCCCCAGGGGTCATCCCGACCCCCTGCCATTTGAGAAAGTTCTAATATCTTGTAAATGGTCGAGATCCCCACCCCTAAACCATATATATTCCTGTTCATCATGTCTCGAACATTTGAATGACGTTTATGGTCAGTCCCCAGGGGTTCCCCCCACCCCCAATGTTCTAATATCTTGTAAATGGTCGAGATCCCCACCCCTAAACCATATATATTCTGGTTTGTCATGATAAAGCACATCAAATGAAATACAGGGTTAGTCCCCAGGGGTCACCCCCACCCCCTGCCATTTAAGAAAGTTCTAATATCTTGTAAGTAGTCAAGATCCCCACCCCTAAACCATATATATTCTGGTTTGTCATGCAAAGATGGTTTGAATGATATACAGGGTTAGTCCCTAGGGGTCACCCCGACCCCCTGCCATTTGAGAAAGTTCTAATATCTTGTAAATGGTCGAGATCCCCACCCCTAAACCATATATATTCCTGTTCATCATGTCTCGAACATTTGAATGACGTTTATGGTCAGTCCCCAGGGGTTCCCCCCACCCCCAATGTTCTAATATCTTGTAAATGGTCGAGATCCCCACCCCTAAACCATATATATTCTGGTTTGTCATGATAAAGCACATCAAATGAAATACAGGGTTAGTCCCCAGGGGTCACTCCCACCCCCTGCCATTTAAGAAAGTTCTAATATCTTGTAAGTAGTCAAGATCCCCACCCCTAAACCATATATATTCTGGTTTGTCATGCGAAGATGGTTTGAATGATATACAGGGTTAATCCCCAGGGGTCACCCCGACCCCCTGCCATTTGAGAAAGTTCTAATATCTAGTAAATGGTCGAGATCCCCACCCCTAAACCATATATATTCCTGTTCATCATGTCTCGAACATTTGAATGACGTATATGGTCAGTCCCCAGGGGTTCCCCCCACCCCCAATGTTCTAGTATCTTGTAAATGGTCGAGATCCCCACCCCTAAACCATATATATTCCTGTTCGTCGTGTCTCAAACATTTGAATGATGTATAGGGTCAGTCCCCAGGGGTTCCCCCCACCCCCAATGTTCTAGTATCTTGTAAATGGTTGAGATCCCCACCCCTAAACCATATATATTCTGGTTTGTCATGCCAAGATAATTTGAATGATATACAGGGTTAGTCACTAATGCATATAACTTACCTGGACCAAACCAATTTTCACTGGACTTTGTCCAATGTCAAATTGCGACACTGGGAATTACGAATTATGGGAGCTTCGTTTGGGAGACTTCGTAACAGCATCCTGTTACAATCATTTCTTGTTATGCATGTTTTAACCAGTTGATATTGATGACAGGGACTCATAGCTTGCCCTTTTATTGCTCCTTATTTTTTCATGATTAAACAGCTTGGGTAATGACAATGGCTCCATTGTTTTTTATTTAAGTTTTTGAGGAAAAAACACCAATAACTACCTGTATAGAGTTAAAACAACAAACATGTTAATTATTAGTTGATATAAGTTATCAATTAATTTATAAATTGAAAAGAAACAAATCAAATCAAAACATTAGTCATAGGAGTTTAAAAAAAAAACTTCAAACAATTTACTTCTTAATAACAAGATTATTTTTAACAATGTACTGAATAAAATAAAATCCAACCCCAATGTTATTGTATCAAAGAAATAATAAAAAAAATATATATGGTGTCAAGTACTGATATAATTATGTCATCTGATCAAAAACATTTTTTTTATAGTTTATATGATTTTTTTTTTCAGCACCAAGTTGGACTTCAGAAGATCTAATTAATTCATACAAAGACAGCTGTAAAAAACACAACACCAAGCCTATTGCCACTATACTTAATCAGTTGCAGGTAAAAACAAGGAATTATTTGATTTACGAATAATTTTGAATTCTGAAAAATTTATAAGAAATGTATGATGAAAACTATCTTAGCTTTGGAGGGTTAGCCATGCATGCATGGCTAAGGTTCATGTTACTTTCACTGATATTTCAGTATGAACTAACTATCCCCCTTACCCATTTATGCATGGCTATTTCTCCTTAATTAGGGCCCAGCCGAATGGCGGCCGCCCTATAGTGATCAGTCTGTCCGTCCGTCCATCCGTCCGTAACAAATCATGTCCTCTCTATATCTAGAGAACCGTTATGATTTCAAAGTTTATACTTGACCTGTATATTAACCAACACCAGAGGGTGTGTCATAATGTATGTTCAACTTCCTAGGTCAAAGGTCAAGGTCAAAAACTTTGGTTTTAGTTGACAAACCCATGTCCTATGGTAAAGATCGTGTCCGCTCTATATCTTGAGAACCGTTATGATTTCAAAGTTTATACTTGATATGTATATTAACCAACACCAGAGGGTGTGTCATAATGTATGTGCAACTTCCTAGGTCAAAGGTCAAGGTCAAAAACTTTGGTTTCATTTGACAACCCCATGTCCAATGATAAAGATACAAATTTTTTACCACTCATTATTCACAGCGGGGCCCACAGAGATGGCTCCCATCTCACTGATATCTAGTTGGGTTAGTCTTCATCATACATTTTTAACAATTTTCCAGAATTCAAAATTCATTTTTTTGGTAAATAAAATGCTACTTGGACACATTCCCCATTTCCATTCTCAAATTTATAGATTATGAAATGATGGTTAACTGTGCCAGGGGTTCTGGGGTAGATTCAAGGCTGGTACAGTTGTAATTTTGGAAATAATATCATCCTCTCCGGTCGGGGAATTTTCAGTCAACTAAAAAAAAAAACTGCATATGAATAAGATTTTATCTCAAAGCCTGCCGTAGTTAGAATTTATGACAAACTCCAGGAAATATTTATTTATGGTAAAATCTTTTTGAACAGAACTAGATCAATTTAATTTTCAGCAACTGAAATAGTCTGTTTATTCATACTCTTGTCTTTATTTTTCAGGGAATAGAAAATGTTGGTGAACGCTATGCAATCCTGAGTTTGAAAGGTGAGGAATATTTTAAAACAGCTTCCTAAAATGCATGTTCCTGTTCTTTCTACAATATATTTCACACATAAAGTTTATAAAATATTTTTGACAAGTTTAATTGTAAAATCTGCATGTTTCATTTCAGGCAGACATATATATATATATATCCCTGTTTTTTGACTGTCTGTTTCAGAATAACCTAAAAAGAATAAAGAAGCAATTTAATTATCTTACAGAGATTAATTTGAACTTTTACTTATCATGCTGACCTTGTTTTCTTATGCACAGTCTTGGCTGCAATGAATGTTGTAGAATGGTAATCCGGCAGCATAATACAATGTATAAAGCTTTATATTTCAGAAGGTAGATGACCTGGATAATTTATATGTTCTATACAAATGCCTTATGGTCTCAATGTCATATGTCCATTGTCCTTGACATCATTTTCATGATTCAATGACTGCTTAAAAAATGTATAGTTTTTATCACAGTATTTGTTTTCAGTTATGAGTAATAGGTCAGCTTTTCGCCTGACCTTGACGTCATCTCATTGATAATGTTAAATTTATGTGATACATGTAGTAAGACTTTGATCTTTTAAGGACTTTCAACATTAAAATCAATCATAATCAGTTAATTTGGAAAGACATTTCCAGATTGTAATAAGGCAAAAACAATTACCATAATCTGAGTTGGGGATCAGCATAAAATTGAGAATGGAAATGGGGAATGTGTCAAAGAGACAACAAACCGACCAAAGAGCAGAAAACAGCCCAAGGCCACCAATGGGTCTTCAACACAGCGAGAAAATCCCGCACCCAGAGGCGGGCTTCAGCTGGCCCCTAAACAAAAATGTGTACTAGTTCAGTGAAAATGGACGTGACACTAAACTCCGAAACATATAAATAAATTAAAATAAAAAAACATAAGCATGCTTATAGGGGTTAAGTTTGAAAACAAACCACATCAGTTATAAAAAAAGATCCTAGATCGTATTGCATCAACAATGATCATATAGTTGCATTCTTATAGAGTCATCTAAATGTTAATTGTAAAACATATTTAGGAAGGACTGACCATAAACTTATCTGATACTTGAATAGACATTTTTGCAGATATATAGCAGATATTTAGTTTTATTTTTTTTTGCAAATATTTCAGCTCAAGGCAGTGAAGTAACAAAGTGAGCAAAACACTATTCCTAAAGCTTTGAAACTAAACAAGTTCTTGATATTTACAGCCATGAGATAGCGTAAATATGCTACTGGAAACTGACTTAATCAAAATATACATTGAATATATTAAGTTAATATTAAATACAGGACCGCATCAAACAGAAAAAAGTCTAAAAGTACAGAAAGAAACGTCAACACTAAAAATTAAAAGTTGGACAAAACAAACCCAACATTGATGGGTTATCTGATAATATAAGATGGTTGTGATGTTTTAAATTTATTTGCTGAACTAATATCACTATAGTTATTTTTATACGACCGCAAAAAAATTTTTGTGGTCGTATATTGGTATGACGTTGGCGTCGTCGTCGTCCGAAGACGCATTAGTTTTCGCACTCTAACTTTAGTTTAAGTGAATGGATCTCTGTGAAATTTTACCATAAGGTTCAATACCACAAAAGGAAGGTGGGGATTGATTTTGGGGGTTATGGTACCAACAGTTAAGGAATTAGGGACCAAAAAGGGGCCAAAAATAAGCATTTTGTAGTTTCCAGACAATAACTGTGGAACGGTGTATGGATCTCTCTGAAATTATACTACAAGTTTCCATACCACAAAGGGATGGTTAGGATTTGCTTTGGGGGGTTATGGCTCAAACCGTTTAAGAATTAGGGGCAAAAAAGGGGGAAAAACAAGGTTGTCCTTGTTAATGGACAAATACCTTAGTACAAAACATAATTTAAAGCAGTGTAAGGGAGATAAATCAAATACATCATTGAAATTATCTCCCTTACACTGCTTTTAAATTATGTATAAAGTAATGGTTAATGAACAATTAAGATAATTTAAAACAGTGTAAGGGAGGTAATCCAAATACAACGTTCCCTTACACTGCTTTTAAATTATGTTTAAAGAAATGCATATTTATAAAGGAAGACCAGTAAAAATATCTGCAAATGTTGCATCTTTTTTTTTACAAAAAAATCCATATGAAAGATTTGACACTATATTTTAAATTCTATTATAAAATAGATTAAAGGGAAAATTCGCGATTTTTTACTTATCATCTTATTGTGTTCATAATACCATAAAAAACATGTTCACCAAGTTTTATCTGGATATGAACACTAATAAAGAAGAAAATTGGGAATTATTAATTTTATTTATTCGAACTTCCTGACTTCTGTGACGTAGTTTAAGTCTTTTTGCATGCCGGGAGTGGATTAATCTCACAATAAGTCTTGTTCGTTAATCATCTTATAACGCGATTTAAAGCGCATCGACGACTTTTGGCGTAGCTATTAACCAACTAATAATTCAGAAAGAAAAGTGATCAGCCGTGCAACTTTTAAAATTAAAATGTACGATTTATATTTTAAGGATTTCTGATATGATTTTAGTAATAAAAGTAAATCATACAATAGAATGTTTTTATGATTTTTTTTCCCGACGGATATGTTGAACAAACATATATAACTAATAGTTTAATAAAAATGCATGTTTGTATTCTCACCTATTACTTCAGTCGAGGATTTGTCTTACTATACAAATCCTTGCTTCAGTCTAGTACTGTGTAAATACATTGCATGTGTATTATACTGACACCACCTGGTAAAGGCGTGGTTAAATTCACGATAATTAAAAGATTAGCATTATGGAATTTTAATCTTTTGATCTTCACTAGAGTGTTGTTTGGCCTCAAGGGTTCACCGTTGCAGGTGTGAAAAACATAAAGAAAAAAAAAAGGATAAAAGACAAAATACCTGAATCGCCGTTATATACTTTTTTAATATTTTGCGTTAGCTCAGTTTTTAAATAAATAGGTGAGTATTTTGTTGTAACATCGAAATTCTGAATTACTTTAAATTAAATAATTTTATATATAAAAATGGCCCACGAAAACGAGCGTATAAATTGAAACTGTACTGTTTTAAATTATCATCGGTAACCTTGAATATTTAAATGTCCAGAGAAAATTATCAGTTACATTAATATAGTTTGGTCTGTCAAAAGCGATGTACATTATCTAATCGGGAATGCCCTTATTAAAATATTCTAAATCTCACAACGTATAAATACTTTAGCTATTTGACCAACGATGTTTAAAAAAAAATAACAGGATCAATCTAACGTCAACTTTCCTTTTTTGAATGGATACAGACCGGCGGAATCAATTTTCAATGTGCTTTATATCTTGTACCTTTGCAAGACTTATCATTCATTTATAAAGACATATATACGTCTGTTTAAACTGACAAGAATATTCCTAAAGCGGACAAGCAGTATATTCTTTAAATTTCTGTGAATTAATACCAAGAAAGAACAAAATCCCGAAATTAATTTGATACTCAATATTTTTCCTACAAAACATTCACATCCTCATTCGGTCTGAAAATAAGATAAGCATTTGGTATACAGAACATGCAGAAGTGTGAATGTCATAAAACCTTGTTATATCAGAAACCATTATAAATGTGAACCTGTATACATAAGACCTCATGGGACGTCACCTAACCACATACAAGTAATAAACAAGTAGCTCTGTTATATCCGGAAATGTCAAGGTTAATCTCTACCGATACAGAATGTACCAATGCAAAGAAAATTCTGATGATTGTGAAACATGACCATTCATGATTTTAGAGGCGTCTTAGATGGGGGATTGCCGGAACGATTTAAATTCTGACTAGATTTTTTTTCTCAATTTAAATCACTGAACCAAAAAAAAAAGTCCAAGAACAGAATTCTTCTTGTAAATTCATAAATACAACGTTCTTATTTTGTAACTTTCGATAGACTTGACCTCCACATCCCCCCCCCCCCCCCACCATTTTTCTTCCCAAACATGGGAACAGTATATCTTACAATGTATATATTCCTGCCAAAATAAAATAAAAGGAGAAAAAAGAAAGAGATGAACGGTAAGTCACATCAGATTCAGATATTTATATAGTTGATTGTCGTTAACTAGAAATGTATACATGTCTCTGCGTTAACTTATAAAAATAACAGGAAAGTATAAACTTGAAATAGGGTTATGATGAATACTATGCAACTGCGACACCCCTTTTTATCACAGCGTACATAAATGTATTTAAATGACTGTCAGTTATTTCGATTAAGAATGACAATCGTACGTAAAATCCTATAGTTGGTGAGACTTTTTCTACCAGAAATGCGACTTTTCGTATTTATATTTTCTCTTATATTATACAAAATATATGTAAAACAAATGACAGAAGAAACGGATACCAAAGGGGAAAATGCATAAGTGCAATATTGGGAATGGTTTATTCCCCCCACAAGCTAACTAAATAAATTAATCAACCCTCTAGCTGACCAGACGTAAATACAACTATTATCAGTCTATCCGGAGTGAAGTTTCTTTATTTCTTCAAATAGGCATTTTTGGGGATCATTAGTGTACGTCCAGTGGCATATATATTACATGCATGTCGGAGTAGGAAAATTGACATAAGGTACTATAAGAACCATGTTCACATTATTATACATTATACCCAACAATTGTGATGATGACGAATTGCTTAAACTGTTCTAAATAATCAAGGATTTGTCTCTTATTTTACTATGTCCATAACTTCGATGAAGCAAAGCAAGTTAGATATCGACCTGTATTTAAATCAGATTGGTTCTGGATGTTTCTCTCGTGTATTCAATATACATGTATATATTTTAAATTGCGACTATCTATAGTTCCGTAACTTTCTATCTAGGCATATAAACCAATGATCGACAAGTGCGTACATTATGTTTCAAAATGTCCATAATTATTGACAACGAGTATATACTTACATTTCCCCAATTTACCCTTGGAAAATATGTAAACAGATTTTTCTTTTATCAAATCTGTTTTTAGAATTATTTAGATTTTCATAAATATCTTTCTTTACACCAGAAATGTTATTTATAAGCAAGCGTATGAGTTTAGTAATGACTAGTATATCACTATCGGACACGCAAGACAAAGATGTATATTACACCTGATAGTTTCAAAATGGAAAGTTACAAGTTATCGGCCGTGTACACTGATCAGGAACATATATATTAGTTAGATATACTGTTCCCAGCACTGATCAATACCCTCAGAAGTGAAGCGATTCACGAACTTGCGTTATGTAATTGTGTAATAAGAGTTTTAAAGCCCGAGAGGAAATCGCTTGAATACCTGGACGTGTCACCTCACAATACCTCTGGGAACAATTCCTTTAGCCATGCTGGTGATCAGATAAGGAAAGGTCCGAATTTATTTAAATAAGTTTATTACATAAAAGAATTATGAACAAACTAGATTTTCGAAAACAATTTTACACGGAACACTTATTTATGATTTTGAACTTTGACATTTTAACTAATTTCCATTAAAATTTCTTGTTTCAAAAACTTAGTAAAAAAACAGTTTCAAAACGACAGACCATAGTACTAGTTATTTAAAAAAAATAATTACATTTTCCGTATCAAATTAATTAGGAAAGGTTGCACAACCATGTCCATTATAATCTTTTTTGTGACCCGGGAAACTATTTATGTTTTCCTTGTCGGATAAAACAACCGTACGCTTGACAAGATATCGACACTTAATTACGGCTACGTTAGGTTACTGCTTGTTTTGGCCCTTTGTGGTTTATAGATATATCGTTGTTTCTATACAGGGAGGATGTCAAAATGGCCGCATGCGGAGATTTGATACTCTAAATTTAAAATAGATGGTGATCTCTTACCTAGCAGAATAAAACTTTAATATTTATGAATTTGTGCTTTTTTATACATAATGAACATAATATCAAATTTTCATTTTTTTGCGAAGTTTCCCTTTAAGTTAGCACTATGGTAAATTTAAATGGGTAATTATGGTTGCAAATTCCATTGGAAATTTGAATTGAGATTATGACCATATCTTGAGGGAAAGAATTTTTTTGGGGGAAGGGGGTGGGGGGTTGGGGGTAAAAAAGAAATTGTGGGGGGTCAATTTTTTCTCATTTCAGATTTCAGAAATTAAAAAGAATTATTCTTCAAATATTATTTTTTTTTCAAATTTCAATTATTGAAAAATTTCAAGAAGAAATCTTTAATTGCACAGTATGGCGCATTAGATTTGTAAAATCTTTGATCACATTTATTTATTTGTTATGCCGAATCTAACAGTGTATTTAGATTTTTAATTTTGGGTCCAGTTTTCAAATTGGTCTACATTAAGGTCCAAAGGGTCCAAAATTAAACTTTGTTTGATTTTAGCAAAAATTGAATATATGAGGTTCTTTCATATGCTGAATCTAAACATGTTTTTAGATTTTTGATTTTTGGCCCAGTTTTCAAGTTGGTCCAAATTGGGGTCCAAAATTAAACTTTGTTTGATTTCAACAAAAATTGAATATATGGGGTCTTTGATATGCTGAATCTAACCATGTATTTAGATTTTTTATTTGTGGGCCCCGCTATCAAATTGGTTCATATTGAGGTCAAAAGGGTCCAAAATTAAACTTTGTTTGATTTCATCTAAAATTGAATTATTGGGGTTCTTTGATATTCCAAATCTAACCGTGTATTTAGATTTTTAATTTTGGGTCCTGTTTTTTAAATTGGTCTACATTAAGGTCCAAAGGGTCCAAAATTAAACTTAGTTTGATTTTAACAAAAATTGAATTCTTGGGGTTCTTTGATATGCTGAATCTAAACATGTGTTTAGATTTTTGATTATGGGCCCAGTTTTCAAGTTGGTCCAAGATAGGGTCCAGTATTTAAACTTTGTTTGATTTCAACAAAAATTGAATATATGGGGTTCTTTGATATGCTGAATCTAAACATGTATTTAGATTTTTGATTATGGGCCCAGTTTTCAAGTTGGTCCAAATTGGGGTCCAAAATTAAGCTTTGTTTGATTTCAACAAAACTTGAATATATGAGGTTCTTTGATATGCTGAATCTAACCATGTATTTAGATTTTTTATTTGTGGGCCCCGCTATCAAATTGGTTCATATTGAGGTCAAAAGGGTTCAAAATTAAACTTTGATTGATTTCATCAAAAATTGAATTATTGGGGTTCTTTGATATGCCAAATCTAACCGTGTTTTTAAATTTTTAATTTGGGTCCCGTTTTTTAAATTGGTCTTCATTGAGGTCCAAAGGGTCCAAAATTAAACTTAGTTTGATTTTAACAAAAATTGAATTCTTGAGGTTCTTTGATATGCTGAATCTAAACATGTGTTTAGATTTTTGATCATGGGCCCAGTTTTCAAGTTGGTCCAAGTTGGGGTCCAAAATTAAACTTTTTTTGATTTCAACAAAAATTGAATATATGGGGTTCTTTGATATGCTGAATCTAACCATGAATTTAGATTTTTTATTTGTGGGCCCCGCTATCAAATTGGTTCATATTGAGGTCAAAAGGGTCCAAAATTAAACTTTGTTTGATTTCATCAAAAATTGAATTATTGGGGTTCTTTGATATTCCAAATCTAACCGTGTATTTAGATTTTTAATTTTAAGTCCCGTTTTTTAAATTGGTCTACATTAAGGTCCAAAGGGTCCAAAATTAAACTTAGTTTGATTTTAGCAAAAATTGAATTCTTGGGGTTCTTTGATATGCTGAATCTAAACATGTGTTTAGATTTTTGATTATGGGCCCAGTTTTCAAGTTTGTCCAAGTTGGGGTCCAAAATTAAACTTTGTTTGATTTCAACAAAAATTGAAAATATGGGGTTCTTTGATATGCTGAATCTAACCATGTATTTTGATTTTGGACATTGGACCATAATAGGTAAATTAAAAAAATTCAAGTTCTTCGACCACATTCTTTCTGTGTCAGAAACCTATGCTGTGTCAAATATTTAATAACAATCCAAATTCAGAGCTGTATCAAGCTTGAATGTTGTGTCCATACTTGCCCCAACTGTTCAGGGTTCGACCTCTGCGGTCGTATCAAGCTGCGCCCCAGCAAAGCATTTTATTTTAAAATAAGATAACATCTCAGTTGTATGGAAGTTATAAACTTCCTTGAAATAAAGTATAAAGCAGCTGTTTTATATTGTTTCTCTGTCTTGTACACTTGTACATATACCATAATTGGTTAAAGACATAATACACTTTTCACTTCAGCTGAAATCTGGGTTTTTTTTCTGTCTGTTTTCATCATCATGTTTTAATGTTCCTCCTCTATTTAAAAAAAAAATGGTAAAATTATTAAGTAGCTTTACATAATCATGATAATATTTCCTTTGATAATGCACTTTACACACCATTTATTTGATAACAGATTTTTTTGTAATTTGTAGAAATGTTGAGACTCCCTGTGAACTGTGTAGAAGATAGCAAAATATTAATATATATCTGTTCATTGTATATAATAAACATGTACCGATATGTTCATTATATTTTTCTTTTCACAGGTGAAAAACTTGACATGAAGAATGTGGAAACTTTGGAAGAAATATTTAAGTTTGTTCAATTTCAGTGTGTTGATTTAGAGGGAACCCATTTAGATGAGGAGGTATTTAAGTTTCAATATAAAAATAAGAAGATAGGTAATGATAGCCAAATGAGACAACTTTCCACCATAGACCAAATGATGTAGAAGTTATTAACTATAGGTCACTGTACTTTGAAAAATTAGTTTTTAGTAAATGAAAATTCTTAGATAAATTCACACAGATAGAAATAAATGTCTAGGTCAAAATCAAATCTTAGTCAGCAAAATACAGAAACCCATTGATCTGACATCATCTAATTTATATACCCAATCAATCAGAAAAGGGGGGGTGTGAACATTTATGATACATTTTGTATCTTGTTTAATATAAAAAAAATAGAAGAAAACTGTTCTATAAGTTCTTTCTTTTCTTATTGTGACATTTAAGAGCATATATATATGTATATTACCAGTTCTCACCATCATTATTTTCAGTTGGTTCACCTGGCTATAGGTGGCAATTCATAGGTTTTCAACCAATTTCTCCCTTTTTACAATGTTGTTGTCGAAAGTCATCTCTGATTTTTTTCCAATCCTTTCCAATTTTAATTACTACTTTTATGTATTGTTGAAGTTGTCACATTCCACATATGCATGAAATATTTGTAATTAAATATGCTGTTACAAACTACAATCACTTCATTCATGAATTTTGTTTTGCAGACTTCAGTAGCAATATTTGAGATGATAGAATATTATGAAAGTGCTTGTAAAGTGAATGTTTCCTTCAACAAAGGTATATCCATAAGAGGGTGGCAGTCCTGTGCCAGAATGGTCAGAAAGGTATTTATTTGTTTGCTCCATATTTTTACATCCCACGCTATGAAGTAGCAGGGTTATATTGTTTTTGACTCAGATGTCGGTCAGTCTGTTTGTCAACTTGGTTTCTTGATGGTATATCAAATACTTTATATACTATATTACAACCTTACTTGGATATATGGTCATGAGAGGAAGATCCTTTTTGATTTTGAAATTATTATGTCTACATTCAAGGTTGATGTTACTAATATAGAAAGTTTGTACAGGGATTGTGGGTGCTAAATCAAAAAAGAAGTACCTTAATGGCAACATTAGGAGTGTGTATTTCTATTTTGTTAAGCGATACAAGAACTTAATCCTCATATTATTGACTCGTTAAAGAAGAAGCTTTCAAAAAGTCAATTTAAAAATCAATTAATTTATTTTGTAGACTCCTGCTTTAACATTCCTAGATGCAAGAAGCTGTGATATCAATGAACGATCACTACCTATTATGGGGAGAGCCCTAAGAATGGGCTGTTTCCTGAAAATACTCCATTTAGAAAATACCTATTTGTCTGGTCGATCTTTGGTCATACTTGGTAAGTTTCATAGATGAGCTTTATTATTATTGAAGGTCGACAGCTATCCAAAAATTTGTTTTTGCTGTTTTTAACTAATTTTCACTATCTTGAAGAAAAAAAAATGTTAAAAAAATATGTTGTTGGCTCTATATCAAAAAATGAAGTTTCTAATTGCATCCATTTCAAATGTAGTTTATGAAAATCAATTGATATTTTGCATGCTTTTGCATCAGCATATGATAAAAGGAGTTTTAGGGTATATGTCAATGAGAGAGTGATCAAACAACTCAAAAATCAAAAGACAGCTTGAGGTTAACATATATGGTCAACTATTGACATGATTACATCACAGTTTCAAGATTGATATGAGGCTCTACCAATTAAGTTAATATTAATATTAATGGGGATTTAATGTTTTACATCGTTCTGCTATGAATAAAAGGAGATATGGTAAATAGGTCAATGAGAGAGCAAGCACAAAAAACCCAGAAGACAACTAGAGATCAACAAATGTTGATATATCTTATTAGGTCAGATTAAGAAGTAAATATGCTAGAATATATAAGAATGCATTCATTCGAGTTTCATTTTGTGAGGTTGATAAAAAACATTATTTAGAGCTATTATAGAAATCCATGTTGACTAAATGTTTCAAAGTTTGCAAGCAAGTCACCAAAAGTTTTGTTCAACATGGATTTCTATAATAGCTCTAATGTATCTACTGTTATCAGTTTTCTTACTTTTTTTCAGTTGCAGCTTTGAAGATGAATGATGTTCTTAAAGAACTATTTTTAGCTGACAACAAGTTAATGCCTACAGATGGAATACAGATAGGGAGTCTTCTGAAGTATAATCATGTACTAGAGTTACTGGATCTCAGAAATAATCCTTTACAGGTTAGTTTTATGGGAAAATGTATGAAATACATGGGTTAACAGTTCAGAGTATATCTTGATAAGTTATGAAATTATACACATAGATATGACATCAGTCTCCATTTAAAGAAATTTTTGTCATTATAAACAAAAAGACTGAGGGAAAACTTTTAAAGCTAGAATTTAAACCATTGAAAAAAGTAGGTATGTTTTATTTTATAGTGTAATTAATACTTTGGCTTTATTGCTATAAAATGAGATGTGTGATATGCTTCAGTAGACAGCAATCCAATAAAACAAAAAAATTATATCTTGAAATTAACATTAGCCTTTAATAACAGAATAATTTCTATACTGTATGTCATTCTTTCTTAAAAGTCTTCATAACTTGTGATTGAATTTACTAGAGACTACACAAAATTGCTATCAAAATTTAAGATCTTTCTGGATAAAAAAATAATTATATATACATACAAAAACAACAATCACTGACAAGGTTCCTGTCTTATGGGCACATACATATTTTGTGTGTTAAACTACTACTTGGAATTCATATAATTATAGAGTCCATAGTAATTGATAATACTAAGCAGTGACTCACATAGTAATCTCAGAAAAAGGATTAATGATTATGATCTGCATAGGTTTTTTTAGCATGGTAAAGAATAATAAAAAACTGACCACTTTAAACATTGTATCAATTTTTTATTTCAGGACATAGGCATTACACATGTATGTGATGGTTTATATGAACAGAATTTAAACCAAGGTTTAAATACTCTGGTTCTGTGGAATAATCAGCTAACCTATCAAGGCATGGCAGCCATAGCTAAAGCTCTTGTACGTAGAATTAAATTGAAATGGAACAAACATTTATAAGCTTGTCACTTCAATATATTGGTGCTAAAATAGAATCATTTTTCAACTTGAGAGATCGAACTGCAGTAGGATATAATATGATCAAAGTATTTTATGATTTTGCACAAATTTGGAATGTCTTCAAAGAAAAGTGACCATAGCAGTTGCCAATATTTTGTTAATTTGACATTTTTCTTTAAGAAAACATGTACTTGTAGATATTAATATTTTACAACGCCAGAATGCTATTTTTCAAAAAAAAAATTATGAAATTAATATTTATTATTCCAAAACGGTATCTGGAGAAGGGAGGGGTTGCAAAGCACACCCACTGCCCAAGACAATTTTATCATAAATATGTCGTGTAGTCTCAAAAGTCATTTGAACCTACATAACACATATAGTATTCAATTTTAGTAGCTTCAACCTTGATCAATATATCCCTGCAAGTTTTTCTATAATAACTCATAGAATGGTATGAATGTAATAGCAACATATAAAGAAGTTTATTCATCTGTTATTTCAGACCTCTACACAATGTCTAGAGACTTTAAATTTAGGACACAATAATATAACAAACGAAGGAATACATCAAATGAAGGAGGGACTTCTACAGAACAAATCTTTATTACGTCTTGGTCTACAAGGAACTAAAGTCACTTGTGAAGGTATGAAGGACATAATGATGATGCTTTAGTACTTTATCTTAGTCATTTGGTGTTCACTTTCATCATTATCAAAGCTTTACTTTTATGTATAGAAGTCTTGATTGTGCTATTCTGTTGATTACTATGTGACGATGGTACTTTTAAATTTTGAATCATAATTTGTAAGCTTAAAATTTAACAACCTATCCTAGAAAGCACTTTAATATCATCTTTACTACCAATACCAGAAAGCAGATATTTGAATAAATTGTCATGATTTTCAAATGCATTCAATTATTTACTGTAAATGTTGAAATTTTTCTGCAGGTAGTATTTCAATTATTTCGCGCTCACAAGAAATTAGCCAAAATATCTCCTCCACGAATAGTGTGTAGAAAATGAATGATATTGGTGTGAAATGGCAAATGTAACCCCTGCTCAAAAGGTTTATGCATAGAAGTTGTGAAAATATCCCGTTTACCGAAACATTTCATGTCATGCAATTATACAATGATATATCATTCATCTTACTTTAATATAGGAGCAGTAGCATTAGCAGAAGTAATAGCAGATAGTCAGAATTTTTTACGGATTGATTTGCGGGAAAATGAGATAAAAACAGCTGGCTTGATGGCATTATCGTTAGCTCTTAAAGTCAACGATATTTTACATCGCTTGGACTTAGATAAAGACCTAAAGAAAGAAACTGTAAGGGATTTATCAATAATTTTTACAATTGTACAAACTATGCACTAACTGGAAAAATTGAATAAAATGGATGTAAAATGTGTAAATGTAACCCCTGCATTAAAAATTAAGCATTAAAATCGTGAAAATCATGATTCACAAGATTATAAGTGATTGAAGACCTCTAGTAACAACACAATTTTCCATAAAAAAACTGTCAATACCACATTCAACAATACACATAATTTGTGTTACTTTTGAAGTTGCTTAAGACTGAATTGGTACAATGAATTTTAAAGGTTTTCATTAATGATGATTTTTAAACTCCTGTTACCACTTTCATGACTTTTAGTTTTGTATTTATACAAAAGCAACTATGGATTGAATTTTAAAGGTTTAATTTACTATGGAATGCACGTCATACAAAAAAATTGTGCTAGTCCAAAGCTTTACCATGTTTACACATCAATAAAACTACAAAAAGTATGCTTATTTTATATTTGATAATAATGAATTCTGTAAACAACTATGAAAAACAGTAAAATACACATACCGTGGTAAACAAACACTGAGTATTGTATACAGTACATAAAAATTGAGAGAAATGAGTCTTAGTAAATGTGATAGTGTCATATGGTTGTTAATATTTTTAGTCATAACATCAAACTTAAAACTATCAACCAATCAGAATGCCAGAATCATATCACATCAAATTTACACCTCATTTAATTATAGCTTCATAAGTATTTATGTAGTTGTGGTGTTCCTTACAGGGAATAAAAGATTATGCAGATCAACAGAAAAGATTACTGCAGGACATTAACAAAAAGTTAGAGGACAATCGAGAAATGTTTTACAAATTAGAAAGAGAGAAAAATTTAGAGAAAGCCAAAGAGGCTAAAGAGCATGATGATGAGGAATCAGAGATGACATATTTTGAGCATTGTGATAAAGTTAGGCGGCCTAGTTTATTATGTATGCCAGACTGTCCACGTGAAGTTACTTTAGATTCGCCACGTTGTATAGAAGAACCTGTTGCTTACATTCCATTTTCGGCTCCAAACTCTGTTATAACAACTCCCCCTGGGGAATTACTTCTGAGCCCACAGTTCTGTCCCTCTGTAAAAGCCCGTAAAATATTCACAGTAACAAAATGTGCTCCCCATCCTTCTGGTTTAAGTATATCTTCCATACGACCACCAGTAGGGGAACATCCGATGGCACTATCTTCCGCAACGCCAGTGTTACCGTTACAGCCAGTGCTAATAAACTCATCCAGTGACATTCCAAATAATTCAGATATGATTAACAGTGATGGTGATAAAATCACTATAACTTCAATTCCAAAAATAGAACCGTTGACTGTTTCTGATGTTACTAATGCTCTTGTAAATGAAAGTGTAAACCAACTTCTTAACCAAATTATCTGTGATGACTCTACAAAAACTGGTTCTACAAAAGACTCAGATGTTTCAGAGTCTACAGACACAAAATTAAGTACTGTAAGTGTTGTGACTACTGACATGGATGCAAATGGCGATCATAGTGAAATAAATGTGCAATCAAACAATGACGAAAATCCTATACCAAAGAATTCAGATTCTGAAGAAAAGAGCAATAAAAATAATTTACAGAATTCTGAATTATCTGATGTTGTACTAAACAATAAACAGTTAAAACAATTTGCTACAAGGGAAACTGACTCTGGTGTGGGGAGCTACGATTCTGAACAGTGGACTAATGTTGAAGATGCGGTCAAACCTAATTTCCAAACTTCATTGACATTAAATGGATTAACACAAGAAATAGCCAATGCTATTGAAGGACTTGATGTCGCTCCTGGTAATTCACAGTCATCTTGTAATGGACTGACGCAAGAATTGGCCAGTACCATGGAAGGATTGAATGTTCCAGCCAACCATTCAGAAGGTACAGTAATTACCATATGTGTAATCCACTCTTATCCAGATATTTTTATGCCCTCGCTGTCAACAAAAGGGGCATTAAATGTTACCCTTGTCCATCTGTACGTCTATCCATTCGTCTGTCCGTACATCCCAAAATTGGTTTTTGTTCTCTAACTTTAGTTTGCCTCAAACAAATGTTATGAAACTTATACGCAATGCTTATTACCACAAAACACAGATCAAATTCGAATCTGGGTGGCTTCACTTGTACTGTTCTCCAGTTATGCCCCTTTATAATGATATATGCAAGCGGGGCATCATCTGTTTCCTATGGACACATTCTCCATTTATTATAAGATATTCGTTACGCAAACATGACAAAAGAAGAATTTTTATCTTTATATTAAATCTTGCTTACAGGGCTATTTGTATCAAAATGATGATTGTTAATGCTTACAGTATACAAAAAAATATTTTTTTGTGGGATTATGTTCTTTCTTCTGTTGTGTTCATAGGTGGATCCAGGGGGGGCCTCTTTCGTGGGAAAAATTTGGTTGATTATATAGGGAATCACTGAAGCATGACTGGAGCAGGCCCCCCCCCCCCCCTTTTAGGTCAGTCAGCAGCCCCCCCCCCCCCTCCTCCTTATGAAAAGTTCTGGATCCGCCACTGGTGTTCTTGTTTTATATTTATGGCTTGAACTTTTTTTCACATCAATATAACAATCAATTACTTTATACATGTATAGGATATACAAATTATCTTTTTATTTTGATAGGTAGTGTAAGTCCTGATGATTTTGAGAGAGAACTGGATGAAATGTTAGCAAATGTTAAAATGTCATCTAACATAATCCCCGGTAAATGTGATGTACTAATTTAAGATATGGCCAAATTATTTATTTTTATTTAACTTATGAAAAGAAAGCAATTTTTTCACATTGAACTAATCATTTTTCTTTTACATGACAAACATTTAAATCATAGAATAGAGGATCAGTAAATGCAATGATACGTTTGGAAAAAAATATAGGAACTTATTTTATCTGGACTCAACAAATCTGTTGAATTTCTAGACGTCATGCGAGACTTTAAACCTATAATTCAATCACAATCAGTTAAGTAGGTGATACCTTTCAGCATATGCTCTCTTGGTTTTTTCTTCTTACCAGTTGTGTGTAATTATTACCTTATGCCATACTTTTTAATGCAGACAAAAGGCTATACGAGGACTTTTTGTTAAGCATACTGTGGAATCATTATTATTTGTGTGATACCAATTTCTGTGGATTTTGTGGGTGAATGTTAACCACATATTTAAATGTTCAACAAGGTACAAATTTTCTATAGGCTTGATTGCAGACTTTGGCAAACCACTAAATCAAATATCCACGAAAATATGAATTTTTCTCTATCCATGAAAATTGGTACCTAACAAAATAAATGAAACCACAGTAAGAACATATGTACAATGGGTTTAGAATTTAATTTGACTTCCATATGGTACAATTTGATAAATGGGTAACATGCATCTTAATCTACTGATTATCTTATTGATTTGCATTTACTTTTTCAATTTTTATTCCACAGGTATACAGGAAACAGAAGTCTTCCAAGACAGTTAAGTGCAGTAAAATAAATCGGAGGAAAACTTCAAAAATTTCTATTACACACAGACAGTTAAATAGAAATAAATTATCATTAGTTTTGTTTGATAAGTTTAAGATAGCAATAGCACCTTTGTTTTGTGATTTTTTTTTATATTTTGCCTGATATTTAAAATTCATGGACATTTAATAGTTGACTATTCTGTAAAAGTGTGAGTAGTATTCTCTATTTTGAGAATCCCTGTTTAAATCACAAGTTGTCTTCATGAACAGTTGATACCTGTAAAAAGAAAACTTACATTTGTTATTTTAACATCATTTCAATCATATTTGTCTTTTAAAACAAAGGAATACTAGCATGAGTTTTCGTGGACATTGTTATAAATTGCACACAAGCAATGTTTTATTTCGCTGGCCTTTTTATTTGGTCCCAAAGTGTTAAGAGCAGTTATTTTATAGACATCATTGTGGCAAACTGGCTTTCATTCAATACTATAAACCAACAAATTTGTGAGAAATTTATTTCGAGAGGAGGAAAACAAATCACACTTATATGTCCTTGGATCTTTTCTTAAATGAAAAAATAAAAATTTTAAAAAATCTCAGAAATGAATTGTCATGAAATCAGCTATAAATGACTAAACGCAAAAAAAAGCATCTTAAAAATTAAGTTGGTTTTCAGTATCTTGTTCTTGCTGACTGTCCTTCTGAAACTATAAAATTTCTATGCAATTTTATGCATAGATAAATTTGAAGTATGGTACATGTTAAGGAGATGGAAAATCAGCAAGACATATTTTTAATCAATATTTTATTTAAAATATGTTATTATTACTGTTTTCTATTTTTCAATAAAAATAAAAATGGATACTGTTTGTCTATGTAGTTTTGAAATGTACCTTGAGATTGATTATGGGAGTTGTTTTCTTAAGTTTAGAGTTATAGTTTATGCAAATGCTTACCATCAAAGTGTTGATGAGAACACCGTCAACTCTGTAATTTTAACTGGAACAGACATTTTGAGGACATCATTAAGGTGGCATGAAATGTGAGTTTCTTTTGTAGACTCTCATCTATGGTTTTTGATTTAGGGAATCCATCTAGTCTTTTTTGTAATTAAATTATATTCAGCTTTCATTTCTGGAAATACTTTACAAACTGGTGGTTATTATTTATTTTGCAAGCGATACAAGTAGTTATTTAAATATTATTATTGCTAATTAGGTACAATCAGTAAATGAAAGATCTCCCTGTTTTATGCAATTATATTGCTGTAAGATGTATATTAGTTAGTATTCAGATATATCTGTTCACCTTATAAAGGTATTTTTGTACTGTTTAGCATTAGATATATAGATTTTTATGTCCCCGCCGTAGCGGTGGGGCATTAAGTTTTACCCTTGTCCATCTGTACGTCCCATAATTGGTTTCCGTTCTCTAACTTGAGTTTGCCTCAACCAAATGTTATGAAACTTATACACAATGCTTATTACCACAAAACACAGATCAAGTTTGAATTTTGGTGGCGTCACTTTAACCATTCTAGAGTTATGCCCCTTCATAAATGGAAAAATTGCAAAATATTTAGTTTTCCTTCTCTAACTTAAGTTTGCTTCAACCAAATGTTATGAAACTTATACACAATGCTTATTACCACAAAACACAGATCAAGTTTAAATTTTGGTGGCGTCACTTTAACAGTTCTAGAGTTATGCCCCATTATAAATGGAAAAATTGCAAAATTTTTATTTTCTTCTAAATATCAAGTTTTTTTTTTTAAATTGGAGTTATCTTCCTTAGTCCATGATTATAGTTGAATCAACTACAATCAATGCTTTATACAATGCAATGTTTAATTTTGACTTCCACTGATAAAACACAGATCAAGTTGAATTTGGGTAGTGTCACTTTAACCATTATTGAGTTATGCCCCTTATATAAATCGAAATATTGCAAAATTTTTAGTTTCCATTCTGTAACTTAAGTTTGCCCCAACCAAACATTATGAAACCTATACACAATATTCATTACCACAAAACTAAGATCAATTACAAATTTTTCGTTTCCGTTTTCTAACTTTAGTTTGCCTCAACCTAATGTTATGAAACTTATACACAACTGTTCTAGAGTTATGCTTGTTTACAAATAGAAAAATTGCTGAATTTTTAGTTTCTGTTCTCTACTTAAGTTAGCCTCAACCAAATATTATGAGACTTACACACAATGCTTATTACCACAAAACTCAGATCAAGTTCAAATTTGGGTAGTGTCACTTTTACTGTTCTTCAGTTATGTCCCTTTATAACTATATGATATGCAAGCGGGGGCATCATCTGTGTCCACATGTGGACACTATCCACATTTATTTTGTAATTAAATACAAGTGTAGTTGTGTATTTCAACAATTTATCTATTTTTAAACATCGATATATTTAAACCTTTTTGACAGAACAATTGTAAAGTAAATGTTTTCATTCTACGTAGGGTAATTCTGTCACATTTTGTGATTAAAGGTTGACCATAGGTCATAAAAACTACTGCACCTCATCTTCTACAGCTTATATTTCACTTCAGTTTTGCAACTTCAGCTATGCCTTTAAAGGATATAGCTAGGGTTTCCACAATTTATCTCTGTTACTTTGTATGTTACATTCCAGAATGAAGCAACCTTTAGTCATAAAGGAATTATATTTGTTTAGTGTTCACATCTTAGATATTATAAATTTTCAGTATAATTTGGTTACCTTGACCTACATTTTATGCATGAAGGGCTATGGTCTAGTTTGATGTTTTCAAATGTAAGCAGCTGCAAGAAAATTTATCAGTAGACACAACTTTGATAGTTGTATTATGTTCCTACAAAATAAAAGTTCACCTTGGCAGTTTATACATGATCAAGTAATTAAGTGTCTTATTAAAGTCAAAGGAAAGATATATTTTTTTAGACACATTTTGGAAAGAAATATGAAGATTCATAGACACAATTTGGTCAACTTGATCTATATTTTATTTTTGATTGAGTCAAATTAAAAAAATGTAAAGACTTCTGTTAACTCAGATATAAGAAAAATGGCTTTGTGGATTACAGATAGGTGTGGCCGGTTAGTGTTTCATTTCTTTATTGAAATATTAATGAAATTATTTTGGGTGTCCCATGTTCAGACTTTATTGGTATTTTATTTGGAAGAAACACAATATATTACCAGAAACAGGCATAGCAATTGATTTGTTTTGTTTTGAATTACAATACTCAGGAGAATTATTGTGCTCATTCCTTTGAATTGTTAACATTGTTATGTTTACACTGTTGTAAGCAATTTCACATACTTTTTAAGGTGGTAACTAACACTACAGGGAGATAATTCTGTAAAAATCAGCTAAACGTTTTAATCACGTTGTATTGTTAAGGAAATATTAAGCTTCTCAATGATGAAATTTAGTGTTTGTCAAACTGCTATATATTTCAAGCCAATGAAATTTTTCTGAGAAAGATTGTGGTTCAAGGATTTTGAAATTTTTATATTTTTGTCAAAGGGTCGAAGTAAATATTTTGTCAAAATTTTATGAAAATCAAACGAGCCAAATTTATCTTAGTGTTTGGTACCACCTTAATAAAACATACCTTTGAAGAACATTTTTTTTTCATGTTTTGCCCTTTTAGCCTTTCCTCATAATTTTGACTGATTTTTGAATATCATTTGCATGCAAATTTGTATGCCAAGCCTGGTGATACTGTCTGAAATTGATTGAGAATAGTGTCCATTGGATTCAATTATTCTTGTTTTGTATTACATTTGTATTAATTTGAATTAATACATGTTGGCAAACAGCAAAATACAAAGAAAAGCAATCTTGAAAATCTATATAAAATATGCACACTTTATTGGGATTATTTATCCGTTATGGCATAGTGGGACTACGGAATACCTCCCTCTGCTCGGCAGAATTTATTCTGTTTCTGTAATTACACCTCTTCCAAAAATCCTGGATCTGCCCCTGATTTCAGACATTTCACAGTGTAAATATGGAGTAACGCATTGAGGGTGCAAAAAAAGGAACGAATTGATAGCCTGAAAAAAGTGTGTTAATGGATGAAATTTAATTATCAACATTCAAAATGAATTTGGAATGTAGTCATGTTCACTTTTAGAACATATATAAATTTTTTGTTCAATAGAATACTCATTTATAGATGTTTGATGAATGACCCCAACAGTTCAAGTGATAAAATAGATCATTCAAAATCATTTGTTGGTTTTTATTAATTGTAAATATAAAAATAAGAAGATGTGGTATGATTGCCAATTATTTTTCAGATTATTTAGATGTGATTTTAATATAAAATAGACTTGAAATTAAAAGATGTGCAACTTTAAAAGGGGTGCTGTTTATTTAGTGTTTGTTGTTTATTAATATATCATGGCATTGTTGTCTTGTATCCATCCACATATCTTTTTTTATTTAGTAGCTTGAATTCAACATTTATTTACCCATCTTGTTTGATTATATCCATCCAAATAATTCAATATTGGAAAAACACATAAATCTTACATAATTTACATTAGAAGTGGCCATATTCTGTTGAATTCTAAAAAGAAATAAGGAGTAAATTTACAGTATGATTACAAAGAGAATACAGGGACAATGATTTTGTTACTGGGAAAAGTATATAAAATTTGTGAAAGAGAGAAGTAAATTTATTAAAAACATATTCAAAATATACAAGTTTGACTTTTTCTCTGTATATCCATTAGTTTATACTTCTTATATCACCTTTATCATGGGAACGTTTATATGTATAAATATGGAAAGTTTTGTTCATTACTTCATGTAGGTTAAACCTCTGAGTATAAGAAATATTTACAAGTTTGATGAAGCATAATCTCAAAAGAAAAAGTAAAGAAAAGTGCTATGTTATTGAGAAATCCTTGAGGATTGGTGCAGTATTGATGGTTGTGAAGTTTTTACCTCTTATTTTTATAATGTATTTATAGATTTATTTCCAAGATTTGATCTTGCTGATTGTAAGGTGATATCATCTCATCAGATTTTGTTTTAATCCTTTTTAAAAGGTTATAATTGATTAAATTTAAGGTAAAACTGTATTTTATTTCTTTGTCAATCTTTGATTTTATTGTTGCAAATTGATTTTTCTTGACACTTTAGCAGAGTCAGAAAATAGATATTTGCAACTGTAAAATCTAAGATTGATGCCAAAGAGTATTTGAATATCTTACAGTTATTCATATATAAATGCAACTACTAAATCAATCCTGTTTAATGAATATTTATATAATAAGAGGAAATCTTTCAAGCGTCACCTGAGTTTGAGCGGAACATCCTGCTAGGTAAACCAGGATTTTACACACTTGAAGTATATATGTATGATGTCCAAGCTAAATCGCCATTAAAAATTAATTGCATTAGAATGTATGATTTATTTTTTATGTTTATGCATGCATTATTTACCTCTTATAAACATACATTTTATATATTTCTAAACAAGCGAACCATGACAAAAAGAAAGAAGTAGGCCAGGTAAGACCCCTTTTTGGCCCCAAAATATAGCATTTCAAAAATTTGTTAAAAATGTAAATTTTCAGCTATTTATTGGAAAGAAGAATTCTTCTGTTACATAAATATGGACTGTATTTGTCAAACAATGCACATGCATCAGGTACTAGCATGATTAATTCATTCAAAATTACTTAAATCCTCACAACTTTATCATTTGTGCTTATTTTTAGTCAGTTTTTGTCTAAAATAGAAGTGACCGCACTTGTGTTCAGTCTTAATATTTAAATATTTGTTGTATTTGATGATGATACATAACATATATAAAGGTTGAGACTGAACACGAATGCGGCTACTTCCATTTTAGTCAAAAACCATCTGAAAAGTGACAGTTTGTGGCATATTTGATAGATTTTTCATATATATGCTTGAATTTAGGCGTCTTTAATGACCAAATCAGTTCAAATCTTTCACATAAACTAATTGAATCGACTAAAGAAGACACTTAAGTGTTTAAAAAATGTAAAAAATCTTTCATCAGATGTACTTCAAATTTTAGGCCAAAATAAGCCCTTACCGGACCTTCTTCTTTCAGTTATACTCTATTAAGTGTATAAATATACATGAACAGGTGTAAAATTTGTATGAATGTATTTGTCAAGTATGTACATTTATTAAACATTAAGACAAATGTAACTTCATGCATGCGAAGCCATCATAAATGTTAGTGGACACACTTTAGTATCTTGATAAGCAGCTTGTCTATAAATCTTATTTATTTGTAATTGGCAATAACCTGTTAGATATAAATACAAGACAGAATGGAATGTTACAATATATATGTTTTCCTTCACTGCTTGCATTTGTCTTTTTGTGTTCATTGACTATGTGCATTTGCATAGAGAGAAAATATGTATGATAATTATTTCGAATGTGTGAGATGTAAGGGGGTAAATATTGATACTAGAAAATATTGTTGAAGTAGTAAGCAGTCCTGAGTTATTTCCTTTAATTAGGTTATCCTCAAAAGGGATTGTCTCCCTTGATTATGTTATCAAGGGGATAGAATAAATTGTGTTCCTCAGTTTAAAGAAGGTTAATTGGTACTCTTCTCAGTCAGTAACACAGTTTTTCTCTGCAAGTGACCCACCTTTAAAAACTTACTTTTCTCCTTTCAAGACTTTTATAAGACCATAGAGAGGCTAGGTATTATCCTCACTAAGTATCTTGATAAAGGGTTAATAACTTACCACTGTTTTTCATTAATATGAACCTAACTGTCTATTGTCTATTTGTTAATGAACATATTTTCTCAGGGAATATGGGTGACAACAACATGTCAGCAACTTATACATTGGAATATTTGACATTTATGTTTTAAAGCATATCAACTTTGCTATTTGGCACTGCAAAACTTTTAATGTTATCTACCTTTAATATGGTTGATGCATTATGTTCTATTAGTTAGGACAATAATTAATATGAAAATCAAGAAATTCATTTTTGCCTAACAAAATTATGGATGATATATCATACACTTTTACATTATTTGTTGAAGTCCTCAGTTTTGGTTTTATTCATGTAAATTACATTTTCTTCTGATTGTTTGCTCGTGTGAGGAAATTTCAGTATTTTGCATTTTGTTGAATTTATAGAGCTAATGTCATGAATGTTATGAAGGTTGAATAGCTGGTCTATTAGACATTTCAAGGTCAAGGATAATAAGTTTATATTATGTTGACGAAAACACATGTTTTTTTATACTGCCAGACATGTACTGTGTACATTTATAATTATTTATAAAAGTTATGAGTAGAGTAAATAAATCGAAAATGTGTTTTATATATAATTTATTATTGTAAGAAAAAAAACACCTCCAATAGAAATGTTGTTTGATCGCTTTGAAAAGATTTATGCATGGGCATTTATGCCTATGAATAACATATCCATATATGAATTCTACCACTTTGATTAGTCACTTAAGTATTGATATTGAAATGTGCTTTCAGTATAACTGCAAGCATCATTCACGATGATGATTAACTATGACACAGAATTATGATTTTGTCTATCCTTTAAAAATTTATATACACCTTAAATTGTCAGACTTTACGGCTTTCCGTTTAAAATAAAGCCCTGTCTTTGTAAAACCTTTTGTCAGCTATCAGACATTAATGCAGAAGCTGCTAAGTTGTCAACATTCTTGGTAATAGTGATATGTAATCATAACATAAAAGAGGACTGTAGATTGCAATTTAGAAAATCTTTAATGAAAGAATTTCCACAGTATTCAAGTGGGAGATTGAATAAACATTAAAAAAATGTTTTTGATCATTTAAAAGCATTAAGTTGCAAATGCTATGCATAATTCTTCAACAGAATTTGTAAATAAAATATAATAAAATTATTTAACACAATAAATTTAATATTTGATTTAATTTATGAATTAGTAAGTGAAGGTTATTATAAGGGTGTTCAATACACACAGGTTTGTGCCAAATATGGAAATTTTTTGAATTAGAAGCATCATGGTGTCTTAAGAACTTTTTATTGTTATGTATTTAATTCATGTAAACTTGAATGAAATAGATTATTACAGTAATAAAAATGGTATTATATTTAATTATCTGGTTAGTTTCACAATGCATTGTTTAGAATTTATTTTGTCATTATTTGAAACCATTGATTACTTTATGTTAATAATGTTATGAAATAAAATGTAATTAAAATATGAAAGACTTTTTTTTATCCTAAATGTGCTACAAAAATTTGGAGATATTTCAAATAGGTACTAGACTACCAATATATAAATGTAAGAAAGATGAAAAATTTTGCATCATACTTCACTAAGCTTATATTACCCTGCTCAGTCACTCTATAATTTGTGTATCAATATTTGGTGAAAATAATAACATTTGATTTATTTCTATTTGCCTAGAATATTTTATTGATCCACAAATGCAGGATCTTGAACACAGCACAATTTCAGTAGTTTTTCATATTTTTTGGCTATATCATAGGTTATAATTACGCCATTTGTGAAATCATCACACACAATATCACAGATTCAAAGAGAAACAGTCAAAAATTCATCTCAAACAATAAACCAAATTATGTGAGTAGAAAGAAAATAAAAACACTCAAGAAACATTAATATGAAAGACAATCATTTATGAAGATCAATACCTTAAAAAAAAAAAGTATCATTAAGGTTTATTTAATGCTAAGTTACTATTAGGGATCTTTAAAACCCATAATTCAGGCTATAACCATGCTAACCAAATGAAAACAGGACAGTCAGTTTCAAAAATTGCAATTCTATGATAAATGCTGGTGATTTTGTGCCCAATTCTGGCAAACTTATAGTGAATGTTAGTTACTAGCTTTATTGACAAAATTACCCACCTGTAACTAAAAACTGTTCACTGAAAAATACAGCCACCTTGTCTTAATAAGTAACTGACATCTTTTTTAAGAAAATATCACCTACTAGTAGTAGCAAAACTTAGACTGCTTACCAAGTCTGTTACATACCATTAGAAGCTCTCAGTCTGTTAACAAAATATGCTCATAGAAATTAAATGCAACAAATCTTTTTTAAAAAATCATCTTCTAACAGTAATTTGAAGACTTTCTGAAACCCTTTACCATTAATTAAGCAATAGATGCACTTCTGAAGTTTTTTGTCGCAGAAAGCTCGACATAGGGATAGTGATCCTACGGCAGCGGCGGCTATGGTGGCGGTGGCGGCGGCGGCATTAGCTTACTTCTTAAAAGCTTTATATTTTAGAAGGTGGAAGACCTGGATGCTTCATACTTTGTATATAGATGTCTCATGTTACAAAGTTTCCGTCAGTCACATGCCCAATGACCTTGACCTCATTTTCATGGTTCAGTGACTACTTGAAAAAAAAGTTAAGATTTTTTGTAATGTTAAATTCTCTCTTATTATAAGTAAAAGGATAACTATATTTGGTATGTGCGTACCTTGCAAGGTTCTCATGCCCGTCAGACAGTTTTCACTTGACCTCAACCTCATTTCATGGATCAGTGAACAAGGTTAAGTTTTGGTGGTCAAGTCCATATCTCAGATACTATAAGCAATAGGTCTAGTATATTCGGTGTTTGGAAGGGCTGTAAGGTGTACATGTCCAACTGGCAGGTGTCATCTGACCTTGACCTCATTTTCATGGTTCAGTGGTTATAGTTAAGTTTTTGTGTTTTGGTCCGTTTTTCTTATACTTTATGCAATAGGTCTACTATATTTGGAGTATGGAATCATTGTAAGGTGTACATGTCCAACTGGCAGGTGTCATCTGACTTTGACCTCATTTTCATGGTTCAGTGGTCAAAGTTAAGTTTTTGAGTTTTGGTCTTTTTTCTTATACTATATGCAATTAGTCAACAATATTTGGTGTATGGAAATATTCTATGATGTACATGTCAGTCTCACAGGTTTTATTTGACCTTGACCTCATTTTCACGGTTCATTGCTCAGTGTTAAGTTAAAAGTTCTAAAAATAATATTTTTTTACATGTTTCTAAAATTTAAGAATGTCCAGTCTAACATGTTGGCAGTCATCCAAAGAATTGAATTCCTATTTTAAGTAATAACACATGATTATCCTTGATTTCTTTTTATTGGAAAATAATTAGAAAGATTACAACTACAAACTGATTCCAATGTAAGATTGTGTTTATAATAATAGCAAGAACGAATTAGATGAATTGAAAATGAGCAGAAACATCATAGAAATGTTACACAGAAAATAAAGGGTCCATTTACCACAGAACCTGACAGATTGTGAGTACAATCAGGCATTCATTATTAGGGGTTTCCACTGAGTAATTTAGTTTGGTTTAATACAGTAGTATAGATATTATGAAATTAATAGAATTAGTACTGAAAATTAACGAAGAACTAATTGAAAGTTAAAAAAAAGATAAAGAGAAAAATTTTAAATGATAATTAAAATCATGAAGTAATTCCTCTTTTTTTAACTAGTCCGTTCTTGTGTACGTTTATTTAAATCTTCGTACGGTAATAACTTCTACCACTTCGAGTTATCGGACTTTTCTGTATTTCCGGGAATGAATAATACAGTTTCCAAATTAATATTTTGTGGAAATGCCGCTGTTTGAAGCTTTAAGTTATAGCAGTGATAAAAATGTTGTCATTTTAGACATCGGGGCTGTATATACAAAGTAGGTGCATAGTATATAAAAGTTTTGCACATCCGTGAGAGTGGGCAACCTTTTTTCTTTTAAAAAACATTTTTTTTTTGTTGATGTTCAGTAGTTGTCGTTTGTTGATGTGGTTCATAAGTTTTTCTCGTTTCTCGTTTTTTAGATAGATTAGACCGGTGGTTTTCCCGTTTGAATGGTTTTACACTAGTAATTTTTGGGGCCCTTTAATGGCTTTATAGCTTACTGTTCGGTGTGAGCCAAGGCTCCGTGTTGAAGACCGTACTGTGACCTATAATGGTTTACTTTGATAAATTTTGACTTGGATGGAGATTTGTCTCATTGGCACTCATACCACATCTTCTTATATCTATTGAAAAATATTCGATACTGTAGAAGTTTATAATTTATGATGGTCAGACATCGTAAACACACACGCAACTTACACTGCACAGTTGCACTCTCTTTGGTAATGGGAATTAATGACCTTTTTTCACATCACAGGTTCAAAAGTCAATGAGAATTCTAATAAAATTGAGAATGGAAATGGGGAATGTGTCAAGACAGACAACAACCCAACCAAATACACCTTATGATGGGCTTATCATGTACGGCCGACTCATATGAGTCCCAGAAGGTTTGCCATTCTAAAATGTTGCCTGAGAAAGTTGGAAGCGTAAGTTTTGGTAGGCGGTGACTGATTACTAGCTGATGAAAATGTACTTTGTTGCGTGTTGAATGTGTGACTGGCTTGGACAGACGGGTTTTCAAAGGACTGTGCGTTGTGTGGGTTGGCTATGTTGTGCGTTGGGACAAACAGCATAGTTTCTGGATTTAATGTGTGATTTGTAGTATGTGATGATTCAATATGACGGGACTGCGGGGTTTGGACATTTTGTATGAACTTACGTACATGTCGAATCTACATTTCCATATTCACCAATTATTCATCTGAATCAATGATTTCATTTTCCACATCTTCCGGTTCTGTTAACTTAAGAATTTGTTCATTTAAGTCCTCAAACAATGTTTGTGTTTGCACAAGTTTTCTGAGCATTGCAATGACTTCTTCCTCATCAAAATTCGTATTCTTCTTTGCTTCATCTAATCTGCGGAATAGTCTGGTAACAGCGCTTCTGTTCTCCGATCTAACTGATTTCAATTTTTCAAGATCCATTGATCAAGGCACCATAATATATAAATATAGATGATAGTTAAGGCAATGTGTATAAAGACAACTGTTCAGCCATTACATTTAATATACAACTATTGTATTTCCGCCCACGGCGACGTCACTGACAATATGACGTTGACAATGGACAAGTACAATAGTATGGACGTTATGTTCCCGCGAGACAATCTCAACATATCGCTATTTGTCTGCCATTACTGGACATCACAAAGGTTCCTGTAAAATTTTGACATCACAATAGAAAATAACTCATGTAACTGACGCTAGAATGGAAAAATGATTGTTGTATGACGTCAATATTTCAAGCGGCGCAGATTCTCGAGTCAAGCGGGTCAAATGATATGTTTTTATTTGCACCTGTATATAAATTTCACCCAGTTTTTGTTTTTGTTATTAAATTTTAAAATTGTATTTATGTGCGCACTCCAAAAATGTGGCAGGATAGTCAAACAGTTGACAGTGGCCGCTTAGTGGAAGAAGAAGAAAAAGAAGCGGCGCAGATTTCCAAATAGCAATAAGGTGTATACAGCATTATACAGGTTGGGGAAGATCATCATAAATGGGTAATATCCCCATTTATGGGTATTATACCCAAAATCTGGTATCAATTTAAAGTGATAAAAAAATCAAATTTTTGTATTTCATCATGATAGCTGTCATAGGGCAAATATTCATATAAATGGCAACATTTCCCCCTTTAAGACCATAGTTTAAATGAGAATTGAGTACAATGAAAATGGCCTCCAAACATCCTACTTTTTTAAGACTGTTCAGTCCACCATCTGGTGTACTTTTTTCGAACTGATGCATGGTGCAGACAAACCAATATTTACAATGCAGTTAACAGACCTGCCAACTATCCCAATTTCAGCGGTATCATCCCGATTTTCATGCCTCAACCAGAATCCCGATATCGGGATCTTAAAACAAGTTAAAATCTGATTTTCACAAAATCTACCCGAAAAAATTGTTGGTTACTGATCTTGAACTTTTTCTGATCAATATCTATAAATCTATAATTTTACCTGGTTACATTTATGACCCAGACTAATCAACGGTCACAACAGGTGTCATAATTTGTTGTTACAGGTAATCTGTTTATCTGATGGGTCATAATGATCCTCAAAATTAATTAATTTGAGAAATAGAATCGGTCGGACAGCATTTCATTTTTAATCAATTTATTATATGATCACAATTTTGCAATGTTTACCGTAGTATCATGACAAAAATATAATTAACTGAAAGACGAAAACTGTAATGAACTCATTATATGAAACACCTTGAAATCCTTGAAAATGTTTGAAATCAGACGTGTTTCTGTTCAGTTTCTGATTTAAAATCGACACCATATTGTATTTACTTCTACTGTGTATAAGCCTCTGCCGGTAGGAGCAGCTTTGAATACCAAGAAAGATAACTCAAATTTTATCCATTTTCTCATTATTGACTAACTTAAGATCTGTCTCTATCTTTCTAACTTTAGGACATTTAGGTTTAGATCTTTTGAGTTAAGGTGCTAAGATAAAAAAGGTCCTTGGAGGGGAAAAAGGGGGTCTTCATTTTGTATCCTTTATTTTTTTAGGCCATTATTCTCTAGTCTGAAGTTATTTTGCCAATTAATATAATTGCAAGAATCATGCAAATAAAAGAAAACATGGCTTATTAAGCTCATCGTCAGTATACCAAAATAAAAAAAAAAGAGATACATATTTAAGACTATTTCAAGAGTATAAAACCATGAAAACAGTGAATACAGAAACGCTGCAAAAATGTAAACCCTTAAAAATCTGGTCGCCCACTAAATCCCCCATGGGGATTTTCAGAAGTTGGTAGGTCTGAGTTAAAAACCAGTATATACATTTTTAAACTTGCAAACAGTTCTTAACACAACTTTGTCTTCTGCAACTCACACTTGAAGTTGCCAATTGAGTTGCAGGAAACAGTAGTTGATTTAGTCAAAATGAAGCCTTTTACCCAATGCTTTTGCCATGACAGAAAATATCTGTAAATCCAAATTAAAATTTTATTTTTATCACTGAAAATTGATACCCGTTTTGGGGTATAATACCCATAAATGAGGATAGTACCCATTTATGAGGATCCTCCCAAACCTGTTATAGACGAATCTATAATTAGGGGTATTTAGCTGAACTTGTTCTGAATGACCCTAGATATGTCTCAGAATAACCTTCTGTCATCATGCAATGATATCTTTCTAATATGATGTCCAATGTTTGAAATTGTGACACAGCAAAATTTTACAGGGAACTTGTTTGACTACCTTTGTTCTGTTTTTTGGTTTTTTTTTTGTGTGATTAGTAAACCTGCCGTTCCTTTAGGCCAATTAAAAAAGTGTGTGGTTTCAATAAGGTCCTGAAAAAAATAGGGTTTGTAGAAAGGCAGTTCTAAAACAAAATTTTTTTTTTTTTTTGGATGGTAAAAAATCAGGGGGGAAAATCATGTTTTCATTGAGTCTGGTTCAGTTATTTTACACGCCCTTACCAGAAGTTTGCCATTCTCTATACTATTGTTGTAAAAATAAACAGACATGTTATGTTTTAGTTAATTTTGTTGCATTTTCAGCCGTAGTAGATATATACTTCAAATGGAAATTCAGATGACAGAAGTCTGAATTTAATTATTGAAGTTCACATTCAACAAAATCAAAATTTGTTTTTCAGAAATGCCAAAAAATGTTCTAAAAGTGGTCGGCACATATGTTTTTGTTTGGCCTTAGTGTAGCTAAAAATGTGCCAGTCATTTTCATAAAGACGTTTAATTTGTAACACAAGTTTTGATTGGCCGATAGAAAATTATAACGCTCAGGAATTATCTGGATTGGAATCAAACCGAAATACGAATGAAATGAATCATAAATCGAACCAAGCAAAAAAGGTTCTTTTGTGAATCGTATGAATAAGTTACACTAGTTGACCCAGGGTCAATCTGTGCAAATGACGTCATGGGACAATCTGTTGACTGTGACTTAGGAAATGTACAGGAAGATGCACAGATTTGAAAGTCGTCTATTATGAATCATGTGTTATGAATCCACATAATGAAATTTTCCTTAGGCTTTGATGGAAATTAAATTTTGTTTCATGCTAAATTTCATGCATGCATACATGTAAACAGGAAGATAAAATGTGTAGGTGATACAGTAAGAATATATTTGGCTTTAAATTTAAATAAGTCAAGCCACTTAGTCAGATTTTTAATGTGCTGCGTGTATATCATGATTAACAATATCATTTTTTGAGTGGCTGAATCAACAAAGATCTTCTTGAAAACTACAAAACAGTTAAAAACAAATGTATACATAAAAATGTGCATGTAAGATTCCTTTCAAGGAAACAATCTTAATACATGTATATCCATGACTTCATTCTCTCTTTGTAGAGTTGAAAATAATTTGTGAGACCTTCTGGTACTAAAAACAAAATTGTGTTTTGTCAGTATTGGTCCTGTTGTCTGACATAAAAGTTATTCTGACTAAATTAGCTACTGTCATATTCATCAATACTGAGTCAACACATGATGTTTTTTTTCCATGGACAACATGAACAATTATGGGTTTTTTATCATGTGAATTTCTCACTTATTATGAGTAATAGGATAACAATTTGTTTTATTGGTTCCTTGCAATGTCTACATGTCTGTCAGACAGGGTTCACCTGACCTCGACCCCATTTCATAGATCAGTGATCACGGTTAAAGTTACAATGTACATGATTAGGTCCATATCTCAGATACTATAAGCAGTAGGTTAACTATATGTAGTGTATGGAATGATTGTAAGGGTTACATGTCAGTCTGGCAGGACTCGTCTGACCTTGACCTCATTTTCATGGTTCATTGGTCAATATTAAGTTTTTGTGTTTTGGTCTGTTTTTCAAGTACTATAAGCAATAGGTCAACCATATTTGGTGTATGGAATGATTGTAAGGTGAACATATCGGTCTAGCCAGTATCATCTGACCTTGACCTCATTTTCATTGTTCATTGGTCAATGTTAAGTTTTTGTGTTTTGGTCTGTTTTTCAAATACTAATAGCAATAGGTCAACCATATTTGGTGTATGGAATGATTGTAAGGTGAACATGTCGATCTAGCCAGTATCATCTGACTTTGACCTCATTTTCATTGTTCATTGGTCAATGATAAGTTTTTGTGTTTTGGTCTGTTTTTCAAATACTAATAGCAATAGGTCAGCTATATTTGGTGTATGGAATAATTATATAAGGCGAACATGTCTGTCTGACATGATTTTTCTGACCTTGACCTCATTGTCATGGATCTTTAAAAATGTTAAGTTTATGTGAATTGATACTTGTAGTTAAACCTTTATATTTAAGACTTTCAACATAAAATCAATGGTCAGTTAAGAAGACAAGACATTTCAGGGTGTGCACTCTTGTTCACCTTGAGAGTGTCTTTATCATGTTGATGGTCTGAAACAATGAGCTAAAGAATTCACACCTAACAAGGAAATCAAGATGGTTTTTACCTTTGACTAAAGTGACAGTACCATTTGATATTCATCAATAAACATTGCATATGTCTTTGAATATTTGTATGCATGATAAATTAACTGCACATAAAATTATATTGGTACATACTGTAGGCATATTTCTTTGTTACAGATGTGGTTTAGCAGGTGAGATTGGACCAAGATGTATTATTCCTTCTGAAGTCAAGAATGAAAAAACTGAAAAGGTATACATGTATTTGAAATTGTAAACATAATGTAAACAGTAGAGAAGCTTAAGTTTTAAATGGATTTTCCATTTTGAAATTTTATACTTATCTGCTTATTGCTAACGATACTGTATTACATTGCTTTATTTGGTAAATATGTCTCGACATCAAATGTCACAAACAAAGTTGCAGTATAAGAAGTGTTGAAAGCTTTGCTTACTTACTACTTCTACATGTATCTTGACCTTGATGTCTATACAAATGTTGTAGACGACACACACCCTTTCCATGTTAAAGTTTATAACAACCTGTAGAGGTATGTGTACATGTATGTTAGAGGTATTTGAAAGTACATATAACCTGTTGTAATGCCAAATTTCTTATCTTACCTAATTCACCTTGTATTTTAATCCCAGTCAAAAATTATTTGACCATCAGTCCAAATATATTTTATATCCTTTGAAATGATACATTTGTTTTGTTATTTTGTTCTCATCTCTACATGCTTGAAATAATTTACCACTAGACTGTCTGGACATCATGCAAAGAACACTCAATTATCACAAGTGTTGATAAGTTCAAACAGAGACATATATATATACAAATAATGTGTATATATGTCTTTGGTTCAAAATATGAAATTTAATTCAGTTTGTATTTTTTTGTATTCTTCAGGAACTTTTCTGCAAATTCAATGATACATAACAATGATAACAGGAAGTACAAAAACAGTACCACACCATACAGTTTTGTTTAAGCACCCATGTTAAGATGTTGCAGAGAGTTTTTAAGTGATCAATTAAAAAAAAAATTATGTTCATTAAAGGGAAAATTCGCGATTTTTTACTTATCATCTTATTATGTTCATAATACCATAAAAAACATATTCACCAAGTTTTATTTGGATATGAAAACTAATAAAGAAGAAAATTGGGAATTATTAATTCTATTTATTCAAACTTCCTGACTTCTGTGACGTAGTTTAAGTCTTTTTGCATGCCGGGAGTGGAATTAATCTCATTTAAGTCTTGTTCGTTAACCATCTAATAACGCGATTTAAAGCGCATCGACGACTCTTGGTGTAGCTATTAACCAACTAAAAATTAAGAAAGTAAAGTGGTCAGTAAAATTAAATTGTAGGATTTATGTTTTAAGGATTTCTGATATGATTATAGTAATAAAAGTAAATCATACAATAGAACATTTTTATGATATTTTTCCGACGAATATTTTGAACAAACATATATAACTGACATGATTGATAATGTATTAAAAATGCATGTTTGTATTCTGACCTTTTACTTAAGTCCAGCAAACATTTCCAGCTAGTACTGTGTAAATACAATGTGTATTGTACTGTGACACTTAGTGACTGTTGAATGCGTGGTTAAACTCAGGGTAATTAAAATTTCTTTTGATCTTCACTCAGTGAATCTTAGCCGTCACGGTTCACCGTTCCAGGTGTGAACAACATTTTGTATGAATGATAAACGGGAGTGATAGTTTTAGACTCAGAAAATATAAAAAAGAAATATAATTATTTTGGGGGAGTAATAAGGTTGCACAATAACTGGATAGTCGTGGTATATTTCTATATTTTGCGTAAGCTCAGTTTAAAATGAATTATGACCGCTGTCACTGTTTTTGTAACCATGAAATACTGAATTGATTTAATTTAATAGATTTATAAATAATAATGGCCTTCTAAACACGAGTGTATGAACTAAAAATTGTACTATTTCAAATTAGAATCGGTAACCTTTATCAGAGACATATAATACAATTGTATTATATGTCTCTGCCTTTATTATTTAAAATAGATAATTACCAATTGTAATTATATAATTTGGTCCGTCCAAAGCGATCTTTCTTTACATATTCATGAATTAATGTTCTCATCAAAATATTTTAAATCTGTCTCTGTCACAACGTATAAATACTTCAGCTATTTGAAAAAAGATGTTTGAAAATTTGACAGGAAATTCTTGGAATGGAATCAAATAATTACGAACAAATATTCTTTTCAGGTGTGAAAAACATAAAAAAAAAAAGGATTCCTAATCAGGAATGTCCTTATTAAAATATTATAAGTCTCACAACGTATAATACTTTAGCTATTTGACCAACGATGTTTAAAAAAAATGACAGAATCAATCTAACGTCAACCTTCCTTTTTTTTGAATGGAGACAGACCGGCGGAATCAATTTTCAATGTGCTTTATATCTTGTACCTTTGCAAGACCATGGAAGTATTATATTGACTTATAATTCATTCATAAACCATGTCTATACTAGAGACATATATACACATATAATCATATGTCTGTTTTAACTGACAAGAATACCCCTAAAGCGGAAAAGCAGTCTATTCTTTAAATTTCTGTTATTTAATACCAAGAAAAAAAAATCTGGAAATTAATTTGATACTTTGATACTCAATATTTTACCTGGAAATTATTCATTTCCTCTTTCGGTTTGAAAATAAGATAATAATGTGGTATACAGAACATGCAGAAGTGTGAATGTCATAAAACCTTGTTATATCACAAACCATTATAAATGTGAACCTGTATACGCAAGACCTCATAGGGCGACACCTAACCACATACAGGTAATATACAAGAAGCTCTTGTTATACCCGGAAATGTCATTGGATACATAATGTATCAATGCAAAGAAAATTCTGATGATTGTGAAGCATGGCCATTCATGATTTTAGAGGAGTCTTAGATGTGGGATTGCAGAAACGATTTAAATTCTGACTAGATTTTTTCTCAATTTAAATCACTGAACTAAATAAAAAAAGAGAAAAGTACGTCCAAGAACAGAATTCTTCTTGTAAATTCATAAATAAAACACTCTTATTTTGTAACTTTCGATAGACTTGACCTCCAACACGCCCCCCTCCCCCCAAAAAACAACAACCTGGGAACCCTAAGTACATCTAACAATGTTTATGTCCCTGCCCAAATCCCCCCCCCCCAAAAAAAAAAGAAGAAAAAAGAAAGAAAGAGATGAACGGTATTTGACATCAGATTCAGATATTTATATAGTTGATTGTCGTTAACTAGAGATGCATAGTGACATGTCTCTGCGTTAACTGATAAGAATAACAGGAAAGTATAAACTTGAAAAAAATAGATTGATGATGAATAATATGCGGCACCCCTTTTTATCAAAGCGTACCGTCATTCATGTAAATGACTGTCCGTTATTTCGATTAAGAATAACAATTGTACGTGAAATCCTATAGATGGTGAGACTTTTTTTACCAGATATGCGACTTTTCGTATTTATATTTTTTCTCATGTTACCCTTATCAAAGATATAATAGCTGGCTATTATATCTATGCTATTATTTAATATTTTATGCATACTAAGAACAATATTGGGAATGGTATATTCACCCACAATCTAATGTAATAAATTAATCAACCCTCTTGCTGGTCAGACGTTAATACGGTATTCGTTAATTTATTTTTTGTACAACTACTATCAGTCTATCCGAAGTGAAGTTTCTTTATTTCTTCAAATAGACTTTTTGGGATCATTAGTGTACGTCCAGTGGCATATACTACATGCATGTCGGAACAGGAAAATTGACATAAGGTACTTTCCGAACCATGTTCACCTTATTATACATTATACAATGGAAGTAATATTAAATATTACTTCCATGATTATACCCAACAATAGTGATGATGATGAATTTCTTCAATTGTTCGAGAACAATCTAATTGAAATATAAATCTGTGATTTTACTATGTCCATAACTTCGATGAACCAAAGCAAGTTAGATATGTATTTAAATCAAATTGTTCTGGATGTTTCTTTCTTATATTCAATATACATGTATATATTTTAAATTGCGACTATCTATAGTTCCGTAACTTTCTATCAAGGCGTATAAATCAATGATCGACAAGTGCGTACATTTTTGTTAAATCAATATTTCTTGTATGTTTCAAAATGTCCATCATTATTGACAACGAGTATATACTTACATTTACCCCAATTTACCCTTGGAAAAAAATTTGTAAATATATTTTTATTTTATCAAATCTTTTTTTGGAATTATTTAGATTTTCATAAATATATTCTTTACACCAGAAATGTTATTTATAAACAAGCGTATGAGTTTAGTAATGACAGAGATGTCTCTGGTAATGACTAGTATATCACTATCGGCACGCAAGACAGAGATCTATATTATACACCTGATAGTTTCAAAATGGAAAGTTACAAGTTATCGGCCGTATACACTGATCAATACTCTCACAAGTGAGACGATGCAAGAAACTTGCTTTATGTAATTGTGTAATAAGAGTTTTAAAGCCCGACAGGAAATCGCTTGAATACCTGGACGTGTCACCTCACAATACCTTTGGGAGTAATACCTTTAGCCATGCTGTTGATCAGATAAGGGAAGGTCCGAATTTATTTAAATAAGTTTATTACATAAAAGAATTATGAACAAATTAGATTTTCGAAAACAATTTTACACGGAACACTTATTTATGACTTTGAACTTTGACTTTTTAACTAATTCCCATATAAACAGTTTAAAAACCGACAGACCATAGTTATTTAACAAATAATTACATTTTCCGTATCAAGTTAGTTAGTCGGATAAAACAACCGTACGATTGACAAGATATCGACACGCAATTACGACTACATTAGGTTACTGCAGGTTTTGGTCCATTGTGGTTTATAAATATATCGTGGTTTCTAAACCGAGAAGATGTCAAAATGGCCGCACGCAGCGAATTGATACTCTAAATTTAAAATCGATGGTGATCTCTTATCTAGCAGAATAAAATTTTAATATTTATGAATTTGAGCTTTTTTATACAGAATGGACATAATATCAATTTTTCATTTTTTTGCGAAGTTTCCCTTTAATCAATTATTGAATAGTTTAAGCCTCATATTGTTCAATTGGTTTATTGAATGTTGCATGCTTTATTCCTCGGAAATACTTGTATATTCACTATTCAGGACAATTAGACTATTGGTAAGACCACTGTACACATGTAGCTGATCCATTTAAGGTCTTGGCTAGGGTAAACGACCAGAAATCACAGGACAGAAAAATACAATATTGATAGGACAAATAGTCACAATTAATTATTTTAAATTGTTAGAATATTTACTATAATTTAGTAGAAAAGTCTTGAAATTATAATTTTTTAAAGGTATAGGAAATTGTTCACTAACATTGTTACATGAAAGTTTATCAAATTTTAATCATACCAGTGATAGTTTTGTTGGCATCATGTAGCCAGTAACACTACCAAGTGGCTTTTACAGCTCGTTTCCTTAACATTTATTTCATCAATATTAAAATTTTGACAAATAATTTTGTTTACAAAGTTGTTAAATTTACAATAGTTATAGAAAAATATAAAAAAAATTTACAAAAGTTTCCTGTTTCTTAAAGAAATAATTTAATTTTGGATGTAACACGTCTTCTGATTGGCTGAGAGTGTTTTGTCTATCAGCTCATAGACATAATTTTGTCATGTGACCGTGACGTCAACGTTTTTTCATGATTGACTCCAGCTTAAAATGGAATTTAGAATTAAATTATAAGGAAAGACTGTAATATTTTTTCTGTCTATTTAGAATAGCATTAAAAATGTGGTGCACACTTTTAAATAACCCGCTACACGAGTTATTTAGTGTGCACCACATTTTTGATGTTATTTCTTCATAGACGGAAAAAATATCACAGTCATTCCTTAAATAAAAATACATCAACTGAATTGTGTCTTTGTAAATCACTGTGAAATAGGATGAATGATAATAATGAAATTGATATAGTCTAATTCACCCATATGGAATAAACAGAGAGATTTAAGAGTGAACCCCCCAACAATCACCAGCATTCACTGTTTAAAATCTCCACAAAGAAAGTCCTTGTCAATAAGATCGGAAAAGAACATACATTACAATAAGCAGGGGTCAAAATCATATCCTCAGGAATGATAGGCCATTGATTAACTACTTAGACCACCCAGCCAACAAGGCCTAGTGTTCAATAAAAAAGAATTTGTCTTTTATTATGTGCTTTGATTGTCAGAGGATTTGCAATCCTATTTCATCTGACTGTCATGAAATTTGAATACATGTATGCATAGGTGTAATTCAGTGGCCAAGTTGCCAAAATTGTAAAAAACAAAAAAAGTGATTCATTTGTTTAAATCTGTTACAGATTGTGAAAATATGGGAGTTTAGCAGTACAGAGGAATTATATGAGAATCTCAAAAATTTTCTATTTCAATTGTTTTTTAGGTAAGTTTATAAAGAAAATAATAAAAAAAAGAATTAATAGGAAATTATTTATATAAAAACAAAACTTATATAATTAACAATATTAAGTTAGATATGATTCATAGTATAACCTCAATTGTTATCAGACCTTCAAAATATTAGAAGGAGCTAATAAAAAAATAAAAAATACAGCCATATCAAACAGTCTACACAGACTTCTTTTAGATAAAGGCATTTGATAACACTGGTAATTAAACTGTATGGGTACAACTTTTACAAAGAAATTGGTTTTTTTCAGGAGTTTATTGGTAAATGCTAAAGACAGAAGACTGGTAGTGTGTGAATCCATACTTTGTCCTTCCCAAGTGAGAGAAACCCTAGCCAAAGTTCTCTTTATACATTTTGAGGTACATGTCCTGTATTGTATAAGTACTGCTTTCCATAGATGAAATCAAGATTTTTCGAAGATTTAGAATTTATGGCAACTTGGCACCTAAAAGTGTTTAAACTCAAAATCAAATTAGTAATTTGCAAATTGACTATTATGTTACTGCTGTAATGTCATCACCATAAACCTGTCATTTGAATATATTCCAGGTGTCATCTGTTATGTTTGGAGCTGGTCATCTGTTGTCTATGTTGACCTTGGGGACCAACACTGGTTTAGTTATTGACCTTGGATACTCAGAAACAGTTGTTGTACCTGTATCCTTAGACAGTGTAAAAGACCAGTCTTAATTTGTCATATTGTCTCACAAAGGTTGATCCAAAGTACAACATCGCCTTTAAGTTTGACTTGTGATTTTAAATTTTTTGTAAATTTGAAATTAATACATGAAAATAGGTATTCACAAATAATAATGAATGCACAGTAAATATAGAATATTTGCTAGTGACTAGTTGGCAACACTTGATTGATCAGTCAACCAGTATACAAATACTGTATTCCCTTGAAACAATACTATAAGACTTTAAGTGATGTAAGTTGTAAATTAAATCCACTTTTTACAGAGAAGACTGGTCCGAGGACACAGTTATCGTCCTTAGATTTTCGTTGTCTACAAATAAAGTGTGGACAGTGTATAACTTGCAAATTTTGTTCATACACTTTCCAAATGTATTTCTTTATATTTTATGCATGAAATATTAAGTAAGGGGATGAAATTACATGTTAAAAAAAATTGGTTGTTGAATATGTATGTTAAGTAGTGATTTGGTCCAGTTAAAAAAGGTCAAAAACTAGTATGTCTGAAGCTGTCAAACTGAATTTTAGACCCCCTTTACATAGAATTGTCATTTTTGAGTTAGAGCTGGTAGATTTTTCTATAATTTTGATATTATTTGTCCCAATAATAGTACACTACACTGTAAAAATCTTTTTGAGATAGAGCAGGTGCGATTTTTTTAATTTGACTTTATTGTCTAAAAGAAATGCACTACGAAATAACTGTGTTCTCGGGTCGACTATGTAGCACCTATTCTACCATGCTTGTATGTAATAAACAAAATACAAATGAGATAAAGGTACTTTAAAATTCCATGTAATTTATCTGTTACGAATAATAACGTTTTATGCATATTTGAGGGGATTTTAGAGGGACTACATTGACCCACTGGAATTCCAAAGATTTTCCTTAACTAGTATAAAGGTATATGAAGGCATTCCAGTTCTCAAAGCTTTACAGGCCATACCTGTAGCTGGCAAGGCAGTACATAGGTAAGCTTCATCCACGTGTGATCCAGTCGATAGGAATAAGTAACAGTGATGTATATTAACTTGATGAAAAGATCAATTTGAATGAAATATAAAAATGTTAAAAAATTAAAAGCTTACAAACTTTTATTCAAACTTGAACATGCCTGTTAAAACAATGTTTATTTTAGGCTAATTAGTGCCACATTACATTGTGTTTTATTTTCTAAAAATGATATTTTGAAAAAACTCTAGCATTATGTCCAGCAAATGCAAAAATATGAAGTTCACATTTTCTCAGCAAATGAAAGTATACAGTATTTCAGTACATGTATTCATTTAAGAAATGAATGCTTCTTTTTGTAATTTTATTGGGATGTAAAAGTGTTGACCGAAGCACATTTTTGTATGTTCTAAAAATTTGTGGACGATCAACACTTTTACACCCCAATAAAATTACAAAAAGAAGCACTCATTTCTTATAATTACAATTTTATGCTAATTAGACCATGGAAAAAAACGTTTTATCAAGTTTTTCTTTTATTTACCTGTGCAATTTTTGGAAAAGAAGCATGTGTCATAAGGAATGTAACATTTATTTTGATATGAATGTTAATTTTTGCATAATGCGCAATTGTTGTTAACCAATCAAACAAATGGATTCTCGTGAAACATACATATGATGTAACTATATATGTTTATGACTGATAATAATTGTTAAAAAAATTAAAATTGATTATAGGAAGATAGAAGATCTGTTAAAGGAAACCGCTAAAATAACTGAAGATGGACAAGATAAACCTGTTTCAGAAGTTCCAGGTAAGATAATAAAATTGAAGTGTTACCATAAGAAGATTTGGAAAATAGGTTTTTATGACAGGCTCTTGATAAAGCCAAGGAACAGCACTTTTATTGCTGTTCTTCATCTAATGTCACAGTAAGGCCTTTAACATGTAGCAAAATAGCACACCTCACTGCCTTAACACCTGTTGAAATGGAATTCTTCGTAATTACTAATATGTAGATAACACTACATCTGCGCAGTGAAGATACAGATACAGGGAATATTAACATATGTCAATATTATGACAAACATCATAACATACTGTTTTCAGAAGTATATATGTATCTTTTGAAAAATCAGCACACTATTGAAAATCAAAATCTTTGTCCTGTTTTTTTATAAATTTTCGTACTAACTCCTCTTATTATGATTGTTGGATTGGTTCTCTAAAGAACATTGAGTTTCATTAACTCAAACTTTATATTTTTAAAAAATCAATTTATTTGGTTGCGGACAAAATGTGAGATTCAAAAATCATGCATTCAAATGAAGGGATTAGAATTTTAAATGAAATTTCTTATTGGCATTAAACTGAACCTGTCATATATTAAACAATGAAGAAATCATCACAGAAGTGTCTGAATTTCCAATGAAAAAATGTGTCTGTTCAAAAGGATATATCTTTGCACATGATAATCAATTTGTGGAAGAAACTAATCATTTAAACATGATGTCAATGTAAGACAATTCTTATCTCTGATTCTATTATGTGACCTATTCATGTTTTTTTGCTGATCAATAGAATAGTACAAGTTTTAAACTCTTGTTTCTGTTATAGATTGCTTAACTGAAGAACTTTTGGAAGACATCAAAGGTAAGTCATACTGCAGACAGTTCCCTAACTTAGTCTAAAACAACCTCACTGATGAGATGGCTATAGTTGAGGATTGTATGTGTGAACTGTCAAATTTATAAAACTTTTCAATGCAAACATTATATACCAATAATTCTTTGGGTCTAAGTATGAGATAATTGCTTCAGGATTAATTGCTAACTTGTATGTAAAAGACAGCTGACAATTATATACTGTGGATTCGTTTATTTTCGTGGATTGAAGGAACATTGTATTTTTATGGATATTTGATTTCATTGTTTTGTATTAAGTCTACATACAAGCTCATGGAAAATTTGTACTTTGTTGAACATTTAAATTTGTGGTTCACCTTTAATCACAAAATCCAGAAAAATTGGTATCCTACGAATAATAATGAATCCACAGTAAGGAAAAGTTGATTAAAGATAAGTTCAAAGTTGTTATCAGTCAATCATTAAGATTATTATCATCTGTTAAAGACTTTCTTAAGTGGCTGCTCTACTTTTGTAGTTCGCTGTTGTTTTGTGACAAATTTAAAAAGAGCCAAAGAGATACATGAAGTGACAGTGAAGGGAGAAAGTAAAGACAAGGTAGATATTGTTATTATATGATTATTTATTTCTCATATCAAGTGTATGTCATTATTTAAAAAGATTTTTTTTTTTTATAATTGATACTTATGACACTATATAAATATCACATAGCTGAGAGGGTGATAGAACAGATTGTTACCCTGAGAAAACATTGTCAGCTGAGGCGAAGCCAAGGTTAACAATGTCTTTTCCAGGGGTAACAATCTGCTCTATCACCCTCTCAGATATGTGTTATTTAATTTATTATACTGAATGTTCTGTTATTACTGTCTATTAAATCTCAAATTCAAAGTAATAAACTATGATGTCTTGTACATGACAACCATCCGTATTTGATAAAGCGCACACTTGATCAAGCGTCTCCGTGAAGGGTAATAGAGTATTTACCATAGGATAGAGTAAATTGTCTCCATCGTATTAACCAATCAAAATCTGGCATTTTGACATGAAGTATAATAATGGAAAATGCTCTTTACTGTCTGAGGGTCTGGATGGGAGTTTTTTTTTGTATTCTTAATTTTTTATGTAATTTTCTGTATTTATTTTAATTATATTTATATTAAAAAAAATATTTGTTGTACAATATACAATTATGGCCTGCTGAGGATGTAAATATTCAAAATTGTCAACCCGAGTAAGGGTTTACAATTTTGGCCTGCTGAGGATGTAAATATCCAAAATTGTAAACCCTTACTCGGGTTGACAATTTTGAATATTTACCGACTCAATTGGCCATAACTGTTTTATTATACCGAACAAACAATAAAGTTATTATTAAGTGTAAAATATTGCCTTATGGGAGAGAAAAAAGATTGTCAAAACACTTACGTTAGAAAATTATTTTGTGTCTAAGAATTTCTGGTATGTACAACAAAGGTAGACTCTTTCTGTAAAATATTGCTGGCCCTGAAAAGGACCGTTTACAAGAGAAATCCTTGGAACTAGATGATTTCCCAAGCCTTGTTTGATCTTGTTTCCTTGCTACTTGATGGGCTTCTTACCTGGCCTTTGCCATTTTGTTAACAAGCGTCAATGACATAATTTTTTATGGGAGATAACTCGTGCAAAAACCAAGGGGCTGAAAGGGTTATTCACCGGTGTATAATAGGGTTGTTTGATGGAGGCTTCAATTTGTCTGGGTTATTCACCGCTCCTGCCAATTTTTGGAAAAACATCGAAATTAAACTATGACAAGTGATTCCATATTAGCCAATCAAATAATTACGATATAATGTAAGGTATAATGATAAGGATTATAACATTTACAATATCAGATTGTAGATGATTAATTCATGCCTTTGATATTATTTTTTTTCTTTTATATTTGCAGTTACCAACTCCACCTCCAAGTGTAGAATATCCTCTGGATGGAGGTAAAATTCTACATATTTCTGGAGAAATAAGGTATGTTCATTTACTTCATTATGACATTCATGTTCTATATGTTAAGGATGGCAATAAACAAAATACTTCATATTACTGATAAACAAGTTTAATAGTAGTCATCCTATCTAATTATGTTAAATATTCCTTCAATAGAGGTAAAATATCATATTTCTGGTAAAATTAGGCTCTTAGGTAGCAATAAACAGTTAGGAAAAAATATTAAAATTTTCCCTCATAAATTTTACCATCCCCTTTTCATTGCCTTCTTGCAATACTAAGCTTACTGTTTGTGTCATATATGTGCATATGTATGTAATCAGAATCTTCCATAGATTTCATATCCAGTATATAAAATAGTAAAATATAATTTCTTTTTGGTGTATCCATGGCAACAATCTGCATTTTTTTGTTATAAAATATAGCAAAAAGGGGGGAAAAGATGTCACATATTTCCACAAAATTTGACCAAAAGCAGAATTTCAATCACTTCAAGTAATACCTTTTCTGAAAGTGTTTACATATATCTTTCAATAAATTCAATGAAAATCATATGTCTTTCGTCTCATTTTTTGGTAAAATTGCGTCAAAAACTTGGTGTAGAAAAAAAGTGTTTGTAAACATTACATTAATTTCTGGACCGATGACCGGTATAGCTATGAAAATACGGAGAGTCAAACAGAAAATAGCCCATAAAACATGTAAAAAATAATCTTGATGTTCTTATAAACCACCTTTGAAGGCTAAATTAGTACTCAGCTGTCTAAAAATGAATTTTATTACACAATAACTTTCATATTTGAAAAATCCACCGGGGCCAAAATGCGAAACCAAACTCCTAACTGTGTATTGCTACCTTAATAGTAAATATTTTTTTCAAATTCACCCTTTTAACTAATTTTCTGTGTTCTGCTAGCTAAAACGAGTAAAATGGCCTTTTATTTTTCAAAATTGGTTGAGTAATGAATATTTTATGAAGGTTAGCAGTTGACACTGAAACGCGACAAAAACTGATTTAAAGAAAGGTGCGAAATCAAAATGTAAAATCTTGTTTCTACCTCAATTTTTGGCAAAATCTTAAAAACTATATCTCTTTTGTCAGTTTTTTAATGTTGAAAATCTTTATAAGACCTCTGATGATGCAAAATTGTACAAAATTTAACAATTTCAGGCATGAAAATGTTGATCTTTATGTTTAATGTATACCAAAGACTTGATTAAAAAACTTGGTAATGGGGAATCAATTTCTTACAGCTGAATCAACTATACATTTAATATATGTCAAAATGTAACATGAAATCTTGATAAAAATAATAATTTGATATATTTGCAAGAAAAAATACAAAACATTCAATACCTAGGCTACTACATACTCCGCAATCCTTAAGAAGCAAGGGTTAAGCAAATAGAGTACAATTATAAACCTTGTGTCAAAATGTCTAATTTTGGTTGCTAAGGACTGTAAACAATAAAATTGACATGTATTGTCATTCTTAAACACTTAATCCCTTCAGAAGTTGATTTAAAATCTAAATATCAATAGATTTGTGGTATGAAAAGTCTTAAATTATACAATTCTAAGCTTAGTAAGTATGCCATAAGGTAGCAATAAACAGTTAGGAAAAAATATTAAAATTTTCCCTCATAAATTTTACCATCCCCTTTTCATTGCCTTCTTGCAATACTAAGCTTACTGTTTGTGTCATATATGTGCATATGTATGTAATCAGAATCTTCCATAGATTTCATATCCAGTATATAAAATAGTAAAATATAATTTCTTTTTGGTGTATCCATGGCAACAATCTGCATTTTTTTGTTATAAAATATAGCAAAAAGGGGGGAAAAGATGTCACATATTTCCACAAAATTTGACCAAAAGCAGAATTTCAATCACTTCAAGTAATACCTTTTCTGAAAGTGTTTACATATATCTTTCAATAAATTCAATGAAAATCATATGTCTTTCGTCTCATTTTTTTGTAAAATTGCGTCAAAAACTTCGTGTAGAAAAAAAGTGTTTGTAAACATTACATTAATTTCTGGACCGATGACCGGTATAGCTATGAAAATACGGAGAGTCAAACAGAAAATAGCCCATAAAACATGTAAAAAATAATCTTGATGTTCTTATAAACCACCTTTGAAGGCTAAATTAGTACTCAGCTGTCTAAAAATGAATTTTATTACACAATAACTTTCATATTTGAAAAATCCACCGGGGCCAAAATGCGAAACCAAACTCCTAACTGTGTATTGCTACCTTAAATATTCACCTTTTTCCCAGCTAGCATCTTCTAATGCCATCAGGAGATGTAATATTTAGACTTTTATTCAATATGGACAAATGTAAAGTGGAGCTATATGTCTCTAGCTTATAACAAAAGCCTTACAAAAAATATCTTTGTGATTCTATGTGATCTTTTTAACTCCCCTATACAAAGTTACAAGGAATATTGGTAGTACCCTAGGCGTTCATATCCATGCGGGCATGCAGGTCTGCAACCAGTTATTAGAAAATAAGAGAAAAACATTCATATAATTATGTATGCAGGTGCATTTTTGAGAGACTGACCTTTTGCTATCAGAAGAAGGTCGTATGACCTATATTTCACAATTCAGCAGCTGTGATTCAGATATTGTTTAAAATGAAAATCTTGATTTTATTGTCAAACCATACTTCCTATTTGCATACTGAACAAAGTCATTGATGAAAACTGTCGCAACAAATTTTTTTTATGTTTATACAGAGAGCACAGTTGTGAAGTTTTGTTTGAACAAGATAATGAAGAAGTCTCAGTATCAACACTTATATTAGATGCCATAGTCCAGGTAATTATTGTTGGACATAATCAAATCACTTAAATGAGCAGGAATTTGTAAAGTAAATCACAGTCAATACAAGTTATTCCCTGTCCTGGGAAATACTTTTAAGTTTGCTGCAATGAGGACCAATGATGAGAAGTATAATTAAAATTGTCAATAGCTACAATGTACAAATATTTTAGCTGTGTAAATGAGTTTGTATATCATTTATATTGTAGAAGTAAAAAATACTTATGTAGAATGGAAAATTTTAGAAACCAGTATTTCTGGGAGTAAGTAATGATGTCTACTTCTAATATTGTTTTTTTTATTGCACAGAACCAGTTTTGCAGACTTTATAATGATCCTCAGGAAAGGGCTGTAGCAGTGTATTGACCTTATTTTATAAATATAATGAAGATGTTCCTGAAATTAAAGATCACCAATCATGTTGAAATACATGAATTTTGAAGGGATTTTAAATTTGATTTACAAAGATGGCAATTAAAATAAGAAATATTGAAACAAACCATGACAGGAATTCAAAATGAATAGATGATTATGCTGCATGTTGAAAATGAAATTGAAGTTCTATATTTGTTATGTATTGGGGTTATTTTTAACAATGAGCAAAACTCATACCACAAAGCAAGCTGTAAAAGACCAAGAAATAACAAATGTTAAAACAATTCAAACAAGAAAACTAATGAATGGTATCATTTATGGAGAAAATTAAATGAGATTGAAAAAGGATTACAATGAAGGAATATATAAACAATTGAAGTTCTATAAAAACTATAATTATATTTATTTAATTTCATGTACTCACTATCAGTGCCCCATAGATATGAGGAAAGCATTATCAGAGAACATAGTTATAATCGGTGGGACATCAATGTTAGCTGGCTTTCATCACAGACTTAGGGCAGAACTTTATGATTTGTTAAAGAAACCAAAGTACAAGGATAGCTTAGCCATTAAAGAATTTAGATTTCATCAAATGCCAGCGAAACAAAACTACGCTGCTTGGCTTGGAGGTAAAATTATATTTTAGCAAAGAAATAATTATTGTTTGACTAGTGTTAACAGTAATATTTATGCCCCTGCCGTAGTGGAGGGGCATTAAGTTTTACCCTTGTCCGTCTGTATGTCTGTCCGTCCGTACGTCCCAAAGTTGGTTTCCGTTCTCTAACTTTAGTTTGCCTCAACCAAATGTTATGAAACTTAAACACAATGCTTATTACCACAAAATACAGATCGAGTTTGAATTTTGGTGGCGTCACTATAACCGTTCTAGAGTTATGCCTCTTTACAAATGGAAAAATTGCTGAATTTTTCGTTTCCGTTTTCGAACTTTAGTTAGCCTCAACCAAATGTTATGAAACGTATACACAATGCTTATTACCACATAATACAGATCAAGTTCGAAATTGGGTGGCGTCACTTTTACAATTCTTGAGTTATGCCCCTTTATAAACATAAAAACTGCTGAATTTTTGTTTCCGTTCTCTAACTTTAGTTTGCCTCAACCAAATGTTATGAGACTTATACACAATACTTATTACCACAAAACGCAGTTCAAGTACAAATTTGGGTAACGTCACTTTTACTGTTCTTCAGTTATGTTCCTTTATAACTTTATATGATATGCAAGCGGGGACATCATCTGTGTCCCATGGACATATTCCCTATTTATTTAAATTAGATATGTTTTTTGCTTGCCTAGCTAATCCATATTAAGGTAATATGAAATGAAATAGTAATATTTGGTGTTGCATTAACAATAAATTCCAAAACTGCAAGCTATAATTTCATACCTGCATCAACATCTTTCATGGGGGAATTCCATTATTAATTGGGGAAGTTGGTAGATTTTCCTTTTTCTTTATATTTAAAATCATGATTGATTTCCAGTGGTAAATATTACATGTGTTTAATTGGCGAGATTAAGTTGTACAATAAATCTGATCAGTGCATGAACTAGGAGACTTGATTAGAAATAAAAAATGATTGGAAAGTTTTTTGTGATTGTGTTTGGAATATTGTCTAGCAAGCTCATCACAAAAGGGTTGTTGCAAGTATTGTTTGAAATGCATAGAACATTTCTCCAGTGAGTGTATGGATTTGTCCTGAATCTGAGATTTTATCAGTTAGAACCCTCGAGTATCACTGCAAGTAGAGTAAACATCTTAATGTCTGTCTATTTCATTTATATGTTTATATTGTAGGTGCCATGATGGGAGCATTAGAGACTTTACCCAGTAAATCTGTGACCAGAGATCTGTATATTATAAATGGACATTTAACGGACTGGTGTTCTATATCACAGGAAAAACAATGATTTATTCAGATTATTCCTATTCAATATTAGTGCAATATTTTGGTGGTTGTTGATGGTGCATCAGTGCTAACTGTTTATTATTTATTTGACCAATTGAATCATGTAGACTGAAGAAACCTGCTTATTTATCATTTGAAGCTGTATAATTAGCATTATATGTAGTACTTTTTATTTATGACATATAGCAGGGACATATGGAATTGGGAGTGCATGTGGCAATTGAAATGTAAAGTTCGACAAATATGTGTAAAGGTTTCATTTTTATTTCAAACTGTTGATTAATAAATGATTATGAATTCCAAAATGGTTGATCCCCTTGCTTCAACTAGCACAGATAATCTGGTGTATTATATCTTGGATCAGCCCCAATGTAAAAAGATGTGCTGAAACTTCAGCTTATCTGGACACTAGACTCAATAGAATTTTTGTGTATCACTTATAAATGAAAAAAAAATAATTGTATCATTTGATTGGTAACCATAAACAACTGATGATCAGTCAAGGTCATAACATTTTACATAGCAGTCAATGGCATTAGTAATAATTAGATGCCTTTGAAGAACCATTGCAATTCACCAAAACCACAATTATTATTTGACATACAAGACTGTAGCAATCCTATAAAATGGAGCATAATGTAATTTTGAAGGACTTTATTAGAGATTTTGTCATGAGTAAATAATCATTCAAAAATTATTTTTTTTTAATAAAAAAGTATTCCAGAAACTAATGAAAGCAAACACTTTTAATGTAATTAGTTTTAAGAATAACTTTATACAATTTCTTATATTTGTTTGTGAAACTAAATTTTAAACGACATGGAAACTGATTTTTGAAGAGACATACCTCTGTCTTACATATATATTGCCCAGGTATTCTTTGGTGTGATTTTATTAAAGAAAAAATGCATACTTACTGTATACTTATCACTTGTGTCTTCTGCATCAAGTTTATCTTCAGTTTGCATAGCTGTATGACTCGTCAGTGGTGTCTTACTAATTAAAGAATGATAGAGACATGATACACATGTGTTGTTAGTTCAATAAATGAATTTATTGTTGAAATACAATTTAAAGATGTCAGTACTTGAATATAGTCAAACTAGTTTTAACATACCCTCTGTATAGCCAATCACTGCCTATATATGTAAGATTTAAAATAAACCCAGTAGTACGCTTGTTTAATAAGGCCACATACTTATCTTTGCCTTGGTATCCTGTAATCACAGGCTTGACTATTTTGATATAGATTTTAGTAACTGCTGTAATGAAGAGAGGTTCATAACAATACCCAGTCTTATTCTAGGAACTTAAACTTAGTTGAGACACATGATATATGTATATAGAAAAGAGTAGAGATAAAGTTTAGACAATAGTCAGTAATAAATTGAAAAGTAAAAATAAAGAATAGCCAATGGTACTGTATTGTCTTCAGTGATTAGGATAATTACATGTTATACAAAGTATAGTAACAAAGATCACACAGTCAGCCAAAAGATCGCATAGACAATGTCTAAAGATCACAGACATCTCTCAAATGAAATATAACACAGACTGCCAAAAAATAAAAGACACAGCTAAAGATCATAGACATAGCCAAAAGATCACAACAACAAATTTAATGAAATACAAATATACACAGCCAAAAGGTGACTCATATACATCTAAAAATAAACAGTCAACAAAAGATGACACATATACTGCTAAAGAATAGCAGATATAGCCAAAAAATGACACATATACAGCTACAAGTAAAGGGACAACAAAAGATGACAGATTCAGTTAAAAATATAGGGACAACAAAAGATAACACAGGTACAGCTAAAAATTAAGGGACAACAAAAAATGACACAGCTCAAAAATAGCAGACAGCCAAAAGATGACATAGATACAGTTTAAAAAACAGAGACCCCAAGGATGATACAGCTATCAGAGTTTGAATGGCGTGGATCCTTCAGCAATTATAGGTCAACATACAGCCTTCAACATTGAGAACGCCCATACCATATAGTCTGCTATAAAAGCACCTGACATGAAAAATGTGAAACAATTCAAATGAGAAAACCAAACCGCCTAATTTATATCAATACAATTTGTGATAAACTAATATGACCAATATGAACCTACAACAACCACTAAATTAAAGTCTCCTGAATGTGGTAGGGTTAAACATGTTTGTGAGTGCTCAACCCTCCCTAATCTGAGAAAGTGGTGTAACAACACAACATATGAACAAATTATAGAAATAAGTTGCTAATGGCTTAACTGGATAGATTAGTACAAGGCACAAAACAAGAGGCACACATGTGCTTATATCACTCACCTTGTGAAAAAAATCACCAGTTTGCTAATCAGGACTTTTATATGCACATTTTACAGTTACTCTTGTGTTGCTGGCCATTTTTGCAATTTTTTTCTGTTTAACCTTTCTCCTATAGTTTTCTAGATAACAGCGAAAACAGCAAAAAACAGTAAAAATCAACATTTCATGGGAAAACTTGCAGAGTAGATAGATCTTGTCATGCTTAATATTTTTGCAGTAAACACTTCTAACCTAGCTCCTATAGTTCTAATGATAACAGTCAAAAATTGCAAAAATATTGATACTTCAGGGGCAAGATCTCCGAAACAGGTTGACAGATTTTTTTTCAATTTTCAGGGTAGATAGATCTGGTCGTGCTGATCTTTTTGCAATCTACCTTTTACCCAAGTTTCTATAATTTTTATGATAACTGCAATTAACTCTTACAAATTGGAAAAAAACAATATTTCAGGGGGCAAAAGCTCCAAAATAAGTTGTTATATTTTTCTCCAATTTTCAGGTTAGATGCATCTTTTCATGTTGATAATTTTTACAATTTATACTTAAAAGGTAACTCCTATACTCTTGAAACAATGGCAAGAAAGCACCAAAAAGTTAAAAAAATCTACTTTTCAGGGGCAATAATTTTACCAAAAATTTCATGGCAGATAGAACTTGTGATGACCATTTTTACTGTAAGTTTTTTTTCTTATTGCTTTAGTTTTAGAAATATTAGCCTAAACTGTAGTTTGACCCCCATATTCTATTTTCAGACAGGGTGGCCATGTTGGTTTATCAACTTGGACAAAAATAACAAGCTTAGAATTTAACATCCTATAGATAAAGCAGACAAACTTTAGTTTTAAACCATTGGAGTAAAAAGTTTAAAGAAAAGTTTACAGATGACAGACAGACACAAAGTGATGGCAAAAACTCTCATTGCTCTTAGGGCAAGGTGAGCTAAACAGCATCTAACAAAAAAATAGAAACAAAGTACCAATATAAAAGTACTTGTAATTACTGAATGCTATTTCAAAGCCAATAACAACTGATAAAAAATCATATTCCCCCAGACTAATTTAAAGTATCAATCCAAGGAATAAGTGTAAAAACCTTATAAATGAGGGTGTGGATGGGGGTTTACAGAATAGAGAATAATGGGCAAAAAATATAAATAGTACAGAAAAATGAACAAAAAAGAATAAAGAATAGAGAATATTGAGGTGCTATAATATAAAAAAGATAGAGAATAATAGGCAGAAAGTATAAAGAATAGAGCGAAAAATGGCCTAATAAAATTAAAGAATACAGAAATGAAGGAATCCCCAGCCAGACCCTCATAAACAGTCTGAGAAAAATATGAACCTGTGCAATGCCAAAATTTAAGTAAACAGTATCAACTAGGTGTAGGATTATGAACTCATAACTGTACATATAGAGCAACATTACTTAGTTATGTTTTGATTTTTAAAAATAAAATCAATGTTTATCAATCAAAAACAAGAATCTGCGTGTTGAACTGAATCTGTATGGGCCAAACTCTTATCTTGATTATCATTTTTGCTGCACAGAGTTTCTGTTTATCTATTTTAGTTTTCAAGATAATAAACAAAATTCACAAAAAATAGGTTTAGATTAACTCCTATAAAAGGCAACTTAGAATCATGGTCATTTTTTAATTATTTTCAGATTTTATTTTGTTTCAATCATCATTATAGAAGGGAGAATACTCCTAAAGGGCATCAACTGATGATTTTGGCCATGTTGCCATCACATAGGAAACCAGACGATGGTACATCAATATGTTAAGATGTTTATTCAAAAAACGCTTTTGGGAATGATAAGTGCATTCTAATATAATGCTAGCACAGACTTGCCCATAGTTGCAAAGCTGGCACTTAAAATCATCTAACCTTACTACCATCATCTATGTTTGAAGCAGAATTTGGTTTCTATGTTTAAATACTGACTCATTCGATGTGCCACATTCTCATTCCTCAGTTGTATTGAAACCAACGTGACCAAGGTAAGAAATCTAAGTTTGATCGTCTAAACAAACGCCTTTCTAAACAAATCGTTGCATGATCTGATTCATATGATTGTTGATGCATGTACCAAAAATAAAAATAATAATCAACTCTTTTCAACTAGTTATTTCGTTCCGATGGAACTTTCCAACTAGTTGTTTAATTCCGAGTGCAGTCGAAAAGTTCCGGAAATAAGTAGCTAGTTGAAAAGTCCAGGAACAATGTAGCAAACGGAATAAGTTGCATTGTCATGCAAATTTAGTATTCATAGTACCTTTAAGAGAGGGGAAGAATACCCCCTCCTTATGTGGGTACTTTTAAAAATATCAATTTCAGATTAATGTATAACAAAAAATTAGAACTTATTCCGTTATGAAGGCAACATTCTGACCGAATTAAGTACCATAATAATGAAGAGAGGGAAGAATGAATATCAGTATAAAAGACACTTTTGTTCCCCTTTGAAAAGGTTCAAAGATAATATGTTGCGCTTTTACTTTGCATCAATTCTCCAAACTCCAAATGGAACTTTGTGACTGGTTGATAAGTTCCGTTGGAACTTTTGGGCTAGTTTGTTAGTTCCGGTTTTGACTTATTTGCCAAAGAGGAACTTTGTGGCTAGTTGATAAGTTCCTTTTGACTTTTGTAATCAGTATCTTGGTTTCCCTTTGAAATGTTCAAATATAATATGTTGCGCTTTTACTTTGCATCACTTCTCCAAATGGAACTTTGTGACTGGTTGATAAGTTCCGTTGGAACTTTTGGGCTAGTTTGTTAGTTCCGGTTTTGACTAATTTGGCAAAAAGGAACTTTCTAATTAGTTGATATGTTCCGTTGGAACTTTTCAACTAGTCACTTTGTTCCGGTGGAACTTTTAAACCAGAGGAAGAACAAAGTAACTAGTTAATAAGTTCCTCCGGAACTTTTCGGCTAGTTAGTTCTTTCCGCCCGGAACTTTCTAACGTCGGAACAAAAGAGCATTTACATATACGTATGTAAAGCTCTTAATCATCCAATCTTCAGTGTGCAATTATTGACCGGGTTCTAGGTCAAAAGATACTTATTGCTTGACTCACAGACCTATTGATAGAAGGCACGAGCTAAAGCTTATGTTATTAATAAAAATCAAACAAAGTATTTTTTCGAGATCATCGACAAGTAGCTCTTGTTTTGCTATACTTGACGGTTTAAGTGACCATAGTGTCATATGATCTCATATGTATATCAAATGCAAGAAGGCAGTCAACATGTATCATGCGAGACGTAAGTAGCCGCTTTTGTTAACAGACGGCCAACATGTCACTGCCGGCCTAACATTGAGTCCCAGAAGCTCTGCCGTGGAAAAGTTACATTAACAGACTGTTATATGTCCAAGAATAGCAATTGAGTCTATAAGGCCAAATGTAGGAAATTATTAGCATTCTAATTTTTCACAAGTAACATGTCAAGGAAAATCAAACTACCGTTTTCGATTATACGGGACTATTTAGAGCTTGAAGCAATGTATAGACGTGTTTTATATTGTTGGAGGCTGTATCTTTTTTTTAATTTTTTGTTACTTTTGTCGTTAGGTTACTGTTTACTGTTATATATACCCCAGACCTCCTTTTTATAATATTTGTACACTGTAGAGAGATAATTGATCATAATTATCATTTGTCTGTTTTGTGACATTGCCTGTTGTAGTAGTAACGACAGCAATTGTTAAGAGTACAACTTTATTAGTTATTATATTTATTTATTTTTTATTCATTGAAATCTCAAAAAGTATAATTCATTTTATCATATTTTTATAAGAGTTTATGACAAATTTAATCGAAAAGAATGTGAATATGTAATACAGTCTTCTGAATTAAAATCAGACGGATTTTCAAAGTTTTCATTAATTTCTTGTATTTTTAGATAAAATATCTTCTTTACCAAGGTCAAGTACATCTCTCTGGACAACTGTACCTTAAACGTTGTAACTGTATGAAGTAGAGAATCTTGAACTATCGTGATTATCACTCTTTAAAACTGTATTCCTAGGTTTCATGCGAACTAATTTCGGCCGCGTATATGGAAACGTCGTTGTATTTACAAAGCGTGTCTCATTCTTTTTGTACAAATATTTCTTTCCTTTATCCGCCGATCTACGAGCAAGCGATCTTTCTGTGTAAGACTTGCTTGCTGATTTCTTCCTTTCTTTTAGTGAATTACCAACTCGTTGTTCTGGATGTCCAGTTTCTGTGCGTGATAGTTCCGTGTTGCTTGATAAGCAATGTGATGCTGATGTGCATATATTTTGTTCTGTGACTTCAAGACTGGATTTGCTAGCTGCAGACCCCATTGAAAAGGAAATAGTGCGCCTTTCTCCTTGCCGACTCCAGTAACCAAGACACGACAATTCAATGACGTATACCGGCGTTATAGGAACCGTTTGAGGACAACGCGGTGAAAGGAAGTCTCTTGGCGGCGTTATGATGGGTGTCAATGTAAGTAAAACTCAGGAAAGACCAATCATTAAGTCTAAAAACAGTGAAAACCTAATTTTAGTTGAGAGCTGTCACACATTTTCGTCCAGTAATACCGATAGCAGTTCGATCAGCACCGCCAGTTTGTCAAGTCTCAGTGACGAAGAGACATCGCAGATCCAAAGTGCCAACGATAACCGCAATAGATCTGACAACCATGAAACTAAAAGCACGAACAAAAAGTTACTGGATAATATTAAACCTGAAAATACGGTTCAAACATTTACCAATCCCCCTCACCGTACAGTGACAAATCAGATTATTCATTCTGATACAGCATCCGGCTCAAAGAAGACCACAATTTATCCCGTTAGTGATGCAGAAAAACGCCTCTGCATGTATGGAGATGAAACGAAAAGATCTAAGCTACCAGAAAACTCAGAAATCTTGCATAACAGTCAAGAAATAAAGGAAGACAATGTAAAAGTGACACGACATATTAGTGTAGAAAACGATTTAAAGCGACCAAAACAAACAAGGCCTCATTTGTTCATGAAAAATGACGACATTTTAAGAGTTCGTAGGACTAATGTTTTTCACGATAAGCCATTCGAGACGTTAAACCCAGTGACTTCCAAGAGGCCAGGTCAGAATGATATATTGGATCAACTTGGAAAAGAAGGTATTGTAAGACCGAAGACTGTGGAAGAAAAAACTATTGGTGAGCTGAGAACATTGGGAATATTGAAACAGAGAGCTGAAGAGAATGCGTCTAAACGTGTTGGTATACCAAGGCTTGCTCCATTGAAAGTTGAAAGTGTTTGGGCTAAAGTACCCGAAGCTAAATTGAAAGCACCGTGGGAGAGAACACATCTGCTCAAAAAATGCAATACACAAGACATGACTCCGGCAGATTGCACTCCTTCTCTTCGAACAGAGGATGGGAAAACTTGGAGTGGTATACCTTTTGATGGTGCAACTGATAATTCTACAAAAATAAAGCTTAAAATGATGGACATCGATTTGCTTTAGGTTAAAATTCATCAACAAAAGCTGTCAATGAATGAAGGAATAAATGACAAATTATTGATTGACTTGTCATTTCAACAATTATAATCATAAGATTTAGCATACTAGTGCTTAATAGCCTTCGTAATCATTTCCAAATACATGAGTACTAAAGCTGCATACCAAACACATTATTTTTAATTATGCTCATGATTATCATTACGCAACCGTGAACAATGAAATATTTGAAGAGTATAGTTCGTGATCGGAATATGAACAAGGGAAATGTAGGGTATACGTTAATAAAAAATCAACCAAAATACACACATATACATATAGAAGTCTGCATTACAACTTACAACTCCCGTTAGCGCCATGTATCGCATAGGGCTCGAACGGAAGCCTTCCATCTGAGTCTACATACGGTATTAAAATTCTCCGTTTATGAATGTATAATGTTTTATGAAACTAAGATTCAAACTCCATCTAGCAATTTGACCTTTGATAGATAATTTGGCTATCTTATAAGCCCCTTTTCAGTCATTTAGCTCCTCGCGAACTCATGTACTAGCTCCTCACGTATTCATGTACTAGCTCCTCACGTATTCATGTACTAGCTCCTCACGTATTCATGTACTAGCTCCTCACGTATTCATGTACTAGCTCTTCACGTATTCATGTACTAGCTCCGCACGTATTCATGTACTAGCTCCGCACGTATTCATGTACTTATACGTCCTTGCAATTTTTTGGGTCTTAGTGTTCATGATGAGATAAATCCATAAAAGCACTTTAGAATGTACTTGAAAGTATACTAGTATACAAGTAATAACTATAACAGTGTCTCTCCTGCGACTGCTACTGTCAGCGTAAAAGAGTAATGTTGACTTAACTCCCCCCCCCCCCCAAAAAAAAAACAACACAAAAACACAAAAAAAAAAACAGAAAACAGAAAACAAACTTTTGATAAAGAAGCTTCTGTCCAATTTTGATCAAATTTAATGAGGGTTATTGATGCCCCAAATGGGGATTGACATTTGCAATATAAAAACTAATCCCATCAATTAGTAAAATACGGATAAATGGGGGGGGGGGGGGGGGGGGTTCAAGATTTTAATTTACACGGTATCTCTTGATTTTGAACGTGAAAGTTCGTGACATTTCTTTAGATGCTATTTTTTTTTATCATAAAAAAATGTTCAATTTTATATAATTCTGTGAAAGCTTGACAAAGCTAATAATGTGACTGTAAAAAAAGTTGACCCAAAAAATATTGAAATGTTAACTGAAAACACCCTGAAAAAAAATCAAATCTCACGAAGAAACTTCTGTCAAAGTTTCATAGACTTCTATCAAGGTTTGACAAAGTTAGTGATATCTAAGAAAGAAAGAAGATTTAATTTATTATCAGATGGAACCTACATATTGACGATGGCGACGGCAAGGAAATTTAGGATCATCGAGTCTTGTTTTTGCGAATTTTATCGCAGGCGAGACAAATCACAACTACATGCACAAATCGTAAAACAGGACCGTATTAAGAAAAGTTCTCAGTTACTGAAAGCAAACACAAGGTACCTGATCTACCGATATGAAATCATGCCGTCCTTTTCTGTTATATCGGCTGCAGAATTATTCAGCAGTTTTCATACTGCAACATCAAACAAAATACTGGAAGACACGAACTTGTACATTCCCATGGTAAATCAGTACAGAATCTCAATGCAGAAAAAAACTTTTAATATTGTTTCAAACTATAAATTACCGATTTAAAGTTAATTCTCCATCAAAACTTGTCATCGAACGTAACGAGTGAACAACAATTACAATTATAATCTCTTTTAATCGAAATGAGATCCAAAAGATAAATCCGAAACTTTTTGCCTTAATGATAGTGTTTCCATAAGACATTCACGTGCGAAATACAACTTTTTATTACTAGTAGATTCCTGCAAGTTGATTAATTATTCCTTAATAAAAAGAAAACGATTCCAAGGGGATAATGGAGAAAAGAAAAAAATATCAAACAAACAACACAATTGCCAAAAAAAAAACCCAAACAAAACAAAGCAGACAAACAGGTTCACAAAACGGTACAATACCTTGCTATATGGTATGGGTTTTGCTCCTTGTTGAAGGCAGTACGATGACATATAGTTGCTCACTTCTATGTCATTTGGTCTCTGGTGTAGAGTTGTCTAATTGGCAATCATACCACATTTGGTTTTTTAGATCAACCGTCAGTTCCAAGTTCGAAGGATGAAATTTGAAAAAAGGCAGGACAGGAGTTTTGAGTAAAAAAAAAAGACAGGATGAGCAACTTGGCAAAAAATATAAGCAGGATGACAATTTATGATAACAAAGTCAGGATAAACTAATAAAAAATGTAAAAGCTTGGAATGAATTCAAAATAAGATAAGTTTGCGGGATAAAGGAAAGACAAGACTATGACAGAAAGGAACAATACAAACATTGAAAAAAAGTAATTAAAACATGCTACACAGAAAACTTACAAAAGCATGAAGTTAACTCGGGTCCTCCGGAGGAAAAGCAGTTCCTGTTTCACAAGTGGTCCAGTCGATTTGCATTCTCATGATGTCATGGATGAGAAATAGAGGACGGGATAGTGGCTTCATCAACAAATGGAACATGTTCGTGGTCATCCATGTTTAGTTAGCTATAAAACCAGTTTTAATCCACATTTTTCTACATAAGGAAATGCCTGTAATAAGTCAGAAATATGACAGTTGTTTTCCATTCGTTTGATGTGTTTGAACTTTTGATTTTGCCATTTGATAAAGGACTTTCCGTTTAGAACTTTCCTTGGAGTTCGGATTTTTGTTATTTTACTTTATACAGATATGTCCTCACCCAAATCATAATGGTGTCTTTATTTTCGAAAACATGACTCCAACTCCTTAAGGGGACGACCATCTGATTACTTGGTTTTTATTTTATCGGATGGAATACTCATTTTCACTTGTTGCTAGTACGGCTTAGTTATTTTCACTCTTGTACACAACTATTTATTGTATTATCCCTCATTTTGTACAGCAGAATATTCATTTTCATCCCGGGTTCGGCAAAGTTATTTTTCACAGTTAATACTAGGCCAGAATATTCATTTCCATCTCCCACCCCAAAAATGCCAAAATGGTAAAACCCTACGAATCATTGGTTCAATAATCTCCTGGTAGGCAGCAACCCTTTACCAAGAAAATCGTGATAAGAAATATTAAAATTGAGAATGGAAATGGGGAATGTGTCAAAGAGACAACAACCCGACAAAAGAGCAGAAAACAGCCGAAGGCCACCAATGGGTCTTCAACACAGCGAGAAAATCCCGCACCCGGAGGCGGTCTCCAGCTGGCCCCTAAACAAAAATGTGTACTAGTTCAATGAAAATGGACGTCACACTAAACTCCAAAACATATAAATGATCTATTGTCGGGATAAGATTTAGTCAAAGTTTTTACCAGTTTATGATGTGAATCTATGTAATTAAGTTTTAAGTTATCAAAACATTTAGTTCATTGAAAAACGAGACTTCAAATACGAGTATATTTAACCAATTGAGGCATGAACACTTAATTATAATCAAACTGATATTCATAGAAAATAAAGGAATGAATACAATATAAAAGGAAATCACATGATGGACAAGCTAAGTAAACATACATAGCGATAATACTTAGTTACTGAGAATATTTGAAAGGCTTTGTTCTTTCAAGTTCCTAAGGGCCCGGGACAACCATTTGATTTTCATTTCCAAAATCCTGCGCTTCGATGAAATTATCTGATCAACTTGTTTATTTTCTTTTTAGTATGAAGTAAGTGCAGTGTAATGATATGTTATTGACTTGTGCGTGTGCAATTATGATTGCCTATAGTTACAAGGAGCACAGTTTAAAAAAGTATGAATATGATCTATCAATCTCAATCATAATGAAAGTTTAAAAGTCATTTGTTTTAAACACTGTTTCCATGGTTATTATACAATGATCATGGATTGTGTTCTGAAAAAGAACACTGCAAATTATTTGTAAGTTGGGCGGAAGTTTTGTAAAAATTATTAAAAACATATTAAAGGTACATAATTGTGATGTCTCATTGGCACTCATACCACATCTTCTTATATCTATGTAATCAAATTAATGTATAATATAAAGATAACATGTCATCGAATCTGCTGAATTACATATGCTATCACCCCCTTTTTGTCAGTAAATCAGTAATTACTATCAAAAATATTCAAATTATAAGTACACAATAACTTCTGTTAAGTATGTCTCTTCAGCTTTGTTTGAAATCATCTGTTTATTAATTCTTTATTGATAGAAAGTTGAATTATTCTGTCTGGGACTCCATTAACTCCAGTCGTCTTAATTGATAATTGCAACAATTGAATGCACATGTAAAAGAAAAGTTAGTCTTTTTAAGAATTAAAATTTTTTAACTCACCTTGTCCTATACGCCAGTTGAGTTATTGTCATCACTTGGTGTCTGTTTTCGTCTTCGTCTGTCGTTGTTGACTATGGTCGTAAACTTTAAAAAAAAAATCTCCAAAACCACTGGACAAATTTCAACCAACATTGGCCTGAATGATCCTTTGGGTATTTATTAAAATGTTTGTGTTTAATCAACCAGCATATCCACCATTATTGAAAACAGAACATAAAATGCATAACCTGTATAATTTCTTGAAAACCATATTATATAGAGAATATGCGACGGAGCAAAACTACTCAGAATGTGAAGATTCACACATTTTTCTCACTACCATCAAAATGGTCACATGACTCTTTTTAGGAATTATGCCCTTAAATGGCGATTTTCATTCATTTTTTTTTTTGGTGTTTTTTGCCTATCATCTTAAAAACAGTAAAAGATGGACAGAAAAGCTGCAAAAAGTTACCAGCAGTACACTTCTACACACATGCACAATGACGAAACCTTAAATAACAATTTGTTTCTAAATTAAGTGTCTTAGACTTTAATTTCAAAAACTATAATAGACAGGCAGAATATTTTGATATTGATTTTGTATCGCTGATAAAAAACGATCAACAATATTTTAAAGATCAATATCAAAATGCAATATTTTTGCCAGGTGAGCAATTCAGGTTCTTGTGATCTTTTTGCTAATTTCAAAACAAAGTTTGTAAAATCTTCAAAACTAACAACAGAGTTCTTGTGCTTAATAGGTTCCAGAAGAAAGCCAACCTATTGATGTATATCTAAGTATCTAAAGATTGTCAGAGAACTAAATTTTATTTAACAAGTTCTCTCCCCTGGCTGAATGTTTCACATGGCATTCTGTACAACATCATAATTACCAGAGATGTCATTCAGAAAATTCAGAGAACTACTTCGGACGCATGAAATTTAAAAGTGTTGTATTCATTTTTTTCTCTACCAAAACATGAAATGGAAATAACACTATTTTCATTATTTATATATTTGGAAGTTAACACAATAAATTAAAGAATTGGTGTTTCTTCCTGTTGTATTAACCTATTCAACTTCTTCGGTTATAGGCATTTATCATTTATTTTTTTGTTGTTGCTACAATTAATACCCAATTTCATAATGTCTGCATATGAAAAATCATCATATAAGAATTATTAAAGTTTGGAAAGTCCTTCATGTACAGACTTCCACACAGATTTTAGTGAAATATTTTTGTAAGAAATTCTTGGAAAAAATTGAGTTGCATGTCCTGTATAATCAATACGAATCGTATATCATTTAACGAGACACATAGAACAGCTTGTATGGTTTCAGTTAAGTATAAATACAAGTTGAGATGCAAAAGAAATCCCATCCAAAGCATTTATTTAAAAAATAACACAAATCATTTCCCTTACCAACAATGTTTAGGACACCTGTGATTGTTTTTATGATATGGACACAAATGGTTAAAGTGGAGTCTGCCTGTGATACTGAACTTCGTAAGTATTTATTAAAGTAGACTACTTTACTATTTAAAGAAGAAAATATGAAATGAAATGTATACATGTTCGAATAAATATATTTTCGATAACAACTAAGTACATTTAAGTATATATTATTTTGCAGAGAATGGACTTTTTTAAGATCTTCTTAATATGATGATGAAGATAAAAGGTCCTAGTTCTGGTATGTTCTTTCAACAGTATTGTGCATACTCATTGTCTACTTATGATAGTATTTTGCATACTCATTTTCTACTTATAATAGCATTTTGAATACTCATTTTCTTCTTATAACATCATTTTGCATACTCATTTTCTACTTTCAATATCATTTTGCATACTAATTTTATACCTCCAATAGCAGGTTTGGATACTTATTTCAAAGTAAGCACCTTTGTAGTGTTTCCTTTATTGAGAGGTCAATAGGAATTTGTTTGTCCAATTTGTTTCATTTTGTTTGCAATCATCATCTTAGATATATATCATAATATATAAATGAAGCTTAATTGATTGTTGGTTTCATATAAGCAAATATATATGCAAATTCAAATGTGATTATGGACATAAAGTAACTGTTCATTGAGATTTACTGATATATAAGTGAGGCGAAAGGTACCATAGGGAAATTCAAACTCATAAGTCGTAAACAATCTGACAATGCCATGGCAAAAAAAAGATCAAAAGACAAACAACAGTATATACAAAACACATCACAGAAAAACCAAAGACCACAACAAAAACCCCACCAAAAACTAAGGGTGATCTTAGGTGCTCCGGAATGGTATGCAGATCCTAATCCACACGTTGTACCCGTCGTGTTGCTCATGCAACTCGGTGATAAGACACACTCGAGGAAAAGAGGTCAAATATTCTATTCTTTAACTTAGATATTCTAAACTTGATCAGCACCTATCTGTCATAGCTGCTCATCTATTATAATAAAGTGTCATTGCCTGAAACTTGATATTTTATTATATCCTTATTTGAAAATGTGCATTCGGTTACGAAAAGTCAGTTGATTTATTTACTCAATTGATGCACTTCCTGAACTAAAAAAAATGATATCTTTTGAAAATCTAACTTATATTACAATTCATAATTTGGTGAATTTCCCTTTGAAACAAAACATCACAATGACTCTCATACTTATTTGATTTTTTTGGCAGAAGCTGTGTGTGCGTGTGTTTTAAGTATCTGAATTGGTTTGATTGATGTATGCCCATTGTCAGTGCTAAACAGTGCATGCATATTCAGGATGATAACATGAATTATATACAAATATGCCCTATTTTAGACTGAAATGCTGCCAGAGTCAGATTTTCAACTTGATAGCTAACCAGGTAGCAGTCTGCATGAAGACCTGTCAGCGGAAACATTATTCCGACTCAGCGCCAACATGTTTTTGTTCATGTTCTACAATGTTTTGTGTTTGCTGGAGAAGCATTTTCTTAATGTCTTTGATTTGACCCAGGCAGGAAATAGAACCTTCTATCATTCATGCCAATTTATGTGTCTAGAACGTTGATCATATGGTAGAAAAATGATTACAAAAACTGTTTTTGCAAAACATAATATGAAATGCACTAACTTTATGCTACTCTTTCCTTTCTTAATTCATTTCACCTATTTTTGAAAGTCTAATTTTGTGTAGCCTTTTGAACTTAAGTTAAAATAGGTAGTTAGTCAGGAGTAGCTTGAGAACTTTTCTTACATTGGTCACATTGCGTTTTAGATCACCTGACCCAAAGGGTCAAGTGAGTTTTTCTCATCACTTGGCGTCCGTCGTCCGTCGTCGTCGTCCGTTAACTTTTACAAAAATTCTCCTCTGAAACCACTGGGCCAAATTAAACCAAACTTGGCCTAAATAATTCTTAGGATATTCAGTTTAAAAAATATATCCGATGAGCCCACCCACATACCAAGATGGCCGCCATGGCTAAAAATATAACATAGGGGTAAAATGCAGTTTTTGGCTTATATCTCTGAAACTAAAGCATTGAAACTAAATCTGACGAGATAAAAATGTTCATCAGGTCAAGATCTATTTGCCCTGAAATTTTCATACGAATCAGACTACCCGTTGTTTGGTTGCTGCCCCTGAATTGGTAATTTTAAGGAAATTTTGCATTTTTTGTTATTATCGTGAATATCATAATAGAGAGAGATAAACTGTAAACAGCAAAAATGTTCAGCAAAGTAAGATCTAGAAATAAGTTAGCAAAACCAAAATTATCAATTGATCCCTTAGGGAGTTATTGCCCTTTAAAGTCAAATTTTCACAATTTTTCGTAAATTTTTGTAATCTTTTACAAAAATCTTCTCCTCTAATATTACTAGGCCAAGATATATCAAACTTTGCCTAAATCATCCTTAGGGTATCTAGTTTAAAGAATATATCCGATGACCCTGCTCACCAACCAAGATGGCCGCCATGGCTAAAAATAGAACATAGAGGTAAAATGCAGTTTTTAGTTATTATCTTGAATATTATAATAGATAGAGATAAACTGTACACTGCAAAAATGTTCAGTAAAGTAAAATCTACAAATAAGTCAACATGACCAAAATTGTCAATTGACCCCTGAAGGAGTTATTGCCCTTTAAAGTCAATTTTTCACAATTTTTTGTAAATTTTTGTAATCTTTTACAAAAATCTTCTCCTGAAATGACTGAGCCAAGTTAATCCAAACTTGGCCTAAATCATCCTTAGGGTATCTAGTATAAAAATGCATCCGATGACCCACCCACCTACCAAGATGGCCACCATGGCTAAAAATTGAACATAGAGGTAACATACAGTTTTTGGTTTATATCTCTGAAATTGAAGCATTTAGAGCAAATCTAAGATAGGGTAAAATAGTCATCAGGGCAATTTCTATCTGCCCTGAAATTTTTAGACGAATCAGACTATCCGTTGTTGGGATGCTGCCCCTGAATTGGTAATTTTAAGGAAATTTTGCAGGTTTTGGTTGTTATCTTGAATATTATAATAGATAAAGATAAACTGTATACAGCAAAAATGTCCAGCAAAGTAAGATCATCTACAAATAAGTCAACATGACCAAAATTGTCAATTGACCCCTTAAGGAGTTATTGCCCTTTAAAATCAATTTTTCACTATTTTTCGTAAATTTTTTTAATCTTTTACAAAAATCTTCTCCTCTTAATCTACCTGGCCAAATGGAATTAATCTTAGCCAATATTATTATTAAAGTATCTTGATTAGAAAATGTATCCGATGACCCTGGCCTATAACCAACATGGTCCCCATGGGTAAAAATAGAACATAGGGGTTTTATAATACTATAGAAGTCTATGGGAAAAATGTAAAAAAAAAAAAATTTCAAATGGTCACAACTTGAAAACTAATTTAGATAATGATAAGGGGTCTTCAGTAACTATGGGATGACTTGATTTTTTTCCAGGGGGTGCAATTTTTTCAGGGGGGGGGGGTGCTAATAATTTCTCCTTGATATGTTCCATTTTCAGAATTATTTAGTGTTACTTTTTCTATAAACCATTATTTTATCTTTTCTTTCAGCATACTTATATTGGGTGAATGCCCCTCAGACCCGGCGGGTTAGTCAGGGTCAGGGGAACCCCTGCCCAAATGTTTTTTGAAGGGTGTTCCATAAAAACATTTAAAGGCATTTTCAGCATTGTGCAAGCCCTGGGTGAAATAAATTTTGGAGCGGAGGAAAGGAAATTTTAAAATTTTTGTTAATTATCTTGAATATCATTATAGATTGAGATAAACTGTAAAAAGTAAAAATATCATGCAAAGAAAGATCTACAAATAAGTCAACATGACCAAAACTGGCAATTGACATCCTATTGGAGTTATTTTCCTTTAAAGTTATTTTCTGCAATTTATTGGTAATTTTTGCATTTTTTTTCAAATTTCTTCTGCTTTTAATTTAACTACCGGGCCAAATTAAACCAAACTTGGCCTCAATCATTATTAGGGTATCTATATGATTGTAACCTTATTTTACATGATTTCCCAAACCACAGTAGATACAGGTGAGCGACACAGGCTCTTGCGAGCCTCTAGTTCATATATTTTCCCACATATAATGACTAACGTATGTAAAGAATGCTATGCTTTCAAATTATAAATAATATATTTTCCCTGGTCAATTATTTTAGGAAAACTCCATGAAAATGTGCAAAGAAAGGAAAAGCTATTCCATCTAAGTGTTGTTACCTTAAAATATTTTGTTGTCAATAGTTTGTTAAAATCATTCACTGTATCACTATACCAATTGCTAAATTTTTTTATCGACTGAATTAATCATGAAATGTCATTAGGATAGAGTTTTTATATCCAAGTTACACCTTTCTTTAACCAGTGCCATATATTATATAATAGTTGATTATTTTATTTCAATTTCATGAGAAAAACAATAAATAACTGGACTTTGATGGGAAGCATTATTTCTATTTCACTACACTCACTTCAAACAAACAACCTTTCACTGAAGAAATGAGCAAAACTGTTTTACCAGTTGATCAATTTGTAGAGGTGAATACATACTGCAATTGGGTAAAACTTTTTTAGCAATTGGTATAGTGATAGGACAAAGCCCTCTGGAGAATTTTGCACAGTAACAAACAGGATCTATTTCTCTATACCGGTAATTTACAATTATTTACACTTGCCTGCTTAATTAACCCTCATTTGTAATTGTTCTTGAGCAATTGCCGAATTCCATGGAAAATTGTGACTTTGAAACATAGACACTACTTAACTGTCAAAAGGTGGCATAGGTAATCGAATACATCAAACCAAGGGTCTACTATGAATATAACCTTACAGTTAAAATCTTTGATCAAATTAAATTATATCTACGAATCATCTTTTTTATATCATTTTATTTAACGTTTTGTTTTGAAACCGACACGTTTATTGTATGATAACTAACATATTGTTCTTAGCGGAACCGCCCAGCTGTAGCTGCAAGAAGATTGTGATTGCTTTCACAGCTTCACTGTCTACTACAAAAACCATTGGCTCTCATGAAGTTGTTAAGTTTGATAAAGTTTGGACTAATGAGGGAAAAGGATATGAACCAAATTCTGGAATTTTTACTGCACCAAGGAAAGGATTCTATCAAATTACTGCAACAATAATGTCAGGAAGTGGAAAAAACTTTCATTCAAGTATTTGGAAAAATAATGTAAAAACTGTTGGGGTGTACCTGGAGTGGGGCATCATACTGGTTCAGCTAACATTGTTCTCAAATTAACGAAAGGAGACCGTGTGTACATAAAACATCGTAGCGGCACAGAGAATATCAACAGTGATGGTGGTCATTGGAGCATGTTTTCTGGCTTCCTTATTTCTGAATAAAATATGAAGCAAGCATTCTGTTACATTTTATCTAATGTATCCGTGTTGTGTGGTGAGCTGTACTGTTAAACAAACAGTATATTTTCATTCTTAAATTCATACACACGTAATAATTGTCTTTTCCTTTCGAATAAAATGTTATAAATTACATTATCGCTATTTTGTGCATTATTCCTTTGATCTTTTCTGTGATAATTTTTAATATTCGTTTGAGACAGAAAATTATCGCTAGAAACTAAGAAAGTACGTGCCGTTGTCAATGTAATTATCAACGACGTCATAGGCAAAATAGCGATAAACAGATTATCTTTCAACCTCGACGATGTTTCTCTGCCACATCTCATCTCAGGGCTGTCGCCCTTCGATGAGATTGTAGAAGAGAGGCGAAAAATACCAAAGGGACATTCAAACTCATAAGTCGAAAATAAGCTGACAACGCCATGGCTAAAAAAGAAAAAGACAAACAGACAAACAATAGTACACAAAACACAACATAGAAAACTAAAGACTGAGCAACACGAACCCCACCAAAAACTAGAGGTGATCTAACATCCTCTCGTTTGAAAAACAATCAATAATCTATAAATACCCGTTTAGCTATTATTTGTTACAATTTAACCTATTTGAAAGCAGATAAAGACATTTCAAATCTTTGTACTATTGATAACCTTAATAAAAGGTGATGTTAGGTAAACGCCAATCAGACCTTTACATATGACTTAAATGAGCAAGTTACACTAAATAATTCCCAAACACTTGACACTGGTTGTTAATAGTCAACATTAAAAATACATGGCAACACAAATGTTAAAAAAGTTGAAAACAAAATCAATACGACTCTATAATGGAAGGTGCATAACTTCAACAAGCGTGCACAATTTCTTAAAAGTTCAAGGATCTCGGTTGAAAACTGAAGAAGTAGATTATTTCCTCATATTGGTACTGTCTTTTGTAGTTTACCAGAAAATTACTAAGATACCAAGTCTTTAAACATTAAAAAAAATCTTTGAACTATTCCACAACACCAGGTGCAATATATAAGTGGAACCATTTTGTTAATTTAAGGTTATAGGTAAAAAAGAAAAAAGCTGTAGTATGAGTTAATAAGATAAAATAGCTATCTAATTTTCCCAGTGAAAATACTTGAATCAACAATTTGCAGCTAACGATATAAAAAAAGAATATGTGGTATGATTGCCAATGAGATAACCATCCACCAGAGACCATGGATATGAATAAGGGTGAGAAAAAAGTCGTAATTGAATTCAATTCAATTATAAATGAAACTTTTACTTTTTTCTGTAGTGGTAGAGCGTGATAATTAAATATAAATTTGAAATGTTGGTTCCAAAGCTGTGACTAAATGCTTTATAAAATTGAGAATGGAAATGGGGAATGTGTCAAAGAGACAACAACCCGACCACAGAACAGACAACAGCAGAAGGCCACCAACAGGTCTTCAATGCAGCGAGAAATTCCCGCACCCGGAGGCGTCCTTCAGCTGGCCCCTAAACAAATATATATACTAGTTCAGTGATAATGAACGCCATACTAAACTCCAAATTGTACACAAGAAACTAAAATTAAAAATAATACAGGACTAACAAATAACTACTTTATTGATATTAGTGCAAAACAACTTCTGAAATAGTTAACTGCTAGTAGTCTGTTGTTATTTATGTATTATTGTCATTTTGTTTATTTTCTTTGGTTACATCTTCTGACATCAGACTCGGACTTCTCTTGAACTGAATTTTAATGTGCGTATTGTTATGCGTTTACTTTTCTACATTGGCTAGAGGTATAGGGGGAGGGTTGAGATCTCATAAACATGTTTAACCCCGCCGCATTTTTGCGCCTGTCCCAAGTCAGGAGCCTCTAGCCTTTGTCAGTCTTGTATTATTTTTAATTTTAGTTTCTTGTGTACAATTTGGAGTTTAGTATGGCGTTCATTATCACTGAACTAGTATATATATTTGTTTAGGGGCCAGCTGAAGGACGTCTTCGGGTGCGGGAATTTCTCGCTGCATTGAAGACCTGTTGGTGACCTTCTGCTGTTGTCTGTTCTATGGTCGGGTTGTTGTCTCTTTGACACATTCCCCATTTCCATTCTCAATTTTATATTAGTTAAAAAAAATTCTAAGACATTGGAAAATGCCAGAGTTATGGCTGCCACTTAGGGAATTAGTAGAAAAAAATGTGGGGATAGTCTATAACATGTAATTATAATAGAAGTTTAAACATCCAAGTCAAACTTATTAAAATAATCATTTCTCAAAAATTCGAAAGATCTACTACTTAATCTTCGATCACGATCTTTGCAATTTTGCAGCAACATAAAGACTTTTGATTTTTTTACGCTTTACACTACTATTCCCCATGCTCAGTTGAAAGATCGAGTTCACCATCTCATTAAACAGAGCTTTTTTTTTATATAAAAATGGGAATCGTAGATACAAATTTCTTGTTTTGGGTTACAATAATTCATATTTTGTGAAGAACCACACTGAATCTACCAGAAAATATACTGAAGATGATATTATCAAAATGCTGGACTTTTTGATCGACAATATATTTGTTGAGTTTGGAGGATTTATATTTCAACAGACAGTCGGTATTCCAATGGGTACTAATTGTGCACCCCTACTGGCCGATTTGTTTTTGTACTCGTATGAAGCAGAATTCATTCAGAACCTTCTAAAAGACAAAAAGAAAAAGCACCTTGCGAAATTCTTTAATTTTACTTTCCGATATATTGATGATGTCCTATCATTGAATAACCCATATTTCAGCCAATACTTACATCTCATATATCCCAGTAAACTTGAAATCAAGGATACTACTGATACTAGAAGGACTGCTTCATACCTTGATCTTTTCCTCAATATTGACACAGATGGACGACTTCACACGAAAATCTGATAAACGGGACGATTTCAACTTCCCAATTATCAATTTCCCATTTCTCAGCAGTAACATACCCTCTGCCCCTTCGTATGGTGTTAACATATCTCAGTTGATACGTTATGCTTGTGCATGTTCACACTATACGGAGTGTGCTCCTAACGCAGAAACTGCTCTAACAAAGTTATGAGGAGGACAGATTAAAAATGACACTCCGGAAATTTTATGGACACCATCACGAATTGGTCGATCCATACGATGTGTCTTTGTCCAAACTAACTAAGGACATTTTTACCACGTGTTAGATTGTGGTTTGACATTACGTCGTCTGATCTTTTAATTACCGAACGTGACTTATTCCTGATTGTGACTGTTTTGCTGAGTGTGAATTCGCATTGCTATAAGACGTGTCACGGTACTTTCTATCCAAAATTCATGTATTTAGTTTTGATGTGATATTTGTTATTCTCATCGGATTTTGTCAAATGTCTTATCGTTTGTTGTTGTAAATCTTTTTTTTTCTGTTGTATTTGTGTGTTATGGTAAAGATAATTAATCACCCAGTTCATTAATTAGATTTTAGTTTAGGTCAACTAAATTTATACGATATATTTGGTTTACAGTTTGATTTAGAAGAAACACCGACATAGCTAGATAATACTATTAGTTATCTAATTACTACCACATTTTATATTAATTAGTATTGTAATTTTCATTGTTATTAATAAATGTTATATGAGTATTATAAACCAAATCTTGAATTCTATCCTAATTCTATCCTATTTTTGGGAAATTTCAGAAATTCAAATGTGACGTCACCTTTTTTTTGCGTTGATCTCTTTGGCTAACTCGGCTGTGAATTTTTATGTGCTGGTTTGTGTTGTTTTATGTATCCGTTTTTATTCTGTAGTTAGTCACTACTTCGGTGTTATCATGTATATCTATTATATATCATTTTTATAAATTTACTGTTTGCAAAAGTATGAATTATTCTAAACACTAAGGATTTTCTTATCCCAGACATATAACCTTAGCCGTATTTTGCACAACTTTTTGGAACGTTTGGTCCTCAATGCTGTTCAACTTTGTTTTGGCTTTCGTACTTTTTTGATCTGAGCGTCACTGGTTAGTCTTGTGAGGACGAAACGCGCGTCTTGTGTAAAAAATTTTAAACCTGGTACCTTTTATTAGCTATTATTCGTATGTTTTTCTGTCCTATATGTTCTCCCATTATTTGTATTAGGTCTGGCACCTTTGATAATTATTAGCTTGTCGTAATGTTCTATTGTATTGTTTATTTGTGTGTTTCTCTGTCCTTTATGTTCTTCCTTTTATTTCTATTGTAGTCCTGTCATGTAATGTTGTAATTGTAATAGTATATTTAACATTGCCATAAAAGCGGGAGGTTTGGCTAGCCACAAAACCAGGTTCAACCCACCATTTTTCCTCAAAATGTCCTGTACCAAGTCAGGAAAATGGCTATTGTTATCTTATAGTTCGTTTCTGTGTGTGTTGCATTTTAGTGTTTCTGTTGTGTCTTTGTTATATTTTATAAATTTACTGTTTGCAAAAATATGAATTATTCTAAATACTAAATATTTTCTTATCTCAGGCAGATAACCTAGCCGTATTTGGCACAACTTTTTGGAATTTTGGGTCATCAATGCTCTTCATCTTTAGGCCTGGCACCTTTGATAATTATTAGCTTGTCGTAATGTTCTATTGTATTGTTTATTTGTGTGTTACTCTGTCCTTTATGTTCTTCCATTTATTTCTATTGTAGTCCTGTCATGTTATGTTGTCATTTTAGTGTTATATTTAACATTGCCATTAAAGCGGGAGTTTTGGCTAGCCACAAAACCAGGTTTAACCCACCATTTTTTTCTTAAAATGTCCTGTACCAAGTCAGGAAAATGGCCACTGTTATATTTTAGTTCGTTTCTGTGTGTGTTACATTTTAATGTTGTGTTTCTGTTGTGTCGTAGTTCTCCTCTTATATTTGATGTGTTTCCCTCAGTTTTAGTTTGTAACCCGGATTTGTTTTTTTTCTCAATCGATTTATGAATTTCGAACAGCGGTATACTACTGTTGCCTTTATCTAAAACGTTTCCACTAGGAGATAAGTTTAACAAGAGTCAACACGCTGCAATTTCTGGCTTGTTCTACTGAGGGTGCTTCAATTTGATGTTGAAAGTTCTTACTATTTTACTACAGCTATCATATAAATTTAAAAGTATCAAGGATCCACAAATATTACGCCAAGGTCAGATGAACCCTGCCGGACAGAAATGTACAGCTTACATTCATTTCATACACTGAATATAGTTGACCTTAGTTTAAAGGTGCATAAGAACCACAGCTAACCACATAACTTAATGTTGACCAATGGACCATGAAAATGAGATCAAGGTCAGACGAACCTTGCCGGACAGACATGTACACATAACATTCATTGCATACACCAAATATAGTTGACTAGTTGTCTTAGGAAACTGATCCGAACACAAAAACATTAACTAATGAACCATGAACATAAAGTGAAAGTAAGATGAATCCTGCCAACAAACACACACACACCTTTTAATCATTCCATACAGTAAATATTGTTGAAATTTTGCTGAAGTATCTGAGAAACAGACCATATCACGAAAACTGAGCGTTGAACAATTATCCATGAATTTTAGGTGAACACTCCCAGGTGAAATATACACTATGCAATCATTCGATATACCAAATATAGTTGACCTTTTGTTTATAGTATCTGAGAAACGTATCTTACTAGACATTGATCACTGTCCAAGGAAATAAGGTCAAGGTCAGTGTGACCTGTCAGACGGACATGTACACCTTACACCCCTTCCATAAACCAAATACAGTTAACATATTGTTCATTGTTTATGCGAACGGACTTCCCTGATCCATAAATGAGGACAAGCTCAGGTGAACTATATGTGAAAAACTCTTAGGCCTTGCATGAATTCCATATATCAAATATTTGGGATCCTTTTACCCGGCAATTATAAGTGAAAAAAAAAACAATGTGATAAAAAAGGTTTTTTTAGCAGTCACTAGTTCTGCAATATTCGTTTCAGGTGATATATATATATATATGACAGGCATTTTATATATTGACTAATTTTTCCGGCATTTTACAAAATTATTATATAGAATGAATGTTTACAAAAACTGAGCCAGTGAATTAAGTATTGAGCAACAGAGCAGTTTCTCTATGCTAATTATTGAATACACATAACTTTTGAAAAATATTGGGTTTTGCAAACATTACACAAATGAATATTTTCTTTTTCATGTGTTCTCAAAAGATTCAAAGTAACATAAGCATGATTAGGTTTACTTACATCTGTTGGATTATTAGTGCATTCAGGAGGCTAAATCAGATCTTTATTAGATTGTAAAGACCAGAGAATGTTCTTTAGGTATTGAACACCAACATACTTATATCTTTACATCCAAACTAAAACCAGCTTGTATTGAGATCTGTTAATACCTCTGAAATTTGGTTCCAAAAATTTTCATCCAAAAGACTGACTGGTTTATAGATATACGAACTGTAAAACCCATGTTGTAGAAGGGAGCCCATTCTGAATGGGGACATTAAAGTTGAGGCCTCATATACTTAGGGAGAGCACTGCGCTCTCTGCACGTTAAGTACTTTTTAACGGCTGTGTAGTTGGACTGGCCTGTTCAAAGGCAGCTTTTATTTCCCTATCAAACAAGCACCCATTTCAAGCGGCAGTTGAAATTCCAGGACTTCATACTGGTCAATCAATTGCTATTTGACTTGTTTCCATCCTAAATATCTATGAAATAATTGCTCTGAACGTAACATTTTATAATCAGTCAATCAAAGCATTCTCCTTTTTCTCTGCTTTATATAACACACTTCTTTTTTAATCTAGACTTCTAAAAGTTTGTTTGTAAATTTTCTGCTATTGTTAGAAAAAAAACCATCTGAAATTATTTGTAAGTTTTGAAAAAAATATTGAAAAAATTGATTTTAAAGGTACTTAATCATTTTAATGTATAACATAACGAATACAGATCATTGAATCTGCTGTATGCTGTATATTATACATATTATCTCCCCTTTTTAGCTGTAGGTCAGTAATTACTATTAAAAATACTCAAATTATAAGTGCACAATAACTTATGTCAAGTATGTCTCTTCAGCTTCATCTGAAATCAGTTTTTTTTTAAATTTTTTTCTGTAACCAAATTGTAGAAGTTTTTATATTTGCCTTGTTTATTTGTCAATATTTCGTAATGTTGGAGAAGTTAATTTTTAAAAAATTCAAACACATTAATCGTTAATGTTGTAATTATTTGTATCGTTTATCTTGTATCCATACAAAAGTGATGCAAGTGATATTATATGATGTCCTATTTTAAATTGGTCTAGTATTAGTTTTATTTGATCCCAAAATGATTTCAGATATTTGCATGTCAAAAAGTAATATTCATAATCTTCAATGACATTACATATATTACATAAAGGAGTTTTAGTTATTTTCCAAGAGAAAAGTAATTGTTTGGTTGGTAAAATGTAATGTAGAAATTTCTATATTAACATTCTCAATTTATTATCTTGGATATAGTTAAAGACAAAGTACAACATTTGTTCTCTTTTCCTTGTATAGTTATCTTAATTTAGAATTCTGTCCCATTCTTGAAATCCTATTGCTTTCTCATAATATCCATTTAAAAGGGAGATGTAGATATCTTTGGGGGAAAATGATTTTATTGGTACCATTTTTCCTTCTCTATCTTGAAATTTAAATTCGGAGTCGGTAGCGACTTTTGTTTTAATTGATTCTTCTTTTATTAGCTCTTGTAATTACTGTTTTGGTAATGCTTTCATCAATTTGGTATATTCCGAAAACCAATTAGCATGGCAAGATAGTTTATCTAAAATCTATTTTGATTAATTTTTCCTTTATCATCAATTATGTCATTTACAAATAAAATTTTACTGTTTATCCAATTTTTGAAAATAAGACATTTACCATTTAATTTGATATACTTATTGCCCCATATTAGTTGCTGTCTGATATGTTTATATATTAGTTGATCTGATTCTTTTTCAGATTTTGAATTTATCCATGAAATGATTATTTTTAAGTAAAATTCTGGAACAATTTCTTTTAGTTTATTAATCAAATTAATATTGTTAAAGTCCATTTTAAATATAAGGAATTCTTGTCCAAACTTGTCTAAGTAAAATTTTGGTAAGAATTTCCAATTGGGTGATGAGTCTTCATTATCAATGAGTATTTTTACCCAATTAATATTTATGGATTCTATATATTTATCTATGTTATCATTTTAAGCCCGCGAGCATGATAATTTTTACTTATTATAGCTCTTTTAACTTTTTCTGGTTTATTATTCCATATAAAACTATATACTATTTTTTTAAATTTTTCGAGGTATTCTTTATCAATTTCTGTAACTGATGCAACATAGGTGATAGTTGGTAGGATTAGTGATTTAACAAGATTTATTTTACCTAACATAGTTAATTTTCTTTTATTCCAATCTTTAATTATTTTTTCCGATTTTCGTATTGTCTTTGCAAGTTTAATTTTTTACACCCATTTTTATTAAGTCCAAAATACATTCTTAATACTTTTATCGGTTCTTGTGTCCACTTAATGTTTTCAACTTTATCTTTACAGGACTTTAAATTTCCGAGCCATATCCCCTCTGTTTTATTTCGATTCAGCTTTTGGCCTGAAAGTGATCTGAAAATTTCGATAATGTTCAAAGTTAATGAAACTAAAGTGGTGTCATCTGCAAGCTGGCTTAACTTTAGAGTATGGGTTTTATTATCTAGTTTGATTTGAAAACCTTTAAATTTTTTTATCTTGTCTTAATCTACAGGCTAAAATTTCAACAGCAATAACGAAAATTACAGAACTCGCGGGACACCCTTGACGGATCCCGCGCTCAATGCTGAAAGGTCTTGAAATCCAAAAATATACAACCCTTTATGTCTGTATATAAAGTATTTATCCACTTCAGTAAAGATGTCTGAAAGCCAAATTTCTTTAATGAACAATACATAAATTCCCATTCTAACGAGTCAAATGCCTTTGAAGAATATAAAAAAAGGATTGCCCCGTCTACGTTGAATTTTTCTGAACAGTCTATAATATCTTGGATTTGTCTAATATCAAACCCAATATATCTGTTTTTTACATATATGAGAATATGCTATAATTTTGGTATCTACATTGAATAAGATAATTGGTCTATAATTGTCTAAATTTAACGGGTCATTTTTCTTGTAAATAAGGGTAATTAATCCTAGTTTCTGCGAATTTGTCAATTCTTTTTTCTCATAACAACGATTAAAAAATCTACAGCTAAATATTGTAAGTTGGACCAGAAATATCTATAAAGTTCAATTGGAAGACCATCAATACCCGGTGTTTTGTTAAGTTTCATTTTAAAAACAGAATTTGTACATTCCTTTATTGTCAGCTTTCCTTCAATTTCATTACTTTCAAGTGTAGTTAGTTTGCAGTTCATTTTTGTATTTTCAATATAATTCTCAATTTCTCCTAAATCTGGCTTAGTTGACGTATATAAATTTGCATAATAATTCCTCCCCGTTTCTAATATTTTACCTTGATCCTCAGTTATTTCCCCTTCACTGTCCCTAATAGCAGTAATATTTTTTCTTGTCTGTCTCGATTTCTCTAATCCTAAAAAAAATATTTTTTATTTTTTTCGCCTTCTTCTATCCATTTTACTATTGATCTTATTTGTGTCCCTTTTATGTTATCAGAATATAGAGTTTGTAGCATTTCTTTGGTTTTCTTTATTGAATCTATTATGTTCGGCAATTTTTTTCTCTTTTCATCAAGGTTGTTATCCTGAATTTCATTCAAAAGTTTAATAAAGAAAAAATAAAAAGTTATAGACATCTGGAGAGTAATAAATCCAAATAAAACACAATACACCTGGAGAAGAAAAAATAATGAAGTAGCTAGTAGAATTGATTATTTTCTCGTTAGTCAAGACGTGAGACCTAGGGTACTTTACACTGATATAAGACCCGCTACAATTCAATATACAGACCATCTAGCGATTTCACTTAAGATAAATAATTGTCAGGGGGAGAAAGGAAAGGGTTATTTCAAATTAAACAATAGTATTCTTAAAGACGAATCATACAAAATGAAAATAAACACTTTAATAGATAAATATGAAAAATTAAGAAACCGAAAAAGCTTAGCAATCGTGTGGGATCTGTTTAAAATAGATGTAGTGGAGACGACTATTGAACATTGTAAGATTAAAGCTAAAAATAAAAGAGATGAAATTAAAGAATTAGAACAATAACTAAAACTTTTGAAATCATTTGTTAACTATTTCTTTATTGATAGAAAGTTGAATTCCACTGGCTGGGACTACATTAATTCCAGTCTTAATATACCTGCAACAAATGAATGCACATGTAAAATAGAACATAAAATGCATAAACTGTCTAATTTCTTAAAAACCATAATATATAGAGAATTTACGACGGAACAAAACTTCGCAGAATGCAAAGATCTACATTTTTCTCGTTACCATCAACATTATCACATGACTCCTTATAGTTATTATGCTTAATTGACGATTTTTTGTTTTTAGGGGTTTTTTGAATATTATCTTATAAAACTATAAAAGATACGCAGGAACTGTAAGCTGCAGAAAATTACCAGCAATACATGTCTACACACATGCTCAATGACGAAACCACCAAACGACTCCTTATTTGAGTTATTGCCCTTTATTGACAATGTGTTTCTAATTTAAGTGTTTTATACTTTTATAGACAGGCAGAATATTTTGATATTGATTTTGTATTGCTGACAAAAATTATCAGCAATTAATACAAGATCAATATCAAAATGCGATATTCTTTCTAGGTGAGCAATTCAGGTTCTTAGGAGCTTTTAGTTAATTTCAAAGCAAAGTTTGTTAAAACTTCAAAAAGTACAACAGAGTTATAATGCTTAATTGGTTCCAGAAGGTAGCCATCTTATTAATGCCGATCTAGTAACTCAAGATTGTAAAAGAACTAAATTTAATTTAACCAGTTTTCTCTCCTGACTGGATGTTTTTCATTCCATTCTGTACAACATCCTTATTACCAGATGCAAAAGGAGATAACTATAGCTAAATCTTGAAACTTGGAATTGAGATAATTTTTTTATAGACTGACTAAAAAATGTGTATCGAAATAGCAATTAATAAAATAAAGAAAAAAGTAAGATTCTAACCAACAAATATAATAGGTTCATAGTACACTTTGTACCAACAATAGCAAAGTCTAAACCATACATAGAATAGTATAAAAATAATAACAAGATGCTTAAACCATACGTCAGTATGGTATCAAAATGAGATGCTTAGACCATACGTCAGTATGGTATCAAAATGAGATGCTTAGACCATACGTCAGTATGGTATCAAAATGAGGTGCTTAGACCATACGTCAGTATGGTATCAAAATGAGATGCTTAGACCATACGTCAGTATGGTATCAAAATGAGATGCTTAGACCATACGTCACAATGGTATCAAAATGAGGTGCTTAAACCATACGTCAGTATGGTATCAAAATGAGGTGCTTAGACCATATGTCAGTATGGTATCAAAATAAGGTTCTTAGACCATACGTCAGTATGGTGTCAAAGAGGTAATTTAAACCATAAGTCATTATGGTGTCAAAATAAGGAATTTAGACCATACTTCAGTTAGGTGTCAAAAGATGCGTTTAGACCATACGTCAGTATGGTGTCAAAAAAGGTACTCAGGCCATACGTCAGTATGGTATCAAAAATAAGTTACCGGTATCAAGAGGTAAATTAAACCATACGTCAGTATGGTGTTAAAATGAGGTAACTAGACCATACGTCTGTGTGATGTCAAAAAGAGGTACTTAGGACCATACGTTAGTATAGTGTCAAAATGAAATACTTAGACCATACGTCAGTATGGTGTTAAAATGAGGTACTTAGACCATACATCAGTATAGTATCAAAAATTAGTTCAATGGTTAATATTATTTATGTCATTACAGTACAAAGAAAATAAAAAATTCTTAATCAAATAAAATAACTAACAATAAACAGCAAGTATATAATATTAACATCAAACTATGAAACAACATATACAAAATTTAAAAACAAAATAAAACAATGAAAGTCCCCATGGCACTGACAGCAAGGAGAGTGGCGGGGAGGTGGTGGCAAAGAGCTGGCCAAAACAATAGCAGTTCATGTTTTACTTGCAGACACATATCATACACAAACATCGTGTGAAGTAATGACGTAGCAAAATTAGATTAGAATTGAATGTGCACTGTGACGTCATAGACCGTGTGCAAGGATAATTAACTGCCCAATAGAGTGAGATGACAAGTTCTTAATAAACTCCAATTATAATAAATTTAATTTTAATTTTATGACTTCACTTGTTCTAGACCAATTATATAGCGTGGTTATATCTAATACCAAATTAATGTCTCTTTCATTTTACCCATACCACTCTTTTATCACAGAAATGATAATTCTTGCCTTGAGTTGCTGTCTCATATGCATAAACCCAAATCTCAATTTCTAAAAGACACATGTCTGCAGTTTGTAATAAACTAAGTGTGATGAGAAGTATACTAATATATACAAAGACTTAGTACTAAACTATTATTTATTCAAGAATATAAAACATGTAAATTTATTTACAATATGGCAACTGGGGACTAATACAACTGCATAGTAAAAACCAATAATGTATAATGTTCTATCTCCATATGCAAAGGGAGATAACTCTAGCTAAATCTTAAAACTTGGAATTGAGATATTTTTTTTATAGATTGACTAAAAAATTGGTATCGAAAAAGCCAAATACAGATGCTTGCAGCTGTAGCCCCAAGTTGAATAATGAGAAAAATAAAAATCAATCCACTCCTTGCTGTCAGTACAAATGTTAATTGTTCAAAGTAGAGGTCTTATGAATTTGAGCTTGTCTAAGTATATCTGGAAAGGTATGAATATATTTAGTATAACAATCTGAGGACCATCGTTCCAAAATTTGAATAAGATGATCTTCCAGTCGTGCTTTGTGCAGTAGTTGCAGCACCACTTCTGAATGAATGGCCGTTATACTTTTTACTAGATAATCCTAATTTGTCTTATGTACATTTTACATGAGAACTGAAAAATTTCTTGACAATGGATCACCTTTATTAGTAATAAAAAAGGACTCAGAATTGCTAAAAAAACTCATTCTGAGTCTATAGTATTTTTGAAGTACAACTACAGGACATATATCTGAAGAGTTTAAAAAAAAAGAAAAGTAATACCATACCTAAAAGGATCAGTCTTAGATTTCTTTAGGTGCACAAAAATACAGTCATTTGATATTTGAACATCACTAAGACACAAATTTGATTCAGGATCAAATTTTTTTGTTTCATGAACAGAAAATTCATCACATCTTAAAAACCCGAAAAAAGCTGTTACACATGCAGCTTCTATTAAAACATCTGTAAAACTATCAAAAATACAATTGCGTAGTAAAAAACACATTCTGTGTAAAATATCAAAAGTTATAGGTAAAACCGACAAAGTTCTATAATGGATTAACGCCCCCTTTTAGTAAGTAAAAGAAACGTATGCCACATAGGTAGGATTGAATGGTGGAATATCTCAGATGCTTATGAGTTTCGCAAAAGGCTATAAAACGCATCAACAAGTTTTCAGAAACAGGTGGTAACTGGAAAGTTGACCAAGTTGATCCTTGTAGTTGTATGAACTTAAGATAATGTTCATATCCCACGTTGTACAAAGCTTTGGTTGAATCTGCAACAGCGAAATCTTGTAAATTTTCTACTGTGATGTCCAAATAATCTCTTCCAGGGTTGAACAAGGAGTTGCTACTTTCTCTGCTTCTGATGCTAACTGATGAAATTTGTTCATCTGTAAACGAGATACAGAGTCAGCAATTAAGTTCATTTTTCCCGGCACATGTTCGATGTAAAAAGCAAAGTTAGATTTTGCTGCACACATAACAAGACGTCTCATCAATTTCATGATTATAGGATCTTTTGAACGACCTTTAGTCAGAATAATAACAGTCGCCAGATTGTCGCAGTGAAATAAAATACGCTTTTTCGACCATCCTTTTCCCCATAAAACAGCTGACACCACGATAGATATAACTCCAAAAAGCAATAGATAGAGTTTTATCTGAAATAGTTGGAAGGTCTTTTGGCCAAGTGTAACAAAACCATTTCCCTTGATAAAAACCTCCAAAACCAATGGTAGATGAAGCATCCGTAAATAAATGCATGTCCGCTGCAGAGGTTAAATGAGATTCATAGAATATGTTCATTCCATTCCACGTTGACAAAAATTGTAGCCACATTGTCAAATCGGATTTCACTCTTTATTTAAATGAACATAGTGGTGACTCTCTTTGACAGAAGACATCAGTCTATAAAGGTAAGTAACGAATGCCCTAACTGGCAATATTACTCTTGTAGCAAAGTTAAGATGTCTAAGTAATTGTTGGAGTTCTCTACGCGTTCACGATTTTTATCTAAAACAAAACTTATGAATTGTGTGATTCTGCTTACTTTGTCTAAAGGAAGTCTAGCCTGCATATTAATCGTGTCCAAAATAATGCCTAGGTTTTACACACGTGGGCATATCGGCAGTAAGGTTTGACACAACCTTTTGGTTGATTAAAATTATTGCAAATTTGCATTCCATCGTGAACCAAAATATCTCTTCCATATTTGTCTTGATACGGAGGTTGAATTTTAGAATTCTGATATCCCCTGCTATTTGGACACATAGATGATTTGTGTAGTGTTGATGAACAGAAATTACACATATTTACTGTTGAGCCCGCACAAACCATTTGTCTCAACTCCAAATCACCCCTAGACCAGTCAATTTTAATGTTGTTTTCTTGTAACATAATTAAACATTTAGCACTAAACATTTTGTGGTATTCAAAAAATTTTGCTGGCCACACATTAGCGGTTTCGGTGATGTGGGATAGGTAAGAATCTAATTCTTATGCGCAATTTGGAAATACTTGACACATTATTTTTTTGTATCTTCCAAAAGCTATAATAAACTCGTCTAGTGTTAAATTTCGTTTTAAACGGTCATCGTTTTCTTTAAACTTTTGGTTATTGGGTGTTTCATAATTCGGAAGAAGGAGAATGTTTAAGTTGATGTCTTTACCTGAGATAATTTTAGTGCGAATCTCTGGAAATACCATATCAACACCGGAAAACGCTGTTGCAGGATATCCATGTTTTGACATTTGCACTTGTTGGTTTTGCATGGCAAAGATTGGAACTTGTGGTCAGAAACTGTTCGGGAAATTCATCTGGTTGGGGTTTACAAATTCTCTCAATGTAGGATTTAGAACACCAAATGTATTTTGGTTAACGGGAAATGTTGATCCAGGCCCAGGGTTAAAGTTCATGGCGGAATGTAAGTTGTATTTATAAGCCTGTTTAGGAACTCCGGCAATAACTTGCTGACACAGTTGTTAGGTGTTATTAACAAGAGCATAGTCAAGCGTATTGAGATCAGCCCTGGGCGGAAATGCGTTGTTTTGATGCGCAGAAGCACCTACTAATGGTAAAGGCGTAGGCTCCACCGTATTCATCCGCGAGGTAAATGCTGCCGGAATTTTGTTGCAAAGTTCGGAATTTTGCGTATTTGAAGACGATAAAATAACGTCATCTTCTACATTTGATGCTAGAGAAGCATTCAAAGTTGCACCGGTGTTGGTTGTTTCAGTATTTCCACTGTCGGAATTTTCCGGACTACTTTTGTTATTATCAAAGAAAATACGTCTTAATTGTTTATTAGTAAAGTTTTCGGATATTTTGATTCCTAGCGAAGCTAATTTATCTTTCAGCTCTGTCGATGACCAATTATTCGGATAATTAGAGTCTAGTTCTGGACCACGTGTTCTTTTCCTAGTATCCCTCCTTTTGGAAGCCATAACGATACAAACGAGTTACACAGATAATTATATGTCCAATTTATAAAAACATCACTATACGCAAAGTTATTCTATATGATGATAAATCCTTCTTGATTAATAAAGAAACAAAAAAAACACGGTTATAAGTCAAAGAGCTGACCAAAACAATAGAAGTTCATGTTTTACTTGCAGACACATATCATACACAAACATCGTGTGAAGTAATGACGTAGCAAAATTAGATTAGAATTGAATGTGCACTGTGACGTCATAGACCGTGTGCAAATACAATTAACTGCCCAATAGAGTGAGATGACAAGTTCTTAATAAACTCCAATTATAATAAATATAATTTTAATGTAATCAAGAAAATACATAAAAGTGCTTCGGACGCATGAAATTTATAAAATGCTGTATTCATTTTTTTCCTTGTAACTACCAAAACATGAAACGGAAATTACATTGTTTTCATTACTTATTTATTGAATTACTTTTTTTTGCTCCGTTTTGAAGGCATCACTGTGACTTTTAAATGAAGAACAGCAATACAAGCGCTGTTCCTTTGCTTTTGTTTTTTTGTTTGTGCTGTGCATGTACTGATTTTGTGTCATGGATGGATAACCCATATCCTTTGTTTTTCGTTTAATGAATTTTAGAAAATGGTGTTTTTCCTGTTGTTTTAACCTATTCAACTTCTTGGGTCATAGGCATTTATCATTCCCATTTTTGCTATAATTATTACCAACTTTTATGATGTCTTCATATGAAAAATCATCATGAAAGAGTTAGTAAAGTTTGGAAAGTCCTTCATTCACAAACTGCCACACAGCGGAAATCATTTTCAGGATGACAAGATTTAGAGAAATATTTTTGTAACACATTCTTGGAAAAAAGTTGAGTTGCATGTCCATATAATCAATACGAATCATATATCATTTAATGAGAGACACATAGAACAGCTTGCAAGGATTCAGTTAAGTATAAATACAAGTTGAGATGCAAAAAAAATTGCACCCAAAGCATTTATTTAATAGCACAAGTTATTTCCCTTGACCACAATGTTTAAGACACTTGTGATTTTTCTCATATTATGGACACATATGGTAAATGTCGAGTCTACCTGTGATACTGAACTTCGTAAGTTTTTATTTAAACCAGATTAATTTGGCATTGAAAGAAGAAAACAAATGAAATGACAATGTATACGTGTTTGAACAAATATATTCTATAACAACTAAGTACATTTAAGTATATCTTTTTTTAAAGAGAATGGGCTCTTTCAAGATCTTCTTAATATAAAGATGAAGATAAAAGGTCCTAGTTCTGGTAAGTTTTTTCAACTGTTTTTCCATACTCATTTTCTGCTTTCAATAGCATTTTGCATACTAATTTTGTACTTTCAATAATAGGTTTGTATACTTATTTCACTATAAGGCCACTTGCAGTGTTTTCTGTTATTGATGTTTGTTTTTCCAGTTGTTTCAAACTATGTAGAACATTGGATCATGATATGCAAGCATTATCATCGATACCAATCATTATATTTAAATGAAGCTTAGTTGATTGTTGGTTTCATATAAGCAAATGTCCATGCTAATTCACAAATGTGATAATGGAAATGACATTATATATATAACTGTTCATTGAGTGTTACTGACATATGCTGTTCTTTTACTTGACCTGACCAGCACCCATCTGTCAAAGCAGCTCATCTATTATAATGAAGTGTCATTGCATGAAACTTGATGTGTTGTTATATCCTTATATGTAAATGTGCATTTGGTTAAAATAATTCAGTTGATTTAGTTGCTCAAGTGAATAACCTCTGACCTTAAAGGAATTGATATATATTTGGAAAATCTTATTGGTAATTTGGTAACTTGTTGTTTAAAACAATACATTACAATAATTCTTATACATTTTTTTTATATTTGGCAGTAGCAGTGTGCATATGTTTTAAGTATCTTAATCGAATTGATTGATGAATGCTAAATGCAATGCGTGAACAAAACAAACAGACATAATAGGTAAAAATGTCAAAAATAGGGGAACAGCAGTCAACATTGTGTTATAATCTTAATCGCTATAAAAACAAACAAATATGTCAACAAAGAAAAACAAAATAGCATATAGACAAAGCACATAAGCAAAAATGAAAGACAGGAAAACAAAAAATTACCATAGCACAATAATAAAATGGCTGGATGTATAAGTACCGAGCCACACCAAAAGAATATTACCAAAAATGGACTAAACAGTAAAGGTTAATAATTTACAAAGACAAAGAAAAGAACACTAAAACACGTAATTAAGACGATAAACAACGTCAGTACCTAGAATCTATACTTCATGACCATCATGTATTATTTGTGAAGTTGATACGGAATATTTATCAACAAGGTCTTGGTATCTTCCGAGGATTTTGACATAACCCTGGTTCATCAACTTTCAGTTCAGACACTGGTGACGTTTTATAAAGTCTGTGTAACAAGGTAGCAGTCTACATAAAGACCTGTCAGCTGGACACATTATTCTGACTCTGAACCATAATGCTTTTGCTTTTATTCTTAAATGTTTTGTTCTTGCTGAGGAGGTTTTTTTTAATTGTTTGACCAAGACAGGGAATAGAACCCTATACCTTCTATCCTCCACGGCAATTTATGTGTCTAGAACATTCATTATATGGAAGCAAAATAGGATACGATACTGATAGATGGTTTAGCTTAATATACATGATTTTTTTATTATCTGCTATTTGCTTTTAACTAACTTTCAGTAACTGCAAGTACTCTCAGATCTGTACTTTGTGTCTTTTGTGTTTGTGTTAGTTGTTTTTGTGTTTTATATCGATCTGATGAGTTAAGCCCTTTTCAATTTTAGAGTTTGTTCTTATGTTGTGCTGTTACACCACTGTCCTACGTTAAGGGGAGGATTGGCGCGCCCGCAAACATGTTTAACCCCGCCACATTCTGTATGTGCCTGTCCTAAGTCACGAGCCTGTAATTCAGTGGTTGTCGTTTGTTGTTGTATATCATATTTGTTTTTCGTTTATTGTTTTGTACATAAATCATGTCGTTAGTTTTTTCGCTTGAATTGTTTTACATTTGTCATTTCAGGGCCTTTTATGGGTTTTGCTCATTGTTGAACCGTACGGTGTCCTATAGTTGTTATTCTCCTATGTCATTTGGTCTCTGGTGGAGAATTGTCTCATTGGCAATCATACCAAATGTTATTTTTATATGACGTGCACTAATTTTATGCTACTGATTCCTTTTTTTTTTAATTCATTTCACCCATTTTTTGTATGCATAATTTTGTGTAGCTTTCTAAAAGTCAAAATATGTTAATGAACAGCAGTTAGTTGAGAGTAGCTTGAGAACTTGGTCACATTTGTTTATATAACAAGCTTTTTCATATATTTTCCCAAATAAAACGACTAATTTAGGTAAGGAATGTAATGATAACAAATTATAAATAATATATTTTCCCTGGTGTATTATATTATGAAAACTTCATGATGATGTGGAAAGGAATGTATATAAAAAGCACTATGTAAAGCTAATCCATCTTAGAGTTTTGACGTTAAAATATTTTGTTGTCAGTAGTAAGTTAAAAGGATGTAACAAAAACGCTGTGATACTCGGTACCGGTAATTTACAATTATTTACACTTGCCTGCTTTATAAACCTACATTTGTAATCGTTGTTGAGCTAATTGCTAAATTTCAAGGAAAATTGTCACTTTGAAACACAGACACTACCTAACTGACAAATAGTAGCATATATATACATCAAACCAAGGGTCTACTATAAATATAACCTTACAATAAAAATCTTTGATCAAACTAAACTAAATCTACAAAATATCTTTGTTATTTCATTTCATTTAACTTTCTGTTCTGCAACCGATACATGTATTGTATAATTATAAACACATTGTTCTTAGCAGAACCGTCAACTTGTAACTGCAAGAAGATTGTGATTGCTTTCACAGCTTCATTGTCCACTACAAAAGCCATTGCCATTGGCTCTCATGCAGTTGTTAAGTATGATAAAGTTTGGACCAATGAGGGGAAAGGATATGACCCAAATTCTGGAATTTTCACAGCACCAAGGAAAGGATTCTATCAAATATCTGCAAGAACTGTAGGAATGTACCCTGGAGCGGGATATCATACAGGTTCAGCTAAAAAAGAGGGACGAAACATACCGGAGGGACAGTCAAACTCATAGATCGAAAACAAACTGACAACGCCATGGCCAAAAATAAAAAGACAAACAGACAAATAATAGTACAGATGACACAACATAGAAAACTAAAGACTAAGCAACACGAACCCCACCAAAAACTTGGGGTGATCTCAGGTGCTCCGGAAGGGTAAGCAGATCCTGCTCCACATGTGGCACTAACATTGTACTAAAATTAATGAAAGGAGACCGTGTGTACATAAAACATCGTAGCGGCACAGAGGAAATACACAGTGATGGCGATCACTGGAACATGTTTTCTGGTTTCCTTATTTCTGAATAAAATACGAAGCAAGCATTCTGTTACATTTTATCTTATATATCCATGTTGTGTGGTGAGCTGAACCGGACATATGATACAATTTTATTTTATGTCTGGCTGACCTGTTAAGCAAACAGTATATTTTCCCTCTTAAATTCTTACATAATACTTGTCTTTCCTTTTAAATAAAGTGTTATAGCTGACATTACTGATATAGCTATCATTTGTTAGATTTTATTAATTTAAAGACCTATACAAGCATTTGACTTTCAAATCTGTGTACTTCTGATAACACAAATAAAAGGATGTTTGGTATACGTCATTCAGACAGCAACCCAACAAAAATTTAACTATGACCGAAATGAGCAGGTTACACTTAAGAATGGTTGTGTATAGTGAACATTTAAATACATGGCAAAATGATAAGTGAAAAAGTTGAAAGCAAAATCAGTATAAGTCAATTCAATAATAGGAGATGCACAACTCTAATATGCCTACACACTTTTTATGACCTTCAAGGATCAGGGTTGAAAACTATTGAAGGAGTAAATTACACCTAATTGCGACTGTCTTTTGTAAAAAAAAATTGAGAATTACTTAAATACCACGTTATATACAAAAAAATGAAGAAACTGATCGAACAATTTTATAACACCAGGTGTACAACTTCAATAAATGTGAAATAAATTTTGTGAATTCGAGGTTATGGGTTAAAAACTGTAGTTTCTGTTAATTAAACAAATTAGGTATCCAATTTTCTCCAGTGAAAATAATTGAATCAACAATTTACAGTTATACAAATATAAAAAAGAATAAGAATATGATGAGACTAAAGTTCTAACACACCTGCAAATGCCAGAGCTATTGTTGCCAATGTAATCTTGGGGATTAGTTTATAACGTGTACTTATGATAGAAATTTGAATACCGAAGTCGAGCTCATCAAAACGAGCATGACTAAAACTTTTACATTAGATCTGTTAAAACAGAGTGCACGCTCTTGGATTTCTCTCCTGCTCTACTGAGGATACATGCAATTGAATTTGATGTTGAAAGCCTTTAAAAACAGTCTTACTATTTTACTACAGCTATCACATTAACTTTTAAACAGTATCAATGATCCACGAAAAAGACATTAAGGTTAGATGAACCCTGATGGAGAGACATATGCACCTAGCATTCATTCCATACACTAAATATAGTTGACCTGGTCTTAATAGTGCTTAAACACACCTAACCACAAAAAAATTATGTTGACTAATGGGCCATTGGCCAAAAATCTAAAAAATTCCGGTACTGTCTCAGACACTTCAATCAATAAGTCAACAATATTTGGTGTATGGAATGACTGTAAGGTGTCTGTTTCTCAGTTACTTCGAACAACAACACGCCTGGTAAACCATCAAATCTCAACCAAATGTTTAAGCGAGAAAAAAGTTTACTGGCACTTCCTGTTGAGCTTTTCTGGTACAAAATATCAAAAATATAGATAGGGTAGGTTGACTTTTCATCAATTTATTGTCAATCTGTAAATATTTTGTTAAATAGAAGAATGTCATGCCATAGATAACTAAATGAGAGCTTTTCTCATTCATTACTAGGACCAATGGAATTTAAAATGACATCGGAATGACTTTTCTCCTGCAGGTAAGTACAGCCAGCTCAGTGAGTTTTTGACAAAATGACAGTGAGTTCGGTGTTTTTCTTAATCAATACAAACGTATAATAACATTTTTTTTTCTATTTCTTACGAATTTTATTTTATTAAGCTGAATATGTTATAAAGTATGTCAGGTTGAGATTGTCTGGTATCGATTGTAATATTATGGAACAATGTTGAAATCTACTGTCGAATAAAATTTTCAACTAGCTACGTATCAATCGGATACAACCGTCAAAATTCATGAACTTTCTGTATAGTGGTTGTCATTTTAACTTGTTTCTGGCAGAGACATATATATATATATATATACAAAACACGTGTATATATGTCTCTGTTTCTGGTTTTGACATTAGTTTTATATGGAGTCTTGTTGGACTAATACACATAATAAAGAGTTATTTTTTAAAGTCTACTGAGCTAACGAGATAGAAAGTCTAGCGCAGAAGATTTAAAGTCAAGCGCTGTACGTATAAAATTCGGCGCAGTAGATGCAATGTCCAGCGCTGTAGATCTTAATTTTCAGAGCTGTAGATTAAAAGTCCTGCCTTGCTTCCTTACAAATAAGGCTTACTGTTATGTCATGTATGTGCATATGTATGGAAACAGCATCTCCCATAGATTTGATTTACAATAGGTAAAATGAAAATATAATCTCTCTTATTTGGCAAAACTTTTAGGAATTTTTGGTCCTCAATGCTTTCAACTTCGTACTTTATTTGGCCTTTTTAACTTTTTTTTATTCGAGCGTCACTAATGAGTCTTTTGTAGACCAAACGCGCTTCTGGCGCAAATACAAAATTTCAATCTTGGTATCTATGATGAGTTTATTTAGGTGTTACAAAGGAAACAATTTGCATTTATTTAATACAAAATATTGCAAAAAGGGGGATAAAAATGTCACAAATGTCCCCAAAATATGGTCTAAAGTAGAAATTCAATCCATTTGAGTGACATCATTGACATTTATCTATCTAGATGTCAAATGAAAACCATATGCATTTAACATAATTTTTCGATAAAATTGAATTGAAAAGTTTGAGCGTATAAAAAATGGATTAGTGACAAGGTTCCGGTGCAAAAAAATAGTTGGCATGCATTTTGTAGCTAGACACACGGACACAATGATAAATTATAAATATTGAATATTAAAATTCAGTTTAAAGGCTTAATTAGTTTAATACAAATGATCTTTTTCTAATGTAAAATGCCACAAATGTAAATTTTATTTATATACAATTTTCTGAACACAAATTATACTGTAATTTCGTATTGGCATTGTGTAGGCACCGGACACATCCATCTAGAACACCAATACCAATATTTAATACTCAAATAATTCCTGTGTATTGCTACCCAATACTTACATCGCTCGACTTTACATCTACAGCGCTAGACCTTACATCTTGAGCGCTAGACTTTATTTCTCTAGCGCTTACTTAACATTGTCAGATCTTTAGCGCTAGACTTTACATCTCATTTTATAGGCTTTAAAAACCACTACGCTTTAGTATCTGTATTAATAGACCGACAGGACTCTATCATACAAAACTAATATCTACACAAATAAACAAGCTATAATGACAACCACTATACAGAGGGTTCACGAATTTTGACGGTCGTATCTAATTGATAATTAGCTAGTTGGAAGTTTTATTAGACAGGAAATCTCAACATTGTTCCAGAATATCACAACCGATACCAGACAATCTCAACCTGACATACTTTATAACATATTCAGCTTAATAAAATTATATTAGTAAGAACAGAGACATATAATACAATTGTATTATATGTCTCTTCTGGTAAGAAATAGATAAAAAAAAACTGTTATTATACGTTTATAGTGACGAAGAAGAACACTTATATACTGATATATACGTTACGTATTGATAACTCATTTTCATTTTGTCAAAAACTCAGTGAGCTAGCTGCACTTACCAGTGGGAGAAAAGTCATTCCGATGTCATTTTAAATTACATTGGTCCGAGTAATGAACGAGAAAGCTCTCATTTACTTTCTATGGCATGACATTCTTTTTTTAACAAAATATTTACAGATTGACAATAAATTGATGAAAAGTCGACCTACCCTTTCTACATTTTTGATATTCTGTACCGGAAAAGCTCAACAGGAAGTGCCAGTAAACTTTTTTTCTAGCTTAACCATTTGATGGTTTACCAGGCGTGTTATTCGAAGTACATGAGAAACAGATACCTTACAGTCATTCCATGCACCAACTGTTGTTGACTTATTGCTTGAAGTAACTGAGAAGCAGATACCTTACAATCATTCCATACACTAAATATTGCTGACTTATTGCTTGAAGTGTCTGAGACAGAACCGGTAACTTTGAGTGTTTCTAGCCAATGGCATATGTAATTTTGAGATTGTTTTATTATACTAAGCTGCTGTATTCTTCAATGCATAGAGCTCAAACAGGTGTTAGGAGCCATCTGAAAACTTGCAGGGAGGTGAGAGTTTTTGCTGCAGGTTGAATACCTCACTATGACTTTAAGATGAAGAACAGTAATAAAAGCATTCCTCCTCTGTTTTTTACGTATGCATAATGATTTTGGGTCATGAATTGATACACCATAGCCGTTTCTTTTCCATAAATTAAGGATAACCAGTTAACTAGTTATGTGAAAGATTGTACAGGAAACATAAGGACCCTTTAACCGTTAAATGTTGTGACTTTGACTCCAGAAAATACCACTCACAGATATCACCTTTTTATTTTGGTTGGTTTTTTTTTTAACAAATTCTGACCTGAAATTCTTTAAATACAGCTTTCTTTTGGATTTTTTCTTTTGGCTGCTGTCTCATTGAAGTCTGAGGTGGGTGGTTTTTCTGCTCATTTTGAGTGGGGGAAATGGTGGGTTCTTTTACCAGCCAGTTAAACCAAAGATTTTAAATTGTTATTTGATGCTTTTTTGCTAAGCAAAAACCAAGAGAGACAAAAGATACCAAAGGGCCATTCAAAATCATAAATTGAAAATAAACTGACAATGTCATGGCAAAAAAAGGCAAGTTATGGCGTAACTCTTGAGATAACTTCTCTGATGTGTGCTACATTATTCTCTCAATTTAAGGCCAGTTCGTGTAATAAAATTCTAATAAGATGCACATCACCTATTCTTGGTCCCCATTGCTTTCTTCGTGAATTTTTTCACTTTAAATTTAAACATTTATGGGGGCAGGATCAATATACCGTAATTTACACATTAGACCGTACTGGTTATCAGAACTTTTGGATACACAAATCCAGGTACTTCATATCGGATAAACAGGCAATATATGCCCTCGATTTTGAAATTCATTCATACATTTTTGTATTATTTAAAATTATCAGTCAAAAGGTTTTCTACAAGGATCACCAATCTTTCACCTTTCATTTGATACCTAAATTACCAAAATATATTCTACATAGTTTGATACTTACACCTATGTGTAGGAACTATTTAGTTTTAAATATGTACTACTTTTCGGTATGTTCTTTTTGACCGGGCCCCCAAAAAGGTGGTGCTATATCTTACATAGTCTACCCAAATTATGTGCCCTATACATACGTTATATCTTGTCAAGTTATCTAACAAATATCTTGATGTGTCCAGTGGTTGTCTAAATGCTTTTATTGTTTTTTGCACACTTCAATGTGATTGTCGGGCTAAATTATGGCAGTACCTGTTTGATTTCTTTGCCAGATTTATTTATTTGATATTACTCCATGGCTTTGTTCTTCAATTCACAGTTGGGACGTGATCGTCCGTTTGCAAAGAATTCCATTCAAACCAGTGCCAAGGGCCATCTTAAACTTGCAGTTAGGTAAGAGTTTTTATGCTCCGTGTTGATGGTTTCACTGCGACTTTGAGATAAAGAACAGCAATAAAAGCACTGTTCCTTTGCTTTTTGTGTTTTTGCTGTGCACATACTGATATTGTGTCATGGATGGATACCCCATATCCTTTCATTCCAATTATAGAAAACCAAACCAATAAAATGGGCGCAGCTTGATACGACCGCAGAGGTCGAACCCTGAACAGGTTGGGGAAGTATGGAGACTACATTCAAGCTTGATACAGCTCTGAATTTGGATTGTGATTAAATATTTGACACAGCATAGGTTTCTGACAGAAAATAAATGTGGTCTAAGAACTAAAATAATTTAAATTTGAATTTTACCTTTTATGGTCTATTATCCAAAATCATAATATATGGTTAGATTCAGCATATCCAAGTACACCAAAATAAGTTAATTTATTCATTAATGGACAATATTAGCTTAATTTTAAAAAAGGGGTTCGCTTCATAAAAAAAAAATTATATATAGTATTCTGAAAATTAATTTATACAGAATAACAAACAAACCTACAACGAAGTTCTTCCAAAAAATTTACCAAAAAAATGAAAAAAATAATTTCCAAAATATCATTCATCATTAGTACAATGACTTTTAAAAATCTATAAACATACCTTTAAGTTAATTATTTTCAAAATATCTTATAATGTCAGAACAGTACATTTCAAACTATATTTAAACATAATTTCTAAAAATTAGAATTTGATGCTATATCTATTTTCAACTATGAATCTACTAGCAATTTCTATAAATAGTGCAATACAGCTCTAAATTTGGATTGTGATTAAATACTTGACATAGCATTGGTTTCTGACACAGAATGTTGTTGTCTAAGAACTTTAAAATTTGAAATTGGACATTTACCTATTATGGTCCAATATCCAAAATCTAAATACATGGTTAGATTCAGCATATCAAAGAACCCCAAGAATTAAATTTTTGATGAAATCAAACAAAGTTTAATTTTGGACCCTTTGGACCTCAATATGGACCAATTTGATAACGGGGCCCAAAAACCAAAATCTAAATACACAGTTAGATTCAGTATATCAAAGAACCCCATAAATTAAATTTTTGTTGAAATCAAACAAAGTTTAATTTTGGAACCGCTTTTGACCAACTTGAAAACTGGGCCCGAAATCAAAAATCTAAATACATGTTTAGATTCAGCATACCAAAAATCCCCAAGAATTTAATTTTTGTTAAAATCAAACTAAGTTTAAATTTGGACCCTTTGAACCTTAATACTGACCAATTTGAAAAACGGGCCTAAAAATCCAAAATCTAATTACACGGTTTGATTCAGCATATTAAAGAACCCCAAGAATTCAAGACTTTGAATTAAACCCTATTGAAATTGGTCCCTTTTTCCTAAACGTTTATGGCCATAACCCCCAAAATCAATCCCAACCTTCCTTTCGAAGTATGGACCCTTGCGGATTAATTTCATAGAGATCCATACACTTTAACTCAAGTTATTGTCCTGAAACAAGAAAAATGCTTGTTTTTGGCCCCTAATTCCTAAACAGTAATGGCAATAACCCCCCAAATCAATACCAACATTGGCAAAGAAATCAATTCCATAGAGATCCATACACTTATACTCAAGTTATTGTCTGGAAACCAAATGTATTCGGACGACGACTCTTACAACGTCTTAACATTATACGACCACAAAATGTTGCAGTCATATAAAATCCAGGGGTGATCTCAGGTGCTCTGGAATTGTAAGCAGATCATGCTCCACATGTGGCACCCATCGTATTGCTCATGTACATGTAAGTACAAACCGGTGATAAGTCTAATTTAGTAGATCATATTTGGAGGAAAAAAATAAAATTATCAAGGGATGATTTCAACTTCACCACTTGGAACTCTTCGGTTTAATAGATTTATTGTGTGCAATAACCCTGTATCAAGGGAATCATGAAAGGAAACGCAAGTCCTGGAATATTGTATCAACTGGTAGATATATACTCCATATGCAGGCACTGCTGGAATGTTGCTACATAGATATGGAAAGTTCCCAGTTGGGAATCTGAAATCATCTTTTTCGTCGTAAAGTTTTGTTCTCAATCGATCCTCAACCCTGAACTAGCAAATGAAAAATCTGGCTATGCATGTTGGCCTGGTATATAGTAGGGCTAATATTCATATTGCATTAGCATGTTCTTGTCTTGAATATGCGTTTAATTCGCCATTAGATGTTAGCCATCCATCATCATCATTGAAGGTCTTCATGAAATGTTTAAATTCAGATAAAACTGCATTATTTTTGTTTTTGTGAAACTTGAAAATATTTTTGAAAACAGTTTAATTATACCATTTGCCCTCAAACATTCTGTGAGTAAATAAAGAAAAGTTATTTCATACTTTTATTAAATTCTCAGGTAATGAAAAGTTCCTTTCCAAGAACTTGATACACAAAACAAAACTATTTGTACATGATGAAAGACATAGTTAAACTTTTGAACATACTTGTTTGTCTATTTTCAACAATATTATCATTTAACAAACAAATCCATACATATTTTTTCCTTGATATGTATGTTTAAAAAAGACAAAATTTAACTATAAATTCAAAAATGACATTAAAACAATAGATAATTCATTTCCCATACAATTTCCCAAATGACTGAAATCATAATTCTTTTGCAGAATTATGATAAAAATGAAAATTGATAAAACCCATATATCAAAAGTCCCCCAACAATGTTATCAAAAGGGAAATGAAAATGAGTATTATTTAAATACAAAACATCCATCATCAATTGTTAAACATACCCCTTCCTGTATGGATATACACAATATATAAAGATGTCTTTTTTATGGCTAGAGTAAGAAAAATAAAAGAAATATCAACATATTAAAATTTGAACTGACAACTATTTTAGAGCTAGATACAACCAGCAAAGGAATTGAGTACATGTAACTTTCATGGTAGTTTTCAGCCATCTGTTTGATTATACCATAATTTCTGCTCTTAAATCTATACAGTTACAATTAGGAATGAAAAGTTAAAAGATTTTATTTGTTTCCCTCCATTTCAATATCGTAAAACAAAAAGCCCCTCTGCTACAGTGAAATAAAAAAATTTCATAAATTCATTGGCATTTCATGATCACTTGACCAATTCCTTTCACACACCTGAACCTTTCAATTCAACAAGTTTCCATAGCACAATCTGAACAATTCTATACTCCAAAATATGATCAGCCCTTCCACAAGGTCACTAACACCTTGACCAGAACATATTCATTGAAGCAAAGCAGGAATGTTGGTACTTTTTAAACCACCTATGTGATTTCTGTTCATGGTACATTACAGAACTTGTGAATCTTGTTCAGTAATCTTCTTTTTGATACAAAGCAGCGACTTTTTCTTGATGTCTCCTTGTCTCTATGTGTATTGCTAACAGCTGTGGGGTGTGCCATGTCATTTCACAGATTTCACACGTGATAGGTTCTCTCTTTGTGTAGCTGAAAATAAACAACATAGTAAGGTTTGAATTATCGATTTCATTGTTACTTGATAAGATTGATCGATTGTTGTGTGCATAACTCCCAGTGGCGAATATTTTATGCATTTTCAGAAAGATACTTAAAAAATAAACTTAGTACTGAATGAAATGTTATACAAGAAACAGACTGAAATGAAAACACTTATTGTTCTTTATGACCTGCTGCAATAGTGATGGATAAAATGGTACTATATTCCTACGAAAAAACTTGGACAATTTTAATCATTGATATTTCTTTCTTGCTTAATTATTTATCTATTCCATTAAAATCAGAAAACAAACAGGTCCAACCTGTTCTAATAAACAAAATTATGCACACAAAAAAGACAAAACATACATATTATGCCCTCTACTATCAAAGGATAAGGATAGGCAAAAAAGGTGTTTTCTCCTCATTTGTTGATTGTTCCATTGATTTTTTGCCTGAAAATACTGTGGATTCATTAATTTTCTACATTGAGGAAAAATTGAATTTTCGTGTCTATTTGATTTCATGGTTTTATCAAAGTCTGCATACAAGCCTTTAGAAAATTTAAACTTTGTCGAACATCTTAGTTCATGGTTTACCTTTACCCAGGAACATTGCTATCCCACCAATAAACCCACAGTAAATAGCTTTTTTGGACTGATTTTTATTGTATGTTGTACTACTATGTACAATTTGTTATATACATTGAACATTGGACAAGCATGGTAAAGTTCAATGCAAAGTAGTTGGCTCTCCTGGTTTATAAGCTCAGAGGTCAAAGACTTATTTAGAAATTATGTTAGCATGAAAGCAACCAAATGACATTGACAAGATCATCAAAAATCAAAAGTGAATAGTCAGCATTAAATACAGGTAAAATCCTTGTGAATTATTTCTAGTCCTGGTTCAACTGAGGACAAGGGTCAAATCTGGCTATTGTTAAATGAAACAGCCCATATGGCTAAGTCAATGTTCATTAATATGGCATAAGGAAAACAATTAATCCTGTTATTTTAATTATAAGCTATTCCCTGAAAACTATTTATAGCTTATAATTAAAGACAAGAAATCAACTCACTCTTTTGAAGCCTTTTTCAACCATTCTGCATGTTCTTTCAAATACTCAGGACTAGCTTTATCCACATACACTTCTTCTTCTAACATCTGTGCTTTGTGCAGGTTAAGGAGATGTGGAGCAGCAGCAGGGGTTTCTTCTAATGATGTCTCTATCAAATCATCAGGCTCTACCTAAAAATATTGATAGATTGATTATTGTGCACATCATTTCAGTGCAATCAGCAATGCAAACAAATTAAATTTCAACTTTAAACTAAAGGTCCAAGATTTTGTCCATAATAATTTTCATAAAAGCTAGACACCGCACTATCTTTTGGTGGTAATAAATGCATTAGTGCATAAATAAAATACTTGAATATCATAATATAAGAATAAGTTCAAGGAATTTTTTTTCCAAAAAATATGAAAATTATATACTTTTAGGAAGGTGTAAGTGTTTGCTAAGAATTGAAGGCTCCCTGTGACTTTGGTATGAAAGCAGCATAAAAGTGATATTCCTTTTGCTCTTGACTTTGTTTAGTGTATCTAGGGATTTTGTTGCAAGAATCCACAAGAGTTCCTTATGGTACCCCCATCACAATAAAGGAACACAATAACATATTACACTTAATTCCATTGGGGTGCCATATGCAAGTCTTTAATGGGATTTTAAAAGCACATTTGAGGATTTACAAGATTATATTTAGAGCAGGACAAATTGTATTGATTTTTTTTGTATGTCTCTTTTGATTTATTTGTTTGTTCTGCTGTTGCCTCTTTGACCAATACCCATAACTCTACTTTATATCATGAAGCCGATGGAGACATAGAAGATAAACATAGAATAATTTATGTGGTTATTGGATGTAAAACTTTTAATAGCTAAAAGGAAACCAGGCAACACACAGAAAAGTATCTATGTAGAAAATAAATAATTATTGTTAAGTGCATGTACAGTAAATTCAGAATATTCACTTCAAGAGAATATTTTTCTAACATATCAACAAACTATTTGAACATAAATCTATGTTTTGTAAACAACCTGTCATATTGACTGAAATTTCATCAACAAAATTTGTTCATGTATAACATAAATGATTGGAAAATGAACAATTTATCAACCTTGACTTTTATTCAGTACCTGACTACTATATCACATCATTAATGATTACTGTTGATGTGGTTTGGATAAAATGTACTTAAAACGGACTGGTTATTCTGGGACATACAATTCCTAGCCTAGTTTAACTAATTAAAATGGAATGACCTGTTTGGAATAGTCTAATTTTGCGGAGATATACCCGTTTTTGAAAATGAACATGTTTTCTCTTATAGGGTAAACCATTTGAATCCAAATTTCACCTGTTTCAAAATGAGATTGCCCAGTTTTATATGACAAGAAACTCGGGATGCCAGCTAACTTTTTTACAGTAGAGCTAGGCAGGATAACGAAATATGTTTTGCATTTGAAAGCAAGAATGATGAATCATGGGATCATGGACAGTGTTAATTGATGGAATATAAAACATGCAACAAGTTTGTTCAAAACAACTTTAAAATTCACAAAAATAGCATACTGATTTAAAAATCTTTACAATAGAATCAAAACATGTTGATTTACAAAATTGTTCAACCTTTAATTAACAATGGGAGTATTTATTGTCTACATTATTTGCACGTGTAATTCAGTCCTTTTTAGTGCTTTTTGGAACAAGTAAGCTAAAAAGCTAGTATTTATTATGACCAGGTGTAAGATACACCTCACAATAATAATGTGACTTTGTGGAAGATTCACAAATCAGTAATATAAGTTTTGAAATGACAGTTCATTTCAATATGAACAAGAGTGCACACGCTGAAATGTCTCGCCTGTTTTACTGACCATTGATTTTATGTTGAAAGTCTTAAAGATAAAGATTTTACTAAAAGCATGACAGAAGCTTAACATTTTTAAAGATCTGACAATGAGGTAAAGTCAGATAAATCGTGACAGACAGACATATACACCTTACAATTTTTTAAACACCAAATAAAGTTGACCTATTGCGTACGCTAATTGAAAAACAGACCAAAACAAAAAAAACGTAACATTGACCTTTGAACCATAAAAATGAGGGCAAGGTCAGATGATACCTGCAAGACAGACATGTACACCTTACAATCATCCATACACCAAATATAGTTGACCTAGTACTTGAAAAACAGACCAAAACTCAAAAACTTAACATTGACCAATGAACCATGAAAATGAGGTAGAGGTCAGATGAAACCTGCCAGACTGACATGTACCCTTTACAATCATTCCATACACCAAATATAGTTGACCTACTGCTTATAGTATTTGAGAAATGAACCTAATCACGTAACTTTAACCTTGACCACTGATCAATTAAATGAAGTCGAGATCAGGTGAACTCTCTCTGACAGACATGTAGACGTTGAAAGGAACCCATATACCAAATATAGTTATCATGTTACTCATTAAAAATGAGAAATTCACATGACAAAAAAAATCTTTTTTTTTTTAAGCAGTCGCTTAACCATGAAAATGAGGTCAGGGACAATAGACACATATGATTGATGGAAACTTCGTAACATATGGTATTTGCATACAAGATATGAAGCATCCATGTCTTCTACCTTCTGAAATATAAAGCTGTATACAAATAGTTTACGCCGCCGCCGGATAGTAATACCTATGTCTTGCATACTGCGACTTTCGTCGCAGGCGAGACAATCATAAAACTGAATCCGTCGAACAACTTAACAACATCGTATCAGGAAAATTGTAGTGCATTCTAATTGCAGATAAGCAGGGGTATTAAACAATTCATCACCTGTAACATACAAGATTCAAAGAATATGGGTTGTTGTAATTGACAGGACCAACACGCTCTCTTCGTTTATATACAAGTCTACATATAAATAATATATGTTGCATGTGTATATCACTCCTATTAGTTAGCTCTTAATTCCTACATATGTTGCGCCTGATGGAGAAGCATTTACAGTCAGTTGACTTGACCTAAAATCTAACTCATTTTCCTTGATATTCTTTTTAATAACATTACTCTAAAATTTAAACAGAATGAGAGATGTCAAGAATGTTCTTAACACAGCTATACATCAACATATTGAGGCCCCTCATGGGGGTGTCCAAGTAATCACATAATCCCAAATGTTTTTTTGCCAATATAATCACATAATCATTAATTATTTTTTTAAACAAGATAATCAAATAATCAAAAATACAATCCTAGATTATCAAATAATCAAATAATCATGAAATATTTGGTCTGGTAATCAAATAATCAAATAATCACTATAAAAACGGCCAAGTAATCACATAATCAAAAACCCCATGAGGAGGCTCCATATTTAACCAAATTAACCTAAAGAAATCACAGAGTCTTAAAAGGGAACACTGATAACATCTATGAAAATAATAATCTTGAGAAATAATTAAACAAGTTTGGGCAAAGACAGTTTTATTTACTCTAAAAGCTTTTTTCTTGCAGCTTCCTGTATTTTATAGATGGCATCAGGTCCCCATGTCAATAACTTCTCTACATCACCTATAGCCAGGTTTACGGCTGATCTTACACCATTTATCTGAAATTATACATAATAATTTTTTAATTGTTTGAAAAAAAAGTTAACGTATTTTCAATAAAATATTATCTTTACTTTTGTTTTTATAAATGTTGGTCAAAAGATAATCAAACTATCGGTACAATACATCTTTGCAAAATAATTCTGACTGGTAAATTTTTACATTGCACTTTTTTTTCAAATTAGCTGTAAAACAATTTAAAGTTGCAAATATTGCTTTTTATGACTGAAGTGGTAGCTTTGAAAGCAAGATTTGAAATTTTTACCCTTTCATTCAGAATCATCATTTTATTTATTAGTATATATACATTTTTGCACATAAAATTATAATTAAAAAGGCTGGACATAGTAAAACCATGGTAATTGCATTACATTAAAGTGTAGGCATTGAATGTGATCAAAAGTAAAACTGCGATGAATATTTTATTTAACAAAGTCTTTAGCTAGATACCAAGAAAGCTAAGTTTGACAACTGTTAAAGGTCTATTCTATGGACAACAATATACCAGTATTTGAAAGTATTGTATAAAAATACATACCGGTAACATGTTTTATTTCACCTCACTGATAGTGATTTTTATTTTTGTTTTCACATCATATGGGTGTTCTAAGGTGGTATTAAGATGCCAATAATCCATAAATTCATCAAAATAACATATCTATATTTTCTACTTTCACATCCTGATTGCTTTCGTGGTTTCACTATTTGTTTTCCCAATTACCTGTGATATGTCTGTGTTATCTATTTCAACATCAAATGTGATTTCACATGTCACTGGTGAGTCTTTTGTAGACGAAACACACGTCTTCTATATTCTCACCAGGCGAGCAAGCAATTCAGGTTTTAATGAGCGTTTTGTTAATGTCAAAGCAAAGTTTGCAAAATCTTCAAAACTAACAACAGAGTTCTGATGCTTAATAGGTTCCAGAAGATAACCATCCTGTTGATGCAGATCTAGTATCTTCAGACTTTAAGAGAACTAAATTTAATGTAAGCAGTTCTCTCTCCTGACTGGATTTTTTACATTGCATTCCCGTGTTGAAGGCCTCACTGTGACTTTGAGATGAAGATCAGTAATAAAAGCGCTGTTCTTTGTTCTTTGCTTTTTGTGTGTTTTTTGCTGTGCATGTAGTGATTTTGTGACATGGATGGATAACCCATATCCTTAGTTTTTCTATTAATAAATTTCCAAAAATTGTGTTTATTTCGGTTGTTTTAACCTATTCAACTTCTTGGGTCATAGGCATTTATCATTTCATTTTTCCTATAATTATTACCCACTTCCATAATATCTTCATTTGAAAAATCATCATATAAGAGTTAGTTAAGTTTGGAAAGTCCTTCATTCACAAACTGCCACACAGAGGAAATCTTTAAAAGGATATAAGATTTAGAGAAATATTTTTTTAACAAATTCTTGGAAAACAGTTGAGTTGCATGTCCTTTATAATCAATAGGAATCATATATCATTTAATGAGAGACACAAAGAACAGCTTGCAAGGTTTCAGTTGAGTATAAATACAAGTTGAAATGCAAAATAAAAAAAAACCCAACAGCATCCAAAGCATTTATTTAATAGCACAAGTCATTTCCTTTGAGCACAATGTTTAGGACACCTTTGATTTTTCTCATGTTATGGACACAGATGGTTAAAGTGGAGTCTACTTGTGATACTGAACTTCGTAAGTATTTGTTTAAAGCAGATTACATTGGGATTGAAAGAAGAAGAAAAATGAAATGAAAATGTATATATGTTTTAATAAATATATTCTATAACAACTAAGTACATTTAAGTATATCTTTTTTTTGCAGAGAATGGGCTCTTCCAAGATCTTCTTAATATGATGTTGAAGATTAAAGGCCCTAGTTCTGGTATGTTCTTTCAACAGTATTTTCAATACTCATTTCTACTTGAGCATTTTGCATACTTATTTTGTACCTTCAATAGAAGGTTTGCATACTTATTTCATTATAAGGTCACTTGCAGTCGGTTTTATTTATTGATGTTTGTTTTTTCCAGTTGTTTTAAACTATGTAGAACATGGAATCATGAAATATGCAAGCATCATCATAGATACAAATCATTATATTTAAATAAAGCTTAGTTGACTGTTCGTTTCATATAAGCAAAATGTTTATACTAATTTACAAATGTGATAATGAACATGACATTATAGATATAACTGTTCATTGAGTTTTACGGACATATGCTGTTCTTTAACTTGACCTGACCAGCACCCATCTGTCAAAGCAGCTCATCTGTTATAATGAAGTGTCATTGCCTGAAACTAGATGTGTTGTTATATCCTTAAATATAAATGTGCATTTGTCCCAAGTCAGGAGCCTCTGGCCTTTGTTAGTCTTTTATGTTTGTTTTTTTTATTTTAGTTCATTTGTATGTTTCGGAGTTTAGTGTGACGTCCATTTTCACTGAACTAGTACACATTTTTGTTTAGGGGCCAGCTGAAGCCCGACTCCGGGTGCGGGATTTTTTCGCTGTGTTGAAGACCCGTTGGTGGCCTTGGGCTGTTTTCTGCTCTTTAGTCGGGTTGTTGTCTCTTTGACACATTCCCCATTTCCATTTTCAATTTTATTTGGTCAAAATAAGTCAGTTGATTTAGTTGCTCAAGTGAATAACCCCTGAACTTAAAGGAAATGGAATACATTTTGAAAATCTAACTTGTATTACAATTGGTAATTTGGTAACTTACTGTTTAAAAAAAAAACAAAAAAAAAACATTACAATAATTCTCATACTTTTTTTAATATTTGGCAGTAGCTGTGTGCATGTGCTTTAAGTATCTTATTCGAATTGATTGATGAATGCTTAATGTCAATTGTATATAGTACATGCCTATTCAGGATATCATGTTAATTATATATAAGTATATCCTACTTTGTACTAGACCGACATAATGTCACAGCCAGATTTTCAACTTGATAGCTAACAAGGTAGCAGTCTGCATGTAGACCTGTCAGCTAGACACATTATTCTGACTCGGAACCAACATGTTTTTGCTCTTATTTTCTTGCTGGAAAAGTATTTCATGATTTTACCAAGACAGAGAATAGAACCCTATACCTTCTATCCTCCACGGCAATTTATTTGTCTAGACCATTGATCATATGGAAGCAAAGTTATTATAAAATAGTTTTCTTTTTTCAAAACAGGATATGATACTGATTGATATTTTACTTTTAGATACATGATATTTTTATTAGTTGTTATTTTCTTTGAACTAGCTTTAAGTAACTGCGAGTTCTCTCAGATCTGTACTTTGTATCTTTTGTGTTTTTGTGCTTTTTATCGATCTGAATTTTATAATTTGTTCTTATGTTGTGCTGATACACCACTGTCCTACGTTAAGGGGAGGGTTGACTTGTCCTCAGACATTGTTAACCTTTCCACATTCTGTATGTGCCTGTCCCAAGCCAGGAGCCTGTAATTCAGTGGTTGTCGTTTGTTGTTGCATATCATATTTGTTTTTCGTTTGTTTTGTACACAAATCATGTCGTTAGGTTTTGCGTTTGAATTGTTTAATATTTGTTATTTCGGAACCTTTTATGAGTTTTGCTCATTGTTGGTCCATACAGTTACCTATAGTTGATATTCTTCTATGTGATTTGGTCTCTGGTGTAGTATTGTCTCATTGGCAATCATACCAAATCTTATCTTTATATGAAGTGCACTAATTTTATGCTACTGATTCCTTTTTAAATTCATTTCACCAATTTTTATATGCATAATTTTGTGTAGTTTTTTAAAAGTCAAAATATGTTAATGAACAGCAGTTAGTCAAGAGTAGCTTGAGAACTTTTCCTACATTGGCCACATTTGTTTATAGAACAAACTTTTTTTCGTATATTTTCCCAAATAAAACGAATAATTTATGTAAGGAATGTAATGCTTTCAAATTATAAATAACATATTTTCCCTGACGTATTATATCAGGAAAACTTTATGATGATGTGGAAAGGAATGTAAATAAGCGCTATGTAAAGCTGATCCATCTTAGTGTTTTTATCTTAAAATATTTTTTTGCCAGTAGTAAGTTAAAAGCATTTAACAAAAACGCTGTGATACTCGATACCGGTTATTTACAAATATTTACACTTGCCTGCTTAATTAACCATCATTTGTAATTGTGGTTAAGCAAATTGCTGAATTTCAAGGAAAATTGTGACTTTGAAACATAGACACTACTTAACTGACAAATGGTGGCATAGATATACATCAAACTAAGAATCTTCTAAAAATATAACCTAACTATAAAAATCTTTGATAAACTAAACTAAATCTACAAATTATCATTGTTATTTGATTTCATTAAACTTTCTGTTTTGCAACTGACACGTTAATTGTATATTAATAAACACATTTTTCTTAGCAGAACCGTCTACCTGTAACTGCAAGAAGATTGTAATTGCTTTCACAGCTTCGCTGTCAGCTACAAAATCCATTGGCTCAGGTGCAGTTGTTAAGTTTGATAAAGTTTGGACCAACGAGGGGAAAGGATATGACCCAAATTCTGGAATCTTCACAGCACCAAGGAAAGGATTCTATCAAATATCTGCAACAACAATGTCTCCAAATGGAAAATACTTCTATTCATATCTTATGAAAAATAATGAAAAAAATGTAGGAGTATACACAGGAAAAGGCTTTCATACAGGTTCAGCTAACATTGTTCTCAAATTAAAGAAAGGAGACCGTGTGTACATAAAACACCGTAGCAACACCGAGGAAATCTACAGTGATAGTGATCATTGGAGCATGTTTTCTGGCTTCCTTATTTCTGAATGAAATATGAAGCAATAATTCTATTACATTTTATCTTATATATCCATGTTGTCTGGTGAGCTGTTCTGTTGCACAAACAAAATATTTTCATTCTTTAATTCTTACATACGTAATACTTATCTTTCCTTTTCAATTTAGTATACCTTACATTACCCATATAGCTATTATTTGTTAATATTAAATCAATTTAAAGACCTATGAAGGTATTTGACTTTTAAATCTTTGTATTGTTGATAACACGAATAGACAGCAGTTCAACCAAAATTTTCCTATGACTGAAATGAGCAGGTTTTACTAAATGCCTCTTAAGCAATTGAGAATAGTTGTTAATAGTGAATATTTAAATACATGACAACATAAAATGTAAAAAAGTTGTAAACAAAAGCTTTACAACTCAATTCTATAATAGGAGGTGCACAACTTCAATATGCGTGCAAAATTTTCATGAACTTCAAGGATCTGGGTTGAAAACGATAGAAGGAGTTGATTACACCAATTTGTTTTTACAAAGTTACTAAATTATCAAGTCCAATACCAAAAATGAAAATAAAAATCTTCAAACAATTTCATAACAACAGGTGCACAACTTCAATATATGTGGAATATTTTTGTGAGTTCAAGGTTAAATACTGTAGTATCAGTTTATTAGACAAAAAAATGTATTCAATTTTCCCTTTTGAAAATACTTGAATCCACAAATTAGATTAAAGGATGTACACTTCTGAAGAAGCAGAAAATTCTAGAATTAAACTTTTTTTTTAACCTGATTTTTTGGTTTATATGACTGTAATTGTAAAGTAATTGATGAAAAAAAATCAAATGGTGGTGCAATTCTTTTTTTGCTACAGCCATTTGAAAACACCCAATTTTAATGATTTTTCCCATTTTTACATGTTTTTCACTTGTACAACATGTTTTGGGAATAAGTCCTGAAAGAGATTTCAAAGAGACTGAAACATCAGAATACATCCTTAACATTATATAACAAGAATATGGGGTATGGTTGCCAATGAGAAAACTGTCTATAAGAGACCAAATATAAGTCGAAGGGTAAGAGAAATCTCTCAAAACTGCAAATTGTCATTTCATTTCCATTTTGATTCGATTAAATTATTCATGAAACTTTTATTTTTTGTGGTGGTGGCAGAACGATATATTGAAAATTAAATTTGAAATGTTTAAAAGCTGCAACTAAATGCTTTATAACTACTTCTCTGATATTTTTGCAAATAAAAAAACTGCTGAGTTTAATCTGCGATAAGGAATTCTAGACCACGAAAACTAACATTGATCACTGATCCATAAAACGAGGTCAAGATCAGGTGAACCATATGTGAAGTCCTTGCATGAATCCCATATATCAAATATTTAGGATCCTATTACATTGTTGTACCAATAATAGAGAAAAAATCATGTGATTAAAATTTTAAGTCTGCATTCATTGCAGGTGATATATATATGATTTTAAACTGCAACTTGAAACAATTTTTTGCCCATTGATATTGTGAAAGGGCAATACTTTTTGGATAAATATTGAGAGTTGAAAATATCCCCAATTTATCTGACTTTAATTAATCCAGTCGTTTCACATTATCTTGGCAATTAATCTGTTCTTAAGAATTCTTGCCAAACTTACCTTACCAATGAAATTCTTGTTTATAACCAGGTATCTCTACTGTTCCTTATCTTCAACTATCCAGGTGCCATCACACTGTGCCATCAGAACATTCAATTGGTGAAGAACAAATTTCACACAGCTTACATGTATGAATACAAAATACTACAACTGCATGGAAAGGAATCACCATTTAAATATCCAAATCTTTTACATAAATATTTCAAGACTGCTTGATCTTAACCTTTTAGTGAAGAGATTTTGTAAATGTGCTTTGTCATTTAAAATTGAAAATCAAAAGTATTCTAAATCTACAGAATAACATAGTTGCCAACCTCAAGCAGAGAAAATATATACATATATCATGCCATGAAACAACGTTCAAATAATATTAATTATAAATGCAGGAATGACAATGTTTGTTTTGTTCACACATTGTTGTGGATATAATGGAATTTTATGTGACTGTCGTACAAGTGAGAGGTTTAGCTAAATATAAAACCAGGTTTAATCCCCCATTTTCTACATAAGGAAATGCCTGTACTAAGTCGGGAATATGACAGTTGTTTTCCATTCGTTTGATGTGTTTGAGCTTTTGATTTTTCAATTTGATAAAGGACTTTCTGTTTTGAATTTTCCTTGGAGTTCGGTATTTTTGTTATTTTACTTGTTATTAAAAATTACAAATGCAGGACAGACATAACATTTTTAAGTGTAAATTTCTACCCAAATGCAGCCAGATCCGTACTGAAAGTTGGGTTTTAAGAAAAATATATTTTTTTGAAGACCTATCATAACATGTGGGGAATCCAACACGAGGTATATATTAGGTGTGGCCATATAGATCATTTTTAATTTTTCGTGTCATCCATGTAGTAACAAAGATACTTCATTCAACAATTGACACAACAGGCCAGAAAGCTATTTGCAACAAGTCTTCCAACCGTTCAAATTTAAATGATAATGAAAATTTAACAAAAGCCGTGAATCATAGGTTTTTGTTGTGTCGTTGTTCTCCTCTTATATTTGATGCGTTTCCCTCAGTTTTAGTTTGTAACCCGAATTTGTTTTTATCTCTATCGATTTATGAGTTTCGAACAGCGGTATACTACTGTTGCCTTTATTTACAAGCTACTGACAGTGATCACAGTACCCCTGAAGGATGGTAATCTTTTTTTTTTGCTTTTCTATGGTATAAATTCAATATCATATCTTATATTTTAAATTTTCCTCATGACAATAGAGTAGGGAAAGGCAGCATTGCTGTTGTTTTGCATTATATATAATCAATATACCTTAAGCAGTTACATAAACTTATATCACAGTTTACTCAATTCCACACAATATCTTATTCAACAATGAAATAAGTTAATGATATCAGTCAAATGTAAGTGAGTTCGTCTCATAAGCTGTGTGGGGGTAGTAAAAAGTATCTCAGATAATGTTTTCACCTATGGCATATTTATTTTTTAGATAACTTCTCTTATGTGTTTTACATCATTTTTTTGCTACCAACCACTTTGTTTATTCAAATATTCCACTCCCATTTATGATTATTCGCCATGTTCATAAATAATTTCCTGCCAAGTTATCAAGCAAATATATATTGATGTGCCCCATTGTCTAAATGTTTGTACTGTTTTTGTATTTTATAATGGAATTGTCAGGAAGTATAGGACAGTACCGGCTATTTTGAGATTTCTGGACATATATGATTTTTAATTTTTCTATTATACCAAGCAGCTGTGTTCTGTAATGCAAATAACTCACACAGGTGCTAGGGGGTATCTGAAACTTGCAGTGAGGTGAGAGTTTTTGCTACTAGTTGAAGACCTCGCTGAATTAAGACGAAGAGCAGTAATAAAAGCTCTGTTTTCTGGCTTTTTTCATGTGTGCATAGTGATTTTGTGTCATGAATAGATACACCATAGCAATTCTTTTCCGTTGTAAATTAAGGATAACATGAGAACTAGTTATGTTAAAGACAGTACAGGAAACATAAGAAAGACCCTTTTCCTGCAAACGTGTAACTATGACTTCAGAAAATACCAGCCAAAGATATCCCCTTTTTTGTTGTTTACAAATCCTGAACTGATAAATCTTAATAAAATACAACTTTTTTTAGTTTTTGTGTTTTAGCAGCTGTCTCATTGTCTTAACTGCCGGAGTGGTTTCATGTTTGTTTTGAGTGTGGGAGGTGGTGGATTTCTCTCAGTTAGCCAATACAAAGAATTCAAATAAGTAGTTGCTGCTTCGCTGCTAAGCACAAAGCATTAAAGAGTAAGAGCAAAGACTGTTTGGCCCGTATCCAAATAATATGTCCAGGTCGGGTGACATGTCTTCCTGTAGACTATTACCTTGTGAACTAGCACCTTAAAAAGCTGACTCTGCATGTTGGTCTAGAACGTAGCAGGGTTGATATTCATATTGCATTAACATGTTCTCCTCCTGAATATGCATTTAATTTGCCAATAGATGTTGCCATCCATCATCATCATAAAGCTCTTCACTAAATGCCGTTATTGTGATAAAACTGCAATTTTTGTGAAACTCAGATCTTTTTTTAAAACAGTTTAATTATACCATGTGCCCTCAAAACATTATGAGAGTAAATAAAGAAAACTTTTTTTTATTCTTTTATTAAATTTTCATGTAATGAAAAGTACTTTTCCAAGAACTTGATACACAAAACTAAACTATTTCTACATGATGAAAGACAAACTAAACTCTTGACCATACTTATATGTCTATTTTGATCTTTAAACAATATTATCATTTAACAAAAAAATCCATACATATTTTTCCTTGATATGCATGTTAAAAAAAGACAAAATTTAACTATAAATTCAAAATGACATAAGATAATTCAATTCCCATACAATTTCCCCAACTGGTTGAAATCACAATTCTTTTGCAGAATGACAATAAAAATGAAAATCGATAAAAAACTCATATATCAAAAGTTCCCTAAACATGTTATCAAATGGGGAATAAAAATGAGTATTATCTAATATATAAAACATCCATCATCAATTGTTAAACATACCCCTTCCTGTATGGAAATACACAGTATATACAGACGTCTTTTTTATGACTAGAGTAATAAAAATAGAAGAAATATTAACATATTAAAATGTGAACTAACAACTATCTTAGAACTAGATATAATCTGCAAAGGAATTGAGTATAACTTTTACAGTAGTTTTCAGCAATCTGTTGGATTATACCATGATTTTTGCTCCTATAACTCTATACAGTTACACTTATGAATGAAAACTCAACTGAATTTATTTCTTTCCCTCCATTACAATATTCTGCAACAAAATGTCCGTCTGCTATAACCAAATGAAGAATTTCAGCAGTTCATTGGTGTTTCATGATCATTTGACCAATTCCTTTTACACTACTGAACATTTCAATTCAACAAGTTTCTATAGCACAGTCTGAACATGACAAATTACATTTCTCTATCCAATAATAAGATCATATCTTCCTCAAGGTTACTGACACCTTGCCTGAACATAATCATTGAAGCAAAGTCGTTATGTTGGTACTTTTTAAACCATTTATATGAATGCTGCTAATGGGACTCCACAGAACTTGTGAATCACTTTCAGTAATCTTCTTTTTGGTGTAAAGCAGCCACTTTTTCTTGATGTCTACGTGTCTCTATGTGTATTGCTAACAGCTGAGGGGTGTGCCATGTCATTTCACAGATCTCACACGTGATAGGTTCCCTCTTTGTGTAGCTGAAAATAAACAAAATCATGTTACAAATGTTCACTTTCACTGTTACTAAAATAAACTGTTAACACAGAGATATGTCTCGCCTATTTGTTATTTTGATAATGCAAATGTTGAAATTAAAATAACAATACTTAAACATGTAAGTTATGCAAATATTCAAAGTCAATGAACCATGACTAAAGGTAAAGGGCTAAACAATCTCCATGGAAATGAGATGTGCCAATGCTAATCAACTGCATACCAAATACCATCGACTTTTCATAAGTTGTTCCCTTTAAAGAAACTTAAACACAAACATTAACTTGTAAACTAAGCAAAAGTTTCAAAGTCAATAGACCATGACTGAAGGGGCGGGGCCAAATAATCTCCATGGAAATGAGATATGCCAATCTTTATACAACTGCATACCAAATATCATTGATCTACCACTAGTGGTTCCCGATAAACTGATCTAATCACAAACTAATACATGAAAACTAACCAAATTTTCAGTCAATGGACCATGACTGAAGGGGCAGGGCAAAATAATCTCCATGGAAATGAGATATGCCAAAGCTTATACAACTGCATACCAAATATCATTGACCAACCACTAGTGGTTCCTCATAAACTGACCTAATCACAAACTAATACATGAAAACTAAGCAAAGTTTCAAAGTCAATAAACATTGACTGAGGCGGTGGGGCCAAATAACCTTCATGGTAATGAGATGTGCCAATGCTAATTCAACTGCATACCAAATGTCATTGACCTACCACTAGTGGTTCATCATAAACTAGACCTAATCACAAACTAATACATAGTTGACGCCGCCGCCGGAAACAGCATACCTATGTCTGGGTTTTTGACTCCGTCAAGGCGAGACAAAAACAACAACATTTAAATACTGAATGAAATGTATAAATAAAGAAGGATAAAATACAAACTGTTATCAGTAAATTCTAAAACTACAGCTGGCAATATAGCAAGACTAATACTCCACACACATGCATTTTAGATGCTGCTTTGAAATTAGAATTTAGACAACGACATTTTGAGATTTTTGGCTTTCAGCATAAGGATCAAGGGTCAAGTTCAAAATGACCTGATTTTGGTATTTGACACATCCCGATCGTAAAATGCTTCTGCATACAAAGTTTTGTCAATATAAGTGCTACAGTACAAAATTTATGCCCAGGACACAAATCAGACAATACTTTAGTATCATAGAGGTAAAATGTAGAGGTCAAGGTCAGAATGACATGACTTTGATATATAACACAACTGCACACAAGATGCATCAGCAAACCAACTTTAGTCAACTGAAGTTCTTTAATACAAAAGTTATGTGCAGGACACAAATCAGACAATGTTTTAGTATCATAGGAGTCATAGGTTAAAATCAAAGTCAGAGTGATGTAACTTTGAAATATGACACACACCCATTCCATGATGCATCAGCATACCAACTTTAGTCAACCTACATTTTGCGGTAAAGAAATTAATGAACCAGACATGAATTAGACAAGGATCAACTTTAAAAGGGGTCAAAGTCAAGGTCCCCTTTTGTTATGTGTGTTCCATTGATTTTTTTGCATCAAGATAACCATAAATACAGGTACTGATATTATAGAATCAAAATTGCTTATTTACACTGATTTTTATATTGTACTTTGTATGTACAATTTATTATTTCATTGAGCAATGGACTTAAATCAATCATATTGCACATCACTGCATAATGCTTAGCCTTAATGGTTTTCAAGATCATAGGTCAAAGACTTATCTTAAAATTTTGTCACCATGATAGCAACCAAGTAATAATAAAAAGTTACCATTGTGAAATTGTGCAAGTCAGGGTTAAACTGAGGGCAGGATCAAATCTGGGTATTGTTAAGACTTAAAAACATGCCACATTTAAAAGGGCCATTAGATGTTTGAGGGTATGTAACAACGGAAGTAAAGTTATCAAAGTGACAATTAGAAAAGACCAAATAACTCACTCTTTTGAGGCCTTCTTCAGCCATTCTGCATGTTCTTTTAAATATTCTGGACTAGCTTTATCAACATAAACTTCTTCCTCTAACATTTGAGCTTTGTGCAGGTTAAGGAGATGTGGGGCATCAGCAGGGGTTCCTTCTAATGATGTCTCTATCAAATCATCTGGATCTACCTAAAAATAAACAACATATTATATCTAATTAAATTGCAAATATCAAGAATGTCAATACATTCAATCAAGTGTATATAGGAATAAAAATTAATGTAAGGAAACTTCTAGACTTCAGCTCCAAACAGTACATGTTGCTAACCTATCATCCATGGGAAGTGTTGACTTGTGTAACTATTAGATTTGATGTAAAGCCTTGGTCTTTCAACTGTTCAAATAGTTCTTGAAATAAGAAAAATGGCTAAATAAGTTTCATGGAACTTATTTTGAACTAAATGATTTCTAAAATGCACTTAAATGTCTACAAACTGAGATTGAAAATATTTAGAAAGCTTGTTCAGAAATCTCCTTTGATAAACCACTATCATTACAGTATATCATTACAGTAAAGATTTCATGTAAATTAGAAATAATTTTTCACTTCAAGGATAATAACTTTCTGACTGGCTTATCACAAACTTTATTCACAAGTGAACACTAATCTATGTTTCGTCAAAACTGAAATTTAATCTATAAAATGTGTTCATATATCACTGAAATGATTGAAAGATGAACAGTTTATCAACCTTGATTTGTAATCATTAATTGATCTGGACAAGTGTATGTAAAATGGACTTGACCACTCTGGGACATACCATTCTCAGTCTGGTTTAACAAATTAAAATGAATGAGCTTTTTGGAATATTCCAATTGTGGGAAAATATACCTGTTTTAGAAATGAACTGACTTCTATGGGTTTATGTGGTAACCCATTTGAATCCAAATTTCACCTGTTTCAAATGAGATTGCCCACTTAGATATGAAAAGTTTAAGGGATATATATATATGACCAGAAGCCTGGGATCCTGGCTTACTATTCAACTGTAGAGCTAGGCAGAATATAACAATATGTTTTATGTTTATTAGATGCAAGAAATATGTATTGTGGGATAGCGTCAACAGATAAAATATCCCAGGAACTATTTAGCATGAAACTACTGTTATGAATTCACATAAATAAAAATCTTTACAGTACAGGGGTTTTTCTTGGTATTTTGGGAAAAAGGACCCTGGCAAGTTTTGGGAATTATTTTGCGCAATTTTCAATGAAATTGGGAAAACAACAAATATACTAGATGTGAGTTTTAATGTGTATAGTTCATTAAAAATTATCTTTTTCGTGAAAATAAAGTAAGAAACTACATGATTGCTATTTATAATTTTATTTTCTGTTCTTTTTGTTTTTAAACTTAACAACAAGGCACTCAAGTTTAGTATCAAAATATCGTAGTTCTTAAAGCACACTTGTGATAAAAATTTACCGCCTTTTTTATCTTCAAAGACAGTAACAGTTAACATGGTTAATTGTAATAAATATTTCAGGGATAGAAATAAGATGTACATTTGTGTATTTTAACTGGCCAAGCAAGCTAACACTTTTTTAAATTCACTTGCTCTTCCAGATTTTTACTGGCTAAAATTTTATTATAAGAAATTACCTCTTGGATCTGTAGTTATATGTTTGCATTATAAAAACATCTAATATCAACATTTTTAGTGATAAAGAAAAGTAATGTCCCATTTTATTGGATTTTGACATGAAAATGCATGAACTAAAAATTTTCTGTATAAAATATTTCCTGTTTTTTCTTTCTTTTTCACATCTTTTGGTTTTCAATTCTAGTGTTTATATTTCATAGCTGTATTCTGTCACCTGGGTCAATATCCCTAATGCGCCTCGAAATGAGGAACTCAAAAGTTGTGTGTAAACAAAAAATCTCTGTGTAATGATATTGGACATGTTTCTATTTTTAACAAATGATTGAGCTTAACCATTTGTGGTGATTAGGAAAGTAGAGGAACATAGAATAAATGTGTAAAAACTATGGAGCTATTAAATGTGTTCAAAGTATTAAATTTTCAAAGAACTTATTGTGTCAAAAAAGGGATTTTTTACCACGAGGAGCCACATCACGAAAGGATGTTCGGGGTATGATAATTTATGGAAAAAGTAATGTCACTTCGTACCCTGAAAATTTAACCACATATGTGAAAATGTCACAGCTTCGAAACGAGCTATCATACATATCCAAGTTTACGATATTGACTGAGCTACAGGAAAAAACGTTACCATTACCGCCTATGTAAAAACAATTAAAGATATTGACCCAAATTACAAGAAAATTTTCAACAATTTTCAGACTGATTTATGGATGATTGCACCTTGTACACCAGAGAAAAGTGTGAAAATGACATTTAGTAGTTTTTTATTTATACCAAGTTATCCCAGCTGGTTTTCGATAAACATTATCGATAAAGATCAGCAAAAATTCAATGAAATTTTCGCTTTTAAAATGCATTACTGGCACGGGGCTGAACACTTCTTTTAGGCACAATCATAGCTTTGTTTACCCCGAGAGATCTGAAAGGAACACCTTATTTAATTGAAAAAGGCATGAACTAACTTATGAAAACATTTATATTATTAAATTGTAAGTAAACATGACACAATAAAGTCTTTGTTATGTAATTATCATTCCCGTCTACAGGGATAACTGATAATCAAGGGAAATAACACACTTCAGTTGCGAGTAAAGTGAGATACATCATCACATGTGCTTTTATCCAATAAATTTGACCCCTGGTCATTAGAAATCATATGCAAATAAAAAGACAAACATGTATTAAGAAAATCATGAATTATTAAATATTTCAATGCACACAAGCAAATCACAAGATATTGTCTTTTCTCAGTGAAAAAGGGGGAGGGTCAAACCTTTTGAAAACAATAGTGCTGCGCCTATTCAACTATTAAGCTACTACTCATTGCTCCTAATGTTTAAATGAAGGTTGATAAGCCACAAAGGAGAAGCATTTTTCTTTCTTTGTGGTAAAACTTTCAAAAATTTGATGTTTTCTCTCTCAATAATACTTGTGTATTTAAATCAAATGATAACACAGCCTGAGTAAATTTTTTTGTCTTATTTCAGTTCCAGACATATCATTACTTTTTAACCTGAGACGGCAAACTAGAGGTTTTAAAAAGTTCTGAATAACTGGTAAGCATTTTGTTTTATGAGGCAAGCTCTAAATTGTTTATTTATGGTATTTATGCAATTGAAATTACAGTCGGTATGTTAAAAATATGCTGATATGAAAAATGTTACTATGGTCTTGATATTATATAAAAATGCTTAGTTACTGATCTTTTCGACTCCATATTTCGAGTTAAATCTTGCGGCAACTGTTCCTCATGTAACACTGCAAACTATAATTAGCATTATTTTGATCCGTCGTTATTTAATACGTGTGATGTCACAATGTTTCCTTTAAAACCTCATGTGGATTTCTCACTGATAAAAGGTTTTCATTGAAATACATGTAAAAAACATTTTTTTTCAAATAGAATTATGTGAAATGACAAGTTTTGAAAATTTGCACTTCATTGCACTACAATTTTATGATAAAAATTCGTAAGGGTTCCGCGGAACCCAGTGTCTCGCCTACTTTTTCTGTTAATCGCAGGCTCAACAAAAATGAGGAAGTAAATCAATAAAAATATTCCTCTTGATACTATCTTGTGATTGTAAGAAGCTTCTGTCCAAGTTTGGTAAAAATCCAGGATAGTTTATGAATCTAATAAATGTTTAAAAACTTTAACTGCAGACTGAATGTAATGTTAACTGGAAGAAAAAAAAAATTTCCTTCTAGATACTAGCATTTGACCATAAACAAGCTTCTGTCCAAGTTTGGTACAAATCCAAAATAGTATAAGAAAGTTATTAAAATTTTAAAAACTTTAACCACAGAGTGAATGTGTTGTTTCCTGGCAGAAAATCTAAGTCCATTTAAAAGTAAAATACTGAAAAAATGGATTTATTTTTTTACAAAATTTCCTTCTAGATACTAGCTTTTGATCATAAACAAGCTTCTGTCCAAGTTTGGTGCAAATCCAAAATAGTATAAGAAATTTATTAAAATTTTAAAAACTTTAACCACAGAGTGAATGTAATATTTCCCGGCAGAAAAACTAAGTCCATTTATAAGTAAAATACGGAAAAAATGGAATTTTATTTTTACAAAATTTACTTCTGGATACTATCTTATGATCATAAACAAGCTTCTGTCCAAGTTTGGTAGAAACCCAGGATAGTTTAAGAAAGTTATTAAAATTTTAAAAACTTTAACCACAGAGTGAATGTAATATTTCCCGGCAGAAAAACTAAGTCCATTTATAAGTAAAATACGGAAAAAATGGAATTTTATTTTTACAAAATTTACTTCTGGATACTATCTTATGATCATAAACAAGCTTCTGTCCAAGTTTGGTAGAAATCCTGGATAGTTTAAGAAAGTTATTAAAATTTCAAAAACTTTAACCACAGAGTGAATATTTGTGGACGCCGCCGACGGAATGTAGGATCGCTATGTCTCGCTTTTTCCACTAAAGTCGAAGGCTCGACAAAAATGACATTCACAGTAGTTTAGAGTGGTTTCTACAGTATAAAATACCAGATTTCCACTGGTAAAAATAATTAAGTATTTTGGTGTTTTTTTTATGAAATCTACATTTTTGCATAATTTCTCTGTCAAAATGCACTTTTAGGCACCAGAAAATTTTATTGAATGCTTTAACAGGGTCTGTGCATTGTAATTTAAGGTTATCATCAGATGTTTTGTCCATGTTTTGACTAGTGAAGGTATACTGGAAGAAATTAATTATACATACACATTGTATTCAAAACAAATAAATATAGCGATAAAAGTGTCATTGCCTTATAGTGCTGAAACAACTTTATTTTTTTTCAGAAATGGACAAAAATACACAGATTTATTCAGAATGTCATACCGATGAAGATCACATAAAAATATTTAGAAAAATCAGAACTATGGATTTCAATATGGGTCAATATCCCTAATGTGCCTCGAAATGAGGAACTCAAAAGTTGTGTGTAAACAAAAAATCTCTGTGTAATGATATTGGACATGTTTCTATTTTTAACAAATGACTGAGCTTAACCATTTGTGGTGATTAGGAAAGTAGAGGAACATAGAATAAATGTGTAATAAACAGCTGCGCCATGAGCGCATAATACGCCCGTCGTCTTGTGTGTGAATTTTTATGCAATAAGCATAAATAGTTTCTGACATACGGCATGACATGCGAAAACCCCCCTTTTTTTTTTTACAAAAAACTCAATATCTATAAAATAAAATTTTGAATCAAAACCAAAAAGTATACAGATCTTTAGATTAATATAACTAAGAAGTGTGTAAAATTTTAAGCAATAATCATAAATCGTTTTTGAGATACGGCGCGACATGTGAAAACACCCCTTTTAAAAAAAAAAATCAATATCTCAAAAATAAAATTTTGAATCAAAACCAAAAAGTATACAGATCTTTAGATTAATATAACTAAGAAGTGTGTAAAATTTTAAGCAATAATCATACATCATTTTTGAGATATGGCGCGACATGTGAAAAACCCCTCCCCCTTTTTTTTACAAAATACTCAATAACTCAAAAATAAAATTTTAAATCAAAACCAAAAAGTATACAGATCTTAAGGTTAATATAACTAAGAAGTGTGTAAAGTTTTTAAGCAATAATCATAAACTGTTTTTGAGATACGGCGCGACATGTGAAAAACCCCTCCCCCTTTTTAACAAAATACTCAATAACTCAAAAATAAAATTTTGAATCATCACCAAAAAGTATACAGATCTTAAGATTAATATAACTAAGAAGTGTGTAAAGTTTTAAGCAATAATCATAAATTGTTTTTGAGATACGGCGCGACATGTGAAAAAAAACACACACCTGTTTTAGTTACTAAGTCCCGTAACTCAAAAAGTTTTAATCTTATTTTCACCAAAAAGTATACAGATCGTTCGACCATCATAAGAAACAACTATGTTAAGTTTCATGAAATTTGGATAAGTCATTCTCAAGTTACAGTGTGACATGTTTACGCCGGACAGACAGACGGACAGACGGACAGACAGACGGACGGACGCCGGACATTTGTATAACATAATACGTCCCGTCAAAAATTTGACGGGCGTATAAAAACTATGGAGCTATTAAATGTGTTCAAAGTATTAAATTTTCAAAGAACTTATTGTGTCAAAAAAGGGATTTTTTACCACGAGGAGCCACATCACGAAAGGATGTTCGGGGTATGATAATTTACGGAAAAAGTCATCTCACTTCGTACCCCGAAAATTTAACCACATATGTGAAAATGTCACAGCTTCGAAACGAGGTATCATATATATCCAAGTTTACGATATTGACTGAGCTACAGGAAAAAACGTTACCATTACCGCCTATGTAAAAACAATTAAAGATATTGACCCACCTGACTGGATTTTTTTTTAATTTATTTAAATGTATTTGATCAGCAAACCTGGAATTAGCCTTATCTGGTCCCGGCATCTGATCCAGTATTGTATTTGTCTACATTTTCGGTTTATGGCAGTCATTGTTTGTCGATGTTGTTTTTGTCAGTCAGATATGTTTTTACTCTGTTTTACACATTACTTGTTGGCGATTTTCAGCATAAAGCTAGCGGTTGAACAAAATGAACATTGCTGTCATGAATAATAAAGATGAAAATGAATTTTGAGATCGTTTGGGAATTTTGCTCCCAAAATTGGGGAAAATGTAGGGTTTTTGCCGGTGGGAATGGGTCCAAATACCGGACCCTGTGGAATGCTAGAAAAATCCAGGCAGTATAACCAAAACTTGTTGATTTACATCATTGATCAACTTTCAATTAACAAAGGAATCAGTAAATTTATTTGCAAATGTACTGTAATTCAGTGCTTTTCAGTGCTGAAAGTTAGTCACATGGATTCATGAATGCTTGGCTCTACCAACATGAAGCAGAGATAAGGCCAGGATGTCAGGCCAATGAATATTTTGATTTTGCTTCCTGATTAAAGAATCATGATAAATTTACACAGCTGACTGCTTTTTACATCAACAATGAAACAACTTATTGAGTTTACAATATCCCTTGGGAAAGCTAGCATAAATCTTTTGAATCAGTGCATTACAGTCAACTGAGGTGAAATTCTATTCCTTAAGACTGGAAAAACCTCCTATAAAGTAATAATTTTTAAAACAAGCAATCACACAATATATCCATCAAAAGGGTATACAATAAAATGCTCCGCTGGGGCGCAGCTTGATACGACCGCAGAGGTCGAACCCTGAACAGTTGGGGCAAGTATGGACACAACATTCAAGCTTGATACAGCACTGAATTTGGATTGTAATTAAATATTTGACACAGCATAGGTTTCTCACACAGAATGAAAGTAGTCTAAGAACTTAAAATTTTTTAATTTACCTATTCAAACCATATCATTATTATTTGCTTTTATATATAAATCAGAAATAACCAATTTAAAATGGAAAATTTTAAAGAAAAAAAATGAAAAAAAATTCCCCCCCCCAAATTTTTTGAAACCCCCTTATGATTCATCACCCCCAAACTCAATCCCAGCCTTCCCTTTGTGGTATGGTACCTTGCAGTACAATTTCAGAGAGATCCATACACTTGAACACAAATTATTGTCTGGAAACTAGAAAAATGATTGGGTTTTTTGCACCTTTTTGGCCCCAAATTCCTAAAAGTTTAGGGCAATTACCCCCAAACTCAAACCAAGCTTTCCCTTTGTGATATGGAACCTTGCAGTACAATGTCATAAAGATCCATACACTTACACACAAGTTATTGTCATGAAACTAGAAAAATGCTTGTTTTTTTGCCCCTTTATGGCCCCTAATTCCTAACATTTTGAGACAATTACCCCCAAAAACAATCCCAGCCTTCCCTTTGTGGTATGGTACCTTGCAGTACAATTTCAGAGAGATCCATACACTTGAACACAAGTTATTGTCTGGAAACTAGAAAAATGCTTATTTTTGGCCCCTTATTCCTAAACGTTTTGGGCAAGTACCCCCAAACTCAATTCCAGCTTTCCCTTTGTGATATGGAACCTTGTAGTACAATTTCATAAATATCCATACACTTACACACAAGTTATTGTCATGAAACTAGAAAAATGCTTGTTTTTTGCCCCCTAATTCCTAAAATTTGGAGGCAATTACCCCCAAAATCAATCCCAGCATTCAAACCCTCAATCAGCATCATTTAACAGTAATATCTAAAAATGGAAATTACATAATAAAGGTATTAAAATAGAAAATGACATCATAGTCATGGCTAAAAATAAACAAAATCCTTAATCAGCAACATTTTACAGTAATATCTAAAAATAAAATTCCTTTGTAACCATAAAAGCCCATTTAAATACATCATGACAGATATTAAAATAGAAAATGACATCATAGTCATGGCTAAACATAGCAAAAACCTTAATCAGCATCATTTAACAGTAATATCTAAAAATAAAAATTTCTTTGCAACCATAAAAGTAAAATAGAAAATGACATCATAATCATAGCTAAAAATAAACAAAAATTTTTTTTATTACCAAATTTTAAATGGAGTTTATTAAACTAAAACAATAAATTTGCAACCATAAAACCCCATTTAAACACATCATAAAAGTATTAAATAATTCAACTACATCATAAGGCTATAAAAATAGAAAATGACTTCATAGTCAAGGCTAAAGGTAAACAAAAAACCTTCATCAGCAAAATTTTATATTGGCAAATTTCCAATGAAGTTTATTATACTAAAATTGTTGGCAAATTTCCAATGCATTTATTAACAATAAAGTTATTGGCAAATTTCCAATTTACATAATTTAAAAGCAGTGTAAGTGAGATATTTAAATGAGTTTGAATTACCAACCTTACACTGCTTTTAAATAATGTTTTGTACTTATTTGTCTATTAACCTGGAAACCCTTGTTTTTTCACCTTTTTTTCCCTTATTATCTAAAGGTTTGAGCCATAACCCTACCCCAAAGCCAATTCTTAAATTCCAATGTAACCTAAATTTACAATATACATAACTTCAATTTAAGTTTTTGATAAAATCAAACCACATCATTATTATTTGCTTTTATATCTAAATCAGAAATAATTAACCAACTTTAAGTGGAAAATTTTCACACATCACGCCCCCCCCCCCCCCCCAAACTCAATCCCAGCCTTCAGTTTGTGGTATGGTACCTTGCAGTACAATTTCACAGAGATCCAATTACTTAAACACAATTAATTGTTGGAAACTAAAAAAAAATGCTTATTTTTAACACCTTTTTTAGCCCCTTATTCCTAAACATTTGAGCAATTATCCCCCAAACTCAATTCCAACTTTCTCTTTGTGATCAGAATTAACCAACTTAAAATGGAAAATTTTAAAGAAAAAAAAAAGGAAAAAAAATCCCCCCCCCCCCCCAAAATTTTTTGACCCACTTCCCTTTGTGGTATGGTACCTTTAAGTACAATTTCAGAGAAATCCATACACTTGAACACAAGTTAATGTCTGGAAACTAAAAAAATGCTTATTTTGCCCCCTTTTTTGGCCACTTATTAATAAATGTTTTGGGCAAACATTTCACAATAATATTTAAAACTGAAATTAATTTGTAACCTTAAAATTAAATAGAAAATGACATCATAGTCATAGCTAAAAATAAACAAACTATTGGTAAATTTCCAATATAAAATTGGCAAATTTCCAATGAAGTTTATTATACTAAAATAATTGGCAAATTTCCAATTTACATAATTCAAACATAGTGCAGGTGAGATATTTAAATGAGTTTGAATTACCAACCTTACACTGCTTTTAAATAATGTTCTTTACTCAATTATTTGTCTATTAAAATGGAAACCCTAGTTTTTTAACCTTTTTTCCCCTTATTCCTTAAACGAAAAAAAATAATTACCCCTTTTTTTACCCCCCCCCCCCCCCTATGATTCATCACCCCCCCTTCCCCCCCAAACCAAGCTCAATAACAGCCTTGCCTTTGTGGTATGGTACCTTGTAATACAATTTTAGAGAGATCCATACACTTGAACACAAGTTATTGTCTAGAAACTAAAAAATGCTTATTTTTCACCCCTTTTTAGGCCCCTTATTACTAAACGTTTTGGGCAATTACCACAAAACTCAATTCCAGCTTTCCCTTTGCGAAATGGAACCTTGTAGTAAAATTTCAGAAAGATCCATACACTTACACACAAGTTATTGTCATGAAACTAGAAAAATGCTTGTTTTTTGCCCCCTTTTGGCCCCTTATTCCTAAAATTTCGAGGAAATTAACCCCAAAATCAATCCCATCATCGACCCTTTGTGATATGGAATCTTGTAGTACAATGTCAAAGAGATCCATACAATAACACACAAGTTATGTCTGGAAGTTACAAAAATGCTTATTTTCGGCCCCTTTTTGGCCCCTAATTATTTAACTGTTGGTACCATAACCCCCAAAATCAATCCCCACCTTCCTATTGTGGTATTGAACCTTATGGTAAAATTTCATAGAGATCCATTCACTTAAACTAAAGTTAGAGTGCGAAAACCATTGTGTATTCGGACGACGACGACGCCGACGACGACGACGCCGACGCCAACGTCATACCAATATACGACCACAAAATTTTTTTGCGGTCGTATAAAAAAATCAATAACCTTACATAAGAATAAACACAAAACAAAAACTTAGTACTTATCATGACTACGAGTAAAATTAACCGTACAATAAAAAATTGACTATGCATATGTGAATAAAAATCAGTAATAAGACTTTGTAGTGACAGTTCAGTTCAATATGAATAGCAAACTGAGAAATATAATAAAAAATTTGAAACAGATAGATAAGTAGGATTTATAAAAGTTCATCACCAGTAACATACCTGATTCCAAGAATATGGGTTGTTGTAATTGAAAGGATCAACACGCTCTCGTCGCTTATATACAACTCTACAAATAAATAATATAAGTCATGTAACACCTCTTAGCTCTTATTCATATATATGTTGTGCTATATGAAGAAACAAATAGTCAGTTTGACTTGGCCTAAAATCTAACTCATTTCCTTTGACACAAGCAAATAATAAATCATCAATAACATTAGCATACATTACTCAAACATTTAAAAAGAATGAGAGATGTCATGAATGTTTATAACACAGCTTTCCATCAACATATGTAACCAAAAGAAACCTACAGAAACCACTGAGTCTTTAAAAGGAACACTGAAAGCATATGTCAGTATAAATCTTAAGAAATAAATAAACAAAGATGAGCAAAGACAGTTTGACTTACTCCAAAAGTTTTTTCCTTGCTGCTTCCTGTATTTTATAGATAGCATCAGGTCCCCATGCTGATACCTTCTCTTCATTACCTATAGCCAGGTTTATGGCTGATCTTACACCATTTATCTAAAATTATACATAATCATTATTAACATTTGAAAAAAAAGTTTATTCAGTTTTAGTAAAATATTACCATTACTTTTTTGTTTCTATGAACGTTGGTCAACTGACAATCCTACTGTCCTACATCTTTACAACATAATTTGAACTTGTTAATTTTTAATTACACCAAAGTTTCCCAAATTAGTTGTAAAACTATTTAAATTCTGCAACAATTTTAACAATTTTTGCTTTTTTAAAATGATTGAAGTTGTACTTTAACTTTGAAAGCAAGATTTGAATTTGTTACCAGTTCATGTATACCTTTTATTATCTCGCCATTTATTTATTACGTGAAACTGACTGTTTAATACAAATTTTGCAATGTTTTTATTATTGCAAAAATGTGACAAAAAGGGATCCCAAAAAAGGAAATTTTGAAAGCATCAATTGTATGTAGCACTTACTGAAATTTCAAAACATAATCTCACATTTTGTCTATCTTCAAAAATCACAATATTAAATGCACATACAAATTTATGAATTTACAGTATATTCGCTTTGTTATTTAAAGAAGGCTTTTGATTCAACATTCTATTTATTATTCTGTAAGATAATTTTATTTGCACATAAAATCATTTTCAAACAGGCTAGACACAGTTGTTTTAACATATAGTTTCACATTCTAATTGTCTACAGAGTTTTACTATTTATTCTTCCAATTACCTGTGAGATGTCTTTGTTGTCTATTTCAACATCAAATGTGATTTCCATGTCATGATCAGGAAATAATGAATGTCTCTGATCTCTGTCTACACCAAGTCCACAAATAGCACCAATATATCTTTTGTTTTCTCTGTCCCTCCTATAAAAAATTATCAATGTTATATTCTTTGGTCTGTGTGACCTCTTTTTGGAAAATTTATATCTCTTACATTTTAGCTCATGAACTTTTAACTCACCTAAGAAAAAAATTATCTACAGCAATCTCATGTACTATTATATTGTCTCTTTGAATCTAATGTACCTCAATTACAGGAAACAACCTGATGTCTATATATAGAGAACACATAAAGATTTTAAGGCATACAATTTTTCAAATAGAAGTGTTTATACACAGTACACATCAAAAAGTAAAATCATTTGTATTTGTATAATCTAAGGGAAAACCAAGCCCACTTTCTGTGTACTATGGATTCATTTATTTTCATGGGTTGAGGAACAAGGTATTTTCTTCGAAATTTGATTTTGTGGTTTTGCAAAGTCAGCACTAAAAAATATAGTTTCTCATAAACTATGGTTTACCTTTATCCACGAAAACCATGAAAATTGGTACCCCATGAATATTAATGAATCCACATTAATCAAGACGAAACAGAGCAGGAATCACAACAACAGCAATTATCATTACACGAAATGAGCTGTGTCGGATAGAAATCGACCTTATGCAAGTGCACGGATACATGTAACTGTACAAGACTTTGATTGATTATGGAACATTCAAATATCAAATAAAAGATGAATTTTAGTCTGTTTTGTAGGCTTCTTATATCCACTCAATTTTCAATCAGTTACAGACTTTGCATAGAGATTTTTGCAATCAGAAAAAAAATAACAGATGTATTGATATTCATTTGCATAAGGTCGATTTCTATCCGACGCAGCTCAAATATTGGTCATAACAGGTAAATTCCTAAGCAAGTGCTCTTTATGTTTACCTTAATTCTGCTACAGGACAGAACAACAGCGATATTATAGATGGCAAACCAGAAATGGCTGGCATTATTGTAGTATCCCTGGCCATCATTGTAGATCCTGCTGGATTTAGACCTACAAACCCTGATACCATTAATCTGTCATAATGATCCTGAGGTTCATTGTCAATAGCAACAGAGTTCACACTATCAGGGTCAGTCTTCACAGATCTGAAATATGAAGTGATAAAATGTTTATAATTGTGTTTAGATTCATTCAGGAAAATTAATCAAAATGAAAATGATTCTTCATATCTAACTTAACAAAAATTAAAAGAAGAATGTGTCTGAGGACATGAATGCCCAAGCTCAAGCTTTGCAATTTTCCAAGTTAAAAAGGGGCATAACTCTAGAACGGTAAATGACTTACTGCCCAAATTCGAACTCTGTCTGCATGTTGTGGTTCTTAGCATCGTGTATGAGTTTCATAAAATTTGCATTAGGTAAACTTAAGTTAAAGTTCCCAAAACGAAAATGGGAGGGATGGAAACATGGATAACAGGATAAAAGGACAGACGGTCAAGGGTAACACTTAATGTCCCATTGCCTATGATGTGAGCATAAAATGTCACATAAAACTATAAAATAAGCAGTAAGCAGCAGTGTTCCCGCCTGCCCTAAATAGAAGGGCAGCCCGCCCTTGGTGCCCTCCAAAGTAAAAGAATGCCTCCCTCTGCCTTTTCAAATAAATAAAATTTCAAAATTTAATGCCTACCGACGTTTCCGGTAAAATTGTTACCTGATTGTGTAACACTAATTAACTAACAATGAGATTAAGTTAAATACCTAATGCTTTGGCAGTTTTATCACCTTTGTGAATGAATGTTTACTGCTAATTAGTGGATTTAAGATAATTGAACAAATACTAGATATTTAATACAGAATGAAATGTCCACATGTTATCCATTTGTAATGTTTATGTACAGCATGTACACCTGAAAAATTTATTTCAGTAGGCATATAACATAAAAAATAAAATCTTAAATAATTTTAAAGGCATTCATAGTTTTGATTTAATTGGTAAAAAATGTTTTGTTTCATAACCATGAGTATGAAATTTAAAGAAGAATCAAAGAAATTTGTACTTTGAACATAACAAGATTCACTTCCTGTTTTACTTCTTGTATTTTATAATCCTCCTGACATAGGAGCACTCAACAAATTTATTTTTAACAATGATGGAGAAAAAAGTAACCGTTTATACCTTCTGCAATATATTATTGCATCAATATAATATGATCATCTCCTGTCTCACCTGTTATATTTATAAAACTCCTTACTGAGGAGCACTTTGGTGTGCACTTAAAAATACTTTTTTGTAACAATTCAAATGATAATAAATAACTCTCAATAACATATATACTATATGTTTGAACAAGTAATTTAAATGTAGATAATTTAATTACATTAAATATTCAATTTTGCATGTATAACTCCATCTTTCAAAACTACTTGTTTATTTTGGTATAAGTTATAAAACATTGAAATTTCTGATGATTATTTTCCTTACCAAATGTACAAGTTTGTTTAGATTAACATCAAAATGATATGCTTTGCTTCTGACATGGTATGATAATTTGATAAAAAAAATTCTTACTGTAACCAACATCAAGAACACATTAATTTCTGAATATGGTTTAAATACAACTAATGTTCTCCAGCTGAGCCTAGCAATATTCAAGGTAATTTATACACTGTCCAACATTGCCCTTAAAATGTGGGTTATAACGCTAAAGTGCCCCTTCAGACAACTAGCACCCTTCTGCCCTGAGATTCAAGCTTGAACACTGAAGCAGTTTTTCCAAAAGTGAAACATTGAATATATTTATGCTTCTTGTGATAGAAGATTCTCTATGCACTCTGACACAATACTTATATAGAAAATGATTCATTTTAGTCTGGTTTACTTGTCTGGTACCAGTTACTATCATAGATTCACAATTTTTGAATATTGTTTTATAGGAACATCCTCAATTTAATAAAACAAGAATGTGTCCATAGTACACAGATGCCCCACTAGAACTATCATTTTCTATGTTCTGTGGACTGTGAAATTGGGGTCAAAACTCTAATTTGGCATTAAAATTAGAAAGATCATATCATAGGGAACATGTGTAATAAGTTTCAAGTTGATTGGACTTCAACTTCATCAAAAACAACCTTGACCAAAAACTTTAACCTGAAGCGGGACAAACGGACGGACGAACAAACAAACGAACGGACGGACGCACAAACCAAAAAACATAATGCCCCTCTTCTATTGTAGGTGGGGCATAAAAAAACCTGAATATTCAGCATTTCCCTGTCATTATTGGATCAAATAAATCAGAGATTTTACAAATGTAAAACTATTTGTCTGAATATAACAGCAGTATGTCTTATTTACACAAAGTTTCAGATTTTTCATTAAATGCCAGGTGACAGTAACTGGTCCTCAACCAGTATACCATGTTACATGAAATACATATATAAAACATACATTACCTCAATCTTCCAACATTGGTTAAACTGTTAAACATCATTTCATAGGGATTATGTGGTCCATTTAACTTTTGCTGAAATACAATTATAAAGTGATTAAACTATTAAATCAACATGAACTTCACAGACTAATACCAAAACTAATGAATATTTGATACTGTGGTTTTATTATTATTCCTTGGAAACAAATTTTCGTGGATTTTTTGCCGTGGGTATAGGTGATTCATGAATTTATAATGTTCAACGAAGTAAAAATTTACTATAGGTTTGTAAGCAGATTTTGGCAAAACCACTTAATTCAAATATACATGAAACTACAATTTTTCTTCAATCCATGGAAATTAGTATATATATCAGATTATCCACAAAAATAAATGAATCCACAGTATCATAAAAAGATTTATAATCTGCATGTTGAAAATAGATGTATCAATCTACCTCTCAAATATTTAAATATAATTCCTGTATGGCCTAAACCACTGTTCCCTTCCACATGTGTCTTCGTGTCTCTAGAGGTACTAATGCTATGGTACTGCACTGTGTCTTCGTTGAAATGTATGTATAAAATAAGTCTTTTATTTTCTTTTAACCAAATATGAAATTCATTGACCTTGGTTATTAGGAAAATAAGTATTGGTTAGACAAAATACTTATTCGGTCTCATGACAGTGATGGTGGCCATTTCCAATGTTTGGCGGGGACAAATGGATATAATTGTGAAAGAAATTAGTGTAAAAATAGAAATTTTGCCTTAGATTCACCTTAACTGTCCTTCTTCCTTTGGAAGATGCAGGTCTATTGCTTCCTAGGGATAGTTGGAACCAGTCACTCTGTCTGTCCTTAAATGTTGGTTTTTCGTCTTGCAGAAGTCTTCTACTAGGGCTAACAACAGCATTGGCTTCCATTTCTCGCTGTTCATGATTTTGCTGCAAAAAAAATACAATACACACTTTTTTTAAACCAATTGATTTTTGTTATAATTTGGTCAGGTATTCTTAATATATATCCCTTTACATCCTGATCCATTGTTAAAATGAGCTGTTATTTCACAGCATAAAAAACTGTCTTCAATACCTTTTTAAATACTGCTATAAAAGTATATAGATATAAGATATAAAGTATTGTATCTTAGGTTGCTGATATAACCAAATGTTTCAAACCCCCTGGTTAATAACATACAAACTGTGCATCTAATTGAGTTAAATGTTAGTCATTATAAAACCTTAATTAAACCTGAATCAAGTTACAATTTGTAAGTTTAAACCAAACCGTATCAAAAGTATCAAATTGATTAAGAACAATATCAGAGATTAAGAGAATATAATTCAAATTGCCTTATCAATAAACAATATACACTTTGATAACCAAATATCTTTTACTTACTCTTGATAAGTATGTTTCTTCAGCTTCATCTGCAAATCCTTTGTTTACAAGTTCTTTATTGATAGAAACTTGAATTCCTCTGTCTGGGGACTCCATTAGTTCCAGTCTTAATATACCCCCAACAATTGAATATAACTGTAAAAGAAAACTGTCTTTTTACAAGAATATTCCAAGCATAGTTGGTAAAATCTTCAAAAATAACAACACAGTTTTGATGTTAAATAGGAATCAGATTTTTTGCTGCATATCTGGTACACTGTATCTAGGGTACAAGCAACCAGTTTGTACTACATCATATTTTGAGGTACCATTTATAAGTGACCTTTAAGTGGTAATTTGGGTTATAAAGATTTGTATAAAACTAGATATCACTGGAATCAGAATTATCTTAAGTTTACAATGAAATAAAAATAAGGTGTTTTTCTGGTATATTCAAACAGGTCTACCCAAAAAACATAATGAGATAAAGATATGGCTCCATAAGACACCAAGCCTTGCTGGCACTATCTTATTTCCATGTTGTGAGAACCATAAAATCTTGGTCAAAATCAAAATAAGCTTGTATTTCCAACAATTCACATCAAAATACACATGTATTCAAGGTTCTAATTGATGTGACCACACTCTATTCTTAACCAAAATGTTATCCTTCCTTAAACCCAACTTTCTTACCTTGAAACAGAACAGATTGACAAATGCAGACCAGATAACATAATGCCCCTCTACTATTGTAGGTGGGGAACAACATGTGCAATGCACATGGGGTAATGCAAATTTGTAATTGTAATGCATGGTAATGCATTACATTTTTCCAAGTAATTGCATGTAATGTGTAATGCAGCAATTTGTGCATTACATGTAATTGTAATATAATGCATTACTTTAGCAAAAGTTGTGTAATTTCATGCATTACATGGCATTACATGTCATTATTTTTTTCACATACTACATCTTTAACATATTGTTGGAGTTTTAACTAAACCAAATTTAAGATTTCTTGATTATCTAAGAATATGTTTATCATTAGAATATATTCTTTATTTCATCTTATTTCATACATTTTCCTGCATAAAAAGATTGATATTTGAAAAGCATAGCTGTATTGTTGTCATAAGATCAAAGAATATCTTTGTTTTGCTTAAATAAAAGATAATTAAACTTTGTTATAAAACACTAATTAGTTTGTTTAACAATCAATATTTTCACCATTTAGGCAATTGTTCATTAATTAAGGTCTATGTTTATTTTATAATTAGGGAAGTAATTCACAGTAATTAAATATTTCGTTTAAAATTTAAAAAAAAAACAACAAAAAAAATATTTATAAAAGTAAAGTCAACATTAAGTTAAAATAATTAAAAATTGTAAAAGTCAAATTAAATAGACTTTTTACATGTATACTTATATTCAATTAATGGAACAGTTACTGCATATGCCAGAATCTTTTGTGACTTCTAGTTGTATTTCAAAATGTTTAATTTTTCTATTCACTAATAAAATTTTCAAATGTAATGTGTAATTCAAGGCATTACTTTGCAAAAGTAATTGTAATATAATGCATTACTTTAATAAATGCATGTAATTGTAATTGTAATATAATGCATGGTTTGGTCAAAGTAATTGTAATATAATGCATTACATTGCAATGTAATTCACCCCATGCACATTGTGCATTCTCCCCAACAAGAAAAACCTGAAATCCAGCCTTGTGAATACCCATGTAGGCATAATACATGCACAATTAGATAATCAAAACTAAGACACTATAAGAATTTTACTGGTTACTGATCATTTGAAAAAAACTTTCATTCCACCCTACAACATACTGCTCTGGAAAGAGCTATAGTAGCTACAAACTAGTTTTCAACTTTTTCCTACACATTTTTTTTTTGAGAGTTGTCTTCCCTTATACCAAGTTTATCTTTTTTAATCTTTAAAATCAATCTGATCATTAATTAATCATGCATTAATGTCAAGCAAACTAATTACTTTTTACTACCAAATACACACAAAAAAACATGATACTTTTTCACCAGAAATGTAAATAAACATTAAATTAAATCAAATTTCCTTATATTGCAATTAAAATATTCTGGGATTACATGTAACTAGCATTTTATATGAAACAGTTGAATGCACCATAAAATACCTTAGAGAATTTAATGTCATTTCTCAGTTATCTGTCCTGACTGGATGGGTTGCATTTCATACATACATATTAAATCTCTAGTTATCAAAATCAGAAATAGAAATTAACATAATGTTTATTACTAAAAATCCTAAAGTTTAAATGCAATGCAGTAAAAATTTTGAGTTATAACCTTTTCAATTCCTGGGCTCATTGTTTATTTTTTTTTTGCCCTAATATTACTTATCTTTAACAATGTTATAATTAAGACTGTTTGGACAGTCCTTCATTTACAAAATGAAAAGGTTCAGCAACTCTTTTTTCAGAGTGACAAGACCCAGAGAAATATTTTTGTATCAAATTCTTGGAACTAGTTACGTTGCATGTCATATTTTATCAATAAGAATCATATTTCATTTAATGAGAGACACATAGAACAGCTTGAAAGGTTTCAGTTAAGTATAAATACAAGTTGAAGATGCAAAATAATCATACAAAGCATTTATTGAATAAAACAAGTTACTTCCCTTGAACACAATGTTAAGGACAACTGTGATAGTTTTCATGTTATTGATGATGATTGTTAAAGTGGAGTCTGCCTGCAATACTGAACTTAGTAAGTATTTAATTAAAGGAAGTTACAAATTATTTACTTAAGCATTACAAGAAAAGAAAGCCCTTTGGAAGTGACGTGTATACATGTTCCATATATACTCCATTACAACTAGTTCATAAAGTGTATCTTTTTTTTGTAGAGAATGACCTCTTTCAAGATCTTCTTAATATGATGATGAAGATAAAAGGTTACAGTCCTGGTATGTTCTTTTACATGTACTATTTTTGAACTTTCAATAGCAGTTTTGCATTCAAATTTCATTATTTAGTCACTTTCAGAAATTTAATGAGACCCTGCTCCAACAGAGGGGTATTACCTCTGTCCATCCTTCAGTGTGTCCTTCAACCCATCCCATGAAATTATTGAGGTAACATTTTTCTCAGGAACTACTAATCAGAGCTTTGCAAAATTTGGAATAGAGCTTCATGTAAGCATACTATATTGCATGATGCTTCTAAAATATATGGCCCAATAACTTCTTATTACCAATTGCAAATTACACATTATTGTCATGCATGAACTTTTTGTTGAACTTTGATACAGAAACTACAAATAAAGAATTTCCTGAAATTTGAAATTCATGTGAGCATGCTATACCATATGATGTGTTTTTACATTTATCGCTCATTAACTTCATGGTAACCATATACTTTTATATTCTTACACATAATGGCCATCTTTGAAATTTAGTATCAAAATACATTGCAGTTTTACTGTGTGATATGTTTTCCTATTCATGGCTAATTGTTCATCAATAACCTGTTTACTGAATAAACAGTTAATGAGATGTTATTATACATGTTCTATGATTGGTGCTAGACCAAAACACTGAGCAAGATTTTTGACTATCTAGCTCACAAGGTAACAGTCATCCAGACACATTATTCTGACGCAGAACCTATTACATGTAGTATATAAATAAATGGGGAATGTGTCCCGACACAGATGATGCACCCGCTTGCATATAAGGTTATAAAGGAACATAACTCAAGAACAGTAAAAGTGACGCCACCAAAATTCAAACTTGATCTCTGTTTTTGGTAGAAAGCATTGTGTATAAGTTTCATAACATTTGGTTGAGGCAAACTAAAGTTAGAGAACGGAAACCAATTTTGGGACGTACAGACGTACGGATGTAGGGACAGACGTAGAGGGACAAGGGTAAAACATAATGCTCCCTTCGCTATGGCGGGGCATAAAAAGTTTAGAAAGACTTCCTTTTAAACCCCTTTTGTTGATGGAATAAGCATATACATACATGATGAGGGTTCAAAAGAAAGTCTTGCCAAAAGGTTATGCCGTCACTGCTGACAAATTAGCATTCTTATGTCTCATACCATGATGCAGGCAACACAAAAGTAATGAAGTTAAACAAGAGTGCACACACTGAATCTATGAAAATGAGGTCACAGTAAGATGAACCATGCCAGACAGACATGTTCATCTAACAATCATTCGATACACCAAACATAGTGATCCTATCACTAAAATAGTACCTGAGAAACCAAATAAACCACAAAATCTTAACATTGACCAATAAACCATGAAAATCAGGTCAAGGTCATACGAACCCTGCCAGACAGACATGTACACCTTACAATCATTCCATACACCAAATATAGTTGACCTATTGCTTATACTATCTGTTAAACTAACAAAAATATGAAAACTTGTCATTGACCAATGAACCATGAAAATGAGGTCAAGGTCATATGAACCCTGCCAGACAGACATGTACACCTTACAATCATTCCATACAACAATTATAATTGACCTATTGCTTATTATATCTGAGAAATAGACCAAACCGCAAAAAAACTAAACAGTGTCCAATGAACCATGAAAATGAGGTCAAAGTCAGATGAAACCTGCCAGACAGACATGTACACCTTACAATCATCCCCTACACCACATATAGTGGCCCTATTGCTTATAGTATCTGAGAAATAGACCAAACCACAAAAACTAAACATTGTCCAATAAACCATTAAATTGAGGTCAAGGTCAGATGAAATTTGCCAATCTGACATCATTGACATGTACACCTTATAATCATTCCATATACCAAATAAAGTTGACCTAATGCTTATAGTATCTGAGATACAGACTTGACCATGCAACTTTAACCTTGATCACTGATCCATGAAATGAGATCGAGGTCAGGTGAACCCTACCTGACGGACATGTAGAAGAAGGAACCCATATACCAAATATAATTATCTCATTAATCGTAATAAGTTAGTAATTCACTTGCCAAAAACTGCAATTTTTTTTTCAAGCAGTCACTGAACCATGAAAATGAGGTCAAGGACAATGAACATATGACAGACGGACACTTCGTAACAGAAGGTATTTGTATACAAGGTATGAAGCATCCAGGTCTTCTACCTTCTGAAATATAAAGCTTTATACAAATATTTTACGCTGTCGCTGCCATCACCGGATTGCAATCCCTGTCTCGCATTCTGCAACTTTTGTAACAGGAAGTTAATGAGTAACGATGTGAAAACTCATTACAGGGTAAAGCATGCTCAATTAAAGCTTTAAACTAAATTGCTAGAATCTCTGATTTGTAGTTTCTGAGAAAAATGTGATGAAAATTTCATGGGATGGATGGATTGAATACAGATTTTTGTTTAACAATTCTAATGTAGTGCTGTACTCCTGTAAAAAATGTGCTTCACCAAGTGCATCTGGATACGACTGCAGAGGTCCAACCCTGAACAGTTGGGGCAAAAATGGACACAATATTCAAGCGTGATACAGGTCTGAATTTGGATTGTAATTAAATATTTGACACATTATAGGTTTCTGACACAAAAATTGAACTTAAAATTGGTTATATGATTTGAATTTATATTCAATTGAAGATTTCTTGCTGTTATGCAATACACTGTGCTGTTGTGCAATATTTAGTATATCTGATTTCAGACTATATACAAAGAATTAGCAAAATAAATTGTGACCCAAATTTTTTTGGGGGGAAAATTGTTAATTTCTTAAATCTTGAGGAAAAAAAATTGACCCCCCCCCCCCAAAAAGATTTTTTTTTTTTTACCCCCCTCCAAAAAAAATAATGGAAAATCGATAATTTCTTAAATCTTGTGGAAAAAAAATTGACCCCCCAAAAAAAATTTGTTTACCCCCTTCCAAAAAAATAATGGAAAATTGACTCCCCCCAAAAATTTTTTTTTACCCCCCCCCCCCCCTTCCAAAATATTTGAATAAATTTTCTTTTTGTAAAATGTGGTACAATTCAAGAGACATCCATACACAAGTAATTGTCTGAAAACTAGAAAAATAGATATAAGAAGATGTGGTATGAGTGCCAATGAGACAACTCTCCATCCAAGTCACAATTTGAAAAAGTAAACCATTATAGGTCAAAGTACGGCCTTCAACACAGAGCCTTGGCTCACACCGATCAGCAAGCTATAAAGGGCCCCAAAAATGACTAGTGTAAAACCATTCAAACAGGAAAACCAACGGTCTAACCTATATAAAAAACGAGAAATGCTTGTTTTGGCCCCTAATTCCTGACCATTTGGGCAATTACCCCCAAAATGAATCCCAACCTTCAACTTGTAGTATTGAACCTTGTGGTACAATTTCAGATCAATCAAAATACTTATACACAAGTTATTGTCCTGAAACTAGAAAAATGCTTGTTTTGGGCCCCCTTTTTTTTCCTAAACAGTTGGGAGCATCACCCCAAAAACAATCCCAATCTTCCTTTTGTGGTATTGAACCTTTTGATTGAATTTCATAGAGATCCATACACTTAAACTAAAGTTATTGTGCGGAAACCAAATGTCTTCGGATGACGACGACGACGTGATAGCAATTTACGAACGCATTTTTTTTGCGGTCGTATAAAAACTTTATATGCAAAAAGATTCAACCTTAGTGATAAAGTGTGGTAATGGTAGTATTTCATATAAAAAATTTGACATAATTGTTTTTGTTTTTGTATCTGTTAAATATTAGGTAATGATTTTAAAAACTCCCACCACTCTGACACTAAAAACTTGACTTTGCCATTGATCCAGTTTTCAAACAATAATAAAAACTTTGTTCTTTGCAGAAGTTTCTACGTGTTCTTGTCAGAAGAATGTTATTGCTTTCACAACTTCTGTGTCAGCTCCTAAATCTATTGGCCCTCTAGAAATTGTTAAGTTTGACAAAGTTTGGACCAATGCTGGGAAAGGATATGACACAAATTCTGGAATTTTTACTGCACCAAAGAAAGGGTATTATCAAATAAGCGCAACAATAATGTCTAATCATGGAAAATGGTTTCATGCATCTCTATGGAAAAATGACGAAAAAACTGTAGGGATGTATCCTGGACAAGGTCCTCATACAAGTTCTGCCAGTATTGTACTCAAATTAAAGAAAGGAGACCGCGTGTTCGTTAAACATCATAAAAGCAGTCAAGAAATCTACAGTGATGAAAATCATTACAGCATGTTTTCTGGCTTCCTTATCTCTTAATAAAGTATCAAGTTTTATTACCTTTTATCTTAAATAATCGATCCATGATGTCAGCTAAGCTGTACTGCTGAACAAACAGGTTATTTTTATTCTATCTATAAGTAATATACATGTATTCCTTTCAAAACGAAAGTTTTACATATGCAACAATAAAAAGCAGTGTTTGGTATATAGTCTATGAGACAGCTACCCTACAACTCAATTAGTGGTCAACATATGATCTTCAACAATAGACAGGTGTCTTAACAACATGTCAAGTTCTAAATTACCTAGTCTAGAAAAGTAGTGAATAAATTTAGAAGAGACTACCAAAGATCTGCCAAAGTCCCCAAACTAATGTCAAATTTAAAACATCAAGGGGGTAAAAAAAATCATCTGATTAAAGAACTATGACCTCCAATATTTCATACTGTCAAAAACGTCTTGGATAAACACTTTATTTGATATCTAACTTGAGTTTTTGCAAGAATTTGTCACCTATTTTTGTCATAAAATAATGTGAAGTCTCTGTATTTCAACAATTTTCACACTTTAATCTAGTCTCTTATTTATGCAATTTTTTTTAGTCTTGGTAGCTATACCTGTATATATGATATTTCATTAAAAGGATTGATAGATTGATTGTTGCTTGCTTAACATCCAGTGGTCATTAAAAGGCAACAAGCCAAGGTAGTTCTAAAATGACAGTTGGCAAAAATCAATAATCCCAATGAGAAAATACCTTGATTGCAATTAACCAAATTACCATCTATACAACTTTCATTTGAAACCAAAAAAGGAAACTCAAATTACCATACAGAAATAAGTTTTTTCTCTCTAAAATCTATATTTTTAGAAACAGTTACCTTCAAGCTTAACCTTTGACTACACAATCAATACGCTACTTTGCCTTCGCTATTTCTTCCGTTTGTATAATTTTATTTCAATCAAGCAATGAAAACTTTAGTTACCATCTAGAAACCATTTTCCAAAAGAAATATTTTTTGTAACAGTTACCTTGAACTTTAACCTCAAAATCAATAGACTTTTCCCCTTTCCCCTTGTATTAATTCCATCTATATAAGTTTCATTCCAATCATGCAAAGAAAAATAAAAGAACAGAGTTCCAATGTCCCCCTCATTGCACATATTTTATCTATCGTAGGGCAATAACTAAAAACTAGAGGCTCTCAAGAGCCTGTGTCGCTCACCTGACTCTACTTTGGTTTTAGAAATCATGTAAAGATAGATAAAAATCATAACAGATACCCAAATAATGATTGAGGCCAAATTTTGATTAATATTGGTCCCGTTATTTAATAAAATATCCTGGTGGCCATCTTGAACAGTATATCGGCAACAAAGTAGCCACACTTGGTCAGCACTTCATAAGGAACATTCATGCCTTGTTTGGTTTCATTCCATTCAGTGGTACTCTTAAAGAAGACATTTGTATGTATTTCCCGTAGGGTTCTATGTTAAACTAAGCCCCCCCCCCCCCCCCCTAGCAGCCATCTTGGATGATGGATCGACTGCAAAGTAACAACACTTGGTCAGCAACTCATAAGGAACATTCATGCCATGTTTGGTTCAATTCCATTCAGTGGTTCTCTAAAAGAAGACAATTGTATGTATTTCCCATAGGGTCCTATGTTAAACTAAGTCCCCCGCTGGCGGCCATCTTGGATGATGGATCGACTGCAAAGTAACAACACTTGGTCAACATCTCATAAGGAACATTCATGCCATGTTTGGTTCCATTCCATTTATTGGTTCTCTGAAAGAAGACATTTTTATGTATTTCCCAAAGGGTCCTATGTAAAACTAAGTCCCCCAGCTGGCGGCCATCTTGGATGATGGATCGGCTACAAAGTAACAACACTTGGTCAGCATCTCATAAGGAAGATTCATGCCATGTTTGGTTTCATTCCATTCAGTGGTTCTCTAAAAGAAGACATTTGTATGTATTTCCCATAGGTCCTTTGTTAAACTAAGTCCCCTGCTGTCGGCCATCTTGGATGATGGACCGACTGCAAAGTAACAACACTTGGTCAGCACCTCATAAGGAACATTCATGCCATGTTTGGTTTCATTCCATTCAGTGGTTCTCTAAAAGAAGACATTTGTATGTATTTCCCATAGGGTCCTATGTTAAACTAAGTCCCGCGCTGGCGGCCATCTTGGATGATGGAGCGGCTACAAAGTAACAACACTTGGTCAGAACCTCATAAGGAACATTCATGCCATGTTTGGTTTCATTCCATTCAGTGGTTCTCTAAAAGAAGACATTTGTATGTATTTCCCATAGGGTCCTATGTTAAACTAAGTCCCCCCGCTGGCGGCCATCTTGGATGATGGACCGACTGCAAAGTAACAACACTTGGTCAGCATCTCATAAGGAACATTCATGCCATGTTTGGTTCCATTCCATTCAGTGGTTCTCTAAAAGAAGACATTTTTATGTATTTCCCATAGGGTCCTATGTTAAATTAAGTCCCCCGCTGGCGGCCATCTTGGATGATGGATCCGCTACAAAGTAACAACACTTGGTCAGCACCTCATAAGGAACATTCATGCCATGTTTGGTTTCATTCCATTCAGTGGTTCTCTAAAAGAAGACATTTGTATGTATTTCCCATAGGGTCCTATGTTAAACTAAGTTCCCCGATGGCGGCCATCTTGGATGATGGATCGGCTACAAAGTAACAACACATGGTCAGCACCTCATAAGGAACATTCATGCCATGTTTGGTTTTATTCCATTCAGCGGTTCTCTAAAAGAAGTCATTTGTATGCATTTCCCATAGGGTCCTATGTTAAACTAAGTCCCCCGCTGGCGGCCATCTTGGATGATGGATCGGCTACAAAGTAACAACACTTGGTGAGCACCTCATAAGGAACATTCATGCCATGTTTGGTTTCATTCCATTCAGTGGTTCTCTAGAAGAAGTTCAAAATGTAAAAAGTTAACGCCGACGACGGACGACGGACGCCAAGTGATGAGAAAAGCTCACTTGGCCCTTCAGGCCAGGTGAGCTAAAAAGTACTTTTTTGTTGTTCTTCAAAACAATTTATAAATATCTGAGAGAAATGAAGGCTTCAGAGCAAATGCAATGCGATTTCCGTTATAATTAATTTTTCCAAGGGGCATAATCTCGTTAGAATATTTGATCAGCACTTATTTTAGAAAGTGTCAAAGACATTGCTGATATAAACCTATGATATAAGTTCTAGCAAGAATTGTACACATGAGAGCGCTAACAATGCAATTTTCATATAATCAATATTTCCAAGGGACATAACTCTTTTAGAAATAATTGATCGGCACCAATTTTCAAATTTGTCTGAGAAATTGGTGATATAAACCTATAATATAAATTTCACAAAAATCTGGCAAGAATTGAACACATGAGAGTGCTAACAATGCAATTTTCCATACAATCAATATTTCCAAGGGGCATAACCCTTTTAAAATAATTGATTGGTACTGATTTTCGAACTCATCAAAAACATTGATGATATAAACCTATAATATAAATTTCATAAAAATCTGACAAGAATTGTACACATAAGAGCGCTCAACAGACAGACAGATGGACCTACAAAATGATTCCTATATACCTCCAAAGCTTTGTTTGCAAAGGGGTATAGTATGAGACATTAACACGAGAACTTGCAGAATATTATCATAACACTGCAGCTGCTTTATAATAACAACCTTTATTTAGCAATGGGCTACACAAATTACTAATTGATGTTTATAACAAAAATGTGTCCATAGTACACGGATGCCCCACTCACACTATCATTTTCTTTATCAGTGGACGTGAAATTGGGGTCAAAACTCTAATTTGGCAATAAAATTAGAAAGATCATATCATAGGGAACATGTGTACTAAGTTTCAAGTTGATTGGACTTCAACTTCATCAAAAACTCTAACCTGAAGCGGGACAGACGGACGGACGAACGAAGGAACGCAGACCAGAAAACATAATGCCCCTACTGCTATCGTAGGTGAGGCATAAAAATCATTTTGAGCTAAATCTTGAATAAGTGATGGGTCAATTGCCAATGCAAAAGGACAAAGCCTCTTGGATAAGCACATTAAAAAGATGTTATCTGACCAATTAATACAGTTATTTCACTTTATCCTGATATTCAAATTGTTCCAAAGGATTTTTACCTCCTTATTTGATCAATGAAATTCTTGTTTATAACTAGATGTTTAAACTTTTCCTTAGCTTCCACTGTCCAGGTTCCATCAGGACATTTAATTGGTTCCAAAGAATTTTCACCAACTTACCTGACCAATGAAATTCTTGTTTATAACTAGATGTTTAAACTGTTCCTTAGCTTCCACTGTCCAGGTTCCATCAGGACATTTAATTGGTGAAGGACGGATTTCACAAAGCTTACATTCAACAGCCTGTAAGAATACAAAAGTAACATCATTTTCATATCTGAATCTTTAACATAATATTTCAAGAGAAACATTACTGTAAATTCAGAATTCCTTTTACGTAAAATTGAGAAAGGAAATGGGGAATGGGTGAAAGAGACAACAACCCGACCAAAGAGCAGAAAACAGCCCAATGCCACCAATGTGTCTTCAACACAGCAATAATCCAGCCTCTGGAGGTGGGCTTCAGTTGGCCCCTAAACAATAATGTATACTAGTTCAGCGAAAATGGACGTCACACTAAACTCCGAAACATATAAATGAACCAAAATTAAAAAAAACATACAAGACTAACAAAGGCTAGAGGTTCTGGACTTGGAACAATTGCAAAAATGTGGCAGGGTTAAACATCATACCATCATAAAATATATGATATAAGAACATAACCCGTATTATTATTGCTATTGTAAAACAACAAAGAAACATGCCAGATTAATTTTTGTAATTTCAGGAAATGCTGCATACAAATAATGCTGTCAAAATTAAAAATGTGAATTTTTTCTCCTGCTAATCCTATCCCATAGCAATTTTCACAATAAATCAAACAAATATCTCTCATAACTCTAAAAATGAACTTTGAAATTTTCTTTACTTCTAAAAGTACAAAGTAAAAAATGAAAATCTAAGAATATTTTGACTAATCTAAATCAATAAAAATAGGCAATATCTGAATTGGTACTTTAGCATTATAATTAACAAGTGATTAAGATTTGTTAATAAAACTGGGTGGACATTAGGCATAGACGGAGAGGGGTAATACATGAGGGTGACAACTGTAATTTCCTACAAATTACAATATTCAATAGCTTGTCCTAGATAATACTTCAATATCATTTTATTATGTACCATGATTATTGTATTTCAAAATAAAAATAATAATAACAAATCAGTGTACAAGATGATATCTTAATTTGACATACCTGGAATGGAATTGACAAGAAGTCACTTGACATTTCTCTCAAAGCTTCTTTTCTCATCTTTTCAGTGTTCCCATAATCCACAAAGAAAACCTGGTATTAAAAAATGTATTTTTTTACTATAGGCTATGCAGTAGATGAAGATTTGTTTGTTATTATTTTGAATTACCATTTTATTTTATTTTTTTTCTAATTTTTGTTTGTTAAATCCTACCTCTACGATTTCAATCCACTGGTTACTACGGCTATCCTTTTCTCTTTCCACACTTTCTATCCTGGCTCTGTAAAGTTCTCCTTCAAAAGGTGCTGCATAGAACATTCCTCGTCGCGGATATGTGTCTGGCCTAATTTGCTGAAAAAGATATGTTTCCATGTATACAAAATAGGTAACTTAGGTTGATATATAGTTCGTTCATTCTCATTGGGAAGTTTAAGAAATACACTCTTATAATAATATAACTTCAGCAGATTTAATACATTGTACTTTTTATCTACAGAAATCTTGATTCCATCTCTGTATCAGTGAAATAATCAGTAAACACATACAAAAAAATATCAGACTGAACAGAATATAAAATACCAGTGGATTGAAATCGTAGAGGTAGGATTTAACAAACAAAAATTAGAAAAAAAATAAACAAGTGAAACTGTGAGCTACTGCTCACTGATGATACCCCCGCCACAACTGGATAATTTTAATAGTGTAAAAAATATGTAAGTGTTCGGTAAACAGGGAGTTGTTGAGTGAAAAATCTGAAAACGCATCACACGGTATAGCTGACTTATATAAACCCTGAAACCAAATTTCAGAAATCCTTATGATGTAGTTCCTGAGAAAGATGCGACGAAAAATATTCATGGGACGGATGGACAGATTGACAGATGGGCGGAAGGACGGACAGACAGAGGTAAAACAATATACCCCCACTTTTTTAAAACTGGGGTATAATAAACAACTTTCAATTTATAAGTACTAGTTAACTTATCATCTTTGTATTAATATAATGAACGACAGCAAGTCCATAGAAAAATAACGAGAGAAATCAATATATAAAGAGAACGAACTCCTAAAAGTGGTGTTAAATATTTTTTTGTTAAAAATATATAAAGCATTTGAAAAACAGTAAGAACAAACAACCTTATGACAAGTTATAAGTCAATAATTTTCACATGTACTCACTGGCAACACATTTTCATTGTTAAGGGCATTTTGTACACAAAACAGATCATGTTGTGTCTTTTCTTCAGCATACTGTGCCCAAAAATGTCCACAATCGACCACCTATAATTATAAAGAAATATTATTTATAACTAGATCAATAAATCTAAACTTAAAATATTTGCTGCATTTACTACTGGCAGCAGCCCTGAAAAAAAGTGTTAAGAAAAAAGATCTCAAATAATTATGAATGACTTGGCAAGACTTTGTTTTAACAAAGGAGTCCAACTTGAAAACAGGATGGTCAAGTATTTTCTGACATGCTCTATCTACATGTTTTATTTGCTATGAAATGGGTTATTTCTTCACAAGAAAATTGAGTAATTCAATTTTTTTATACTTTTAAAAGTGTTTCAATAACTGTTAGCATACTATGAATTCATTATCATTCTTGGGGTAGTGATTTTTTATGATTTCATAAGTATTAGTGAACCAATGTTCAAAAACATTTTTTATAGGCTTGTAAGAAAGACTTTGGCAAAATTTAAAAAAAAAAATTGTTACCCATGAAAATGAATGAATCCACAGTACACTACAATAAGAAAGCAAGAAGTACATCTGAACTAGATATAATGACTCATAAGGCTTTTTATGTTATAAAATTCAGTTTCAGTCAACAATCTATTATTCTAATTTCAATTAAACCCTTAAATTTGAGTCTCTGATCTGAAACTGAAAAAGAAAACACAAACGAATCAATGAACTGAGCTTTGACATGACTCACCTTACAGTTCAAAACTGAAATGGCTTCAACTGGGAACTATTTCAAGACAATGTATTTGATTTTTTCTAAATAATAAAAAATGAGAATTCGCTCATTTGAACTGCAACACTAACCATAACTGATGAATAAAAACTTCAATAACCTTCTGTAATGCAAGCCGACATAATTACCTCAGTAACATGGAGTACAACCATAGTAGTTTCTGCAGGTGGTGGCTCCCTCTGTAATTTCTGTTCTGAAAAACCCTGATCACCTACAGTAAATCTGAAATAAAGAAAAATACATAATTTATGCCCTGAGCACCCATATTGACCTGCGTCCATTCAAAATCGTAACACAATTAAATTCCCAAACTTACAATCAGTGGTAATGAATACAAACTTTACTTTTTAAGTAGTAATATTTTATTTTCTTCTTTACTTAAATAGGGAACAAAGTTAAACCTGTTATTCAATTTAAAAATACTGATCACAATGTAGTCTCATGAATGGATCAGACCTCTCCAGAGTATCTTATCATCTAAATAAAACACAGTTAATTCATATGGATTGATTGTTGTTTGCTTTAAGACCAGTGAAAATATTTCAAAAAATTTGAATAAAGAAAAAGTCAAACAGGTAGGTTTTGCAAAATGGGTTGACAGAATTTTACCTCACATTAGGTCAAAATTTGACAGAAATTAGTGGTTGTACATTTGGACAAATGGACAGACAGAAGTAAAACAGTACACTCCTCATTCAAATAATAAGTTTTTTAAAAGATTATATAAGATAAGTATTAGATATTGATCTGATATCCAGGTATTTCATATACTGTAAATCAACTTATATTTGGGGATACTTTGGGCTTGTTTTGTCCTTTCCAGACTACTTCACAGCAATTTAGTTTCACTATTTTCAAAGTTACTTGATGTTTACAAATATATGTAAGGGAAGAACTAATATTTGTGACGATTTATATTTGCATTATTTTTCTACCTGTGAAAGTCGCAAAAATAAATTAGTTCGTTTACAATATGATATAATTTTCCTAAATGATTATTCATACCTATTACTTCTGAGTCTTCCCTTGGCATTCTCTTGTTGCTTCCTTATTTCCTCCATTTTTTCACTTGCCTCCTCAGGAGAATACAATGTAATTTCTATCTTCTGGTTGAGTAGTCTGCAAAAGCAATATTAAATAGTCTGTTTGATTTACTTCTATAAGGGAAATAAATCTATACAATATCATAGCAGCAGTTTTCAGTGGAGTGCATCTTTCCAATATATTGATATAGAGTGTACACCTTACCATTGACCTGAACCTATTACATTTAGGACACGCCAAAATGATTTGTTCAGCTGGATGTAAATCATTTACTGTAAAGTGAGAAAAATTGTGAGGAGCTTCTTTTTGCTGATTTTGTTACCTTAATCGAACCGAGAAAATATTCCCTTTGGTAAATTTGACCTTTAAGGAAAAGCCTTATTAAGGACAAGAAAAGGTGAAAATAAAACCTTAAGAACATGTTTGGACCTAGTAATTGTAAAATTAAAACACTGTTAAAGTAAACCATTCAACAGATCATTCAGAAACTGTTGCCACTTATATTTAGTTGTACATTACCATAGAACCATAAAATGTTACATGAAATAATCATAATAGTAATACTATTACCAAAGTCATGGTAAAGCAAATTTAAGATTATGTATGGTTAGTTTAAAATTTGCACTAAATTTGAGGCTAAACATTGACCTTATTGCCCTTACTCCTTTTACAGGAATGTGTTACTATTTAACACTGTTGAGGTGCGAAAACACAGATGTTAACAAATTATATGAATTTCAGAGTAGCTTTTGTTAGATTAAATTTTGTATTTCATATGTGAACTTTGGTATACTGATCGATTATTGCCAACAAATTTATCCCACCTGTGCTTCACAGAAAGATAAACACCAGGATGAACTGTCTGTCTGTTTTCCTGCTTTCTTGGGAATTTTATGTATGCTCTGAAATACATAAAAAAATCACAATCAAACAAAATTATACATAAGCCTCAATATCAGATATTCCAATGCAATGCTTATATCAGGATCTATAAAACAAAAAAGCTGTTGTATGCTGACAAAGGTATAAAATGATTACTATAAATGTATCACAACATATTTAGAGATTTATAGATTTTAATCAAATTGAGCTTAGTAATGTCTTCCATTTATTTGAACAAATCATATTCAAATTCCTGTTTACTACATCTATATGTGGCTATATGCATAAACTGTTTCAGTAAAACTTAACAGTTCAGGGCAACCACAAATACTTTTTTTATAGATATGGTTTAAAAGTTCATACTGATCATGTCATGGTCAATTTAGCATACAAGGTTAAGCTGTATGGAAACTTAATATCAGTTGCCTGACAGCATCAATATGTCAAAAACTTAATATTTTACCTTGTTTCCTCAAAATAAGCAGTAGGATGAGGAGAAATAGATCTAAACTGATCTTCCAAAGCTTGTTTGTAGAGACTACCCTGGTTAGCTGGCAAACCTTTTACCTGTAGATAAACAAATGTTTTCTAAAGATCTGAACTAATTGACAAAGGCTTATTTACTCCCTGGTTAGCCAACAATACATTAATACATAATATATAAAATATACTTTTGCAATTGTGAATAATACATAAATGAACAAAAATGTATATAATATCCATTATTTTATTACTTATAAGTCCTTAAGATGATTTCAGATGATTTAGCTATATTTTCTGGATCCTTCTGGTTCACAATTCACATTTATTCAACATTTCAAGTATGTTAATCAATGAACCTTGACTGGAGGGGCTAGGCCAAATAATCAACATGGAATTAAGATGTGCTAATGCTTAAACAAATAAATACCAAATATAATTGATCCATAAGTGATTCCTCTTAAACTAAGTCTTGCCTCCATGACTTTTGAGACAAAACAGAATCTATATATTTATTTTTTTTTTAACTTAGTCTGCAAGAATGGTGCAATTTCTGTTATGTTGTAATACACAAACATAAGCATTACCATGACTGTTTCCAATGGATCATGACCAGACATCATTCGAACAGCATCCTCTTCATCTATTTCTCCTTTCAAGAAATAATTGGGATAAAAAGCTCCACACATGACCAGCTATAAAACAAAAAGATATTTGTCACAACAAATAACACATTGATTGTGGACAATTTGGTTCTTGAGATATGATTTGCAAACTTGTTCATCGTTAAAAGCCATTGGATGACGCACAGAGGTCTGTTTTAGTAATTCTAATGTGAATTGTCTTCTCCTCACATTCACATTAGATTATCAAAAAAAGTATCTATGACACATTATTTCTAATAAAAAAAAAAAGTAAGTGCAAGTGCAAACTATCTGCAAGGTGAAGAAGATGTTGTCTTTAATTGTCCATTTTGATCTTTTACAAGTTTTCAGTAGTGGTTGGTAAAATTCACAAGCTTAGCTCCCCTTTTTTTTTAATTGCTGAACATAATCTATTGTCATGACACTTGACTTCATAATAAAAACTAAATATTCAAAGAAAAGGGCTTTTTCAATCCACTTTCTTTGATGAATATTGATAACCAGAAAACAATAGTACCTTCAACAATAGTCTCTCCTGATCTGGTTTGTACTTCTTCTTATAGTTAGGAGTTGTCCTGTGTTTCTGTATGTTGAAATTATTCAGCCTCATTTCAAGATCCTTTATTAACTCCCTTGTCTGTAAGTTAAATACAAAGTTGATTTAGAATTCATTAATTAGTGCTTGAGTAAAGTTACAAATATTCAAGTATAGGCTAAGAATCAATAATTAAACTCATAATGTGTGGCAGCCTGGTTACATGCACAATTAACATGATGATTTAATATTTTTAAGATTTGAAAAAGAATATGCTTCATAATAAATGACTAGTATTTTTTCAACCGAATATGTCCTTTAAATATGCATCAGGAATTCAGAATGGTGGCATTCTTTTTGAAAATCAATTAACATTGAATTATTCTCTTTAGAACTGTAAATTTGCAGAATAGTATGCTGTTAAGCTAAAAGAAACAAATATTTTTGTTTCTTAACTCACAACTTTCCCTAAATTCTATTGCCTACCCTAAAATATTTTATGGACACTCTTGTTTAAGCACTATTAAAGTCCAGACAATTTGGTTAAGTGCTGTTAAGTGTTCAAAACATTTCCCTATATATTGTATGAAAAAATATTCTTCAAAATTACAATATTTTACATACCTACTCAATGAACTGTTCAGATAAAATATGTATATGAACATGGGAGTAAATTTGGAATCTAAAAAACCTTGATATCTGCTTATTGAGTATGCTTACAGTCTGAAATCTTGTCATTAATTATCTTTCACTTTGAAAGATTTGAACCTATTCCTATCCACCAAATGGACTTTTCATTGCCATAATGATAATCATATTATCATTTATTCTAAGCAATATCTATATACTTCATTTTCAGTGACATATCTTTAGGTTAATAGTCATATACTTAGCAAGTAGTCTCACCTCTCTCAGACGTCTGACTTGTAAGTAATGCATTTTACCCCATTTAACTTCATTCTGCCCAGATCTAAATCCATTCATGTTGGTTAGTCTTTCCCATTCCTGTTTTATAAATTATTACTGTGAAAACATGTGTGTAATGTGGATAGGATAAAACTATTGAGAAAAGTCTATAAACATAATTTTTTTTCCAAATTACACTGAAATAAACATTAAATAGCATGAATTCTAAATATGTCCAGTAGTTACTCATAGTATAAAAAAATTGCTAACAAACTAGGGACAAAGCTTTTATTTCTACAAACTTAATTATCAACTTTTTGTTTTATCTAACAGCAAATTGTTTTTTATTGTCCAAGATTAGAGATTCAATTAAGATTAAATTTGCAGATGTGATAATTTACTACTTTAACTTTACTGCAAAATTAGCAAAAAATAACCTCCTCACAAAAATTTGCAACTTTTTACAATACTTTAAAAGAATTTACCACATCTGAATGTGAACATACCTGGTAAGCATTGAGTATTGTAAGCTGATCACTGAGTGAACCATGGGACCAATCTAGTTTGTGCCTGAAAAAAAATCTTTAATTAGGCATCACTACTTTGAAAATCAGAAAAATGTGGAGATCAAAATATACCAAACAGCAAACTAACAACAAAAACAAATAAAATATGCACACATTATTCTATTATTAAAAACTAATCAAACATTATGTTTGTCAAGAAAAAAAGTAAAACTGCAAAAGGATACATGTATTATATTCAAACTATATAAAAACACACTTTGAACATGTTGCAAGTTTTTTAAAGTTTACATAATAAACTATTTTCTGACTGATTGATAAGGCTGCAGTTCATGAAAGAGAGATACTTGGTATTCAATCATTTTAATTGATATCATTACTGAATTGAGAACTTACTTGAAGGAATTCAGATGTTCCCTGAATGGCTTGGAAAACAAAGACTTTAGAGACAGAGCTGCACCTACAAAACAATAACAAATACTGCTGTGACTGATTATAAAATGATTGTTAATGTATACTGAATACGCAGTTGCTTGCGATGTTGCGCATATTTAACACAAACTTGCTACATTGAAGAAAAATTTTATTCTTCGTGTGTATTATAGAAATTCACAGTATGACTGCCTGGCAGATCTGAAAATTCCTAACTCAGTACAATTCAACCAAATAATAAAACAAATACAAAAGCTAAAAGATATGTTACAAAGTCACAGACGAATAAACTGACCTATGGACCAATGAGGTGATTGCAGTATACCACCTACTCTGTGAGATGTGGCATAATTATGCTGAAAATAACAAGTGAAACTGCGAGCTACTGCTCACTGATGATACCCCCGCCCAAATATTTTTGTAAACAGGAAGATGTTGAGTGATGAATCTGAAAACGCATCACACGGTATAGCTGACTTATATAAACCCTGAAACCAAATTTCAGAAATCCTTATGATGTAGTTCCTGAGAAAGATGCGACGAAAAATATTCATGGGACAGATGGACGAACGGACAGACAGAGGTAAAACAGTATACCCCCACTTTTTTAAAGCGGGGGTATAATAAAATTCTAATTACAGATCTCTGCAGTTCATTTCTTGTATAACTTTAAGCTATCAGCATATTTACCTCTGCAATGCACTGTATGTTACTGAACTTCTTATTTTGAATCAAGTTTACAATATTACATGCAACGATGCAAGCAAAGAAACTCTAAATCTATAAACTTACCAATGATCAAGCATTCTTCCAGTAGTCCAAACACATGACCTAACATCAAGAGTTTACCAATTCGTATGTCAACAGGAAGTTCTGCTAAGACACGTCCTACAAATGTCAGCTGGCCATCATATGGATTTTTAACACCTGTAGATGGAGCAGATAATGCACCAACCTAAATACAGATTAAATTCATATATCTATAAATATTTAACACAGGTCTGTGTGTAAAAATAATCATATCTCGATGAATTTCATTTGATAGTGTGAAAGGGACAACGAAATTTCAAAAAATCTAATCCAATTAATTGTGATTATGAAGGTCCCTTTCCACTGGCCATGAATTATTTGTTAAATTCTGCTCAATTTTTTTTTTATCAAACTAGAAATCTTATCCATATTCTTGGGTATATATATCTGTCTTTGTTTATTAACAGCTTTGACTTTTTTTAAACTTATGGATCTCAAAGGTCCTGACAAGATTTATCTCTAAACTATAGAAGGATTCTTAAATCTTTATCTATTTATTTTTGTAGAAATTCTTCAGGTAATTCAAAACTACTTGCCTCTTTCAATAGAAGTATGGTTTTCTCAATGTCATTAAGGTTTGGTGGTGTCAGAGCTAATGCCAATATAGCCTTGGGCTGACCAAGATCCAACAGCTTCACTTGTAATATCAACTGCTCCAATGGACATCTCTAAAATTAAAGAAAACAATACTAAGTCAAATTGGGTATAGAACAATATATTTTGTTTAAACCTCTGTGGGCACAATAAAAAGTTGTTTTCAGTAAATGTTTTTAAAAGTCTGCTCAAGTTAGTTGTTTTTTGTGCTTATATATTTGTACTGATATCATGATCAGTGAAACTCCTTTTTAACTTATTTTTACAATTTGTTTTATTGCTGTACTGTTATACCACTGTTCCAGGCTAGGGAAGGATTGAGCCGTCACAAACATATTTAACTTCACCACATTCTATGTGCCTGTCCAAAACAAGGAGCTTGAAATCCAGTGGTTGTCACCAGTTGCTGTCTGCCATAAATGTTTTTTGTTTATTGTTTTTAGCATAAATCAGGCCATTGGTTTTCTCTTTTGAAATTGTTTCACATTTGCCATCCTCTTGCCTTTACAGCTCTTTTCATAATGCTAGCAAGGCAAAGGTTTGTTTGGCTTGTTTGCTTTGTTTGTATCAATGTTTGCTCAAGCATTGTAATTAAGATTGACATCTGAAAACAACATAAAAAGGTGGATTTAAACTTGCATACATTATATTTAAATTTGATTGGACATTATCAAATAATCAAATTTACCTTTACACAGGTTTAACTCCGCCTACTTATATTGTCTGCAGATGTCAATCGTAATTACAATGCTTGAGCAAACATTGATACAAACAAAGCAAACAAGCCAAACAAACATTTGTCTTGCTAGCATTATGAAAAGAGCTGTAAAGGCATACTATACTGTAGTTGTTTATATCATTGGTCTCTGGTGGATAAGTCTCAGTGGAAATCATACCACATCTCCTTATGTCCAGTTACAAATATTTCAGGCATTTATAAAATAATCCTTATCAATACGTATAACTCTTGCTCAAAACTAAGCACTGATTCTGTATAATGTTGTTGGTGGCTTAATGCCTTGTTTTTATTCAACTCTTATCAATGTGAAGATCCATATCACTTTTAAAAATTCATGGTCATATAACAAAAATGCCCTGGTTATTATTTTTTAGTACCTGCATCTCTGGTATTCCATAATCAGGTATGTAAGTCTCCCAAAAGAATCTTGTTATCATTCTATATACTCTACCATCTGACACTCGACCAGCTCTTCCTGAAAATGATATTTAAGTCTGAGTGCCAATAGAAACACACATCAGTTTAATCCAGGCCCACTACTTAAAAAATGTTTGGTTTTTCAGTTCTGAATCTTGTGACAAATCTTTGATTGGGGTCCATAGATAAAACTCACTAATTTTCATCCAGTGTAATCAACTGGACCAAATGCAAAAGCTGATTGTTAAACTGCATTATGTTTTGATAAAAATTTATACAAGTGGTTCATTATGGTTAAAATTTATCACCCAATGTGAAATTTTCAATTTTTTGGCTATAAATATGGAACTTGTAAACACAAGTCTCAAAAAGCTTTGAAAACTGCTAAACTGTAAACCAACTTATTTTCATGTATACTTTATTTTGTGTTTAGCCCTTTCTAGACCACTTCACAGCAATTTTATTTCATGATTTTCAAATTAAATTAATGTAGTTAAATAAGGAAAGATCTGTTTTAAATATTCACTATGATTTCTACTTGCATAATTTTTCTACTCAAGTCTCATGAAAATAAAACACTCGCGAAAATTAGTTGGTTCACAGTGTCTGTTGGTTTCAATTTTCATTAAATTAAAAATACTTGCTTACACTTTACTGTAACCGACTGTGTTTACTCTTTTAATATAAAGAATTTATCATTATTTAGTATTCTATATAACGGAAAACTTAATGATTTAAAAAAATATGCTTAGTCCTAATGGTAACACTTTTGTAAATGGTCAACCAACTGGTGATGGATGCTGTGAAATCTCCTTATGGATGACCAAATATTGCCCTGAGTAGATTGACACATATTCAACTTGAAGTTCTTTTGATAGACTTGTGACCCATTTACCTTTTCTCTGGGTACAGTTAGCTCTAGAAGCCCATTCCAATTGTAGACTGGTGTAGTTTGTGTCTGGATCACTTACTAAGCTCTTTGTTAGACAAAAGTCAATCACTGAAAAACATGTAAAACTGCTGTTCAAATGACAAGCTAATATAATATATCATACATGTATTTAATTTTCCAAAGAACTACACTGTAAATCTTTAGAAATTTATATACTGTTGCCAGGTTAACAAAACATTTTGCTTTCACTTTCACAAACTGATATGGCTTTACAGCTGAAAGCAACTTTCAATATTATTTTGTGAAAAAGACTACCCCAAATATTATCATATATTAATGTTATCCTCACCTTTCTACCTTCTGGGCATTTAACCTTCATATTGGTAATGTAACTATGTTATGTATGTTAGACAAAAAAATATCATATTCCTTTAAATTTTATCATGTGATCTATATCTATAATTTTCAATGGCTACTTACCATATTTAATATCAGGAACTGTGATGGAACTTTCTGCAATGTTGGTAGATAAAATAATCTAAAATGTAAAACATAATAAACAATTATCTCAGTTATGTATTTGCACAAAATATATTTTACCATGAAATTGGTACAGAATATTTGATATGGTTACTAATCATTTTATTATTTAATAATACAAAAGCTTAAAATGACCATGTGACTGCTATAACGAACAGAATCGATACACAATTCTACATGAACTTGGAATCCCACTGGCGATTTCCTGTCTAAAAACTTTGTTAAAAGCATAAAATTGATGTATCTCAAAAGGAAGGAGGGTATCTATATATGAATCTTACTTGTTGCATCAAAGAGAAAAAAAATCTTCAATAAAAAGTAAGAACAAATAAATGGGGAATGTGTCCATGGGCCACAGATGATGCCCCCGCTTGCATATCATATAAAGTTATAAAGGGACATAACTGAAGAACGGTAAAAGTGACGCTACCGAAATTTGTACTTGATCTGAGTATTGTGTACAAGTTTCATAACATTTGGTTGAGGCAAACTTAAGTTAGAGAACAGAAACGAAAAATTCAGCAATTTTTCCATTTGTAAAGGGGCATAACTCTAGAACAGTAAGAATGATGCCACCAATATTTAAACTTGATCTATATTTTTTGGTAATAAGCATTGTGTATTAGTTTCATAACATTTGGTTCAGGTAAACTTAAGTTGGAGAACAGAAACGAAAAATTCAGCAATTTTTCCATTTGTAAACGGGCATAACTCTGGAACTGTTAAAGTGACACCACCAAAATTCAAACTTGATCTGTATTATGTGGTAATAAGCATTGTGTATAAGTATCATAACATTTAGTTGAGGCAAACTTAAGTAAGAGAACGGAAACCAACTTTGGGGCATATGGACGGACGTACAGACAGACAAGGGTAAAACTTAATTCCCCCTCCACTACCGCAGGGGCATAAAAAACCAAGCCAAAGAATGACAGACAACACTATGGACAATGAGAAAAAGACAAAGCAAGGAACAGACACCAAAACACTATATAGAAACTAAAGATTGGGCAGAATTAATTCCCAAAACACTGGGGTGAACTAATTTTAAGTATAAAATTGAGTACAATAATAAGTATTTATTCATCTTTGATAATATAACTTACACAAAAAATGTGTGTACCCCATTTCTTTTGTGACTACTGATAATGAGAATCAGTTGCATAAAGACATTTATAATATTAGCCACAACCAATGAAAATGGATTACAAAAAATCTACTTAATTCTTTCAATCTAAATTATCTTTGATCATATTTCATTAATTCAATGTAATTAACTCCAGCATGACACAATAAAATTTGCAAAACATCAATCAACCAGAAGGACTAGAAACTTTTTGGTATTTTTTTTATAATAAAATGTTCTAATCCCTTTTATAATATATTAATTCCTACAATTATTTTCTTCGACAACATCTTTTTACCTTTCTTTCACCTTCTTCTGGCATTCTGAAAACTCTAGACTGTTCCTCTAAAGTTATGGAGGAATGTAGAGGGTATATGACAAGACTGAAAATACAAAACTAATATTATTTATGTGTGATTTGTATAATTGCTATAGAACTCTATTTCAATATATATGCAAATAAAAGTGACACCACCAAAATTCAAACTTGATCTGTATTTTGTGGTAATAAGCATTGTGTATAAGTTTCATAACATTTGGTTGAGGCTAACTTAAGTTAGAGAACAGAAACGAAAAAATTCAGCGATTTTTCCATTTGAAAACGGGCATAACTCTAGAACGGTAAAAGTGACACCACCAAAATTCAAACTTGATCTGTATATTGTGGTAGTAAGCATTGTGTATAAGTTTCATAACAATTGGTTAAGGCAAACTAAAGTTAGAGAACAGAAACGAAAAATTCAGCAATTTTTCCATTTGTAAAGGGGCATAACTCTAGAACAGTTAAAGTGACGCCACCAAAATTCAAACTTGATCTGTGTTTTGTGGTAATGAGCATTGTGTATAAGTTTCATAAAATTTGGTTGAGGCAAACTTAAGTTAGAGAACGGAAACCAACTTTGGGGCGTACGGACGGACAAGGGTAAAACTTAATGCCCCTCCGCTATGGCGGGGGCACAAAAAGGCTGATAAGGAATAAGAAAACTAATTAAGCCATAACTTGTGTAATCGAATCTTCTTTTACTGCAAGTTTATACTAAAGATACTATACTGACAGGTTTATGGAAAGTGTGAATAATTCAGACATAGGCAACATTGTATAGTCCACTTCTTATATTCGATTCGTCCAACTCAATTTTCAAAAATCCTTTCGGCAAAAACAAATATGAAGAAGATATCAGGACAGAAAATTGAGGATAACTAGATGGTATGTTAAACCTTTAAAATTTTGATTGCATGGAGAACAGAAATATATGATTTGTTTAGACAGTCTCTATGCTATTTTCATTTTGTCTTAATGGAATACAGGCATAGATGTTTGAGTACCCAACTGAAATCACAGAACTAAAAATCCATTTTTCACAGATATATTTTCTAAAATGTAAGCTAAGTTATATAAATATCTTTATACATTAATCGAGGTAGATGAACTTACTTATGAATATCTTCGACCTGTTTAAGTAGTTTCTGCATATTTTCAATTTCAGCATAACCTGTGATAAATTATATTACAAAAAATGTAAGTGAATGGACTTATAGCTACTAAACTTAAGAGATGTAAAATGTTCTATTTTATATGCAATTTTTATGATATTCAAAAACACTTGATATATTGTAATTATCAACTTTACGAACACTAATATATATTGTAAATCTAAAAATCCTTCATGAATTAACATTATGAGCATAGCTATTGTTTCCAGTAACAGAATTCTACATACCTGCCAACTTTTCTAAATCTCCATGGGGAATTTTAAGTGCAAGAGGACCCAATGCTCCTCTTTTATTATCATATTGTTTGAATGAGTATGTATGTGCTTAAATACCCTTTTAACTCATTTGAATGCCTGTTTTGAGGTGCTCAGTTTATGTGACAAAGAATTTAAAAATTCATGTCAATACCTCTCATGGGGGAGATCCCCCTTAAATCGTGACAGTTGGCAGATCTGCATTCTAGTACTTTATATTTATGTACTTCACCTATCTAATTATGATAAACTTTACAAAAAATATCAATCCATTTTCTTTTTATGATGTAATACCACAGGACTTCACTTCTATACAAGTAATATATTAAAGCTTTTTTAATAATTTTTTGCACCATGAAATTGATAGGTTTTATTTAATTTTTATTAAAATTTCAAATTCACTGTCTCAGAGTATTTTTAAAAAAGTCTAGAAAGAACTATATTGTGAAACAAAAAGTAAGGGAGTATTTTTTTTCTTCAGAAAAATCGTCAGACTTCTATGCAATCATATATTCCAATATATATACCACATTATCGGTCGTCCCACTGTCTATATCACTCTGCACAACTCTTAATAAAATTGCATATCATGCCTTACTGACATCAAATACGTTGACCTGGCCTTAATAACTTTGACCCGGACATATCACGGACGTCATACTATATGAACCAACGTTGATAATTTTGACTCGAACTCATCAAGTCATCTTCCGGTTTGCTGGTGAAACATAGAAAACACTAGTTTCTATCATGCAAAATACGCAAATACAACCTGATAAATCAATTATCTGGTTGGTTGTATATTTATATTGTAAAATATCAGCTGCTTGACACAATATGAAGCCTTTTTGAACTCGTTCGCTACGCTCACTAGACAAAAAGCTTCATATTGTGACTCACAGCTGATATTTTACGATATCAATTGGCAGACAACCTGATAATCGGTACTTATTATCCTATTAAATTCCACTTACCAGGTAAGAACACTAAAACTGTACCTCTGTATGGAGCAAACTTATTTCCTTTAATTATTCTAAAAGGAAAACATAAAAAAATATTAAAGTATGAAAAACTTTGCTATTCAATAGAAAATAACAATTAATATTAAATAAATGCAAGATTTTTTTGCATGAAAATTTATATATTATACAGGGAAATATGCTTGTTTAAGACTATTCTACTCTTATATAATAAAGGCTCAATAAAGAAAATACCATCATATTTCCTATTTTCAAAACAGTCACATACAAAATTCGTAAGGGTTCCGCGGAACCCAGTGTCTCGCCTACTTTTGCTGTTAATCGCAGGCTCAACAAAAATGAGGAAAAAAAATAATAAAAATATTCCTCTCTATACTATCTTTTGATTGTAAGTAGCTTCTGTCCAAGTTTGGTAAAAATCCAGGATAGTTTATGAATCTAATAAATGTTTTAAAAACTTAAACTGCAGACTGTATGTAATGTTAACTGGAAGAAAAACTAAGTCCATTTATAAGTAAAATACGGAAAAAATGGAACAAAATTTTAACAAAATTTCCTTCTAGATACTAGCTTTTAACTTAAACAATCTTCTGTCCAAGTTTGGTACAAATCCAAGATATTTTAAGAAAGTTGTTAAAATTTTAAAAACTTTAACCACAGAGTGAATGTAATGTTAACTGGCAGAAAAACTAAGTCCATTTATAAGTAAAATACGGAAAAAACTGAACAAAATTTTAACAAAATTTCCTTCTAGATACTAGCTTTTAACTTAAACAATCTTCTGTCTAAGTTTGGTACAAATCCAAGATAGTTTAAGAAAGTTGTTAAAATTTTAAAAACTTTAACCACAGAGTGAATGTAATGTTTCCTGGCAGAAAAACTAAGTCCATTTACAAGTAAAATACGGAAAAAATGGAATTTTTTTTTTACAAAATTTACTTTTGAATATTATCTTATGATCATAAACAAGCTTCTGTCCAAGTTTGGTAGAAATCTAGGATAGTTTAAGAAAGTTACTAAAATTTCAAAAACTTTAACCACAGAGTGAATATTTGTGGACAACGCCGCCGCTGCCGACGGAATGTAGGATCGCTATGTCTCGCTTTTTCGACAAAAGTTGAAGGCTCGATAAAAAACCAAGAAAATATGTATCAATAGAACATTGCAGTTTTACATTTCAGTTTTCAGTAAAGAGACATGTTGACCGCTAAATCAGAAATGACCTTATGTGCCTGTCCCAAGTCCAGAGCCTGTAGTTCAGTGGTTGTCATTGGTTCACATCTGTCATATTTGTTTTTCGTATAATGTTTTGTTATAAATTAGGCCATTAGTTTTCTCAATTGAATAGTTTCATATTTTTCATTTTGGGGCCTGTTATAGGTGTCTATACAGTATGGGTTTTTCTCATTGTTGAAGGCCGTATGGTTGTCTTATAATTGCTTACATCCACTTTATTTGAACTTTGGTGGATAGTTGTCTCATTGGCAATCATACTACTTCTCCTTATTTTTATACTGTAATCACAAACTCAAATAGATGTTTCATTTTAAATATGTATCTTATATCAGTTGTCATGCATAAAGTCATCAAAAACCTACCCCTAAAACTTTTGACCTACCCTTGTTTTTTGATATCCAGATTATCAAACTCCTGTATAAGTCTGCAAGCCAGAATGTAGGCCTGCTCTGATATTTCTGGTCTTGTTTCATCTAATGGGGGTATCTAAGATAAAACATTGAATGATAAATCATAATGAACATATGTAAAGCGATAGAGAAGCTTACAATGTTTAATGACTGTCCTCTATGCACGAGCTACAAGAAAGGTAAATACAAATTTCAAAACATATTAAAAATGCTTGTATAACATAGTCTTCTTGCACCATTTTGATGTATGCTGGTCATTCTTCTTCATGAATTTTTAATTCTAAAAATCTTCTCTTATACTCTGCATGTTCTGCCTTAGATGTCTTTTAACTAAAACACTAACAAAAACTAAAGTCTGAGTTTTTTGTTTAAATTCTTAACATAGTTTTTTTGTTTTTTATTCTGAGAAATCCTCATCTAGTTTTGATGGTGTATAATAGCAATTGTAGAAAAAGGGGTGTAACAATTATAGGAAAGAGCCAATTAATATACATATACCCTCTCATTGAGCCTCATCTGTGTTAGGTATAACGATCCCTTATTACATATTTTTTTGTTTGTGGGAATTAAAGTTAAACCTACCTCTCCAAGCTGAGTAAGATCATCAGCGTAATATTCTGATACATTGTATGCCTTTCCTTCTACACAGACAACAGGTGCTGGTTCTAACCTATCTCTAATAGGTACTGCAAAGTACTGGCCAAACATGTCAGAGTCAAATGTAGCAGACATCATCACAACCTTGACATGACGAGAATTTGACCGCAGTAACTTTCTGACAATCAACAATGAGAAGTCTGTTTCTTGATCTCGCTCGTGAACCTGAAAGAAGAACGGAAAATTACAGAAATTTATACTAAGTTAACAGAATGTCAAAGATATCTATCAATTTGATTATATATAACATTACAATGACATAATTTGATTCTGTCATTTATTTTCTAACTCTTTCATGTATGGATGACGTTCACATTTGTGAATTTTCCAGCACATTTCCTTTGTCACAATGCTGATGTTATTACATCACAGATAAAATCTGTTGTTTAATATCCATTCATTAAAAGATTTTGAAATTGATCTAATACTTTTCCAAACACCAATACTTAAGATGGAAATCTTTCATCTTTCATTTCATTGTCTTAAATTTCAAATTGTTATATTTATTTTATTAAAACCTGCAAGCTTACCTCATCCAGTATGACATGTGTAAACTGTAGCATATTCTTTGTTTTGATAAGTTTACGTAGAAGAACTCCAGTTGTCACATACAGTAAACGTGTATCTTCATTAGCAGTCCTGTCCATACCAACCTATAATAACAGTTAAGAAATAGTTTTTACAACTTACACCAGGCCTATATCTATTGTTAAAGATAGGATATCGCATATAAGTCCATAAAAATAGACCTGAAATAGAAGAAAAATGTGTCATGGGACACTTGTAAATATATGGCAAGTTCAGCGGTTTTTCAATTCATAAAGGGACATGGCTTGAGAACAGTGAAAATGACGCCACCCAAATTTAAACTTGATCTGTTTTTGGTAGTGATTAGCAAATTTCATAACATTTGGTTGAGGCAAAGAAATGTAAGAGTGGAAACCGCAAATTCTGACAGCAATTTGTCCATTCATAAAGGAACATTACTCAAGAACGGTGAAAGTTACGTCACCTAAATTTGAACTTAATCTGTGTTTGGTGGTAATAAGCATTGTGTAAAAGTTTCAGAACATTTGGTTGCGGCAAATTTAAGTTAAAGTACAGAAACAACAAATTCAGCAATTTTTCCATTTATTAAGGGACATAACTCAAGAACAGTAAAAGTAGTAACACCATCCAAACATTTTTTCTTTGATATTGCACAGCTAAATAATTAATATATCATCAAATGTTTTCTCTTTTTCAATTATAAATTATAATATGCAGTGGCAGATCCAAGGGGGGGTTTCCAGGGGTTGGAACACCCCCCTTTTTATTTGACGATCAATGCTTTTGAATTGGGACATATGGTTGGAACCCCCCCTTTTGAAAAAAGACTGGATCCGCCCCTGATATGTATTACATAAGTAAGCTGCTTCAAATAATAGCCAAGTTCTACATACTTGATAACCACATATGGTTCCAACATCCCAGTTCCTTTCACTACAAACTCTTCTGGCAATACTCATAGCAGCTATTCTACGAGGCTGGGTCACTATAATGTTACAGTATTTCCCCATGCTAGCATAGTGGTCCAGTATATACTGTGGGACCTGAGTTGTCTTTCCTGATCCTGTAGACCCCTGAATAACTGTCACTTGGTTACTCTCAATTGTGGCCAACACCTATAACCATAGAAAATTTAATCAGATAAAACAAGTTCTGGTAACCTAAAAATGGATCATTATATCATACAGTTCTGTTTTTTTTACACTGTGTTATGAGCAAGTTTATACTAACTCATTACCTTGGATTTAACATTTTTATTCTACACCTTATCAAGGATAATATAAGTGACTGATGTTAACCTAGTTTATATTTTGTGTAACTAGCTCAATTATTTTCAGTAATATAGTTGGACTAATCTGGTTACTGCATTGTGTATGAATAGAAGTAACTTCTGATTATTAGTAAACAAATCTGCTTGAAGTTAACAGAATAACAAAAGTGTATATGTCAGCTTCTGCAGAACGATGTATAAACTACAAAACGTAATCAGTTATTCGTTTTGTTTTGGTGTTTCATACTGACCCATCTGTTTTGTTTTAGCATCAGATCCTTCATACATTAATGTGATGGATATGTTAAACATTATTTTACTTCAGGATGAAACTGTTTTACTTTCAAAGTCGTATTCTAATGATATCTATTAAGTACATTCTCACTGTATCTATTTTTGATATACAGGTGCTATTTGAACTTTCGGTTAAAACACACAAGTTGCTCAATTGAATTTTTTGTGTGAATTTGATTAATTTTAACACTTGTGAAGTTTTCTAGAAACATTTAAAAGCATTTTTAAATCCTTATTGATGATGGCAAACAGGTTTTTCCATGAAAATACAGCAAACAATCACACACTATTTGAAATTACTGGAGTTTCATTAGATGTTTTCGACCAGTAACAAATCTTTTTGTTTCCTGATTTTTTGTGGCCAGAAAGGAAGGGGAGGGGGGTGCAGACAATGTGCCAATGCGAACTATACAAGGCCAATTACAGTCACCATATCCTACTTACCGGGTCTTAGTTTTGCAAACTGGGTAATTAATGATTAACAGTAACAATATCCTTCTTACCTGATCTCAGTTTTGCATACTGGGTAATTAAAGATTAACAGTTACCATATCCTACTTATCTGGTCTCAGTTTTGCATACTGGGTAATTAAAGATTAACAGTAACTATATCCTTCTTACCTGATCTCAGTTTTGCATACTGGGTAATTAAAGATTAACAGTTACCATATCCTACTTATCTGGTCTCAGTTTTGCATACTGGGTAATTAGAGATTAACAGTTACCATATCCTACTTATCTGGTCTCAGTTTTGCATACTGGAGACAATGTGCCAATGCGAACTATACAAGGCCAATTACAGTCACCATATCCTACTTACCGGGTCTTAGTTTTGTATACTGGGTAATTAAAGATTAACAGTAACTATATCCTTCTTACCTGATCTCAGTTTTGCATACTGGGTAATTAAAGATTAACAGTTACCATATCCTACTTATCTGGTCTCAGTTTTGCATACTGGGTAATTAGAGATTAACAGTAACCATATCTTACTTATCTGGTCTCAGTTTTGCATGCTGGGTAATTTAAGATTAACAGTAATCATATCTTACTATCTGGTCTCAGTTTTGCATGCTGGGTAATTAAAGATTAACAGTAACCATGTCCTTTACCTGGTCCCTGTACTGTGTAATGGGTAACTTCTGATCATATCTATGGTCAAAGTTGTAGCTGTTATAGACATCTGTAGCATTTTCTGGAACTAAATCATCAGGGACTGCAACAGATCCTGATACTATGGACTCCAGGTCAAGATGCTCCATTTTACCACCAAGTCCAACAAAATCATTATTGGTCTACAATAAAAAGTTAAAGACATACATTAAATATAAAAACAAGAGTCTCTGAAGAGCCTGAATCGCTCACCTGTAATTTTTTGCTTAAATCTTTCATCAATGATTATTTTTGCTTTTCAATATATATTAATGAATGGCTTAAAACTTCCATTGAAATGTTCTTTGTACCTGTCATATTTTCTTCAAAATCAAAGAAATGCATTTTACCCCTATGTTTCATTTTAGCCATAGTGGCTATGTTTCTTGACGTACAAGAAAATAAAATACAAAATTTATATTAGATACTCTGAAACTCAAATTGATTCAGCAGTTTCAAAGGAGAAGATTTTTTAAAGTAAGTAAACTAAATGAACAAATTGTGAAAAATTGATTTTAAAGGGCAATAACTCCTTAAGGGGACAATTGACAATTTTTGATATCGAACTTATTTGTAGATCTTACTTTGCTGAACATTTTTGCTGTTCACAGTTTATCTTTATCATTAATAATATTCAAGATAATAACCAAAATCTGCAAAATTTCCTTAAAAGTACCAATTAAGTGGCAGCAATCCAACAATGGGTTGTTAAGATTCATCTGAAAATTTCAGGGCTGACAGAGCTTGGCCTAATATACATGTTTACCTCTCATCAGATTAGCTCTAAATGCTTTGGTTTTTGAGATATAAGCCAAAATTGCATTTTACCCCTACGTTCTATTTTTAGCCCTGGTGGCCATGTTTTTTTACGAAACAGAAAATAAAACACACACTTTATTCTAGATACCCTTAGAATCATTCAGCTCAAGTTTATTTGGAATTGGTTCAATAGTTTCAGAGGAGAAGATGTTTGGAATAGTTTACACCAGACGGACGACGACGGACAATGACGACAACGGACGCCAAGTGATGGCAAAAGCTCACCGTTCCTTTGGAACGGTGAGCTAAAAATCAGTTAAAAGAAATATAACATGTAGAAATGAAGGGTATGCATTATCAAGACAATTATCCCATGAAACAAAAAAATAACAGACAATTACAGGAGGCCGTATGGTCTACAATAGACAGCTTTCTTACAAAATGTCAAACTCTTAAAATGGGAAAAAGTTAAGAAAAATTGTATACAATTCCTTTGCTTATTGTGTGTTTTTTTTTGGTGTGCATGTTCTGATTTTATGTCATGGATGGATACCCCATATCCTTTGTTTTTCTATTTAACTACACAGACACTATCTAAGATCTGGAATCAAAGTCAAATTCCCTTTAGGGCAAAATCATTGAAGATATGACCAAAGACAGCCAATGTCAAGATTAAGACAGGCATATTGTAACGAAATGTGGGTCCCCTGAAATAGAACTTGTTTCCCCTAAAATTGTGTGATGACGTTGTTTAAATCTTACCGATAATTGACTTTTCTTATTATATATTTCTTGTATAACTATGTTTAAACATTGATAACTCTAAAACTTTTTATCATTCTTGCCTATGTTTTTACATAGGAACACCTGTGCATTGTGTACTTAAAATGACGTACAATGACGTCATTACCTATTTTGGTAATCACCAGTTCCGGTTTTGGTAATTTAGGTATTTTCCGAAATGGTAAATGGTAAACCAAATCGGTAAATTGGTTTACCTAAGTATAAATACGGCGGAGAATACAGATAAGTCTTCAGCACGATTTTACCCTGGGCAAGTAACACACGTTAATTCCATATTATTTTGATATACGTAAAGATACCATGTACCAGACCAAGTAGTAACCAGACAGCCAACACTATTACAATGTCCGAGGAGACGACGTCCGTATAATGTGGGTTTGTTAATTCCTTTCCAAGTTGCATTTAGAGAATAACTTCTCGAGAGAAACTTTATCTTTTGGCATTGAATTTGATCTACCATTTGCCGATTACCAAACTACACTAAGTAAACTTTCAGGGTATATTTTTCCGCTATCCATTTTCTTTAATTCACGATAGAAGGTTAATAAAGTATTTATCTGTAAGTCTAAAATACTGTTAAGTTATTTAATATTTATATGTATTGTTGATATTTAATACGTCTTAAAGTTAATACAAGTTGATTTTTATTTAACGAGTCTGTTATTCTTACAAACATCGAGAGTTACCATACAAAAAACTATACTCCTATCTACCCTTTTATATCAGAGTCATTACCTTACCAGAGGAACCAAACCTTACCAGTGTGTATTCAGAATACCAGAGTACCACATAGTACCACGATACCAGAGTCCACGCTACCCAATAAGAGTCACCAGATATAACTTTTATTTTTTTATATACTCGTTCATTCTAACATAACACATTCTTATAGCAACGCACTAAGGGATAAATATGTATAGTTTACACTAAGGCCCGACCGCTCGGTTTTCGTTACAGTGGTGGCAGCGGAGGCACGTACCAACATTTTTATATTCTTTAAATAAGTGTAATTATATTTAAGATAAGACATAAATAAAAATAAGTAAAATGGATAGCGCGGAAAATAAATTTCAAACACCTAGGTTAACTGCCCAGGGTAGACCAGTGCTCCCCCGATCTCGGTCCTTTGAAATTTTCCATGATCTGACGCCGACCGGAGAGATAGGCATAAGAGTGAGCCCAAATCAATGGCCCTCACAAGAGAATACGAATAGATACGAAAAGGATGGTATACATCATACTGACAATAGGCCATTGTCAGGGGATCTATCACCATCAAGGAAAGTGGCCATTGACCAAGCGAAAAACCCGGAAGTTTCAAATAGGGCAACGGTTGTGCATTTGGAAAAAAATGCAGCGCGTACGGTAAAACAGAATTTTGGTGAAGAGTCAAGGACTCTTTCGGACCATGCTGCCAGAGGGTCTAGGTATGGGTTTTGGAGTCAGAAAGCAGGGGGTTCTGCTGAGGGAGACTCCGGGAATACAAGACGAGTCGCGACGTCTTGTGAATCCGATGCCCGACGGGGTAGATGGGATTCGGGAGATTTACCTAGGACTTTGGACCGGGGCGTACCCCATAATCAGGGGGCAACGTACCAAGCATTACCTTTGACGTCCCGCGGACGATTCAGAGTGGGGGTTAACGGGACCGACCATAAACACCGTACTGATTCAATGACCAGTAATATGAATTATGCTGGCATTAGCAATGAACCAAATTTTGAGCGTGATTATGATATAAACTTACAAAATATGAAATACTACAAAAAGAAACCAGCACTTTATGATGGGGAGGGTAATTGGGAAGACTATTTAGTCCAGTTTGAATTAATTGCAGCAATTAACAAATGGTCTGACATAGAGAAAGCTTTAGAACTAGCTACTAGCTTAAGAGGTACCGCCCAAAGTATTTTAACCGATTTAAGACCAGAGATGCGGACCAATTTTATACAACTGACAGCCGCCTTAGCGTCTCGTTTTCAACCAGAAAACCAAGCAGAAATGTACAGGGCTCAAATGAAAAGTAAAATACGCGGACGCACGGAACAAATACCTGTGTTAGACCAAGGCATAAAACGTCTGGTAAGATGAGCGTATCCATCAGCTCCGATAGAGATTAAAGAACAATTAGCATGCGATTGTTTTATTGATTCCCTAAATGATGTTGACATGGAATGGGCTATTCTCCAGGCCAAAGCAAAAAGTATTAATAACGCTATTCAAGTAGCTCTTGAATATGAAGCATTCCAAAATGACAGACGTAAACACGGCATTAAGCTAGTTTGTGCTGTAAATGAAAATGATAATTTTGATCTAAATAGGGAAATTTATTTTTCTGAACAAGTTGATGACATTTCAGGTCGTCTTGCAAAAATAGAAAATAATAGAAAAAAATAAGAAAACTTTTTCTTGTTACCATTGTGGGGTTTCCGGTCATTTGAAAAGGGAATTTCCCCTATTGAATAACCGATCCCAAAGGTTTGAAGGTAACAGAACTAAAAACTTAATTCCAAGAAAAGTGGCAGACCAAATGACTGGTCGGGGAAACTATTAGTGGCTGAAACTGAGGACCAAGTTTCAGCCGAAACTAAATATGATTTTGAAGAATCCAATAATTTTGAAAAATTGAATCAGATAAATATTTTCTGAAAGAATATATGTACATTTTGTAATTGTCACTGTTATGACATGAAATTGAATTGTTTGATTGATACCGGGTCCACTGTTAGTGTCCTTAACTCATCCATGTATAATATCATGTCCAAGAGTGTAAAGCCAGTGTTGTCCAATGCACGTAGTGGTTTTCGCATGGCTAATGGAAGTGTAGTTATGTCGATGGGGACTGCTGAATTACCAACGCAGTCGGATAATAAAAAATGTGTATCACCGTCTCATTGTTGCAACCATAGATATACCAATGATTACTGAGTTTGATTTTTAAAGATAAAAGTTCATGTATATTGTATATGGGAAAGAGGATTTTTTTTTAAATTGACGGTCAATTTATTTCAACTTTTTATTAATATTGTTTACATTTATTGATTGTTTAGATATGTAACTTATTTTCAGGATATTCATTTGTACAATAATATTAGTGTTTTATGAACATTCGTCTAGCCGAGAAGATGTGTTGGTGCTTTATAAACATTCGTCATTCTATGCACACAGAAATTAAGGGTGTTTTATGAACATTCGTCCTGCCGAGAAGATTTGATGGTGCTGTATTAACATCCGTCAAAATATACAGAACTTGTGTTTTATGAACAATCGTTATGAGAAGAAGCGATGTTGGTGCTATATGAACATTTACAAGACTAAAGGATCATAAAGAACAGTGCGGAATTCAAGCTTTGCGTGAAGACGTATATGAACAATGAACATTCCAAAGATTAATTAAATTTGATTAAATATTGTTTTATAATGTTGAATATGTATGTTATAGAATATTTTAATGAATGATATTGAAGAACTTGTTTTAAATTTTAGGAAATGCCTATTCATGTTTGGGGACAAACATTATTTTTCAAAGGTGGGGAGAGTGTAACGAAATGTGGGTCCCCTGAAATGGAACTTGTTTCCCCTAAAATTGTGTGATGACGTTGTTTAAATCTTACCGATAATTGACTTTTCTTATTATATATTTCTTGTATAACTATGTTTAAACATTGATAACTCTAAAACTTTTTATCATTCTTGCCTATGTTTTTACATAGGAACACCTGTGCATTGTGTACTTAAAATGACGTACAATGACGTCATTACCTATTTTGGTAATCACCAGTTCCGGTTTTGGTAATTTAGGTATTTTCCGAAATGGTAAATGGTAAACCAAATCGGTAAATTGGTTTACCTAAGTATAAATACGGCGGAGAATACAGATAAGTCTTCAGCACGATTTTACCCTGGGCAAGTAACACACGTTAATTCCATATTATTTTGATATACGTAAAGATACCATGTACCAGACCAAGTAGTAACCAGACAGCCAACACTATTACAATGTCCGAGGAGACGACGTCCGTATAATGTGGGTTTGTTAATTCCTTTCCAAGTTGCATTTAGAGAATAACTTCTCGAGAGAAACTTTATCTTTTGGCATTGAATTTGATCTACCATTTGCCGATTACCAAACTACACTAAGTAAACTTTCAGGGTATATTTTTCCGCTATCCATTTTCTTTAATTCACGATAGAAGGTTAATAAAGTATTTATCTGTAAGTCTAAAATACTGTTAAGTTATTTAATATTTATATGTATTGTTGATATTTAATACGTCTTAAAGTTAATACAAGTTGATTTTTATTTAACGAGTCTGTTATTCTTACAAACATCGAGAGTTACCATACAAAAAACTATACTCCTATCTACCCTTTTATATCAGAGTCATTACCTTACCAGAGGAACCAAACCTTACCAGTGTGTATTCAGAATACCAGAGTACCACATAGTACCACGATACCAGAGTCCACGCTACCCAATAAGAGTCACCAGATATAACTTTTATTTTTTTATATACTCGTTCATTCTAACATAACACATTCTTATAGCAACGCACTAAGGGATAAATATGTATAGTTTACACTAAGGCCCGACCGCTCGGTTTTCGTTACAATATGACAATATGGCAGAGTAAAACTATAGGTCAACATGTACACATGTTTACACTGTGAAGAATGAATTATGATGCAATGTTTTTCTCTTTTTGTTGAAGATATACAAATTACAGATTTAAGCTATAAGCTCCTACTTTTTAAGTTGATATATTTCAAATACTGATATGTGGATTCCAATGAGTTAATGATTTTTAATCTTGACCAATAGACAGATGGATGCCAAATAATGGCTACATCTCACATTATGAATTAACCTGCCAACTTTCTAGAATTATGAGAATTTTCATATACAGTAGGTGTTAACTGGACTCTTGCATCCATTATATTAAAACTTTGTTTGCTGTTCCCATTAAAATATAATGATTCAATAATGTCATACATCACAGATGCAGTAGGTTCTAATGCATATAAAACTCCCCATTGAAATTTTGAGAAGTTTAGAGATAAATACATGAATGTAAAAACAAAAACTTTGCCAACGTTCCAGCATGAATTGTAAAATATATTTTGGTTATAAAATTGAATAATAAAGAAGATGTAGTAGATTTTAAGTATATATTATAAGCTCACTTGTGACTGGCTATTAAATAGGTCCTGCTCTTCTTCAATCCTGTAAGCTTCTGCGTAGGCTGTAGCATTGTAACTTGGTCTGAAAAATATATATAGTAATAACTGTTGATACTTAGATAAGTCTCACTTGTTGTAATTTTGATAGTTAAATGCAAATGTTGAAATTAAAATGGCAATAAACATGTAAACTATGCAAAACATTCAAAGTCAATGAACAATGACTGAAGGTGCAGGGTCAAATAACCTGCATGGAAATGAGAAATGCCAATGCTTGTAAAACTTTATACCAAATATCATTGACTTATCATTAGTGGTTCTCCTAAATCCAAAGATTTGTTGTATAAATGTAGGTAAAATGCAATAACTTTGGGTTAGTAACTTTAGATACCCTATTGTCATGATTGTATATAAGATTTATCCTTTGGAAAAAAGAATTTTCAGAGGAATAAACCTAGAAAATTTCTGGAGAAGTCAATAACCACATAGCTCACCATACCATGTGACATAAAGCTTTATTTATTATCATCCTAGAATTCAAGATTTTTCTTAAAATATGTGTGAAAGAAAAAATTTTCACACTAGATAGAAACTGAAAATTCAATCAATACTGCCTTGTGATTTTTGTGATGCCTCTCTGACAAAATTATTACCAGAAATTGCAATTTTGTACTTTTTAAACATTGTACATGAACATGTCCTAGCCTGCATTCTTATTTTCGTCTTTATTTTATAATCACTTTTGTATTGTACAAATTAAGTTTGAAACAGTTTCTTCTATGTTTATATGATGCAATGTTAATTTATTTTCCCTCAGTGACATGATATACAGGTATTTTTCCCTTGTTCTTGATGTGAAAATAGCGAGAACTACGTTCCTCTAGCTTTTATTGTACTTTCGTTTGTCAAGGTTGGTATGTTAATGACGTCGGCTTCGGTGGAAGTCAAAATTACTATAGGGCTTTCAGTCATAAAACTTTTACTCAGGACTCGGGAGTACAAAATTTGTGCTTGAAACACCAAATCCAGGATTTTGATTGGTTGAATTCTGAGTCTGAGTTCGAAAATCATACTCAAAAGTTTCATGATGTTATTAAATGTTTGACTTGAACGGCTGTATATTTTATATATCTCCTATCGCCATTAATGGCATTATAGTTCTATCTTAAGCCTTTAGGACATAAATATGTCAAACAGGTAATGTTGTAAAAACATGACCAAGTGTGTTAATTATTGATTGGATCTGTACCATACATACATACATGTACCATATTATATATTAAGACAAAACTGGGGGAAATCTCATAATTGGAAAATCATCATGATCATGACATGTATTCTATCCTAAACACCCGGTTAACTCACTGCCTAGTTCAAATTCAAAATTCTATATAAGCAACATACTGGTGATATGATGGCACATAGACTTTTTCTGTTGGGACACGTGCACTTTGTGTTTCTGGGTTGAAAAATCTTCCTCCTGTTGCAGTTCTGGGAACAGATTTTGTGTTTTTTACGGACTTGGCACCTATCGAAAACCAGTCGTCTATTTCTTCAATAGTTATTTCTCCCCTAAGACGACTCATGCTGACTTTGATTGATTATTCAAACAGAAAAGTTAAGTTTAAAAGTGTGTTTTGTTGCATTTCACATCTTGGTCTTCTTTCACTTTAAGCGCGCCATCTATGGATGTATCTAAATAAAACAAAGTGTTGATTCAGTGAACACGATGACAACGGACTGCGTTACCATGCAGTTTTTTACAACTTTTAGCGGAGAAATAACAAAATTTGCCAGAGTCCAATAACATTTTATAATTGTAGATAAACTAACCAAACTGATAAAGGATAATATAGTATTCATCCAAAATAAATAAAAACAAAATGTGGACATGAGCAATAAAAATATGTTATAAACATTTCTTTCTTAAATAATCATAGTAATTAGTAAGCATGACCTATTGTAAAATTGTTCTAAATGTTTGGAGAAATTAAAAAAAACATCAGTTATTCGATTTTTGCAGATGTGAACTTAAGCATGGATGCAATTTGGGTACTCTTCATTCAGGTATATAATATACAAGGTTATAATTAAATACGTCCCAGATCTGGGACTATCATACTCATTAGTATGATAGTCCCAGCCCAGATTCAGATTTAGATTCTTTATTAAGATAACTAATAGTACATTAGTGTTCTTCATTACAAATCATATGATAATATACAAAACAACATTTTAAAGTTTTACATGTAGTATATAATAATACAATTGTACACATAATTTTAAGAATTGTTTCTTATTTCTAATGCATCTCTAATAAATTTGTATAAATAATTATATTCAATAATATTTTGTGGATTTAAAAGTTTAGAAACTGAAAAATAATTATTATGCGAATCTTTAGAATTTAAACCATAAGATTACAGAATCATGGATTGTTTGGAGGTCGGTTCGAACCCGTTTTTCTTTGATTCAATATGGTTTCAAAATTGAATTGGTGAAACTATTTAGTAAATAAGGATAAATCTACAAATTAACACAAAGTGGACACTTTTGTCTGGATCATAAATAAACGTAGGTAAAAAAAAACCTGTAAAAATATGTGCAATTTGGGTACCCTCGCGTAACCTTTTAATTTACCGTATGGTAATTAAATAGTATCAATTTGTCGACCTGCATAAATCTATTTTCACTTTTATTTGATATATATAGCTATTTAGTGAAATGTCTAATAGTAATATTATACGCCCAAAAGTAGCCTGTACATGTCGAAAGTACATTACGGACATACCTTTTCATGCCGATCATCATGGAACAATATGATTAATCTGCAGCTCAAATTTCACATATAGAATCGACGAAAAACGTTCTTAAGAATGTCTTTAAATGATCCAATCTTCAAAATTAATGCAAAGTTTTTATCTTAGTAAAAAATGATATGAGTGTTGATACATCAATTATGGGACTCCGTGGGACTCTCACAGAAAACAATCATATCATAAAAAATGTATATCATTTTAAATCTTATGAAACGGGAGATTATAAAGTGACCCTTTAATGATACACCGCTTATCTATTGTCATTATTCCGTTCGGAATATCCTAAGATTTACGGTTGTTGGCAGAAATTTTATTTTATCAATTATGTAACTAGTTGAAAAGCCTGTTAAAATTCACATACCCCGACGCTTAAAATTAGCAGAATTAATTGTTTTCACAGGGAAGCTAGAGCGCATACATATTTAATGATAAATCAAGTTTCACTTTCAAAAGTTCTATTATTATCTTCTTTTGGTATTTCCTTAAGTTTCAAACTTTCACCTAAAATGTCGATTTCGCCCACGGTCTGATTTTTAGTAACCAGATATTATCATATTGTTTTATGGAGACAATCTGTCTTCCAATAGACATTATTTTAAACATTCTGTTGGCAAAAGTCCATGAATAATACCCGCTTATCAAGCCTAACAGTATGTAGTCAGAAATGTTTAAGTCGACTCGTAGTTGGATTTGTGCACATGGTATCATTGCCACAAATTAACTTGTACACATGTGCATGTGTGCTGCATATCTAATATGATAATGAAGCAACATTCTCGCCAAAATTAGGACTAACATATAAAAAAAAGCAAATACTTAAGTATTCAATATGTTTTTCTGTATGTTCCAATGAAAACCACTTGGAATTCCAGAATATTTATGGGAATTTTTTTGTGTCAACATGCAGAAAAGAAAAAAAAAATAATATTCTTCATTTAGTTTGTGTTTAACGAGATAAAATTCTTGTTTGCATAATAAGCCCATAAAATACTGAAAAAAATAATCATAACTATTTAAGACTTTATATTTATTGTGCATAAAGCGATGTTCATGACCAACTACACCAGGTATACGCTCATGTCCCAAACGTCGAAACATTGAATAGCACGAAACCGAAACCAAGTTTTAATGATTATAACCAATTAGCATTACCATAAAGAGGTAGGGCTAATATCTCCCGAATTTATTGTACACCGCGTCCATATTTTTGAAATCTTTCAATTTTTACAATATGCATGATAGTATCACAGGTTCATGTGTGCACATTGAGGTTTTAATAACATGGCAACGTATTTTTGAACATTTTACCAAATAGTAAACGTCTCTAAAAATGGTTCAAAAACAACAAATTTGATGTCTTTTGACAAATTTGAGTATTTTCTATAAAACCTGAATAGGAAGGGCATTCTTTCAATTACAATCAGTTTAAATTGGTTAAGTTGTCTTTTAAATCTTTTAAGTAAATAGCTCCATACAAAATTGCATCATCAAAAAGCAAAAAATAACAGCAGAAAAAAAAACGTGGAAAAATCAAGAATAAGTAATGAAATAAATGAATTAAAAATAGAACTGAAGTTAACCGAGATTTTATGGAGAATAATGTGTAACAAACTGGATGATTTAGAGCTTGTGATATTGTAAAGACACCTACCTTTTGTTGGAGGCTGTTTGTTGCCCTCTAGATGCGTTTTGGTTATTTTTGTCATAGAGTTACTGACTCATAGATGTATATTCCACATCTCCTTTTATTTGTGAAAACATTCTAAAGGCATACCCAACAAGATGTAAAATGAAATCATTCAACAAATAGTACCAATGCTACTTTAATGGCATTTTTTGTTCAAATTGAGATTTGTTTAATGCATTTTAATATATCTGCATAATTGAGATAGACTGGATATAATTAATTTATTTAGTATGTGAAATCTTACTGCTTATATGTTTATACCTAATAATTTGTGCACTAAATAAATGACAGTCATGTTTTTTCTTCATTTGGGGAAATTATTGATATATTTCATCGGTTTACTTGATTGGACGTAAATCTATAAAACATGGTTATTTATTGCCCCTCTTCCAGTGACCAGTATTACAGGCATAATTGGGACAATACTTTATGTTTATTTGGATATGAGTGAAAAAAAAAACGATGATTTTTTTTTACTTTTTTCGTGTTTGCATTGTATGTAAACCAGTCATCGAATGTAAGCAGTGTTAAAATCTAAAATCTTGTATCAAGACAACAATTCTTAAATGTATTTCATATAAAAAAAAAATAGATTAAACTGGTATCCGGAAAACATAAATCAAAGCATGCGTAAACTGATAATAATCTAAGTTTCTTTCTATTGATAACTCTTTATACACTATACTGATTTTTGATTTTGCTTACTAATGGAGAAAAGAGCTTACTCTTCTGGATTTAATATCGAAATGAAAGAATATTAAACAATCTGGTATCTATATTTGAATATCAAAAGATGATTTCACACGGTCGAAAAATCATGTGAAAAATAGACAGATTGATATCGTTTTCTTTGGTATGCATTGCAAACAAGTGTTTTGTTCTTTTTTATCAGTAAACTTTGATCTCTTTGTTTGAATATAAACAATAAAGACGTCCTTTCTTTTGTTTTAGGGAAGTACGTGTAAGAGTTTCTATCGTGAATCAATAAACCTGCTTCTCATTGAAAAGATAAACTATTTTATGAACTTTTTTTTAACAAGACTTATTTCTTTTCTATTTAGAATTGCAAACTACTTAAAGCCTTTACTCTCGTATATATAATAATCCTGAAACATATCCCTTAATGTACATTTTTGAATTGTTTAAATTTTTTCAAGTTTCAAATAGTTTTTTTGTTTTTCTATCAAGGCAAAATCATAGAAAAACAGTAATTTTTTCCCACAAATTGCAACGATTGTAAGCTTTATTTTACTTATTTAGTGTCTCATAATCAACCGAGTACAAGAATGTCCTTCCATAAAGTAGGCAATCTGTCAAAAAATTATACATATCTAGATATATAGATACAAATGGAATTTTCCAATTTCCAATATAGGATATATAACATATCTGGAAATTTTCGCTGTTGTTTTTTTTTTCGATCCTGATTTCGGCACACCTCATATTTAGCCTTAAGTCTATACTTTTTAGCCAAATATCATTTTAGAAAAAAAAAAAGAAAAGAAGAAAATTCGATACTCTACACGCCATAAAAAAGAAACAAAATAGATGTATAATCTACAAAAACGAAATACAAAGGACCGACTAATTTTTTAAAGAAACGTCGACAATAAATAAGTGAATATCAAATATCCAAGCAATGAGTTGACACGGTTGTACTTAAAATGCAGAATTCCAGTACGAACAAATTGTAAGACATGAAAAATATAGTTACTGTGTAGAAGAACAGTTAAACTTGTGGCTAAATTACCCTTGCAACTATTGTGTATAAAACCTATACATGTGTCAAAAATGCGATTGTCATTGCGACTTTAAAATGCCGCTATGCACTCTGCTGCATTTAACCTTCGGCAGAGAATAGTATAGAGAATGAAACGGGGAATCTGTCAAAGAGACAACAACCCGACCAAAAAGCAGAAAACGAGAGCAGCGAGAAAAATCCGCACCTGGAGGCGGGCTTTAGCTGGTTCAGCACAAAATTGCTCTAGCAGCGGTATGTCATGCCTCACTAATCAAGCCCAAGGTCGGTTCGAGTGTTCCATGTGCATAATCGCACATCTATTGCTACAAAACCTGCTGTTGGTATTCCAAGTTTACCGACGAAGAGTTTAAACACAGACAGTCGCTAATTGCGGAATTTGATCATGAAGCCCTCGGATAAGTTATAGACAAGTTTTTACCAGGTACACATATATGCACGTGTTCGTTGGTGTCATACATTAAAGAACTTAACTTTGAGAAACTGGCGCCAAATTTGGTAAATGATGAGTCATGTATTTTTCTCAAAAGAAGGAAAGGACGAACCCGCTTATACAGGCCCAAAATGAGGGTTTCATACCGCCTGTGTACAGGAGTTTAAAGATTTATCGATGGAAGCGTCATGATATGGGCAGCAATATCTAACAACTGCAGAACAAACCTAGTGCATACCAAAGAAATTAACGGCTCAATGTTATAGAGACGATACCTTGCAGTCACAATATAAAGAGGCAGATGTTTTAGCAAGACAATGCAAGGATACAAAGAAAACAAACGAAATTTTATACAATTCATGCCAAATAGATGCGGTATAGTGTTAGCCGCACATGGTGGTAACAATCGATATTACCGGAAATTGACCCAATTTATTGTTTCTGACTGTTTTTATCAAATCATTGTCTAGAATCCTGTATAACTTTTATGTGTGAATTTTTGCTGTGAAAATAGATTTGAAGTATACAGAACAATATTTTGGAAAAAAAATCATTATGCGTTTCTTTTTTTTTTTTAGAGAGAATATATCGATATTCCATGACCTTTATTTTTTTTCAAATAATCATATTTATTTTCAAGGAAGTGGTTGTATTTCAGAGTAAATTAGTATTCTTGACAGAAGGCCTCAAATTAATATTTTTCAATCCTATTATTATATAAATGTATCCAATACGGTTAATTTAGTCGAAGCGTTCACTTGGATAGTTTTTTTTGTATTCCTATCAAAATGTACATGTAAAATTCAACAATATCAGAATTCAAACTTTTGAACAGTGGTTTGAACCGTTCAGAATGTAAATATATGTCAAGGGGCACTTCAAATCAAGATTTTAATTTCGGTCCCCATGTACGTCTTCAAAAGGGGGAGGAGTAAAGCAAAGTTTAACGATCACTTTTTGATGTTATATTATCTTATATTAGTATATTGTAAAAAATTCGAATGGAGATTTATAAAATTATAAATTATTAAAATTTTATTCAATAAACCACCCCATGCTTGAACCTTTCAAGAGGACACTTCCTTGTCAAACCAATTGAAAATTTTAATTAGAGCAAATTGTACAAATAAAAAAGTTTCTTCCGCAAAATAAATATGTTTCCGTGTTAGAATAAAATGATGGCTACAACTGACTGTGCTAATTGTCGGGAGTTAAAAGAGATTAAAGCTATAGCAAGACAGGTACTGAAGAAGTACGATGAACTGCTGGAAAAGTATAAGGAGAATGAACAACAGTACGATGAAATCGTTAAAACACTCAAAGAAAGGGAGGCCATGTTGGATGACATGAAAGGTTTGATCGAACCTGCCGTTTCAGAACATGAACGACTGATGGTAAAATATGACATTGAAGTAAACTGCAGAAATGAGGCTGAAAATATTGCTCGAAAAGTGACCTCTCAAAACATCACATTAAAACGTCAATCACAGGCTTTGCTTAGCCATTTGGAGAAGATTGATATAACCCAAGTGCCAGAGGAAATTCTCGAAGAACCGGAGGAGGAAGAGGAGACCGCAGGATACAAGGAATATACGGATAAGCTTAACAACACAATCAAAGATTTAGAGGAAAAAGTTTCTCACAATGTCACCTCTCTCGCAACAGCTACAGAGGAGTTATCTACAGAACGTGAAAATAACTTTCGTCTTCAACAGAAGAATGAGCATTTAAAACAAAGTCTCAATCAAACTGAGAACACTTTAACACAGTACCAAAATGCCATGACTGAGTTATCTACAATGTCAGAGTCAGCGTATGAAGAATATGAACATTTGAAAAACAAGTATGAAATCGAAGCTAAACAGAGGACTGAAGCAGAGAAAAATATGCAAAAGATCACAGCACAAAATGAAGCCATGAAAAAACAGAGTACAATTCTAATGTCAAAAGTTGCTAATGACCAACATCTGATTCTTGCTTTATGTAAAATTGAGGAGTTGGAAGAGGAAAAAAGCAATTTAGAAAGGGATGTGGACGATTTACAAAAACAAACGTCAAATGCCACAAATGAGGAAGCTCTGACACAGCTTGAGGAGGAAAGGGATAAACTCTCTGCCGAGATTGAGGAATTGACAGAGAAAGTGACAAACTATGAAAAACTATATTCTAATCTAGAAAAACAGTATAAAGAGCTGGAAAAGAAACTTGATGAGGCCTTGAGTCCACCTATACCACCACCGCCACCTTTGCCTCCACCGACTTCGCAGTCAAAAGGATTCTTAGCAAGAATAAGGGGAAACAAAAAGAAGAAACCGGCACCTGGTCAACAGGCAGGTGTAGATGAAAAGGGGTATGGCAAAGCACTGGAAGAAATGATGAAGAGAATCAATTCTGGAAAGCCAATACTGAAGGAGAATTCGCGTCAAATTACAGAAAAGCCAGATATGAAGGACGGTGAAAACCCCGGTGCCATGCTTGAGCTACATAGTGTACTGAATCGCTTTAAGAATACGCAAAGAAAAAGTGGAACTGTATCGTCACACCCTGTAAATAGCGTTGAACCCCATTCTGAACTGGCCAAAGCTTTTCGACGTGTTAAACGAGAAGACAGTCAAACGAATGAATAATGATTTAAGGATATTATGTTTGTATATTTCTTACAATTCTATTAAATACACATGTTAAAAGAATTTCGAATCTTCGAGGGACCAGAAAGTTTGTTTTGTTCTATTATTCAGTAGTTAACTATAACTGCGAACATATTATTAACGGAAAAATGTTGTTACCATGGATGTATGATCATATAAGTTATGGTGTCTGTCTTGTTTTGCTTGTAATTTTTTGTAAAATGACTTCTTTCTTAATTTTAGGTCACATCAATTCATTAATATTTATTGAAATTAACGGAGTAAAAAATGAGACAGCGAGAAATTTGGATTGTATCTTCCGAAATAACAATTGAAATAGTGAATGGTAAAATAAGATGCTTAATTCATATATTGAAAGAAAATTGACTATTGAGCAAATAAAGTCTACTTTTCAAATCAAAGAGTGATTAATGTTTTATATCCGTTCAATGGCTTCCATGCAGACATTAAAAGTATACTAGTATACAAAAGTTTGTAGTTTCTCTTGGATCTTCACAATGTTGTCATCGTTTATTGGTACTGTGGACAAATATACCCGTACCAGGAACTTAACGTTTGGTTTTCACATACAGATCACTTAGATTATTCAGAGTCGAGTAGAAAGGAAAAGAAAGTAGAGTGGGAGAACAACGACATATCTGCTGTCAATTTGATAAAAACAAAATGTATTAACAAAAATATCAAACATCAAGGTAAAACAAAATCCTCGAGTATATCAACTACTGAACGACTGGCAATCAACTGACACATTCCTGACTTGGTACAGGCATTTCCCGAAGAATATGGTGGTTTTAAACAGGTAATACAGCAAGCCACATACACCTCCCACTTGTATGGCAGTTATGGAATAGTTTCGTTATATTCACAAAAATTGCTTCACATGACAATGATTTGGATACAACAGCCACAAATTGTGTTAACATACGTCATAGATATGCAACACAAATGACTTAAAATTTCAAAGCAAACATAGCAAAACAAACATAAAATTAAATCTAACAAAGACGCCAACAAAAAAAGCTTTTTGTAGTTGAAAGTACAGTATTGTAAAACATAATGTCATATACACACTTTACTGATAAAGTACAAATTAAGTTAAATATAACTACAAGGGTTTATAAAAAGAAAATGACTATAAAAATTTTATTCGACCGAATCCCACATCCGGACCAAACCGCATTAGGAACATCTAAAGACAAAATGCCGAAAGCTGGATTCACAAATAACGAGCTACGTCAAGAGTCATACGACCAAAAGGAACATGACAGAACAAATAAAAATAAAAGGAAAACTGAAAAAATGATACACAACGTCAGTACCTAGAACCTATAACTAAATGCATGGTAATTGTTTCCTAGTTTGTCACGAAACTACTATATCCTTTTGGCGACTTTTTTCCACAAAATAACAGCAAACAACACTGACAATTGAACGAGAGAGCAAATCAATAAATTGGTTTGCTCTACGTTTTCTTCTTGAAAATTTGTACAACACACCTACATCTGTGCAGATTCAAGTCTTCATGCAATTTTCTACGCCCGATATTAATCATAGGTTTCGGGGCTGCCTTAGGAAAGAAAAAAACTTAATGATTTGAAACGTAAAGAGTAATGTAAAAATTCAAAATTTCACTACCATAAATAAACAGTATGACCATTTGTACTTTCATATTCTGTTACATAGGATCAATATATGGAAGTAAGGCATTTTTACTCCCGAATATACAATCAAAGTTTTATGTACTAGTAATTACACCAGACAGACACCAAAATGAAGCAAATACCGAAAACACACATATTATTGTCAGAGAAACACAGTCAAATCTCAAGTATGTGTGTTTATATGGTGATCAAATCTTAATGATGACTAATGACTATTTGATGGATTTAAATCTACGTCAATTACTCTTTTGTCGAAAGTTGAAGTGTCTCGTTGGCAATCATTACATATCTTATTTTCATATAACCTGTTAAAACTGCATTTGTTGCATATGTCTATCTTTGTGCAGCATTAATTTGCAGAAATTTTAATGAGCAATTAAGAAATATAAAATCGAAGTGCAATCCTTTTGAAAACTAACTTTCTATTTTAAAAATATCCGGTTAAGATAATTTTTTCCGTTTCCGCTTTGGGATGTGACTTCTACTAAGACAATATTTTTAGATTTGGATTGAGTTCTACCACGAAATGAACGTGAACAATTCCGTTAAAAGGATATAAATAACATTTATTCACACTATCTTATTAGTACAATTGTCCTCACCAAATCTCCATACTTCATTGTATAAGAGCAAGATTGAAAGAAAGTCTTTTATCTTCACTAAGGTAAGTTTGCAGTAATACATGATAACATTATGCCCAATTTCCTAAATTCAGTAAAATAAAAAATCCTTACACATGGATAAAAAAGCACTTATAGAATTTGCCAAAAGGTCCAATTTTACTTGAATTTCTTTCACTAAGAGTCATTCGTTCTTAATCAAAATTCAAATCATCACTGTTTGATGTTTAATATCAACTTGACTTGTTTAAAACATTTATCATGTATTATGTTTCTTTTCACTTGTGTATACAATGTACTATGTTTGCATTTTAACCCGCCAGTGTTTCATGTTTTGCAATAAAAAAAAGTAAAGTATAAAAAAATAAAAGTAATTTCTAAACATTTGACCAAGTTAATATCAACAGATGGCTGAAATTTGCAATTTTATATAATTTTTTGTTTGTGTGCATTTATTGAAATTTAGTATGTGTTACCTTAAACTGCACATCATACTGCTTGTTATATAATTGTTTCATAAAAGTTTTACCAAACTTGTTTCCGAATCCCATAATTAAAATTGAGAATGGAAATGGGGAATGTGTCAAAGAGACAACAACCCGACCATAGAGCAGACAATTGACTGCTATGTAAAATCATGTTATCAAACTGTTATGATTTTTCAATATAGATACTGTTTAAACTAACCAAAAGCAAACATTTTATCATAAGAATAGCTTCACACTTTTATTTATGAATTTGGTCACGGATGTCCTTGATGCATCAAAACATGTACAAATTTGCAGTATAGCATCAAAATCCTTTGCAACATCAGTGTGTAGTTGTGAATAAAATTTTGATTTTATTGATATACATATGTATGTTGATGTGTTGTTACTCTTTCTCAGAATCTTTGAAAAGAAGATACCAAAGGGAATTCTAACCACAAGTTAAATCTTAAGTCAAAAGGAAACAGAAGAATGACAAACAGTCCATTAAGCACGTCATTCTTAGGGAGATACAAGCAAAAGCAAAGAGATGTTGAATATATTACGATGAGCAACCGAACGACACACATAAAAGGTCGATGGGATTGGAAACACTCATCTGTAATAAACCTGCCGCAAGATATATATCAATATAATTGTAAAAGCTTGTTAGCTCTCCCCTTAATAGCAAGAACAAATCATTGAAAGAGAAAATAAAGGAGAGAGAGAGAGAGAGAGAGAGAGAGAGAGAGAGAGAGAGAGAGAGAGAATTAAAAACGGGAAATTTTTACCCTGACTTTTCCATGTTTCACTGTCAGTTAAACAAGTTATCGTATCAATAAAATGTACTAGTATTCTTAGTTTCGTTACAACCATATTTTATAAATTAACTGTTTACAAAACCTTGAATTTTTAAAATACTAAGGCTTTTCTACCTCAGGAATAGATTACCTTAGCTGTATTTGGCAAAACTTTTAGGAATATTTGGTGCTCAATGCTCTTCAACTTTATTTGGCCTTTTTAACTTTTTTTGATTCGAGCGTCACTGATGAGTCGTTTGTAGACGAAACGCGCGTCTGGCGCAAATACAAAATTTCAATCCTGGTATCTATGATGAGTTCATTTATGAAATGCCTTCCAAACTATATAATGGAAAACTTTCAAAAGAAGACATGACTAGATAATTTATCTTGAAACTTCAATTAGTTCAGACAAATGGAAAAATGTAGGCAATTTCCCCTTTCCTAGAATGGAGAATGGAAACGTTGAATGTGTCAAGGAGACAACAACCCGACCAAAGAACAGAAAACAGCCCAAGACCACCAATGTTTCTTCTATAAGTTAACTCCGAAACATACAAATGAACCAAAATTAAATAATCACTCAATAACTACCAAGGCAAGAGGTTCTTGACTTGGGACAGGCGCAAAAATGCGACGGATTAATCTTGTTTTTTTGAAATTTCAATCCTCCTCTATTCCTCTAGCCAATGTGGAGTAAACAAACACATTGCAATACGGACAGTAAAACTCAATTTGAAAGAAGTCCGAGTCCGATGTTAGAATAGGTAACAGAAGAAACTAGCAGTTACTGACACGCCAGCTCCAGACCTCAATTAAGCTGATCGAAAGATTATGTCTTCATCATATGAAAATCACTCACAATCCCTCCCGTTAGGGGTTTGGTATCATGCCATCATAAATAATACGGGAAGAACATAGCTAGTACCATGCCAGCAACTGGTTTTAGAATAAATGTGTTTATTTCCGCTTGGTAAATTTAAACTATTAAAATGGTCGTTGAAGTACAATATTTCACATTAGCTGTAAAATTATATTTTTGTAGATCTAACACTGTTAATCATTTTTGCTATTTACATTTTCTGTTTATAAGTGTGAGTTTACAAGATTAAACAAAACAAAACACAAAACAGATTTAAATAAAGACCCCAAATATTTCATATTTAGGAAGTGTTTAATGAAAACAATCCTGTCATTGAATTTTAACAAATTCTAGCGTTTGATATTCCTCAATAAGGAAAAATTAAGTTTCCCCTATATAACCATATAGAATGACTGTGATTTCGTTAATTTCCATGTATTGTAATGAATAAACAAGGTCCGTGACCCCAGTTATTATATTGAAATTTGATAGTACATTAACCAAGAAGTTTTTAACCGAAGTTTAAGAAAAAATTATCGTCGAACTTTTAGACACCCTAGCTACCTTAATCAGTTGCCGTTTCATTAGATATTGTATAGACGATCGTTTTCGGTGAAAATTTTTGTTTAACTATTATATTTTTTAAATTATAGCAAAACACACAGAATATAACAAAGCACACAGCTTATAAGTCGAAGAGACGAAACCATGGCAAAAACAAAAACAAAAATGACAAAAAGACAAACTACATTCTACACAAACAACATAGCAAACTGAAACTGATAATCCCCACTAAAACAGAGGGTGGTCTCAGGAGGCCCTGACAGATAAGCAGATCCTAATCCTCACGCGGAATCCGTCTTGTTCATGGTAAGCAATCGTTTGGCTACAATTCTGAATCGGTGAAATTGCATTGCAGCAATCGAGAAAAAGAGAACTGGAATGTTGCTACGACAAGTGGAACATATCCGTGGTCGTCTGTGACAGATATCTTATGACGGTCAACCAACTCGTGATGGGGTTCATAAAATATTTGAAATTTTAAGGAATGACTTTAGTTTTACCACTAAGAATAGTTATCAAAGGTACCAGGATTATAATTTAATACGCCAGACGCGCGTTTCGTCTACATAAGACTCATCAGTGACGCTCAGATCAAACTAGTTATAAAGCCAAACAAGTACAAAGTTGAAGAGCATTGATGACCCAAAATTCCAAAAAGTTGTGCCAAATAGGGCTAAGGTAATCTATTCCTGGGATAAGAAAATCCTTAGTTTTTCGAAAAGTTTGAAGTTTTGTCAACAGGAAATTTATTAAAATGACCATATAATTGATATTCATGTCAACACCGAAGTGCTGACTACTTGGCTGGTGATACCCTCGGGGACGAAACGTCCACCAGCAGTGGCATCGACCCACTGGTGTAAATAGTTATCAAAGGTACCAGGGTAAATTATAATTTAATACGCCAGACGCGCGTTTCGTCTACATAAGACTCACCAGTGACGCTCAGATAAGAAACCTTGGTTCAATAACATATTTGTCAGCAACCCTCTTTCAAGAAATCATGATAGGAAACGCAAGCATTGGAATATCGTATTGACTGGAAGAAACTGCTAGTACTCCATACTCAAGCGCTGCTGCAATATTTCTACATAGAAAGGTAAGGTTCAGAGCTAACTAATCTCTTTTGTCGCAAAGTTTTACTCTTAAACGAACCTCATTGTAAGTCAAGATATGAGGTAAACTTAACTGTACCTGTGGTATTCTGTATGTCATGTTCGAAGGAATCGATGCGTTCAACATAGTCACCAAAATTTTAATTATTTAGTGAGATGTCATCAATTGCCGGTATATAGGGGAAGATGAAGTTAAAGGTTAATGCTAGCTTCTTTTCCATATTACTAAGAAACTCCTGTATGCAGTATGCCCCAAAGGAATAAAGGAACAAGTAGACAAGAAAAGAAACTCAATTGGTTTCCATAGTAATGCCGATTGTCTGTTGAAAAAATACTTACAATTTGATGCAACGTTATATGTTTCATCATTCTAAACCGCACCCATCAAAACGATAATTGTATTATAGTCGCAGATTTCTGTGGACATATGAAAAAAATAAGATATGCGACAAACGTCAATTAGAATATAGCAAAGTGCTTTCGACCAATGCAATTGTAGGTTTTGGTGTTTCTTAAATGTGAAGAATGAATGAAATCATGTTCTTAGTAAGGGATTATCCTATTGTTTAGGCCTACTTACAGTTCAAAACAAAGAGTTTCTATAAATGAGTTACAAATGCCCCGAAGCACATTTATCAGCTTGAAAGAATTTGTGCTTAAAACTGACCAAAAGTTGAATTTTGAAATAAACAAAAAAATCAAAATTAGATGAAGTTTACTGGTGCAGTAACATTGGTACCATTAACGTTATTATGAGAATATTATTAACTTCAAATTATTAAAAAAAAAAAGAGTAAACAATATCAAAGCAATGCAAAAAAAAAGGAAAAGAAAAGAAAGTTTTAAAATTAAATAAAACCTAAATCTTTAGCGCCTACTCTTTCAATAACTCAGATTATTGGATCCGCGGTTGGTGAGAATAGTAATTTCCAATATTCTGATAAAATTCAAAAAAAAGAAATTTAGTTTAACTTTTGAATATATTTTAAACTATTTTAAAGGCATTGTATTTAAACATTTCCCTGACATAATGAAGTAGTATTTGATGTAATGACTGGACTAAAATATTGGCTGTAAAATAAAACTTATTTGTAACTCAAATTTTGAATCTATTGATTTGAACAGGAAATAAACAAAAAGATAATTCCTCGCTAAAGTATTACATGATTTACATTCATACTCACAATCAGGAAACATTTCTTACCATTTCATTGTACTGTTCTGTCATCTAATGTCTAAAACACAATCTATTATATTTTCCAAAATTATAAGAAAGTCCTTACATCACTAAAACTAATCCATAAATGAAATCATGCCTAAAAAGTAAGTCATGCATTAATTACAAACATTGCACTGACAACGATCGTACTTAATCATGAAGAAAGGGATTATCATTCTCTTACATATACTAAGACAGCAACACAATGACACAGAAACACACAAAAATATAAGGGTTGACATATGATATTTACAAATATATTGGTGTCAAAACCACATACACTTTCTATGCAATAACTTTCACGGTACAAATTTGACTGCACTATGGTAATATCCTAACAGTCCACCAGCAGGAATATCGACCCAGTGGTAGTAATAACATTAAAATTACAAATTTTACTGAACCAGGTGCTCATTTTGAACCATTAATTTCTCTTTAGTGATGCTCGAAGCCAAAATACACAAACGTTAAAGAGTTGACCAAACAAAACAAAAATGACAAAAAGCAAAACCGGGATCCCCAAAGGCACCTATTTGAGCGTTGGTTATATTTTACTCAAACAAAATGAAGATATAAATGTATTGCCTGTTCAAAGTGTAAAAATTTATTTTGATATCAAATAGACAGAGAACATACTGTACTGGTTAGAAGTGATATAAAAATAAGTATGACCAGCCACTAAAGCCAGTACTAGGATACACACAAACTGTCACTGTCTCAGTCTATTAAATGTGAGAATTTTACATGATACATGGTACAATTCCTCTCTGGGATCTTACATTATTTCTTGGATAGGATGATGGTGATTTCCATTGATAGCCAAAACTTTGTTAAACTTCACAATTTCTTAAGCATTAATGTTCTTGAAATTTGACAAGGATACAATGAAGACAGTAATGCCTCCCATAATCTTTTACTTTATATTCTATTTAAATATATATAATCTAGATTCAACACCAATGTCTTTCTAACAGACCATTACGTCATCAGTGTGTGTATGTAAATCTGAAGGGTAGGGGGATGGCGCCTTTTTTCAATATGTTTCAATGTGCCTATTTGAATTGCAAGTATTCATGGTAAAATTTCCATCAAGGACCCCTTGTAGATATTTGGTTGAAACTTTGTTCAAATTCGTAAATCAATTAAGAAGAAACAAATCAAGGTAACAAAGAAAAACTCCAAAAGGAGCAAGACCGGGTGTCTGAATAGGGTTGCTATCAACCGCAATGCGAATTCATAATCGGGAAAAGGACACATTTTCATGACTCTACAATCTGTCGATACCTGTATCTTGGCAATGCACAAGGTCAAGTTTTTCTCTGTTTATTACGTCTTTACAGTTAATTCGTTGGATGTTGGATGTGTACTGATTGATATTTTAGTCTTAGATACATGATTTTTTATTAGTTATCATTGGCTTTGAATTAGCTGTCAGTAACTGCGAGTGCTCTCAGATCTGTACTTAGTGTCTTTTTGTTGTGGAGATGTATAAGTACCCTGCCACGTCGACTCTGTGTTTTTGTTACATGTTTTTGCTTGGTATCTTTCTGATGAGTTAAGCCCTTTTCAACTGATTTTTATGGTTTGTTCATATGTTGTACTGTTACAACTCTGTCCAAGATTAGGGGGCGGGTTCTGTATGTGCCGGTCCCAAGTCAGGAGCTTGTAATTCAGTGGTTGCTATATATCATGTTCATTTTCCGTTCATTATTTTATACATAAATCAGGCCGTTAGTTTCTCGTTTGGCCATTGTTATATTATAGTTCGTTTCTGTGTGTGTTTCATTTTAGTGTTGTGTTTCTGTTGTGTCGTTGTTCTCCTCTTATATTTGATGTGTTTCCCTCAGTTTTAGTTTGTAACCCGGATTTGTTTTTTTCTCAATCGATTTATAAATTTGGAATAGCGGTATACTACTGTTGCCTTTATTTTTGAATAGTTTTACATTTGTGATTTTGGGGCCTTTTATAGCTGACTATGGGGTATGGGCTTTCCTCATCCTCCGTACGGTGACGTATATTTGTTAATTTCTGTGTCATTTGGTCTCTTTTTGAGAGTTGTCTCATTTGCAACCATACCACGTTTTTTCTTATTTTTATATTCATACAATCTATAATTGAGGAGTTTATAACTCATCAGTCGTCTTTGTGTGCTGTCCGTCATAATTGATTTGGTTTATCGATTTGGCATAAACCAGCACGTTGACTTCTCGTTTGATTTGTTTTTCATTTTGTCATGTCGGGGTCTTTTTCAGGTGAATGGATTTTTCTTCTAAGACCATACGGTGACCTTTATTTGCTAAGAACCATTTGATTCTAGGTCGATAGTTGTATCATTGGAAACCATACCACATCTTCATATTTTCATCAGGTTCCACAACTCTTATAAATATTGGCAACTGCAGATGACAAAAAATCATACCAAGATAAACAGCTTTATAACTAAGGGCCTCAGATGAATTGTGTTTACAAGGTTTCACCGTGTTACATAAGTAAAAGAAGGTCAAAGTTCAATTACTGAAACTGTGATATCAATAATGTCTACAGTCCTACCAAGTATAAAAGCTTACCGTCCGCCAGTTTCGAAGGAGCTACATTCATAAGTTCATGTAGTAAGAGATCGCTCTGATGTCTGACGAATTTTCACGGATTTGCAGCCTAAAAGCATTCCGGAAATAGTGTAAACATAAAGTCCCTTTTGCCTTAGCCGATAGATGACTAATAAGATCAGGCATATTCTTCCTAAATCAAATGGTCCTCTCTGATGCAGCCATCTAACGGCCAAGGGCGAACGAAATACCAATATAACTGAAACAGCTTACTCATTAAAGAATTTTTTGCCTGAAATGACGATTGATATTTTCACATTTCTGCTTATCACCTTGTAAATTGTTACACGGAAACTGTTTACAGTAATAACAGTTATCAATGTAAGATATAAAAAATGTGTAATAGACTAAACTCATCAATTTGTAATTTTGCTAAAACGGAGAGTTGACAGAAGTTGACATTCAAAATCTGAACAGTTCTATACATGTGTTTTTATCTTTCTATTATGATTTTCAAAACAACAACCTGCATTTTACCCTATGTTGTATTTTTAGCAATAGCAGCAACGTTCAATGTTGTCTTGTAATATAATAAACAGACTATATTTTAGACATCATTAGGATAAATCATGTTATGTTTTATTTTAATTGGTTCAGCAGTATTTTTGGGAGAAGATCTCTGAAAGTAAAATAGATGACAGATGTATGTCTAATGAGCTAGTTTCGAAATATCACAGTTTAGGTTCGAGGTCCCTATGCTGTTCTTAAATAATAACTTGTATAACATCTTACAGATTGGTGTGCTGAAAAATGGATCTAGGTGAGTGTCAATTGTCTAAGAACATTTTGAAATAATCATTTTTTGTTTTCAAGCGTTATGATACATATTTTCCAGTGTCGTTTTTGATCTAACTTGAAAACCTTTTGTCCCCTGAATTGGGGAACAAATTGTGCATTTGTCAAAACAAAAGTTGTTCACTCCATACTTGTAGTTAGAATTTTATTTCATTTGGCATTATTTTACACTCCAATTGGTAGACTTTTTAAAGGGGTTGAGAACTCAAAAAAGTAGTATATCTATCGTTAGCCTCCTAGCTGTTAATATACTTATCTAAAATCACGAAACCAGAAGTGAAAACTCATCAAAGATACAAGGCTTATAATTTGTACGCCAGACGCCCGTTTCGTTTACATAAGGCTCATCAGTGACGCTCGAATCAAAACAGTTGGAAGGCCAAATCAAATACGAAATTGAAGAGCATTGAAAACTAAATATGCAAAAGGTTTTGCCAAATAGGACTAAGGCATGTATAGCTTTGGCTAGAAAAACCTTCGTGTTTAGAATAATTCAAAATTATATTAACAGTTAATTCACAGAAAATGAACATATCAATGATATTTCATGTCAACACACATAGCTGAGGGTGATAGAGCAGATTGTTACCCCGAGAAAACATTGTCAACTGAGGCGTGCAGACTACTGTGCTGGTGATACCCTAGGTGACGAAACGTTCACCAGCAGTGGCATCGACTCAGTGGTTGTCAAATCTCATCAAAGATACCAGGCTTATAATTTGAAATCCAGACGCGCGTTTCGTCTACAGAAAACTCATCAGTTACGCTCGAATTTGGACAAGGTTGACTCAACTTAATGTTTGACGATCCATATACATAATTGTGTAAGACATAGTGCAATATTACTGGTTAAGGCTTTATATATGAATTGAATGGACAAAAATGTTTTTTTCTTTTTCTTCTTATGAAAGCTACAAAAATAGTCTTTCAATATTTAATATTTTAGTAACGCGGGGTATAGCTACTGGACAGTTGATTCTGGACTTTGCTACGTATACAAGCGGGGTTGAAAAAACTTTTCTGCATTGAAAAAATGCTTTAAAGTAAGCATATCATGCTTATAAAGACAAAAGTTGAAGGGATTCTTGACAAGCATTGTACATTCCCTGTATTACATGAAACCCCGTTATGCATTTAAACAAACATCAATTCCAAACCACACGGTCACAGTCCTCGCGTACACCTACTATATAGTATATCTAGTTTTTTTTACTCGATATTTACAAATAATTCGTACTTTGTTTATTTGAAATAGTTAAAACAAATGACACACTCTTTGTAGTAATTCATTTATGGATGTTTAAAGTCTCATTTCACTGAACGATGAGCAATCCCATACCGTATAGTAAGCTATAAAAGGTCCCGACATGACAAAATGCGAAATAATTCAAAAGACAAAACCAGTACAACGGCCTGATCTTTTCTAAAAAAAAAAACAACGAAGACAAATCAGGCTGAATTCAACCAACGACAACCATAGAGTTATAGGTTGCTGACTTGGGATAGGCATATAAAGAATGTGACGGAGTTAACTTGTTTGTGAACGCTCATTTCTCTCATAATCTTTGACAACGGTTTAACTAAACAACATAAGACAAACTATAAAAATAAGATTGAAAAGGCTTGACTCATCAGATCAACACTAAAATGTAATTTGCTTTATATGTATAATTTTTTTTGTACAACATCAAATATTTCCTACCATTTTGCAAAGACCCCATAGCGTTAAATAAAGATTTTAACATACCAAGGGAAATACCTCCTCTGAAAAGACATGCGATTGCTTCAGATCAGAATTTTCCATTTTGCATCTCCAATGACACAAACATGTGTTCACCAGTTTATTCAAATCTACCTTTCAGTTTCAGAGCAGAGGTGTTCATGCTTATATAAAAATTAAGAAATAGCATTGATTTTCGATCTTGAACATATTTCCAAGTTCGATATGTCTTAAAGGGCGCTATGTCTTTTTTAACTAACGAATAAAAAAATTCACCAACATGGGTTGAAGCCACAGCTGATGGAGGATTTCATCCGATGATATCACCAGCCAAGTAGTCAGCACTTCTGTGTTTACATGAAATGCCATTGGATTGTTCATAATCATATACTAACTGTTTACAAAACTTTGAATTTTTCGAAATACGAAGGATTTTCGTTCCCAAGAATAGACTTCATTAAGCTGAATTGTCAAATTCTTTCGGAATTTTGGACCCTTAATGATCTTCTTCTTCGGAGTTTATTTGGCCTTTCTAACTTTGTTGATGCAAGCGTAACTGACGAGTATTTTGTAGACGAAACGCGCGTCTGGTGTACAAAATATTAAGCCTGGTATCTATGATGAGTCAATAATTACACTTAATAAAATTGTGAAGGGAGAGAACTATAAGATTTCACTGGATTGCTCCCTGAAGATAGAACAGACAATTTAAAACAACCCAGTTTGGTTACAAATAAAACGCTTCCACATCGAAACAGTAAAGAATACTCGTACAACGAAAAATGTTCGGTCCGAGGGAATACTTTCCAATGCGTAATAAGTAGGAATGTCAACTCGGTGAAAAATTACTTATCGAGTACTCGTTGGTTTATCGAGCGATACTCGAGTACTCGCTCGGGAATATATCTATAACACGGAAACACAACTATACATAATTCACATTCTGTGGTTTGTTGTACAATGGACGAAACCCCCATCTACATTAGTATCTGGGACAAGGAATTACACACCATAACTAATAGCTCATTACCTACCAGTACTAATTAAGAATCTAATCAATATGATTTAATGAATACCTATTTAAAAATTATAACAAGGAAAAACCATATCAAACAATAGTATTTGGTAATTGTTAAGAAAACACATTTAATGTTTACAAAGGCGCAAGGATTAGAATTTTAACTATTAACTTTGGGGCACCAGAGAATGCAACGAATTTATTTTATTTGGAACATTTCTTGTCAAGTATTATTGGGGACAGTCGGTTTTGCAACTTTGTAAATTACAGTCTTGCAGACGACAATATTTGCTCTGACGATATCTATATGACGGAATTGCTAGGACATGTTTAGTTTAAAGTGTTAGGTATTGCCCACGTATTTTCGGAGGCACATATTTTAAATGACAAGTTAGCACAAGCATTCGAAACAAAATGTATTTTATTTACTACTATGATTAATCAGTGATGCCTATTTAATTTTCCGAAAGAGGTTCTCAAGAAGATCAATTTTATATAAAGAAGACAGCAATATTCTAACAAAAAAAAAACGATTAGTCGAGTATTGTTTTGGTATTCGATACTCGGTACTACCGAGCGATACTCGAATACTCGAGTACTCGTTGACATCCCTAGTAATAAGTGTTCGAAATCCTATACTAATTTTCTTATTAGCAGCGCCAGAAAATGCATACAGTTTCCGAACAAATTTGTTGTGAGAAATAGGTATGTAAATAAATGCATATCATTTTATATGTACCGTTGGCTTCAAGTATTGAAATTTCATCATGATTGCACAAGACTTATTAAAAAAGTAGTAAATTTAGTATTTGCGGTTTTAAAACAACATTCCTGAAAGAAAACAATATCAATCCCTTATCATTTGGGAAACAATTGTCAAAAAGATATTGGATTTTGTTTGCTTTCAAATTTTTTTTTATATATTCCATAACAACTAATTTAATAAAGATAAAATGGCGATGCACCTATCTGCACTTAGTTGATACTAGCCTTTGAAGAGCAAGAAACACTACAAATATTGGCTTTGGCCTAATTATGAAATGTCATTTATCAAGTTGGTCGATTTTAAAGAAGAGGTGATTCACCTGTATTTACCTAATTAGATAAATGAACATAATATTTAACACCATATTTTGAAATGAAAGTCTTTGTAGTTTGAGTAAAAACGATTTTAACTTGAGATGTACGTATCTGTTAAATGTGCTTTGGTATTGTTACATCAATTGTCATTTTCGTATGGAGATTCTCTTGTATCATTTGAAATTGAAGATTACGTTGATGATAGATTTGTTATGAAAAGAGATTCAGCATATGGACAAAAATCAGCTCACTTCAAAGAAGGGGATTATTTTAATATTAACTTTTGTCTACGAAACGTAACGAAGCTTAAACTAAGGAGTGTAATATATTCTAACGACGGGGCAGATGACGATGTAGAGTTTCGTTTAGATGGCATAATGTTTGGCAATTTAACGACAACGTATCATAGCAATAATGGTCATGGATGGGACGAGTTCGTGCAACACTATCCTAAAGGCCCAAGTTTAACCTTAACATCTGGTAAACATGTTATTTCTGTCAACGTAAGTCACTCAGATTATTACGGAATTGAACTGGATCAGCTTAATATCCTAACAGATTCAAATTTGATGGAAAATACTTTGATATGTTAAATTTCGATGCAGTAATACAATTTTCTAAAAGGAAAAGTATGTGGAGTTATATGTCATATTTATATCTGAGAAGAAAGCAGTTGATGTACAGTTCCAATAAATGGAAGATGTATTTATCTTTTTTTTTAGTCTTCTCTATCAGCAATAAAATTGATATACAATTCTCTTTTATTGTAGATGTTGATTTAAAAATGTGTAGGAGCACAACTTGTCATTTGATCAAGAAAATGTATCATGTCGTTTAGGCGTAATATATAAGCAATAGAGTAAGTGTTCATTGACAAAAGTGCTGTAAATATGATAACATTTTTAAGTCCTTTATGGTCATATATATGTTGCAAGGGAGAGAATCAGTCTATTCTCCACACACGCTCATACTGAAAAAATACCTTTAAACGTCACAAATGCCAGCAATAGACAATTAACTGACACAGGAAGATATCAGTCCTCAGTGAGATTGCCGGTATTGGATCTTTCCACGTGTAAGTTTCACCGAACTCGTCAAATTCGAGAGTCAAAAATCGTTTGTTATACTAGATATGTGTACCCTTAGTCTAAATGGAACATAGTATTGAGACTGATTGCTCTTTGGTTAGAAGCTTTTTCAATGTAAATGCAAATATTTGCAAATTTCAAAACATGTCAAATTTTCATTCCTGAATTATATACTATAATTGTGCTTGAGTGAAAGAAACATACGAATATGCTGGATTCTTACGCCTGTCCCTACGAGATATGATATTGAAGGGCATTTCTAAAGGACAACAAGCAGAAACTTCACAAGGTAAGGATAATGTTTTTATAAAAAACATTTTTTTCAAATTCTTTCCTACCCCTACATTCTCTCAAATAAGCAAATGAATCCTATTCTCATTCAAATATAAAAAGAAAAATAGTAGTACTTCTTCAACTGATATTCCAAAAAAAAAACAAAAAAAAAAACAAAAAAGAAACCATTCTAAACAAGATTTGCTATTGAGCGAAATCATTTTAATTTAAAATTGTCAGTCGTCGTTTTACCATACAAAACCAACGAGAAAGAAAACCAATCTCCTTGGCCTTAAATCAAATGCCATATTCTACACAATTAATCACTAACTTCATTTTTTACAGAAAAATGTTCACCTGTACTTTATTAATAAATCATTATCTGATGAGGTAATATTGAATTATATAGTAAGTTAATTACAAATAACTGCAGAGATGTTTGTATTTGTAAGTATCTCTTTGATATTGGTTCAGCAGCTGTGTTATTTATGTGACGGTTCATATTTCACATTTGAAATTGAAAATTTTGTTGTGGATAAGTTTATTATGAGCAGGAGCCGAGCATCTGCACAGAAATCGGCGCTCTTTAAAACAGGAGATTCTTTTTCCATATATTTTTGTTTACGCAACACAACTGAGGTACGCCTACGGAGTGTGAGGTATTCGAACGATGGAGGAGGAGACTCTGTGGTATTTAGTGTAGATGGGAAACAACTAGGCCATTTATAGACAAAATTTGATAGAAATGGTGGTCACGGATGGAACAATTTTATTAATACTGAACAAATTGGCCAAGCTATGACTCTATCTTCTGGTAAACATGTTTTATTCGTTAATATCATTTACACTGATTATTACGGAATTGAATTAGACGAACTTACCATCAAAACGACGGACAACTATTTAATAGAAGAATCATTTAAATGTTCATTTTACTGTGACAGTAATATCGTGTATTCAAATGGAAAGAATCGTCACGATATACCACCTGCAGTGCTGAAAAGAAGAACATTGCGATCATCATGCCAGAGTAGTAACAAAAATATATTCCTACCAATCTACCATAAAAATGTGCGCATGTTTGTCGTCACTGCAATGAACCCAAAGTACAAATCTTTTGAAAATAATTTTCACGATGAAGACATACTTTGCAATGAAGGCAATATAACTGTATGGGAACTATTAAATATCAAACTCAAATCACAAAATAACACGTTGACCACCGATATGTACTCTGGTGTTGGTATTAAACACGGCCAATCAAGTGCATCGAGGTCTCTTTTCATTAATCTATCATTTAACAATACAAAGGAGTATGATGTTAATTACAGACTTGTTCTCAAATTTTTAGAAGTGGTGGACATATTTCTTGTATCAGGTTCCTATAATGCTAAAGGAGTATGGATGGCACTGAACAGTACATACTTTAGTCGACAAAAAACTAAGCATGAATGGATAATACCAAAACAGAGTTGGTCGGTTCAGAATGAAATTCTGTTTTTTATTTTTACTTATCCTTCTGAAATAAAATCTATAACAATCGAATTTATAAAGTTAGAATATCAAGCGATAAATACAAAGCACCGCGAGGTTCTATATATAGATCCTGAATTGAAAATTGAAGTTTTCACGGACGTATTTGAAAGGACGGATATAAAACAAAAAACAATGACAGTCAGGAATGTAGATACTAGTCAGGAATTTCTAAATGTTTCGGAAATAGTAATATCACATATATCTCCATGGACCAACATCTATAGCCCAATTGTCAAATTATCAAGGCAAGGAGAAATGCATATTTTGCTAATTCCACCACACCGTCTAACTGAAATTCCATACGGTTCATCAATAATAATTGGTCAAAATGATCCAAGTCAAAACTTTCCAATGGCTTCAATATCAAAGATAGACATTGCACCCAAGGCAAAAAAGTTATTCGTCACATTTAAAGATAATGGTTCATGTTCTATTATAATAAAGTCTATATGGCAACAAACTGAAGTTATTTTTAAAGACATTATAACTACAAGGAATCCTTTTAAATATCCATTTGCCACTATTGTGACCACGTGGAAATATGATGGAAACGCGGACGTAGATCACGTGAGCACTAATGGGGATACAATTCATCATATTGTTAGAGGATGGAGCGAGCTTTACGGTACCAGCTTTACATTTTTCAGACAGTGTTTGTCAATGCATAATACACAAAGTCCAGATTTACTAAACTCATTAATTTGTAATTTTGCTAAAACGGAGAGTTGACAGAAATTGACATTAAACAAGATTTTCAAAACAACAACCTGTATTTTACCCTATGTTGTATTTTTAGCAATAGCAGCAACGTTCAATGATGTCTTGTAATTTAATAAACAGACTATATTTTAGACATCATTAGGATAAATCATGTTATGTTTTATTTTAATTGGTTCAGCAATATTTTTGGGAGAAGATCTCTGAAAGTAAAATAGATGACAGATGTATGTCTAATGAGCTAGTTTCGTAAATATCATAGTTTAGGTTCGAGGTCCCTATGCTGTTCTTAAATAATAACTTGTATAACATCTTACAGATTGGTGTGCTGAAGAATGGATCTAGGTGAGTGTCAATTGTCTAAGAGCATTTTGAAATAATCATATTTTGTTTTCAAGCGTTATGATACATATTTTCCAGTGTCGTTTTTAATATAACTTGAAAACCTTTTGTCCCCTGAATTGGGGAACGAATTGCATTTGTCAAAAAGAAAAAAGTTGTTCACTCCATACTAGTAGTTAGAATTTTATTTTATTTGGCATTATTAAACACTCCAATTGGTAGACTTTTTAAAGGGTTGAGAACTCAAAAAATAGTATATTTATCGTTAGCCTCCTAGCTGCTAATATACTTATCTAAAATCACGAAACCAGAAGTGAAAACTCATCAAAGATATCAAGCTCATAATTTTGTACGCCAGACGCCCGTTTCGTTTACATAAGGCTCATCAGTGACGCTCGAATCAAAACAGTTGGAAGGCCAAATCAAATACGAAATTGAAGAGCATTGAAAACTAAATATGCAAAAGGTTGTGCCAAATAGGACTAAGGCATGTATAGCTTTGGCTAGAAAAACCTTCGTGTTTAGAATAATTCAAAATTATATTAACAGTTAATTTACAGAAAATGAACATATCAATGATATTTCATGTCAACACAAAAGTGCCGTCTATTGGGCTGGTGATACCCTAGGTGACGAAACGTCCACCAGAAGTGGCATCGACTAAGTGGTTGTCAAATCTCATCAAAGATACCACGCTTATAATTTGAAATCCAGACGCGCGTTTCGTCTACAGAAAACTCATCAGTTACGCTCGAATTTGGACAAGGTTGACTCAACTTAATGTTTGACGATCCATATACATAATTGTGTAAGACATAGTGCAGCAATATTACTGGTTAAGGCTTTCAATATGAATTGAATGTACAAAAAAGTTTTTACCTTTTTTTATTATGAAAGCTACAAAAATAGTCTTTCAATATTTAATATTTTAGTAACGCGGGGTAGCAACTGGACAGTTGATTCTGGACTTTTCTACGTATACAAGCGGGGTTGAAAAAACTTTTCTGCATTAAAAAAATGCTTTAAAGTAAGCATATCATGCTTATAAAGACAAAAGTTGAAGGGATTCTTGACAAGCATTGTACATTCTCTATATTACACGAAAACCCGTTATGCATTTAAACAAACAACAATTCCAAAGCACACGGTCACAGTCCTCGCGTACACCTACTATATAGTATATCTAGTTTTTTTACTCGATATTTACAAATAATTCGTACTTTGTTTATTTGAAATAGTTAAAACAAATGACACATACTCTTTGTAGTAATTCATTTATGGATGTTTAAAGTCTCATTTCACTGAACGATGAGCAATCCCATACCGTATAGTAAGCTATAAAAGGTCCCGACATGACAAAATGCGAAATAATTCAAAAGACAAAACCAGAACAACGGCCTGATCTTTTCTAAAAGAAACAACGAAGATAAATCAGGCTGAATTCAACCAACGACAACCAGAGAGTTATAGGTTGCTGACTTGGGACAGGCATATAAAGAATGTGACGGAGTTAACTTGTTTGTGAACGCTCATCCCTCTCATAATCTTTGACAACGGTTTAACTAAACGACATAAGACAAACTATAAAAATCGGATTGAAAAGTCTTGACTCATCAGATCAATACTAAAATGTAGTTTGCTATTGTATATTTTTTTTGTACAACATCAAATATCTCCTACCATTTTGAAAAGACACCATAGCGTTAAATAAAGATTTTAACATACCAAGGGAAATACCTCCTCTGAAAAGACATGCGATTGCTTCAGATCAGAATTTTCCATTCTGCATCTCCAATGACACAAACATTTTTTCACCAGTTTATTCAAATCTACCTTTCAGTTTCAGAGCAGATGTGTTCATGCATATATAAAAATTTAGAAATAGCATTGATCTTCGATCTTGAACTTATTTCCAAGTTCGATATGTCTTTAAGTACGCTATGTCTTTTTAACTAACGAATAAAACGTTTCACCAACATGGATTGAAGCCTCAGCTGATAGAGGATTTCACCCGAGGATATCACCAGCCAAGAAGTCAGCACTTCTGTGTTTAAATGAATTGCCATTGGTATGTTTATAATTATATACTAACTGTTTACAAAACTTTGAATTTTTCGAAATACGAAGGATTTTCGACCCCAGGAATAGATTACATTTAGCTGAATTGTCAAATACTTTCGGAATTTTGGACCCTTAATGTTCTTCTTCTTAGGAGTTTATTTGACCTTTCTAACTTTGTTGATGCAAGCGTAACTGATGAGTCTTTTGTAGACGAAACGCGCGTCTGGCGTACAAAATATTAAGCCTGGTATCTATGATGAGTCAATTAATTACACTTAAAATTGTGAAGGGAGAGAACTATAAGAATTCACTGGATTGCTCCCTGAAGATATAACGAACAATCTAAAACAACCCAGTTTGGTTACAAATAAAACGCTTCCACATCGAAACAGTAAAGATTGCTCGTACAAAGAAAAATTTCGGTCCGAATGATTATTGTCCAAAGCGTAATAAGTGTTCGAAATCCTATTCTAATTTTCTCAATAACAGCGCTAGAAAATGCTAAGCCAGAAGAAGAAGAAAAAATACGCGGTTTGACATCTGATTTAACCCACCAGTACTCCAGTCTGTAGTACGTCAGCAATGTGCCAATATCTATTTGTTCTGTCAGATACTATGTTAAGTGTTTAACCGTTTACCAAATGTTTCAATTGAATTACACTCTATTACATTTTCATTTACCAAGAAATAACTGTAGGTCTTGCAATCGCTTTCTAAAGTTTGCAAACGGTAACTAAAGATTTACGCCAGCATACAGTATTTGGACAAATTTGTTGTGGGAAATGGGTAAATAAATGCATATCATTTTATATGTACCGTTGGCTTCATATATTGAAATTTCATCATGATTGCACAAGACTTATTAAAAAAGGTAGTAAATTTGATATTTGCGGTTTTAAAACTGAAGGATTACATTTTGAAATTACAAAAACCGTTGTGTTTAAAGGACAATCAAAACATTAAATCATTTAAACTTAACATTCCTGAAAGAAAGTAATATCAATCCCGTATCATTTTGGAAACAATTGTCAAAAAATATTGGATTTTGTTTACTTTCAATGTTTTTTTTTTTATATATTCCATAACAACTAAATTAATAAAGATAAAATGGCGATGCACCTAGCTTCACTTAGTTGATACTAGCCTTTGAAGAGCAAGCAACAAGACAAATATTGGCTTTGGCCTAATTATGAAATGTCATTTATCAAGTTGATCAATTTTAAAGAAGCGGTGATTTACCTGTATTTACCTAATTAAATAAATGAACATAATATTTAACACCATATTTTGAAATGAAATTCGTTGTAGTTTGAGGAAAAACGATTTTAACTTCGAGATGTACGTATCTGTAAAATATGCTTTAATTTTGTTATATCAATTGTCATTTTCGTATGGAGATTCTCTTGTATCATTTGAAATTGAAGATTACGTTGGTGATAGATTTGTTATGAAAAGAGATTCAGCATATGGACAAAAATCAGCTCACTTCAAAGAAGGGGATTATTTCAACATTAACTTTTGTCTACGAAACTTAACAAAGTTAAACTAAGGAGTGTTGTATATTCTAACGACGGGTCAGATGACGATGTAGAGTTTCGTTTAGATGGCATACTGTTTGGCAATTTAACGACAACGTATCATAACAATTTTGGTCATGGATGGGACGAGTTCATGCACTACTATCCTAAAGGCCCAAGTTTAACCCTAACATCTGGTAAACATTTTATTTCTGTCAATGTAAGTCACACAGATTATTACGGAATTGAACTGGATCAGCTTAATATCGTAACAGATTCAAATTTGATGGAAAATACTTTAATATGTTAAATTTCGATGCAGTAATACAATTTTCTAAAAGGGAAAGCTTGTGGAGATATATGTCATATTTATATCTGAGAAGAAAGCAGTTGATGTACAGTTCCAATAAATAGAAGATGTATTTATCTTTTTTTAGTCTTCTCTATGAGCAATAAAATTGATACATAAATCCTCATATATAATTCTCATTTATTGTCATCTTTTATTGTAGATGTTGATTTAAAAATGTGTAGGAGCACAATTTGTCATTTGATCAAGAAAATATATCATGTCGTTTAGGAGTAATATATAAGCAATAGAGTAAGTGTTCATTGACAAAAGTGCTGTAAATATGATCACTTTTTTTAGTCCTTTATGGTTATATATATGTTGGAAGGGAGAGAATCAGTCTATTCTCCACACACGCTCATACTGAGAAAATACCTTTAAACGCCCCAAATGCCATCAATAGCCAATTAACTGACACAGGAAGATATCCTGTCCTCAGTGAGATTTGTCGGTCTTGGGCCTTTCCACGTGTTAGTTTCACCGAACTCGTCACATTCGAGAGTCAAAAATCGTTTGTTATACTAGATATGTGTACCCTTAGTCTAAATGGAACAAAGTATTGAGACTGATTGCTCATTGGTTAGAAGCTTTTTCAATGTAAATGCAAATATTTGCAAATTTCAAAACATGTCAAATTTTCATTCCTGAATTATATACTATAATTGTGCTTGAGTGAAAGAAACATACGAATATGCTTGATTCTTACGCCTGTCCCTACGAGATATGATATTGAAGGGCAGTTCAAAAGGGCAACAAGCAGAAACTTCATAAGGTAAGGATAATGTTTTTATAAAAAACATTTTTTTCAAATTCTCTCCTACCCACTACATTCTCTCAAATAAGCAAATGAATCCTATTCTCATTCAAATATAAAAAGAAAAATAGTAGTACTTCTTCAACTGATATTCCATAAAAACCAAAAAAAAAACAAAAACAAAAAAAAAAACATTCTAAAGAAGATTTGCTATTGAGCGAAATCATTTTAATTTAAAATTGTCAGTTGTCGTTTTACGGTACAAAACCAACGAGAAAGAAAACCAATCTTCTCGGCCTTAAAATCAAATGTCATATAATACACAATTAATCACTAACTTCATTTTTTACAGAAAAATGTTCACCTGTACTTTATTAATAAATCATTATCTGATGAGGTAATATTGAATTATATAGTAAGTTAATTACAAATAACTGCAGAGATGTTTGTATTTGTAAGTATCTCTTTGATATTGGTTCAGCAGCTGTGTTATTTATGTGAAGGTTCATATTTCACATTTGAAATTGAAAATTTTGTTGTGGATAAGTTTATTATGAGCAGGAGCCGAGCATCTGCACAGAAATCGGCGCTCTTTAAAACAGGAGATTCTTTTTCCATATATTTTTGTTTACGCAACACAACTGAGGTACGCCTACGGAGTGTGAGGTATTCGAACGATGGAGGAGGAGACTCTGTGGTATTTAGTGTAGATGGGAAACAACTAGGCCATTTAAAGACAAAATTTGATAGAAATGGTGGTCACGGATGGAACAATTTTATTTATACTGAACAAATTGGCCCAGCTATGACTCTATCTTCTGGTAAACATGTTTTATCCGTTAATATCATTTACACTGATTATTACGGAATTGAATTAGACGAACTTACCATCAAAACGACGGACAACTATTTAATAGAAGAATCATTTAAATGTTCATTTTACATTGACAGTAATATCGTGTATTCAAATGGAAAGAATCGTCACGATATACCACCTGCAGTGCTGAAAAGAAGAACATTGCGATCATCATGCCAGAGTAGTAACAAAAATTTATTCCTACCAATCTACCATAAAAAAGTGCGCATGTTTGTCGTCACTGCAATGAACCCTAAGTACAAATCTTTTGAAAATAATTTTCACGATGAAGACATACTTTGCAATGAAGGCAATATAACTGTATGGGAACTATTAGATATCAAACTCAAATCACAAAATAACACGTTGACCACAGATATGTACTCTGGTGTTGGTATTAAACACGGCCGATCAAGTACATCGAGGTCTCTTTTCATTAATCTATCATTTAACAATATAAAGGAGTATGATGTTAATTACAGACTTGTTCTCAAATTTTTAGAAGTGGTGGACATATTTCTTGTATCAGGTTCCTATAATGCTAAAGGAGTATGGATGGCACTGAACAGTACATACTTTAGTCGACAAAAAACTAAGCATGAATGGATAATACCAAAACAGAGTTGGTCGGTTCAGAATGAAATTCTGTTTTATATTTTTACTTATCCTTCTGAAATAAAATCTATAACAATCGAATTTATAAAGTTAGAATATCAAGCGATAAATACAAAGCACCGCGAGGTTCTATATATAGATCCTGCATTGAAAATTGAAGTTTTCACGGACGTATTTGAAAGGACGGATATAAAACAAAAAACAATGACAGTCAGGAATGTAGATACTAGTCAGGAATTTCTAAATGTTTCGGAAATAGTAATATCACATATATCTCCATGGACCAACATCTATAGCCCAATTGTCAAACTATCTAGGCAAGGAGAAATGCATATTTTGCCGATTCCACCACACCGTCTAACTGAAATTCCATACGGTTCATCAATAATAATTGGTCAAAATGATCCAAGTCAAAACTTTCCAATGGCTTCAATATCAAAGATAGACATTGCACCCCAGGCAAAAAAGTTATTCGTCACATTTAAAGATAATGGTTCATGTTCTATTGTAATAAAGTCTATATGGCAACAAACTGAAGTTATTTTTAAAGACATTATAACTACAAGGAATCCTTTTAAATATCCGTTTGCCACTATTGTGACCACGTGGAAATATGATGGAAACGCGGACGTAGATCACGTGAGCACTAATGGGGATACAGTTCATCATATTGTTAGAGGATGGAGCGAGCTTTACGGTACCAGCTTTACATTTTTCAGACAGTGTTTGTCAATGCATAATACACAAAGTCCAGATTTACGTCTGCAACTTATTAACGAAAAAGATTTACAATATTATTTTATTCGTGCTTGTAGCTTAAACACCCATAGGTGCTCTTTTGTTTAAAATTTTGAAATATTCACAGAAACCTATATTGATTTTTGGCAGAATAGACAGTGAATGAAAATATGGGGAATGATTTTGGAGTGAGGTGGCGTTGATTTGGACGGAAGAGTGATATGCAACTGGAGAAATACTTAACATAGTAAGGGCTTCCTTCCCATCATAGTTGGGTTTCAGTTAATACACTGTTTCAATAAAGCATATATAATCATAGTTTGTTGGTGGCGTATATGATATTTTTTAAAAGTAAGTATTAGAATCCATCTGATTTGTACTATTTGTATTTTTCTTAATTATTGAATAATGTTTAAAAATGATGAATTTTATACTATGGATGACACTGTAAACTAATAGAACATAACTGTACAATAAATAGAATGGCTTTATGAAATTTTTAATGTTATATTTATCTTGTCCTTTCCGTGCTGAAATGTACAGATTACATAGCTTACATCAACATCATTTGAACCCTGGTGGATATTTGACTCGTTGGAAATCATACCACTGGCATCTCCTTATTTTATATCGATCCATACTTAGTTGTATTTTGCACGTCGGTTCTATAATAACCTTATGAACAAAGGCACAATTATAATCTAAGAAATTCTAACTGTTTCCAGCAGGAAGTATCCTGTCACAATTTGTAGTAATATAGATAAGCTTAAAAGTACTAAGCCAAAGATACATGCTTTTTATTTGGAACAATCGCCTAAGAAATAATTCCTATAGTGTCCTATTAGAATCGATATAATTCCTTCATGTCATGCTCTATGCTCATTTTAACATGGGTAGGCATTATATTTGTCGATATTTTACACTGAGTTCAGCTGTTTATAGCAAGATGATATAAAATGGTAATTTTTGGGGGTACTTTCAAACTGTACATATTGCTACATTAGCCGCATTTTTTACAATCAAATTATCTTTTGGTATTTCCTTATCGTTCGTCATAAAAAATCGTATTATATCAAGCTATATTTTCTAACATTTTGAATCGACTAAGACGTACGCGATTATCTCACAGCAACAACAACGATAAAGTTAAATGCAAAGTGAGCGTTTATGTATTGGTCCCACAGAAAAGATATAAAACTATATTAGTAAAAAGGAAAGGTGCGCAAATGGATGTTATAAATATTCTATAACTATCAACAAAACTAATTCCCATCAAATAGGTTTTTTAGTCGAACTCTGGGTGGAATATTGTAGCTGCAAATGACATTCAGGTTGTATTACATTTATGAAAATAAGGTTGTAATTTTATACGTATCAATGTCAAACTGGAGCGAATGAAGTTGAGAAATCGGATTGACTCCGACCTTTCTTTTGAAAAGAACGTTAAAGCTAAAGCGCCAAGATATATCTGCTTTCCTTTCGGTTCGATAGTTACGATTAAGACATATTATGTTTTTTGTCTGACTGTTAATGACGACTTCACACTAAATCAGTAGGATATTGGACGCGCATTTCGACGCATGTCTCTTCAGTGATGCTCGAGGCTAAATATTTGGACGTCCGAAATCTGATAAAAACATTTATGAGATAATATAACCAAAAAGGACCAAAAAGCAAAGCCCAACCTAATTCAAACAATGACCTATTATCATGCCAGCTGGTGATACCCTCGGTTAATGTAGACTATTCTCCAATTTCTAGACAAACCGGTTACTAAGTTCTTACATGTACTGTACATGTGGTCTAAACTAAGGCTATTTCCATATTTCATTGCTGAAATTCAAATAAAAGACTTTCCTTTTCAAATGGAAAAACGTTAAATGTAATCAACCTATCGACGTGACTGTTTACAACCTGATCCAACATGCGCAGATCTAGATTTGTTTTAAAGAGATTGATTTAGAGAACTTTCACTCAGAAAAAAGGTTCAAGTCGTCTTACTCTTTACCAGTAGGAAATCTAGTGACAAAATAGTACCTTCCCTGTAAACACAAAAAACTAGATCTTCTCAATGTTTGTCCCGTTTTAACAAGGACGTTATCAATTATGGATTCACGGGGAAAACGTTCTGGTAAATAGTAAAAATAGAAATAAGTTGAAATAAAAAAAAAAACTTTCATTTAATGTTATCATTTTCCTCCTTTAGTAGCAAACGACGAGTACAGCAGGCTATAGAAGCTTGATGTAAAATTGGTTCAAAATGTTGCTATGCGAATAAATTCCTTGAGTACCAACTTCAATTTATTTTTCTACTGGCTGTATACCTCTCTGGAACATGTTACTTATCCGTATATATATGCAGTAGATCAGAGAAATTTAGGGGCTGTCCCACCTTATGGAGCTTTCTATATGGTTAATGCATATACAAACATTTGTCCCACTCCTAACACTGTCTAGTTCCTCCTTTCAAAATCCTGGATCCTCATCTGATTTCCTTATACGGATATGCAATATTTAGCATTCTAATGATCCCGCCAATACATGCATGTATCAGTGTTAGTTTACAAATGATGCATTTTTTTCTAGGCGATTTAACGACCAATCCACTGAATGAGTTGAAATGCACGACCGACTACCAGTTGTTTATAACTGCATGATATACAACACAATTTTTAGCACATAGCCTAAAATAAATTATCTTTATTCCTTTTCTTCTTTGTGTTTACATTTATGATACAGAATATGTTGTTCTATGCTCAAATTCACGTATAATCACTTCGTTGCTATATATATTTGTTTTTTTAAATACTCGAACCATAGCCTCTAATGTTATGAAGAAAAAAAAAAGCGAAAAAAAGCGAAATACCCAAACTACAACCACAAGGATGAACACACAGACTAAATGTATTCATTCACGAATTAGCAGCCAATTGGCAAAGACATAAAAACTCAAAAAACATATAAATGATGCATCCAGGTTCCAAAAACGGGAGTTGCATGAACTTTTCGGTAATCCAGTAAAATTGGGAAAGCAATTGTCAAATTTATGAAAATGGACTAAAATTGAAAAATAACAGTTTTTAGTTTTGTTAATTTGTTACTTATTTTGATTTATTCATTTATTTTCAGTTTATGTTTTGCTACCAATAAACGGTACCAGTTTCCCCTTTACATAAAGCATTATACACTTAGAAAAGTCTTTTTGTTATTCAGATATACCTTTAGAAATATACTTAAATAGAGGCAATTGAGTAGTGTAATATACTTGAATATCCAAAGCAAACCTACCGTACGAGTCTTCTAAATGACTGAACGATTCAAATGATGTGCCATACGAAAGAAGTCTGTTTCATTATCCTGAGCTCTTTTCACAGACAAATCTTATCCATTGAATAAACAGTAGGTTATTCTTAAATTTTACCAACGTGGGAGTATTTTTTCCTTTGTAAGATATTTTTTTGTGAAATAACCCCATAAACTTGAAGTTTTTTTTTATAATAAAAATCGAAATGTTTTACATGTTATATATTTTTCTATGATTTAATAATATTAGCTCTGCACAATTATTGTTATTTCAAATGAAAACGTTAGGTGTGATGATAAAAAGAATGTTTAAAACAAAATTCTTTTAAATTTTATTGAAAGAAAGTTTAATTTTATGTATCGCAATGTGAAACAAGTGATATAACAATGATTTTTAGACATTACAATTTAACCCTGCCACGTCCGGTCTGTGTTCATGTTCTTTGTGTCGATCTGATCAGTTAAACCTTTTTCAACTGATTTTTATAGTATTTTGTGCTGTTACACCACAGTACCAGGTTAGGGGAGGGGGGACGCTCGCAAACATGTCTAATCCCGCCATATACATTATGTGCCTGTCCCAAGTCAGGAGCCTGTAGTTCAGTGGTTGTCGTTGGTTCATGTTTGTCATATTTGTTTTTCGTTAATTGTTTTCTTATAAACTAGGCCTTTAGTTTTCTCTATTGAATTGTTTCATAATTTTCATGTCGGGGCTTTTCATAGCCGGCTATACGGTATGCGTTTTTCTCATTGTTGTAGGCCGTGCGGTTGCCTATAATTGCTTACATCCACCTTATGTGAACTTTGGTGGATACTTGTCTTATTGGCAATCATACCTCGTCTCCTTATTTTTTTTATATAAAACAACAATTCATTGAAAATGGCTGGAAGACGGATGCAGGGACAGATGATATTGTCTTTGATTTTTTTTTTTTTTTGGGGGGGGGGGGGGTACTAGTATCTTTGATATTTGTATACGTAAAACGCTGGTACAGGTATCTGATCGTATCTATTGAAGTAGTATAAAGCATATATGAAAGCATATACCCCATATAGGATGTTACCAATCATTAAGTTTTAATTTGTAAGTCAAATGCAGGTCTCTAGTGATTATCGTTCATTTGTCCCTTGTTTGCCATTGTTCCTTTTTATTGTCCCCTGGTTTGTCTCTGTATTTCTGTTCTCCTGGATTGACGCTTTGGTTTTGATCTTTTTTTTTATTTAATATATAACTTCAATTGCTTCTGACTGACTATTTTTGGAGTCTTTTAAATGCTATGAAAGAAAGACTGTTTACCCTTCCGGAGCACTTGAGATCACCCACGGTTTTTGTTGGGTGTTGTGTTGCTCAGTCTTTAGTTGTCTATGTTGTGTTTTTTTAACTTGTTTCTACTTTGTTTTTCGTTTTTGCCATTTTCATTGTCAGGTCGTTTCGACTTAGAATAAACCTTTGGTAACTTCTGCCTGTCTAACATAATGATTTATGAGACACAAATTTAACCAAAATTATTGTATTTAAAAGATCTTGATTCGTTGTTGCAAATATCAAAATATACCCAAAAAAATCAAACACAATATTCTGAAATATTTCAGGACCTCCATATTTTGACTTTTATGATATTCTGCAATATTTCAGGATCTCTGTAATTCGATTCAGGACCTCCGTTGTTCCTGAAATCGAATTGTGGAGTTCTTAAATCTTTCAGGATATCCTGAAATCGAATTATGGAGGTCCTGAAATATTTTGTTAAGTCATCAATGATTTATGGATATCCTGAATTTGAATTATGGAGGTCCTGAAATATTTCAGAATCTCCTAAAATACAATAATTTTGACTAAATCCGGCCTCATAAACGATTAGGCATAACATTTTTTTTCACTACCAGTAAATGTTAAATATATTTTAATTTTTTTTTTAATCATACAATTGACATACACGTCCAAGACATACCAAGATGTCGATATCGTCGATATCGACAATGTCGACACAATATCGGATCGATATCGATGTACTCATACACTTATATCATAACCAGATGTAGATTTTGATGACGACACTAATGACAAAACCTGATGTTGATATTGTCGATATCGACAATGTCGACTCGATATCGACTCGATATCGATGATAATGAATAAAAATAAGACATAACAAGCTGATTATATATATAAATTAAGATCGAAGATTGATATAAGGATAGATGATGGCTGAATTGTAATCTATTTATTTTTTTAAAAGACAATCAGGTGGTCACATCTCCAAAGTAATGTACCATTTAAAACACATTAATGTATCCTTCAAAAAAACCAAAAATAAAATGTTTGCTTATATTACATTGACAATGGCTGACATGGTAATTTAGGTGTTAACTAAGTGTGATATGGTTGCATACAAAGATCTAAAAATGCAGATATAGTACAAACATGACTTGCTATGTAAAATTCAAATCAATGGAATGTGAACTGGTTCCCATTTCAAACAGAGAAAACATGGTTTATCTATTGGTTGAAATTAGATTTTAACTTTATTTGAATAGTTTCGAGTACTCTTAGATCGGTACTTTGTGATTTTGTCTATTTGTTGAATTTTATGTATTGATGCTATACCACCGTCCAGGGATGGGCACGATTACTGACAAATGTAATCGATTAATAATCGATTACATGAAGGATTTTTGTGTAATCGATTAATAATCGATTACTCTAATTTTTGTTTGTAATCGATTGCAATCGATTACTTTATCAAAAGTAATTACATTACTTTTCGATTACTGTCAATTACATGCTACAAAATTACAAAAAAAAATAATAAAGTAAGTTATACACAATTATGTTGCTCAACGTTTTTTATAGTCGAAATTTAGAACTTTACTAAAAACAGCATTTAAAGCATTGTTACCAAATTTTAAGTTCACAGTTGTTTTCTAGATGGAATATCATACTGAAGGTCAGAAATATTCAAAATTTCCTGAAATTTTGGCTTTCAAGATAAATAAGAGATGACATCGCAATGCATCAATCAGTTATTTTTATTGTAAGTTTTTTCAAAAATTTGCTTTCATTCTTACTTAAGTTAGCTTTTTTGTTTTTACTCGTTAAAACAGGTATATTTTAACATAGATGATTAAAATGTTGTAAGTTTCCTTTGAAAAAAAAATTAAAACCATAGAATAATTAATTAGTTCAGCAAATTTTAAAGATTGAAATAATAATTATAATGACATACATGAATTAATCCTTATGTTTGGATAACCACACTAATTACAGGTTATAAAACTGTCAATGGAGTACAATTTATAACCTGGGGAAAAATAATGTAAATCTCCTTCTTAATTAGACATAATTGAAATGAAAACAAATTCTGCATCTTATTGATTAGAAGTCTGAACTTCTGATTAGTAAAGACAAGAAGTTTGTTAATTTTTTTATTCTCTAATCAAATTATAAACAATATATATTTATTGTGTCAAAAAGGGATACATGTATCTATATCTGAAAAAAAGAATTTAGATGCATACCCATTGGTTCATTGTCAAAAGGATTTTGTGTACTTTCTCAACTTTTTTTATCATAACATTGTAAGATCAACAGTTACTGTTTATCTATTCAAAGCTAAAATTCCAACTCTTATTGAAAATTATACTTAAAGCAATTTTAATACAAATAGGCTTACTACTTTAATGTAGAACAGAAATTAACTTAAGACTCATTTCTTAACTTAAATCTATTTTCATATTTTAATATAAAAGGTCTTGAATTATTGACAAGCACATAAGTTCATTTGTTTCAAAACCTAAATATCAAGTAAAATTTGGTAGGGGATCTGGTTGATTATAATGCAGCTTGAGATAATAGATAGAAATAAGGCAGTTGATGAACTCTTAAGTCATATTACAATGTAATACATTCTATTTTATCTGTACTATAAAGTGATGAATACATCATGTACATACATATTTTCATTTAAAATAGGTTATATCTCAAAGTAATCGAAATTTAATCGAAAAATAATCGATGATTACATCATAAATTTTGCCGTAATCGATTAAATTACGATTACATGTAATCGAAAATGTCTTCGATTACAGATTACTGTCGATTACTGGGGAAAATGTAATCAATTACAATCGATTACGATTACAGATTACGATTACCCCATCCCTGCCACCGTCATAGATTTAAGGGAAGTTTTAACGAACAAGTTTAACCTCGCAACATCCTTATTGTGATTGACCCTTGTCGGGAGCTCTTTGATTTAGTGGTTGTCGTCCGTTGCTGTCGGTCATTTTTGATTTTTGTTTATCATTTATACATAAATCAGGATGTTTGTTTTTGCCATTTGAAATATTTGATATTTTGTTATGCCGGTAATATTGTTAATCTTTGTTGTGAAGACTGTTAGGTGACGTATAGTTGTTAACATCCTCATTCTTTTTGTGTTTGGTGGTCTGTTGTCTCATTGCAAATCGTGCAACATCCCCTTATCTTAGTGTGTAATTAAGGTACGTATACTAACTAAAAGAAATAAATAGAGAAACAAATTATGAAGAAAATGTTTAAATGTTGATATGGAATTGATATCGTCGACATATTTAAACAGACGAACTAGGAGAAACTAAATTGTCTATATAGATAATTGTAGCAGATAAACATTTGGAACATGTGTCGATATCGACTCGATGTCGTCGATATAGTCGATATGGACATCTTAAAACAGACGAAACAGGAGAAACTAAATTGTCTACACAGATAGCTGTAGGAGATAAACATTTGGAACATAATTTTTCGATGTCGACACGATGTCGTCGATATCGTCGATATCGACATCTAAAATAGACGATCTGGGAGAAACTAAAACTGTTTATATACATAACTGTAAAACAGATAGACATTTGGAACATGATATCGTCGATATCGACATCTTAAAACAGACGAACCAGGAGAAACCAAATTGTCTATATAGATTATCGTAGTAGATAGTCATTTGATACATAATGTGTCGATATCGACTTGATATCGTCGATGTCGTCGATATCGACATCATTATTAGACGAACCAGGAGAAACTAAATTGTCTATATAGAAAAATGTAGCAGATAAACATTTGGATCATTATTTGTCGATATCGACTCGATATCGTTGATGTCGTCGATATCGAGACTACATTGTGTCTTGGACATACCTCATTGATTGATAGACAATTTTTGGATATTTGTTTGAACAGTTACATGTAGGCCATCAAGGATAAAATCTAGTTAAGGTGATCGAATTTTTATTTTCAGAACAAATATACATATTGCAACCGCATACTTGTAGGGGTAGTTCCCGATCTTTATTCAGTGATGTAAATAGATAAAATTAAGCTTTTTGTGATCTCTAACTATCAGATTCCAGATTTCTCTAATGTCTGTTATAAAAAAGGAATAGAAACCAAATATGATCAAATATACCTAATGTAATTCTATCTACTGCTTATTATCCTAGATATTCAAATTGTTCATGTTTAGTTTTAACCAGATATTTAATCAAAATCGAAACATGGTGTCCTTTGTGTAGTGCAGTGACAAATTCAATGGGATGGAAGGTAGGCTCGCCATACCCCAACTTTGAACATCATAAGTGTTCGCCCCCCTTTGATTAGAATATATATCATTTTTAGCATAAAATCATCCAAAAAAAAATCGCCTCGTTCCGCTCGGTGGTATGTATACTGTTTTCGCGAATTACGTCCCCTATTTGCAACATTCTCAGTGTGCTGTCGAGTTGAATGTTAGTTCTATTTAAGGCGGAATTCGCGAAGTACACAAAGCAGCAACTATCACTCGTCAATAATAACAATCTACTTGAGGTTGAACTAGACAAGAAGAAGAACTATCATGTAAAATCATGATATAACAGGTAATTTGCATATGTAGGACCCAAACACAAGAATTTTACAGAATAAGCTTATTTTTACTGAGTAGAGAAAAATGACCTAAAATAACAAAACACAGAAATGAAGTCCCCCACCAGACCCTCATTCATGTCGTTGAGCAGGAAGGTTGAATCATAGACTAGAGGAGATGTCGATTCATTGCAAGAGTTAAGCGTCTGGAAAACCTAGAAACTAGTTCCCGGAAATTAAATACTACTGTTCCACCTCAATGCACACGAAACTATGGTATTGCCAATAATAAAATTGGTCATTTTACTAGGCAGACAAATTACACGACCAGTTGTACATAGATTTAGTGTATTGGCAAAGCGTAATCAAACATTTCGTTCAGTAATTGTACCAATTGGTCAAGGTAAGAATTCTATAATAACCATACACATATGTTTTCAAAATATCTTTTAGGTTCATGTGGACCCTTTGTCTAAAATGGCTGTGTTTTCACCTCAAAATTTATTCGAGTACAGACAAACCTGTGTATCTGGAAACGATTTAGGGCATAGTATGCCCCAGATAGATAAATTTCAAATGCATTTTGTTTTATAAAATTAAAAACTTACCTGGATTTTGCAGTGCACTTTTTTCGTCCCTGCAGACGATGATAAAATCAACAAACAGTTGAGTTTTACTTAATATGGTCCACTCAGTGAAACAGTTTACATCACTAATTATTGTCAGGTATCTATTGTCCTTCTATTGTCACTACTGTCAATCAATACAGTTCACTTCAATCATTACCTATTAGTAGTATTTGGAAGTTCTTAAACGTTTTTCCCAACTTTGTTTATTTTGGCACCTTCTGTAGGAACGATAGAAAGTGCACTGCAAAATCTAGTTAAGTTTTTAATTTTCTGATACATAAAATGCATTTGAATTTTAATTATCTATGCCTTAAAACTTTTCCAGATACACAGATCTGCCTGTTTTCAGAGTACATTTTTAGGTGAAAACACAGCCGTTTTAGCCAAACAGTCCACATGAGACGGCTGTCATTCGGTATACAAAGAGGAAAAAGATCGTGGAAGAATAAGTAACGTTGGTCAATCATTCCGGTCGGATTTGTGAAAATATCCGTTGTACTATCAGCATGCGGGAATAATCAGAAAAAATAAATATGTCTGTCAAAATGGTCCAATTTCCTTAATAATTTTGTGCATTTAGATAAAGAAAAAATGCAGTGTTTTTTTTTCGAAAACACAAAACGCGACATATAACCTTATGCGAACATTAAAGACAAGGCACGTTTTGGATATATAATTGTCACATTCTAATAAATCATGATAGATTTGAAACTAAATCTTTTGTTTGTCAGACAGTGCAGTAAAAAGGAAGTGATTTTTTTCCCCTTGAAAATGTTAAGATTACTATTTTAAAAGCAGTATTTTGTTGATTTTTAATCAAAATTGATCGCGAAAGATAAGGCAACGCCTTATTTTGATCGTGAAAGAAATGCGTTACCTGAAAAGACTGTAAAGTTTTTGCTCATTGCTAAAGGCCGTACGATGACACATATATGCTTGTATCTACGTGATCTGGTTTCTGATGGGTGGTAAACTCATTGGCAGTCATACCACATCTTCTAATTCTTTTATATTTATCATTAGAAAATTAAATACATTTACCATTGATGTACTTTAATTGATTGAAGAATATAATATCTTAATAAGAACTTTTTAGCTGTTGGTGTAATTGACCAATTAAAAACTAACAATTATTATATTTATATTCATATACAAGTAGTACTTCACAAGTAATTCACAGAGAAAAATATTAAAAACATTTAGGTTAAAAGTATAACACTTTCTGTTCATAACTTAAAAAATGTTTTTATTTATATATATAATCACATATTGATATCTGTTTTCACTTAAGAGGCAAACATAACTTGACACTCAAGATGATAAAGCCACCATGAGCCTAACTTGTCAAAAATAAGTATCTTTGTTTCTATAATGTCAAATGCATTTCCGAATGTGTAAAACAAAAGTGGTCTCGGAAGGGGGGTGTCTTCCCTAGAAATACATTGGATGTGTGCAAATTGATAAACGTCATAGTACCCAAACTAGGTGGTGAAAAATTTCAACGTACGTACTTCGAGTGTTGTGGGATCGATTTCCTCGCTTGGTTTGTAAATTTATCAATTTGTGAATTGTGGTTTATTCCCGATTGTAAAAGTCTTGGTTCGCTTGCCTGGTGATGCATGCATAATAGAAGACGCTTATCTAGGAGACAAATACGATATCGCTGAGTTAGAGACAATTAGTAACCATAAGGTTCTTATGCCCCTAACGTGGCGGAGGGGGCATTAAGTGTTACCCTTGTCCACTTAAACGTCCGTCCATAAGTCCCAAAATTAGTTTCCGTTCCCTCACTTTAGTTTGCATCAACCAAGTGGCGTCACTTTTACCGTTCTTGAGTTATGCCCCTTTATAAATGGAAAACTTGCTGAATTTTTCGTTTCTGTTCTCCAAATTTAGTTTGGCTCAACCAAATATTATGACACTTATACACAATGTTTAGTACCCTAAAACACAGATCAAGTTCGAATTAAGGTTGCGTCTTTAGTTATGTCCCTTTATAACGTCATATGCAAGCGGGGGCATCACCTGTGTCCCATGGACACATTCTCGATTTATTTTCCTCATGGTATTTATCTTAAAAGTTATATTTTTAATCTAAAAGGATAGTCAATTCATAAACGCCAAGCACTCAAAACTAGTAATTAAGCTAACAGTCGAAATCATATACCATTAACTTCAATTTCCACTATATATAGATGACGTCCTCTCTAATTAATTCATAGTTTGGTGACTATGTTGAACGTATCTATTCCATCGAACTTGAAATAAAGGATTCAACAGATACTGTTAAATCTGCCTTATATCTTAAATTACATCTAGAAATTGATAATGAGGGTCGGATGAGAACAAAACTTTACGACAAAACAGATGATTTCAGCTTTCCAACGGTGAAATTTCCATTTCTATGTAGCAAAATTACAGACGCGCCTGCATATGGAGTTTATATACCCCAGTTGGTACGTTATCCTAGAGCTTTCATTTCCTATCATGATTTCCTTGATAGAGGGTTACTGCTCACAAGGAAGCTATTGAACCATGAGTTTCAACTGGTGAAGTTGAAATCATCCCTTCGACAATTTTATGGACGCCATCACGAGTTGGTTGACTGTTATGGAATATCTGTTTAAAGTTGACGACGGATATGTTTCAATTATCGAAGCCAAAATCCCGTCCTCTTTTCTTCAAATGTAACCTACCGAATGTGAATTATCATCGGGTTTGTCCCTACATGAGCAACACGACGGATGCCACATGTGGAGCAGGATCTGCTTACCCTTCCAGAGCACCTGAGATCACCTCTTTTTTTTGGTGGGGTTCGTGTTGCGAAGTCTTTAGTTTTCTATGTTGTGTATTATATACTGTTTATCTTTTATTCGTTTTTCGTTTTTTTTTACCATGGCGCTGTCAGTTTTTTTTTACTTATGAGTTTGAATGTCCCTTTGGTAATTTGGCCTCTCTTTTAATCATATCATTCATTTTTTCCACCGCCCAGCCACCATTTGGTCCGAGTACACAGTTATTTCGTAGTGCATTTCTTTTAGACAATAAATGGAAATTAAAAAAATCCCACCTGCGCTTTCTCAATAATATTTTTACAGTGTGTTGTACTACTTTTGGGACAAATTATATCAAAATTATAGAAAACTTCATCGGCTCTAACTCAAAATATGGACAATTTCATGCTAAGGGGGTCTTCAAATCTTTTGACAGCTTCCGATGTGCTAATTTTTAACATTTTTCAGCTGGACCAAATCACTACTTTACTTTAAAATTCATGACCCAAATTTTTTTACAGTGTCATTTCACCCCCCTACTTACTATTTGAGTCATAAAACATGGAGAAATAAATTCGGAAGGGGTATAAAAAAAATCGACAAGTAACACACTGTCCACACTAGGGACTATATTCGTGGACAACGAAAATCAAAGGACGATAACTGTGTACCCGGACCTAATAGGGTAGAAAAAGTTGACCAATCTTAATGAAACTTGGTATGACTAAAGCTTATTAAATTATAAGACTGCTTACAAAGTTTCATGGCAATAGGATATATATTATAGACAATATGACTAATTCTATATTGAACTTTGAGTGTTAAATTTAGACGTTAAAATTGAAAATTTTCAACTATCAACAATTGAGGCTTAAAAAATTAAAATATTGCAAAAAAATACTTTTGAAATGCCTTAATATATAATATATTATGTATTGAAAGCAATAGAGTACTCATTTGATTCATCAGACTTATCATAATTATTAAAAAGTCAAATTTATATGAACCTGTGGCTAAAAATGGAGGTTTTCCAATGAAGGGGGGCCTTACATGAAGATGTAATATTTTCCAGCAATTTTAAATTTGTAAAGCTTTTTGGTTATAAATAATCCTTACATATGTATTTAATGTACTTTAAATGGAAAGAAAACTTACAAATAACATATCACATTAGCTTAAAAGGGTCTTAGGCCAAGTAAGACTGAAAATAATTTAGGGTCAATTTAGGCCGTATCACATATTTACATTTAAAAATGCATATTGAAGCTATATGAAATAAAATTTTGTGTCTTTTCTATCATTTCTATACTCAGGTGACATGATACAATAAATCTGAGCACAAAAAGACTCTTGCATTCAACTTTTTTTGCAGACAGTATGGTCTGATACAAAGATTTTTCACTTTTTAGTGAAAAACATGCATGCAATTTTAGTCTCAACAGGCTTATATTTGAACCACTTGCTATCCTACAGAAGAAAAGAAAGGTATTTTGTGACATAAAACAGGTACAAAAGACATTGTTAAGTGCTTTTTATACAAATTTAGTGAGGTCTTTATAATGGACTTCAACTTTTATGTTCCAAGCTCCTCACATTTAACTTGATCCAAACAGGGCGTTAGACGATGATCATATATACAACACATTTTGCGCATATTGTCTGAGATAATCTTCTTTTCTGTAGATTCAGAGTTCACAAATGAGTAATACAACTGGATTGAAACATAGAAACACAAATATTGACACATAAAAACCTGTCAGATAGAAAGTCAGAATGCCACTTATGCATCAAAATTGAAAAAGCTATGAAATGCTTATTTTGACCATAAAATGCCAAAATTGGTCATTTTTGCAGAAATTCTATCAAATAAAAGTTTAAGTCCTTTAGTTTTATGCTATTTGATAAATTGACACCATCAAATCATTCAGGGAAGTTGCCAAAGTACAGATTCTATATTTCCTGATTTCACCTCTTAGGTCCGAGTACACAGTTATTTCGTAGTGCATTTCTTTTAGACAATAAATGGAAATTAAAAAAATCCCACCTGCGCTTTCTCAATAATATTTTTACAGTGTGTTGTACTACTTTTGGGACAAATTATATCAAAATTATAGAAAACTTCATCGGCTCTAACTCAAAATATGGACAATTTCATGCTAAGGGGGTCTTCAAATCTTTTGACAGCTTCCGATGTGCTAATTTTTAACATTTTTCAGCTGGACCAAATCACTACTTTACTTTAAAATTCATGACCCAAATTTTTTTACAGTGTCATTTCACCCCCCTACTTACTATTTGAGTCATAAAACATGGAGAAATAAATTCGGAAGGGGTATAAAAAAAATCGACAAGTAACACACTGTCCACACTAGGGACTATATTCGTGGACAACGAAAATCAAAGGACGATAACTGTGTACCCGGACCTAATAGGGTAGAAAAAGTTGACCAATCTTAATGAAACTTGGTATGACTAAAGCTTATTAAATTATAAGACTGCTTACAAAGTTTCATGGCAATAGGATATATATTATAGACAATATGACTAATTCTATATTGAACTTTGAGTGTTAAATTTAGACGTTAAAATTGAAAATTTTCAACTATCAACAATTGAGGCTTAAAAAATTAAAATATTGCAAAAAAATACTTTTGAAATGCCTTAATATATAATATATTATGTATTGAAAGCAATAGAGTACTCATTTGATTCATCAGACTTATCATAATTATTAAAAAGTCAAATTTATATGAACCTGTGGCTAAAAATGGAGGTTTTCCAATGAAGGGGGGCCTTACATGAAGATGTAATATTTTCCAGCAATTTTAAATTTGTAAAGCTTTTTGGTTATAAATAATCCTTACATATGTATTTAATGTACTTTAAATGGAAAGAAAACTTACAAATAACATATCACATTAGCTTAAAAGGGTCTTAGGCCAAGTAAGACTGAAAATAATTTAGGGTCAATTTAGGCCGTATCACATATTTACATTTAAAAATGCATATTGAAGCTATATGAAATAAAATTTTGTGTCTTTTCTATCATTTCTATACTCAGGTGACATGATACAATAAATCTGAGCACAAAAAGACTCTTGCATTCAACTTTTTTTGCAGACAGTATGGTCTGATACAAAGATTTTTCACTTTTTAGTGAAAAACATGCATGCAATTTTAGTCTCAACAGGCTTATATTTGAACCACTTGCTATCCTACAGAAGAAAAGAAAGGTATTTTGTGACATAAAACAGGTACAAAAGACATTGTTAAGTGCTTTTTATACAAATTTAGTGAGGTCTTTATAATGGACTTCAACTTTTATGTTCCAAGCTCCTCACATTTAACTTGATCCAAACAGGGCGTTAGACGATGATCATATATACAACACATTTTGCGCATATTGTCTGAGATAATCTTCTTTTCTGTAGATTCAGAGTTCACAAATGAGTAATACAACTGGATTGAAACATAGAAACACAAATATTGACACATAAAAACCTGTCAGATAGAAAGTCAGAATGCCACTTATGCATCAAAATTGAAAAAGCTATGAAATGCTTATTTTGACCATAAAATGCCAAAATTGGTCATTTTTGCAGAAATTCTATCAAATAAAAGTTTAAGTCCTTTAGTTTTATGCTATTTGATAAATTGACACCATCAAATCATTCAGGGAAGTTGCCAAAGTACAGATTCTATATTTCCTGATTTCACCTAATAGGGTAGAAAAAGTTGACCAATCTTAATGAAACTTGGTATGACTAAAGCTTATTAAATTATAAGACTGCTTACAAAGTTTCATGGCAATAGGATATATATTATAGACAATATGACTAATTCTATATTGAACTTTGAGTGTTAAATTTAGACGTTAAAATTGAAAATTTTCAACTATCAACAATTGAGGCTTAAAAAATTAAAATATTGCAAAAAAATACTTTTGAAATGCCTTAATATATAATATATTATGTATTGAAAGCAATAGAGTACTCATTTGATTCATCAGACTTATCATAATTATTAAAAAGTCAAATTTATATGAACCTGTGGCTAAAAATGGAGGTTTTCCAATGAAGGGGGGCCTTACATGAAGATGTAATATTTTCCAGCAATTTTAAATTTGTAAAGCTTTTTGGTTATAAATAATCCTTACATATGTATTTAATGTACTTTAAATGGAAAGAAAACTTACAAATAACATATCACATTAGCTTAAAAGGGTCTTAGGCCAAGTAAGACTGAAAATAATTTAGGGTCAATTTAGGCCGTATCACATATTTACATTTAAAAATGCATATTGAAGCTATATGAAATAAAATTTTGTGTCTTTTCTATCATTTCTATACTCAGGTGACATGATACAATAAATCTGAGCACAAAAAGACTCTTGCATTCAACTTTTTTTGCAGACAGTATGGTCTGATACAAAGATTTTTCACTTTTTAGTGAAAAACATGCATGCAATTTTAGTCTCAACAGGCTTATATTTGAACCACTTGCTATCCTACAGAAGAAAAGAAAGGTATTTTGTGACATAAAACAGGTACAAAAGACATTGTTAAGTGCTTTTTATACAAATTTAGTGAGGTCTTTATAATGGACTTCAACTTTTATGTTCCAAGCTCCTCACATTTAACTTGATCCAAACAGGGCGTTAGACGATGATCATATATACAACACATTTTGCGCATATTGTCTGAGATAATCTTCTTTTCTGTAGATTCAGAGTTCACAAATGAGTAATACAACTGGATTGAAACATAGAAACACAAATATTGACACATAAAAACCTGTCAGATAGAAAGTCAGAATGCCACTTATGCATCAAAATTGAAAAAGCTATGAAATGCTTATTTTGACCATAAAATGCCAAAATTGGTCATTTTTGCAGAAATTCTATCAAATAAAAGTTTAAGTCCTTTAGTTTTATGCTATTTGATAAATTGACACCATCAAATCATTCAGGGAAGTTGCCAAAGTACAGATTCTATATTTCCTGATTTCACCTCTTAGGTCCGAGTACACAGTTATTTCGTAGTGCATTTCTTTTAGACAATAAATGGAAATTAAAAAAATCCCACCTGCGCTTTCTCAATAATATTTTTACAGTGTGTTGTACTACTTTTGGGACAAATTATATCAAAATTATAGAAAACTTCATCGGCTCTAACTCAAAATATGGACAATTTCATGCTAAGGGGGTCTTCAAATCTTTTGACAGCTTCCGATGTGCTAATTTTTAACATTTTTCAGCTGGACCAAATCACTACTTTACTTTAAAATTCATGACCCAAATTTTTTTACAGTGTCATTTCACCCCCCTACTTACTATTTGAGTCATAAAACATGGAGAAATAAATTCGGAAGGGGTATAAAAAAAATCGACAAGTAACACACTGTCCACACTAGGGACTATATTCGTGGACAACGAAAATCAAAGGACGATAACTGTGTACCCGGACCTAATAGGGTAGAAAAAGTTGACCAATCTTAATGAAACTTGGTATGACTAAAGCTTATTAAATTATAAGACTGCTTACAAAGTTTCATGGCAATAGGATATATATTATAGACAATATGACTAATTCTATATTGAACTTTGAGTGTTAAATTTAGACGTTAAAATTGAAAATTTTCAACTATCAACAATTGAGGCTTAAAAAATTAAAATATTGCAAAAAAATACTTTTGAAATGCCTTAATATATAATATATTATGTATTGAAAGCAATAGAGTACTCATTTGATTCATCAGACTTATCATAATTATTAAAAAGTCAAATTTATATGAACCTGTGGCTAAAAATGGAGGTTTTCCAATGAAGGGGGGCCTTACATGAAGATGTAATATTTTCCAGCAATTTTAAATTTGTAAAGCTTTTTGGTTATAAATAATCCTTACATATGTATTTAATGTACTTTAAATGGAAAGAAAACTTACAAATAACATATCACATTAGCTTAAAAGGGTCTTAGGCCAAGTAAGACTGAAAATAATTTAGGGTCAATTTAGGCCGTATCACATATTTACATTTAAAAATGCATATTGAAGCTATATGAAATAAAATTTTGTGTCTTTTCTATCATTTCTATACTCAGGTGACATGATACAATAAATCTGAGCACAAAAAGACTCTTGCATTCAACTTTTTTTGCAGACAGTATGGTCTGATACAAAGATTTTTCACTTTTTAGTGAAAAACATGCATGCAATTTTAGTCTCAACAGGCTTATATTTGAACCACTTGCTATCCTACAGAAGAAAAGAAAGGTATTTTGTGACATAAAACAGGTACAAAAGACATTGTTAAGTGCTTTTTATACAAATTTAGTGAGGTCTTTATAATGGACTTCAACTTTTATGTTCCAAGCTCCTCACATTTAACTTGATCCAAACAGGGCGTTAGACGATGATCATATATACAACACATTTTGCGCATATTGTCTGAGATAATCTTCTTTTCTGTAGATTCAGAGTTCACAAATGAGTAATACAACTGGATTGAAACATAGAAACACAAATATTGACACATAAAAACCTGTCAGATAGAAAGTCAGAATGCCACTTATGCATCAAAATTGAAAAAGCTATGAAATGCTTATTTTGACCATAAAATGCCAAAATTGGTCATTTTTGCAGAAATTCTATCAAATAAAAGTTTAAGTCCTTTAGTTTTATGCTATTTGATAAATTGACACCATCAAATCATTCAGGGAAGTTGCCAAAGTACAGATTCTATATTTCCTGATTTCACCTAATAGGGTAGAAAAAGTTGACCAATCTTAATGAAACTTGGTATGACTAAAGCTTATTAAATTATAAGACTGCTTACAAAGTTTCATGGCAATAGGATATATATTATAGACAATATGACTAATTCTATATTGAACTTTGAGTGTTAAATTTAGACGTTAAAATTGAAAATTTTCAACTATCAACAATTGAGGCTTAAAAAATTAAAATATTGCAAAAAAATACTTTTGAAATGCCTTAATATATAATATATTATGTATTGAAAGCAATAGAGTACTCATTTGATTCATCAGACTTATCATAATTATTAAAAAGTCAAATTTATATGAACCTGTGGCTAAAAATGGAGGTTTTCCAATGAAGGGGGGCCTTACATGAAGATGTAATATTTTCCAGCAATTTTAAATTTGTAAAGCTTTTTGGTTATAAATAATCCTTACATATGTATTTAATGTACTTTAAATGGAAAGAAAACTTACAAATAACATATCACATTAGCTTAAAAGGGTCTTAGGCCAAGTAAGACTGAAAATAATTTAGGGTCAATTTAGGCCGTATCACATATTTACATTTAAAAATGCATATTGAAGCTATATGAAATAAAATTTTGTGTCTTTTCTATCATTTCTATACTCAGGTGACATGATACAATAAATCTGAGCACAAAAAGACTCTTGCATTCAACTTTTTTTGCAGACAGTATGGTCTGATACAAAGATTTTTCACTTTTTAGTGAAAAACATGCATGCAATTTTAGTCTCAACAGGCTTATATTTGAACCACTTGCTATCCTACAGAAGAAAAGAAAGGTATTTTGTGACATAAAACAGGTACAAAAGACATTGTTAAGTGCTTTTTATACAAATTTAGTGAGGTCTTTATAATGGACTTCAACTTTTATGTTCCAAGCTCCTCACATTTAACTTGATCCAAACAGGGCGTTAGACGATGATCATATATACAACACATTTTGCGCATATTGTCTGAGATAATCTTCTTTTCTGTAGATTCAGAGTTCACAAATGAGTAATACAACTGGATTGAAACATAGAAACACAAATATTGACACATAAAAACCTGTCAGATAGAAAGTCAGAATGCCACTTATGCATCAAAATTGAAAAAGCTATGAAATGCTTATTTTGACCATAAAATGCCAAAATTGGTCATTTTTGCAGAAATTCTATCAAATAAAAGTTTAAGTCCTTTAGTTTTATGTTATTTGATAAATTGACACCATCAAATCATTCAGGGAAGTTGCCAAAGTACAGATTCTATATTTCCTGATTTCACCTCTTAGGTCCGAGTACACAGTTATTTCGTAGTGCATTTCTTTTAGACAATAAATGGAAATTAAAAAAATCCCACCTGCGCTTTCTCAATAATATTTTTACAGTGTGTTGTACTACTTTTGGGACAAATTATATCAAAATTATAGAAAACTTCATCGGCTCTAACTCAAAATATGGACAATTTCATGCTAAGGGGGTCTTCAAATCTTTTGACAGCTTCCGATGTGCTAATTTTTAACATTTTTCAGCTGGACCAAATCACTACTTTACTTTAAAATTCATGACCCAAATTTTTTTACAGTGTCATTTCACCCCCCTACTTACTATTTGAGTCATAAAACATGGAGAAATAAATTCGGAAGGGGTATAAAAAAAATCGACAAGTAACACACTGTCCACACTAGGGACTATATTCGTGGACAACGAAAATCAAAGGACGATAACTGTGTACCCGGACCTAATAGGGTAGAAAAAGTTGACCAATCTTAATGAAACTTGGTATGACTAAAGCTTATTAAATTATAAGACTGCTTACAAAGTTTCATGGCAATAGGATATATATTATAGACAATATGACTAATTCTATATTGAACTTTGAGTGTTAAATTTAGACGTTAAAATTGAAAATTTTCAACTATCAACAATTGAGGCTTAAAAAATTAAAATATTGCAAAAAAATACTTTTGAAATGCCTTAATATATAATATATTATGTATTGAAAGCAATAGAGTACTCATTTGATTCATCAGACTTATCATAATTATTAAAAAGTCAAATTTATATGAACCTGTGGCTAAAAATGGAGGTTTTCCAATGAAGGGGGGCCTTACATGAAGATGTAATATTTTCCAGCAATTTTAAATTTGTAAAGCTTTTTGGTTATAAATAATCCTTACATATGTATTTAATGTACTTTAAATGGAAAGAAAACTTACAAATAACATATCACATTAGCTTAAAAGGGTCTTAGGCCAAGTAAGACTGAAAATAATTTAGGGTCAATTTAGGCCGTATCACATATTTACATTTAAAAATGCATATTGAAGCTATATGAAATAAAATTTTGTGTCTTTTCTATCATTTCTATACTCAGGTGACATGATACAATAAATCTGAGCACAAAAAGACTCTTGCATTCAACTTTTTTTGCAGACAGTATGGTCTGATACAAAGATTTTTCACTTTTTAGTGAAAAACATGCATGCAATTTTAGTCTCAACAGGCTTATATTTGAACCACTTGCTATCCTACAGAAGAAAAGAAAGGTATTTTGTGACATAAAACAGGTACAAAAGACATTGTTAAGTGCTTTTTATACAAATTTAGTGAGGTCTTTATAATGGACTTCAACTTTTATGTTCCAAGCTCCTCACATTTAACTTGATCCAAACAGGGCGTTAGACGATGATCATATATACAACACATTTTGCGCATATTGTCTGAGATAATCTTCTTTTCTGTAGATTCAGAGTTCACAAATGAGTAATACAACTGGATTGAAACATAGAAACACAAATATTGACACATAAAAACCTGTCAGATAGAAAGTCAGAATGCCACTTATGCATCAAAATTGAAAAAGCTATGAAATGCTTATTTTGACCATAAAATGCCAAAATTGGTCATTTTTGCAGAAATTCTATCAAATAAAAGTTTAAGTCCTTTAGTTTTATGCTATTTGATAAATTGACACCATCAAATCATTCAGGGAAGTTGCCAAAGTACAGATTCTATATTTCCTGATTTCACCTCTTAGGTCCGAGTACACAGTTATTTCGTAGTGCATTTCTTTTAGACAATAAATGGAAATTAAAAAAATCCCACCTGCGCTTTCTCAATAATATTTTTACAGTGTGTTGTACTACTTTTGGGACAAATTATATCAAAATTATAGAAAACTTCATCGGCTCTAACTCAAAATATGGACAATTTCATGCTAAGGGGGTCTTCAAATCTTTTGACAGCTTCCGATGTGCTAATTTTTAACATTTTTCAGCTGGACCAAATCACTACTTTACTTTAAAATTCATGACCCAAATTTTTTTACAGTGTCATTTCACCCCCCTACTTACTATTTGAGTCATAAAACATGGAGAAATAAATTCGGAAGGGGTATAAAAAAAATCGACAAGTAACACACTGTCCACACTAGGGACTATATTCGTGGACAACGAAAATCAAAGGACGATAACTGTGTACCCGGACCTAATAGGGTAGAAAAAGTTGACCAATCTTAATGAAACTTGGTATGACTAAAGCTTATTAAATTATAAGACTGCTTACAAAGTTTCATGGCAATAGGATATATATTATAGACAATATGACTAATTCTATATTGAACTTTGAGTGTTAAATTTAGACGTTAAAATTGAAAATTTTCAACTATCAACAATTGAGGCTTAAAAAATTAAAATATTGCAAAAAAATACTTTTGAAATGCCTTAATATATAATATATTATGTATTGAAAGCAATAGAGTACTCATTTGATTCATCAGACTTATCATAATTATTAAAAAGTCAAATTTATATGAACCTGTGGCTAAAAATGGAGGTTTTCCAATGAAGGGGGGCCTTACATGAAGATGTAATATTTTCCAGCAATTTTAAATTTGTAAAGCTTTTTGGTTATAAATAATCCTTACATATGTATTTAATGTACTTTAAATGGAAAGAAAACTTACAAATAACATATCACATTAGCTTAAAAGGGTCTTAGGCCAAGTAAGACTGAAAATAATTTAGGGTCAATTTAGGCCGTATCACATATTTACATTTAAAAATGCATATTGAAGCTATATGAAATAAAATTTTGTGTCTTTTCTATCATTTCTATACTCAGGTGACATGATACAATAAATCTGAGCACAAAAAGACTCTTGCATTCAACTTTTTTTGCAGACAGTATGGTCTGATACAAAGATTTTTCACTTTTTAGTGAAAAACATGCATGCAATTTTAGTCTCAACAGGCTTATATTTGAACCACTTGCTATCCTACAGAAGAAAAGAAAGGTATTTTGTGACATAAAACAGGTACAAAAGACATTGTTAAGTGCTTTTTATACAAATTTAGTGAGGTCTTTATAATGGACTTCAACTTTTATGTTCCAAGCTCCTCACATTTAACTTGATCCAAACAGGGCGTTAGACGATGATCATATATACAACACATTTTGCGCATATTGTCTGAGATAATCTTCTTTTCTGTAGATTCAGAGTTCACAAATGAGTAATACAACTGGATTGAAACATAGAAACACAAATATTGACACATAAAAACCTGTCAGATAGAAAGTCAGAATGCCACTTATGCATCAAAATTGAAAAAGCTATGAAATGCTTATTTTGACCATAAAATGCCAAAATTGGTCATTTTTGCAGAAATTCTATCAAATAAAAGTTTAAGTCCTTTAGTTTTATGCTATTTGATAAATTGACACCATCAAATCATTCAGGGAAGTTGCCAAAGTACAGATTCTATATTTCCTGATTTCACCTCTTAGGGTAGAAAAAGTTGACCAATCTTAATGAAACTTGGTATGACTAAAGCTTATTAAATTATAAGACTGCTTACAAAGTTTCATGGCAATAGGATATATATTATAGACAATATGACTAATTCTATATTGAACTTTGAGTGTTAAATTTAGACGTTAAAATTGAAAATTTTCAACTATCAACAATTGAGGCTTAAAAAATTAAAATATTGCAAAAAAATACTTTTGAAATGCCTTAATATATAATATATTATGTATTGAAAGCAATAGAGTACTCATTTGATTCATCAGACTTATCATAATTATTAAAAAGTCAAATTTATATGAACCTGTGGCTAAAAATGGAGGTTTTCCAATGAAGGGGGGCCTTACATGAAGATGTAATATTTTCCAGCAATTTTAAATTTGTAAAGCTTTTTGGTTATAAATAATCCTTACATATGTATTTAATGTACTTTAAATGGAAAGAAAACTTACAAATAACATATCACATTAGCTTAAAAGGGTCTTAGGCCAAGTAAGACTGAAAATAATTTAGGGTCAATTTAGGCCGTATCACATATTTACATTTAAAAATGCATATTGAAGCTATATGAAATAAAATTTTGTGTCTTTTCTATCATTTCTATACTCAGGTGACATGATACAATAAATCTGAGCACAAAAAGACTCTTGCATTCAACTTTTTTTGCAGACAGTATGGTCTGATACAAAGATTTTTCACTTTTTAGTGAAAAACATGCATGCAATTTTAGTCTCAACAGGCTTATATTTGAACCACTTGCTATCCTACAGAAGAAAAGAAAGGTATTTTGTGACATAAAACAGGTACAAAAGACATTGTTAAGTGCTTTTTATACAAATTTAGTGAGGTCTTTATAATGGACTTCAACTTTTATGTTCCAAGCTCCTCACATTTAACTTGATCCAAACAGGGCGTTAGACGATGATCATATATACAACACATTTTGCGCATATTGTCTGAGATAATCTTCTTTTCTGTAGATTCAGAGTTCACAAATGAGTAATACAACTGGATTGAAACATAGAAACACAAATATTGACACATAAAAACCTGTCAGATAGAAAGTCAGAATGCCACTTATGCATCAAAATTGAAAAAGCTATGAAATGCTTATTTTGACCATAAAATGCCAAAATTGGTCATTTTTGCAGAAATTCTATCAAATAAAAGTTTAAGTCCTTTAGTTTTATGCTATTTGATAAATTGACACCATCAAATCATTCAGGGAAGTTGCCAAAGTACAGATTCTATATTTCCTGATTTCACCTCTTAGGTCCGAGTACACAGTTATTTCGTAGTGCATTTCTTTTAGACAATAAATGGAAATTAAAAAAATCCCACCTGCGCTTTCTCAATAATATTTTTACAGTGTGTTGTACTACTTTTGGGACAAATTATATCAAAATTATAGAAAACTTCATCGGCTCTAACTCAAAATATGGACAATTTCATGCTAAGGGGGTCTTCAAATCTTTTGACAGCTTCCGATGTGCTAATTTTTAACATTTTTCAGCTGGACCAAATCACTACTTTACTTTAAAATTCATGACCCAAATTTTTTTACAGTGTCATTTCACCCCCCTACTTACTATTTGAGTCATAAAACATGGAGAAATAAATTCGGAAGGGGTATAAAAAAAATCGACAAGTAACACACTGTCCACACTAGGGACTATATTCGTGGACAACGAAAATCAAAGGACGATAACTGTGTACCCGGACCTAATAGGGTAGAAAAAGTTGACCAATCTTAATGAAACTTGGTATGACTAAAGCTTATTAAATTATAAGACTGCTTACAAAGTTTCATGGCAATAGGATATATATTATAGACAATATGACTAATTCTATATTGAACTTTGAGTGTTAAATTTAGACGTTAAAATTGAAAATTTTCAACTATCAACAATTGAGGCTTAAAAAATTAAAATATTGCAAAAAAATACTTTTGAAATGCCTTAATATATAATATATTATGTATTGAAAGCAATAGAGTACTCATTTGATTCATCAGACTTATCATAATTATTAAAAAGTCAAATTTATATGAACCTGTGGCTAAAAATGGAGGTTTTCCAATGAAGGGGGGCCTTACATGAAGATGTAATATTTTCCAGCAATTTTAAATTTGTAAAGCTTTTTGGTTATAAATAATCCTTACATATGTATTTAATGTACTTTAAATGGAAAGAAAACTTACAAATAACATATCACATTAGCTTAAAAGGGTCTTAGGCCAAGTAAGACTGAAAATAATTTAGGGTCAATTTAGGCCGTATCACATATTTACATTTAAAAATGCATATTGAAGCTATATGAAATAAAATTTTGTGTCTTTTCTATCATTTCTATACTCAGGTGACATGATACAATAAATCTGAGCACAAAAAGACTCTTGCATTCAACTTTTTTTGCAGACAGTATGGTCTGATACAAAGATTTTTCACTTTTTAGTGAAAAACATGCATGCAATTTTAGTCTCAACAGGCTTATATTTGAACCACTTGCTATCCTACAGAAGAAAAGAAAGGTATTTTGTGACATAAAACAGGTACAAAAGACATTGTTAAGTGCTTTTTATACAAATTTAGTGAGGTCTTTATAATGGACTTCAACTTTTATGTTCCAAGCTCCTCACATTTAACTTGATCCAAACAGGGCGTTAGACGATGATCATATATACAACACATTTTGCGCATATTGTCTGAGATAATCTTCTTTTCTGTAGATTCAGAGTTCACAAATGAGTAATACAACTGGATTGAAACATAGAAACACAAATATTGACACATAAAAACCTGTCAGATAGAAAGTCAGAATGCCACTTATGCATCAAAATTGAAAAAGCTATGAAATGCTTATTTTGACCATAAAATGCCAAAATTGGTCATTTTTGCAGAAATTCTATCAAATAAAAGTTTAAGTCCTTTAGTTTTATGCTATTTGATAAATTGACACCATCAAATCATTCAGGGAAGTTGCCAAAGTACAGATTCTATATTTCCTGATTTCACCTCTTAGGTCCGAGTACACAGTTATTTCGTAGTGCATTTCTTTTAGACAATAAATGGAAATTAAAAAAATCCCACCTGCGCTTTCTCAATAATATTTTTACAGTGTGTTGTACTACTTTTGGGACAAATTATATCAAAATTATAGAAAACTTCATCGGCTCTAACTCAAAATATGGACAATTTCATGCTAAGGGGGTCTTCAAATCTTTTGACAGCTTCCGATGTGCTAATTTTTAACATTTTTCAGCTGGACCAAATCACTACTTTACTTTAAAATTCATGACCCAAATTTTTTTACAGTGTCATTTCACCCCCCTACTTACTATTTGAGTCATAAAACATGGAGAAATAAATTCGGAAGGGGTATAAAAAAAATCGACAAGTAACACACTGTCCACACTAGGGACTATATTCGTGGACAACGAAAATCAAAGGACGATAACTGTGTACCCGGACCTAATAGGGTAGAAAAAGTTGACCAATCTTAATGAAACTTGGTATGACTAAAGCTTATTAAATTATAAGACTGCTTACAAAGTTTCATGGCAATAGGATATATATTATAGACAATATGACTAATTCTATATTGAACTTTGAGTGTTAAATTTAGACGTTAAAATTGAAAATTTTCAACTATCAACAATTGAGGCTTAAAAAATTAAAATATTGCAAAAAAATACTTTTGAAATGCCTTAATATATAATATATTATGTATTGAAAGCAATAGAGTACTCATTTGATTCATCAGACTTATCATAATTATTAAAAAGTCAAATTTATATGAACCTGTGGCTAAAAATGGAGGTTTTCCAATGAAGGGGGGCCTTACATGAAGATGTAATATTTTCCAGCAATTTTAAATTTGTAAAGCTTTTTGGTTATAAATAATCCTTACATATGTATTTAATGTACTTTAAATGGAAAGAAAACTTACAAATAACATATCACATTAGCTTAAAAGGGTCTTAGGCCAAGTAAGACTGAAAATAATTTAGGGTCAATTTAGGCCGTATCACATATTTACATTTAAAAATGCATATTGAAGCTATATGAAATAAAATTTTGTGTCTTTTCTATCATTTCTATACTCAGGTGACATGATACAATAAATCTGAGCACAAAAAGACTCTTGCATTCAACTTTTTTTGCAGACAGTATGGTCTGATACAAAGATTTTTCACTTTTTAGTGAAAAACATGCATGCAATTTTAGTCTCAACAGGCTTATATTTGAACCACTTGCTATCCTACAGAAGAAAAGAAAGGTATTTTGTGACATAAAACAGGTACAAAAGACATTGTTAAGTGCTTTTTATACAAATTTAGTGAGGTCTTTATAATGGACTTCAACTTTTATGTTCCAAGCTCCTCACATTTAACTTGATCCAAACAGGGCGTTAGACGATGATCATATATACAACACATTTTGCGCATATTGTCTGAGATAATCTTCTTTTCTGTAGATTCAGAGTTCACAAATGAGTAATACAACTGGATTGAAACATAGAAACACAAATATTGACACATAAAAACCTGTCAGATAGAAAGTCAGAATGCCACTTATGCATCAAAATTGAAAAAGCTATGAAATGCTTATTTTGACCATAAAATGCCAAAATTGGTCATTTTTGCAGAAATTCTATCAAATAAAAGTTTAAGTCCTTTAGTTTTATGCTATTTGATAAATTGACACCATCAAATCATTCAGGGAAGTTGCCAAAGTACAGATTCTATATTTCCTGATTTCACCTAATAGGGTAGAAAAAGTTGACCAATCTTAATGAAACTTGGTATGACTAAAGCTTATTAAATTATAAGACTGCTTACAAAGTTTCATGGCAATAGGATATATATTATAGACAATATGACTAATTCTATATTGAACTTTGAGTGTTAAATTTAGATGTTAAAATTGAAAATTTTCAACTATCAACAATTGAGGCTTAAAAAATTAAAATATTGCAAAAAAATACTTTTGAAATGCCTTAATATATAATATATTATGTATTGAAAGCAATAGAGTACTCATTTGATTCATCAGACTTATCATAATTATTAAAAAGTCAAATTTATATGAACCTGTGGCTAAAAATGGAGGTTTTCCAATGAAGGGGGGCCTTACATGAAGATGTAATATTTTCCAGCAATTTTAAATTTGTAAAGCTTTTTGGTTATAAATAATCCTTACATATGTATTTAATGTACTTTAAATGGAAAGAAAACTTACAAATAACATATCACATTAGCTTAAAAGGGTCTTAGGCCAAGTAAGACTGAAAATAATTTAGGGTCAATTTAGGCCGTATCACATATTTACATTTAAAAATGCATATTGAAGCTATATGAAATAAAATTTTGTGTCTTTTCTATCATTTCTATACTCAGGTGACATGATACAATAAATCTGAGCACAAAAAGACTCTTGCATTCAACTTTTTTTGCAGACAGTATGGTCTGATACAAAGATTTTTCACTTTTTAGTGAAAAACATGCATGCAATTTTAGTCTCAACAGGCTTATATTTGAACCACTTGCTATCCTACAGAAGAAAAGAAAGGTATTTTGTGACATAAAACAGGTACAAAAGACATTGTTAAGTGCTTTTTATACAAATTTAGTGAGGTCTTTATAATGGACTTCAACTTTTATGTTCCAAGCTCCTCACATTTAACTTGATCCAAACAGGGCGTTAGACGATGATCATATATACAACACATTTTGCGCATATTGTCTGAGATAATCTTCTTTTCTGTAGATTCAGAGTTCACAAATGAGTAATACAACTGGATTGAAACATAGAAACACAAATATTGACACATAAAAACCTGTCAGATAGAAAGTCAGAATGCCACTTATGCATCAAAATTGAAAAAGCTATGAAATGCTTATTTTGACCATAAAATGCCAAAATTGGTCATTTTTGCAGAAATTCTATCAAATAAAAGTTTAAGTCCTTTAGTTTTATGCTATTTGATAAATTGACACCATCAAATCATTCAGGGAAGTTGCCAAAGTACAGATTCTATATTTCCTGATTTCACCTCTTAGGTCCGAGTACACAGTTATTTCGTAGTGCATTTCTTTTAGACAATAAATGGAAATTAAAAAAATCCCACCTGCGCTTTCTCAATAATATTTTTACAGTGTGTTGTACTACTTTTGGGACAAATTATATCAAAATTATAGAAAACTTCATCGGCTCTAACTCAAAATATGGACAATTTCATGCTAAGGGGGTCTTCAAATCTTTTGACAGCTTCCGATGTGCTAATTTTTAACATTTTTCAGCTGGACCAAATCACTACTTTACTTTAAAATTCATGACCCAAATTTTTTTACAGTGTCATTTCACCCCCCTACTTACTATTTGAGTCATAAAACATGGAGAAATAAATTCGGAAGGGGTATAAAAAAAATCGACAAGTAACACACTGTCCACACTAGGGACTATATTCGTGGACAACGAAAATCAAAGGACGATAACTGTGTACCCGGACCTAATAGGGTAGAAAAAGTTGACCAATCTTAATGAAACTTGGTATGACTAAAGCTTATTAAATTATAAGACTGCTTACAAAGTTTCATGGCAATAGGATATATATTATAGACAATATGACTAATTCTATATTGAACTTTGAGTGTTAAATTTAGACGTTAAAATTAAAAATTTTCAACTATCAACAATTGAGGCTTAAAAAATTAAAATATTGCAAAAAAATACTTTTGAAATGCCTTAATATATAATATATTATGTATTGAAAGCAATAGAGTACTCATTTGATTCATCAGACTTATCATAATTATTAAAAAGTCAAATTTATATGAACCTGTGGCTAAAAATGGAGGTTTTCCAATGAAGGGGGGCCTTACATGAAGATGTAATATTTTCCAGCAATTTTAAATTTGTAAAGCTTTTTGGTTATAAATAATCCTTACATATGTATTTAATGTACTTTAAATGGAAAGAAAACTTACAAATAACATATCACATTAGCTTAAAAGGGTCTTAGGCCAAGTAAGACTGAAAATAATTTAGGGTCAATTTAGGCCGTATCACATATTTACATTTAAAAATGCATATTGAAGCTATATGAAATAAAATTTTGTGTCTTTTCTATCATTTCTATACTCAGGTGACATGATACAATAAATCTGAGCACAAAAAGACTCTTGCATTCAACTTTTTTTGCAGACAGTATGGTCTGATACAAAGATTTTTCACTTTTTAGTGAAAAACATGCATGCAATTTTAGTCTCAACAGGCTTATATTTGAACCACTTGCTATCCTACAGAAGAAAAGAAAGGTATTTTGTGACATAAAACAGGTACAAAAGACATTGTTAAGTGCTTTTTATACAAATTTAGTGAGGTCTTTATAATGGACTTCAACTTTTATGTTCCAAGCTCCTCACATTTAACTTGATCCAAACAGGGCGTTAGACGATGATCATATATACAACACATTTTGCGCATATTGTCTGAGATAATCTTCTTTTCTGTAGATTCAGAGTTCACAAATGAGTAATACAACTGGATTGAAACATAGAAACACAAATATTGACACATAAAAACCTGTCAGATAGAAAGTCAGAATGCCACTTATGCATCAAAATTGAAAAAGCTATGAAATGCTTATTTTGACCATAAAATGCCAAAATTGGTCATTTTTGCAGAAATTCTATCAAATAAAAGTTTAAGTCCTTTAGTTTTATGCTATTTGATAAATTGACACCATCAAATCATTCAGGGAAGTTGCCAAAGTACAGATTCTATATTTCCTGATTTCACCTCTTAGGTCCGAGTACACAGTTATTTCGTAGTGCATTTCTTTTAGACAATAAATGGAAATTAAAAAAATCCCACCTGCGCTTTCTCAATAATATTTTTACAGTGTGTTGTACTACTTTTGGGACAAATTATATCAAAATTATAGAAAACTTCATCGGCTCTAACTCAAAATATGGACAATTTCATGCTAAGGGGGTCTTCAAATCTTTTGACAGCTTCCGATGTGCTAATTTTTAACATTTTTCAGCTGGACCAAATCACTACTTTACTTTAAAATTCATGACCCAAATTTTTTTACAGTGTCATTTCACCCCCCTACTTACTATTTGAGTCATAAAACATGGAGAAATAAATTCGGAAGGGGTATAAAAAAAATCGACAAGTAACACACTGTCCACACTAGGGACTATATTCGTGGACAACGAAAATCAAAGGACGATAACTGTGTACCCGGACCTAATAGGGTAGAAAAAGTTGACCAATCTTAATGAAACTTGGTATGACTAAAGCTTATTAAATTATAAGACTGCTTACAAAGTTTCATGGCAATAGGATATATATTATAGACAATATGACTAATTCTATATTGAACTTTGAGTGTTAAATTTAGACGTTAAAATTGAAAATTTTCAACTATCAACAATTGAGGCTTAAAAAATTAAAATATTGCAAAAAAATACTTTTGAAATGCCTTAATATATAATATATTATGTATTGAAAGCAATAGAGTACTCATTTGATTCATCAGACTTATCATAATTATTAAAAAGTCAAATTTATATGAACCTGTGGCTAAAAATGGAGGTTTTCCAATGAAGGGGGGCCTTACATGAAGATGTAATATTTTCCAGCAATTTTAAATTTGTAAAGCTTTTTGGTTATAAATAATCCTTACATATGTATTTAATGTACTTTAAATGGAAAGAAAACTTACAAATAACATATCACATTAGCTTAAAAGGGTCTTAGGCCAAGTAAGACTGAAAATAATTTAGGGTCAATTTAGGCCGTATCACATATTTACATTTAAAAATGCATATTGAAGCTATATGAAATAAAATTTTGTGTCTTTTCTATCATTTCTATACTCAGGTGACATGATACAATAAATCTGAGCACAAAAAGACTCTTGCATTCAACTTTTTTTGCAGACAGTATGGTCTGATACAAAGATTTTTCACTTTTTAGTGAAAAACATGCATGCAATTTTAGTCTCAACAGGCTTATATTTGAACCACTTGCTATCCTACAGAAGAAAAGAAAGGTATTTTGTGACATAAAACAGGTACAAAAGACATTGTTAAGTGCTTTTTATACAAATTTAGTGAGGTCTTTATAATGGACTTCAACTTTTATGTTCCAAGCTCCTCACATTTAACTTGATCCAAACAGGGCGTTAGACGATGATCATATATACAACACATTTTGCGCATATTGTCTGAGATAATCTTCTTTTCTGTAGATTCAGAGTTCACAAATGAGTAATACAACTGGATTGAAACATAGAAACACAAATATTGACACATAAAAACCTGTCAGATAGAAAGTCAGAATGCCACTTATGCATCAAAATTGAAAAAGCTATGAAATGCTTATTTTGACCATAAAATGCCAAAATTGGTCATTTTTGCAGAAATTCTATCAAATAAAAGTTTAAGTCCTTTAGTTTTATGCTATTTGATAAATTGACACCATCAAATCATTCAGGGAAGTTGCCAAAGTACAGATTCTATATTTCCTGATTTCACCTCTTAGGTCCGAGTACACAGTTATTTCGTAGTGCATTTCTTTTAGACAATAAATGGAAATTAAAAAAATCCCACCTGCGCTTTCTCAATAATATTTTTACAGTGTGTTGTACTACTTTTGGGACAAATTATATCAAAATTATAGAAAACTTCATCGGCTCTAACTCAAAATATGGACAATTTCATGCTAAGGGGGTCTTCAAATCTTTTGACAGCTTCCGATGTGCTAATTTTTAACATTTTTCAGCTGGACCAAATCACTACTTTACTTTAAAATTCATGACCCAAATTTTTTTACAGTGTCATTTCACCCCCCTACTTACTATTTGAGTCATAAAACATGGAGAAATAAATTCGGAAGGGGTATAAAAAAAATCGACAAGTAACACACTGTCCACACTAGGGACTATATTCGTGGACAACGAAAATCAAAGGACGATAACTGTGTACCCGGACCTAATAGGGTAGAAAAAGTTGACCAATCTTAATGAAACTTGGTATGACTAAAGCTTATTAAATTATAAGACTGCTTACAAAGTTTCATGGCAATAGGATATATATTATAGACAATATGACTAATTCTATATTGAACTTTGAGTGTTAAATTTAGACGTTAAAATTGAAAATTTTCAACTATCAACAATTGAGGCTTAAAAAATTAAAATATTGCAAAAAAATACTTTTGAAATGCCTTAATATATAATATATTATGTATTGAAAGCAATAGAGTACTCATTTGATTCATCAGACTTATCATAATTATTAAAAAGTCAAATTTATATGAACCTGTGGCTAAAAATGGAGGTTTTCCAATGAAGGGGGGCCTTACATGAAGATGTAATATTTTCCAGCAATTTTAAATTTGTAAAGCTTTTTGGTTATAAATAATCCTTACATATGTATTTAATGTACTTTAAATGGAAAGAAAACTTACAAATAACATATCACATTAGCTTAAAAGGGTCTTAGGCCAAGTAAGACTGAAAATAATTTAGGGTCAATTTAGGCCGTATCACATATTTACATTTAAAAATGCATATTGAAGCTATATGAAATAAAATTTTGTGTCTTTTCTATCATTTCTATACTCAGGTGACATGATACAATAAATCTGAGCACAAAAAGACTCTTGCATTCAACTTTTTTTGCAGACAGTATGGTCTGATACAAAGATTTTTCACTTTTTAGTGAAAAACATGCATGCAATTTTAGTCTCAACAGGCTTATATTTGAACCACTTGCTATCCTACAGAAGAAAAGAAAGGTATTTTGTGACATAAAACAGGTACAAAAGACATTGTTAAGTGCTTTTTATACAAATTTAGTGAGGTCTTTATAATGGACTTCAACTTTTATGTTCCAAGCTCCTCACATTTAACTTGATCCAAACAGGGCGTTAGACGATGATCATATATACAACACATTTTGCGCATATTGTCTGAGATAATCTTCTTTTCTGTAGATTCAGAGTTCACAAATGAGTAATACAACTGGATTGAAACATAGAAACACAAATATTGACACATAAAAACCTGTCAGATAGAAAGTCAGAATGCCACTTATGCATCAAAATTGAAAAAGCTATGAAATGCTTATTTTGACCATAAAATGCCAAAATTGGTCATTTTTGCAGAAATTCTATCAAATAAAAGTTTAAGTCCTTTAGTTTTATGCTATTTGATAAATTGACACCATCAAATCATTCAGGGAAGTTGCCAAAGTACAGATTCTATATTTCCTGATTTCACCTAATAGGGTAGAAAAAGTTGACCAATCTTAATGAAACTTGGTATGACTAAAGCTTATTAAATTATAAGACTGCTTACAAAGTTTCATGGCAATAGGATATATATTATAGACAATATGACTAATTCTATATTGAACTTTGAGTGTTAAATTTAGACGTTAAAATTGAAAATTTTCAACTATCAACAATTGAGGCTTAAAAAATTAAAATATTGCAAAAAAATACTTTTGAAATGCCTTAATATATAATATATTATGTATTGAAAGCAATAGAGTACTCATTTGATTCATCAGACTTATCATAATTATTAAAAAGTCAAATTTATATGAACCTGTGGCTAAAAATGGAGGTTTTCCAATGAAGGGGGGCCTTACATGAAGATGTAATATTTTCCAGCAATTTTAAATTTGTAAAGCTTTTTGGTTATAAATAATCCTTACATATGTATTTAATGTACTTTAAATGGAAAGAAAACTTACAAATAACATATCACATTAGCTTAAAAGGGTCTTAGGCCAAGTAAGACTGAAAATAATTTAGGGTCAATTTAGGCCGTATCACATATTTACATTTAAAAATGCATATTGAAGCTATATGAAATAAAATTTTGTGTCTTTTCTATCATTTCTATACTCAGGTGACATGATACAATAAATCTGAGCACAAAAAGACTCTTGCATTCAACTTTTTTTGCAGACAGTATGGTCTGATACAAAGATTTTTCACTTTTTAGTGAAAAACATGCATGCAATTTTAGTCTCAACAGGCTTATATTTGAACCACTTGCTATCTAACAGAAGAAAAGAAAGGTATTTTGTGACATAAAACAGGTACAAAAGACATTGTTAAGTGCTTTTTATACAAATTTAGTGAGGTCTTTATAATGGACTTCAACTTTTATGTTCCAAGCTCCTCACATTTAACTTGATCCAAACAGGGCGTTAGACGATGATCATATATACAACACATTTTGCGCATATTGTCTGAGATAATCTTCTTTTCTGTAGATTCAGAGTTCACAAATGAGTAATACAACTGGATTGAAACATAGAAACACAAATATTGACACATAAAAACCTGTCAGATAGAAAGTCAGAATGCCACTTATGCATCAAAATTGAAAAAGCTATGAAATGCTTATTTTGACCATAAAATGCCAAAATTGGTCATTTTTGCAGAAATTCTATCAAATAAAAGTTTAAGTCCTTTAGTTTTATGCTATTTGATAAATTGACACCATCAAATCATTCAGGGAAGTTGCCAAAGTACAGATTCTATATTTCCTGATTTCACCTCTTAGGTCCGAGTACACAGTTATTTCGTAGTGCATTTCTTTTAGACAATAAATGGAAATTAAAAAAATCCCACCTGCGCTTTCTCAATAATATTTTTACAGTGTGTTGTACTACTTTTGGGACAAATTATATCAAAATTATAGAAAACTTCATCGGCTCTAACTCAAAATATGGACAATTTCATGCTAAGGGGGTCTTCAAATCTTTTGACAGCTTCCGATGTGCTAATTTTTAACATTTTTCAGCTGGACCAAATCACTACTTTACTTTAAAATTCATGACCCAAATTTTTTTACAGTGTCATTTCACCCCCCTACTTACTATTTGAGTCATAAAACATGGAGAAATAAATTCGGAAGGGGTATAAAAAAAATCGACAAGTAACACACTGTCCACACTAGGGACTATATTCGTGGACAACGAAAATCAAAGGACGATAACTGTGTACCCGGACCTAATAGGGTAGAAAAAGTTGACCAATCTTAATGAAACTTGGTATGACTAAAGCTTATTAAATTATAAGACTGCTTACAAAGTTTCATGGCAATAGGATATATATTATAGACAATATGACTAATTCTATATTGAACTTTGAGTGTTAAATTTAGACGTTAAAATTGAAAATTTTCAACTATCAACAATTGAGGCTTAAAAAATTAAAATATTGCAAAAAAATACTTTTGAAATGCCTTAATATATAATATATTATGTATTGAAAGCAATAGAGTACTCATTTGATTCATCAGACTTATCATAATTATTAAAAAGTCAAATTTATATGAACCTGTGGCTAAAAATGGAGGTTTTCCAATGAAGGGGGGCCTTACATGAAGATGTAATATTTTCCAGCAATTTTAAATTTGTAAAGCTTTTTGGTTATAAATAATCCTTACATATGTATTTAATGTACTTTAAATGGAAAGAAAACTTACAAATAACATATCACATTAGCTTAAAAGGGTCTTAGGCCAAGTAAGACTGAAAATAATTTAGGGTCAATTTAGGCCGTATCACATATTTACATTTAAAAATGCATATTGAAGCTATATGAAATAAAATTTTGTGTCTTTTCTATCATTTCTATACTCAGGTGACATGATACAATAAATCTGAGCACAAAAAGACTCTTGCATTCAACTTTTTTTGCAGACAGTATGGTCTGATACAAAGATTTTTCACTTTTTAGTGAAAAACATGCATGCAATTTTAGTCTCAACAGGCTTATATTTGAACCACTTGCTATCCTACAGAAGAAAAGAAAGGTATTTTGTGACATAAAACAGGTACAAAAGACATTGTTAAGTGCTTTTTATACAAATTTAGTGAGGTCTTTATAATGGACTTCAACTTTTATGTTCCAAGCTCCTCACATTTAACTTGATCCAAACAGGGCGTTAGACGATGATCATATATACAACACATTTTGCGCATATTGTCTGAGATAATCTTCTTTTCTGTAGATTCAGAGTTCACAAATGAGTAATACAACTGGATTGAAACATAGAAACACAAATATTGACACATAAAAACCTGTCAGATAGAAAGTCAGAATGCCACTTATGCATCAAAATTGAAAAAGCTATGAAATGCTTATTTTGACCATAAAATGCCAAAATTGGTCATTTTTGCAGAAATTCTATCAAATAAAAGTTTAAGTCCTTTAGTTTTATGCTATTTGATAAATTGACACCATCAAATCATTCAGGGAAGTTGCCAAAGTACAGATTCTATATTTCCTGATTTCACCTCTTAGGTCCGAGTACACAGTTATTTCGTAGTGCATTTCTTTTAGACAATAAATGGAAATTAAAAAAATCCCACCTGCGCTTTCTCAATAATATTTTTACAGTGTGTTGTACTACTTTTGGGACAAATTATATCAAAATTATAGAAAACTTCATCGGCTCTAACTCAAAATATGGACAATTTCATGCTAAGGGGGTCTTCAAATCTTTTGACAGCTTCCGATGTGCTAATTTTTAACATTTTTCAGCTGGACCAAATCACTACTTTACTTTAAAATTCATGACCCAAATTTTTTTACAGTGTCATTTCACCCCCCTACTTACTATTTGAGTCATAAAACATGGAGAAATAAATTCGGAAGGGGTATAAAAAAAATCGACAAGTAACACACTGTCCACACTAGGGACTATATTCGTGGACAACGAAAATCAAAGGACGATAACTGTGTACCCGGACCTAATAGGGTAGAAAAAGTTGACCAATCTTAATGAAACTTGGTATGACTAAAGCTTATTAAATTATAAGACTGCTTACAAAGTTTCATGGCAATAGGATATATATTATAGACAATATGACTAATTCTATATTGAACTTTGAGTGTTAAATTTAGACGTTAAAATTGAAAATTTTCAACTATCAACAATTGAGGCTTAAAAAATTAAAATATTGCAAAAAAATACTTTTGAAATGCCTTAATATATAATATATTATGTATTGAAAGCAATAGAGTACTCATTTGATTCATCAGACTTATCATAATTATTAAAAAGTCAAATTTATATGAACCTGTGGCTAAAAATGGAGGTTTTCCAATGAAGGGGGGCCTTACATGAAGATGTAATATTTTCCAGCAATTTTAAATTTGTAAAGCTTTTTGGTTATAAATAATCCTTACATATGTATTTAATGTACTTTAAATGGAAAGAAAACTTACAAATAACATATCACATTAGCTTAAAAGGGTCTTAGGCCAAGTAAGACTGAAAATAATTTAGGGTCAATTTAGGCCGTATCACATATTTACATTTAAAAATGCATATTGAAGCTATATGAAATAAAATTTTGTGTCTTTTCTATCATTTCTATACTCAGGTGACATGATACAATAAATCTGAGCACAAAAAGACTCTTGCATTCAACTTTTTTTGCAGACAGTATGGTCTGATACAAAGATTTTTCACTTTTTAGTGAAAAACATGCATGCAATTTTAGTCTCAACAGGCTTATATTTGAACCACTTGCTATCCTACAGAAGAAAAGAAAGGTATTTTGTGACATAAAACAGGTACAAAAGACATTGTTAAGTGCTTTTTATACAAATTTAGTGAGGTCTTTATAATGGACTTCAACTTTTATGTTCCAAGCTCCTCACATTTAACTTGATCCAAACAGGGCGTTAGACGATGATCATATATACAACACATTTTGCGCATATTGTCTGAGATAATCTTCTTTTCTGTAGATTCAGAGTTCACAAATGAGTAATACAACTGGATTGAAACATAGAAACACAAATATTGACACATAAAAACCTGTCAGATAGAAAGTCAGAATGCCACTTATGCATCAAAATTGAAAAAGCTATGAAATGCTTATTTTGACCATAAAATGCCAAAATTGGTCATTTTTGCAGAAATTCTATCAAATAAAAGTTTAAGTCCTTTAGTTTTATGCTATTTGATAAATTGACACCATCAAATCATTCAGGGAAGTTGCCAAAGTACAGATTCTATATTTCCTGATTTCACCTCTTAGGTCCGAGTACACAGTTATTTCGTAGTGCATTTCTTTTAGACAATAAATGGAAATTAAAAAAATCCCACCTGCGCTTTCTCAATAATATTTTTACAGTGTGTTGTACTACTTTTGGGACAAATTATATCAAAATTATAGAAAACTTCATCGGCTCTAACTCAAAATATGGACAATTTCATGCTAAGGGGGTCTTCAAATCTTTTGACAGCTTCCGATGTGCTAATTTTTAACATTTTTCAGCTGGACCAAATCACTACTTTACTTTAAAATTCATGACCCAAATTTTTTTACAGTGTCATTTCACCCCCCTACTTACTATTTGAGTCATAAAACATGGAGAAATAAATTCGGAAGGGGTATAAAAAAAATCGACAAGTAACACACTGTCCACACTAGGGACTATATTCGTGGACAACGAAAATCAAAGGACGATAACTGTGTACCCGGACCTAATAGGGTAGAAAAAGTTGACCAATCTTAATGAAACTTGGTATGACTAAAGCTTATTAAATTATAAGACTGCTTACAAAGTTTCATGGCAATAGGATATATATTATAGACAATATGACTAATTCTATATTGAACTTTGAGTGTTAAATTTAGACGTTAAAATTGAAAATTTTCAACTATCAACAATTGAGGCTTAAAAAATTAAAATATTGCAAAAAAATACTTTTGAAATGCCTTAATATATAATATATTATGTATTGAAAGCAATAGAGTACTCATTTGATTCATCAGACTTATCATAATTATTAAAAAGTCAAATTTATATGAACCTGTGGCTAAAAATGGAGGTTTTCCAATGAAGGGGGGCCTTACATGAAGATGTAATATTTTCCAGCAATTTTAAATTTGTAAAGCTTTTTGGTTATAAATAATCCTTACATATGTATTTAATGTACTTTAAATGGAAAGAAAACTTACAAATAACATATCACATTAGCTTAAAAGGGTCTTAGGCCAAGTAAGACTGAAAATAATTTAGGGTCAATTTAGGCCGTATCACATATTTACATTTAAAAATGCATATTGAAGCTATATGAAATAAAATTTTGTGTCTTTTCTATCATTTCTATACTCAGGTGACATGATACAATAAATCTGAGCACAAAAAGACTCTTGCATTCAACTTTTTTTGCAGACAGTATGGTCTGATACAAAGATTTTTCACTTTTTAGTGAAAAACATGCATGCAATTTTAGTCTCAACAGGCTTATATTTGAACCACTTGCTATCCTACAGAAGAAAAGAAAGGTATTTTGTGACATAAAACAGGTACAAAAGACATTGTTAAGTGCTTTTTATACAAATTTAGTGAGGTCTTTATAATGGACTTCAACTTTTATGTTCCAAGCTCCTCACATTTAACTTGATCCAAACAGGGCGTTAGACGATGATCATATATACAACACATTTTGCGCATATTGTCTGAGATAATCTTCTTTTCTGTAGATTCAGAGTTCACAAATGAGTAATACAACTGGATTGAAACATAGAAACACAAATATTGACACATAAAAACCTGTCAGATAGAAAGTCAGAATGCCACTTATGCATCAAAATTGAAAAAGCTATGAAATGCTTATTTTGACCATAAAATGCCAAAATTGGTCATTTTTGCAGAAATTCTATCAAATAAAAGTTTAAGTCCTTTAGTTTTATGCTATTTGATAAATTGACACCATCAAATCATTCAGGGAAGTTGCCAAAGTACAGATTCTATATTTCCTGATTTCACCTCTTAGGTCCGAGTACACAGTTATTTCGTAGTGCATTTCTTTTAGACAATAAATGGAAATTAAAAAAATCCCACCTGCGCTTTCTCAATAATATTTTTACAGTGTGTTGTACTACTTTTGGGACAAATTATATCAAAATTATAGAAAACTTCATCGGCTCTAACTCAAAATATGGACAATTTCATGCTAAGGGGGTCTTCAAATCTTTTGACAGCTTCCGATGTGCTAATTTTTAACATTTTTCAGCTGGACCAAATCACTACTTTACTTTAAAATTCATGACCCAAATTTTTTTACAGTGTCATTTCACCCCCCTACTTACTATTTGAGTCATAAAACATGGAGAAATAAATTCGGAAGGGGTATAAAAAAAATCGACAAGTAACACACTGTCCACACTAGGGACTATATTCGTGGACAACGAAAATCAAAGGACGATAACTGTGTACCCGGACCTAATAGGGTAGAAAAAGTTGACCAATCTTAATGAAACTTGGTATGACTAAAGCTTATTAAATTATAAGACTGCTTACAAAGTTTCATGGCAATAGGATATATATTATAGACAATATGACTAATTCTATATTGAACTTTGAGTGTTAAATTTAGACGTTAAAATTGAAAATTTTCAACTATCAACAATTGAGGCTTAAAAAATTAAAATATTGCAAAAAAATACTTTTGAAATGCCTTAATATATAATATATTATGTATTGAAAGCAATAGAGTACTCATTTGATTCATCAGACTTATCATAATTATTAAAAAGTCAAATTTATATGAACCTGTGGCTAAAAATGGAGGTTTTCCAATGAAGGGGGGCCTTACATGAAGATGTAATATTTTCCAGCAATTTTAAATTTGTAAAGCTTTTTGGTTATAAATAATCCTTACATATGTATTTAATGTACTTTAAATGGAAAGAAAACTTACAAATAACATATCACATTAGCTTAAAAGGGTCTTAGGCCAAGTAAGACTGAAAATAATTTAGGGTCAATTTAGGCCGTATCACATATTTACATTTAAAAATGCATATTGAAGCTATATGAAATAAAATTTTGTGTCTTTTCTATCATTTCTATACTCAGGTGACATGATACAATAAATCTGAGCACAAAAAGACTCTTGCATTCAACTTTTTTTGCAGACAGTATGGTCTGATACAAAGATTTTTCACTTTTTAGTGAAAAACATGCATGCAATTTTAGTCTCAACAGGCTTATATTTGAACCACTTGCTATCCTACAGAAGAAAAGAAAGGTATTTTGTGACATAAAACAGGTACAAAAGACATTGTTAAGTGCTTTTTATACAAATTTAGTGAGGTCTTTATAATGGACTTCAACTTTTATGTTCCAAGCTCCTCACATTTAACTTGATCCAAACAGGGCGTTAGACGATGATCATATATACAACACATTTTGCGCATATTGTCTGAGATAATCTTCTTTTCTGTAGATTCAGAGTTCACAAATGAGTAATACAACTGGATTGAAACATAGAAACACAAATATTGACACATAAAAACCTGTCAGATAGAAAGTCAGAATGCCACTTATGCATCAAAATTGAAAAAGCTATGAAATGCTTATTTTGACCATAAAATGCCAAAATTGGTCATTTTTGCAGAAATTCTATCAAATAAAAGTTTAAGTCCTTTAGTTTTATGCTATTTGATAAATTGACACCATCAAATCATTCAGGGAAGTTGCCAAAGTACAGATTCTATATTTCCTGATTTCACCTCTTAGGTCCGAGTACACAGTTATTTCGTAGTGCATTTCTTTTAGACAATAAATGGAAATTAAAAAAATCCCACCTGCGCTTTCTCAATAATATTTTTACAGTGTGTTGTACTACTTTTGGGACAAATTATATCAAAATTATAGAAAACTTCATCGGCTCTAACTCAAAATATGGACAATTTCATGCTAAGGGGGTCTTCAAATCTTTTGACAGCTTCCGATGTGCTAATTTTTAACATTTTTCAGCTGGACCAAATCACTACTTTACTTTAAAATTCATGACCCAAATTTTTTTACAGTGTCATTTCACCCCCCTACTTACTATTTGAGTCATAAAACATGGAGAAATAAATTCGGAAGGGGTATAAAAAAAATCGACAAGTAACACACTGTCCACACTAGGGACTATATTCGTGGACAACGAAAATCAAAGGACGATAACTGTGTACCCGGACCTAATAGGGTAGAAAAAGTTGACCAATCTTAATGAAACTTGGTATGACTAAAGCTTATTAAATTATAAGACTGCTTACAAAGTTTCATGGCAATAGGATATATATTATAGACAATATGACTAATTCTATATTGAACTTTGAGTGTTAAATTTAGACGTTAAAATTGAAAATTTTCAACTATCAACAATTGAGGCTTAAAAAATTAAAATATTGCAAAAAAATACTTTTGAAATGCCTTAATATATAATATATTATGTATTGAAAGCAATAGAGTACTCATTTGATTCATCAGACTTATCATAATTATTAAAAAGTCAAATTTATATGAACCTGTGGCTAAAAATGGAGGTTTTCCAATGAAGGGGGGCCTTACATGAAGATGTAATATTTTCCAGCAATTTTAAATTTGTAAAGCTTTTTGGTTATAAATAATCCTTACATATGTATTTAATGTACTTTAAATGGAAAGAAAACTTACAAATAACATATCACATTAGCTTAAAAGGGTCTTAGGCCAAGTAAGACTGAAAATAATTTAGGGTCAATTTAGGCCGTATCACATATTTACATTTAAAAATGCATATTGAAGCTATATGAAATAAAATTTTGTGTCTTTTCTATCATTTCTATACTCAGGTGACATGATACAATAAATCTGAGCACAAAAAGACTCTTGCATTCAACTTTTTTTGCAGACAGTATGGTCTGATACAAAGATTTTTCACTTTTTAGTGAAAAACATGCATGCAATTTTAGTCTCAACAGGCTTATATTTGAACCACTTGCTATCCTACAGAAGAAAAGAAAGGTATTTTGTGACATAAAACAGGTACAAAAGACATTGTTAAGTGCTTTTTATACAAATTTAGTGAGGTCTTTATAATGGACTTCAACTTTTATGTTCCAAGCTCCTCACATTTAACTTGATCCAAACAGGGCGTTAGACGATGATCATATATACAACACATTTTGCGCATATTGTCTGAGATAATCTTCTTTTCTGTAGATTCAGAGTTCACAAATGAGTAATACAACTGGATTGAAACATAGAAACACAAATATTGACACATAAAAACCTGTCAGATAGAAAGTCAGAATGCCACTTATGCATCAAAATTGAAAAAGCTATGAAATGCTTATTTTGACCATAAAATGCCAAAATTGGTCATTTTTGCAGAAATTCTATCAAATAAAAGTTTAAGTCCTTTAGTTTTATGCTATTTGATAAATTGACACCATCAAATCATTCAGGGAAGTTGCCAAAGTACAGATTCTATATTTCCTGATTTCACCTCTTAGGTCCGAGTACACAGTTATTTCGTAGTGCATTTCTTTTAGACAATAAATGGAAATTAAAAAAATCCCACCTGCGCTTTCTCAATAATATTTTTACAGTGTGTTGTACTACTTTTGGGACAAATTATATCAAAATTATAGAAAACTTCATCGGCTCTAACTCAAAATATGGACAATTTCATGCTAAGGGGGTCTTCAAATCTTTTGACAGCTTCCGATGTGCTAATTTTTAACATTTTTCAGCTGGACCAAATCACTACTTTACTTTAAAATTCATGACCCAAATTTTTTTACAGTGTCATTTCACCCCCCTACTTACTATTTGAGTCATAAAACATGGAGAAATAAATTCGGAAGGGGTATAAAAAAAATCGACAAGTAACACACTGTCCACACTAGGGACTATATTCGTGGACAACGAAAATCAAAGGACGATAACTGTGTACCCGGACCTAATAGGGTAGAAAAAGTTGACCAATCTTAATGAAACTTGGTATGACTAAAGCTTATTAAATTATAAGACTGCTTACAAAGTTTCATGGCAATAGAATATATATTATAGACAATATGACTAATTCTATATTGAACTTTGAGTGTTAAATTTAGACGTTAAAATTGAAAATTTTCAACTATCAACAATTGAGGCTTAAAAAATTAAAATATTGCAAAAAAATACTTTTGAAATGCCTTAATATATAATATATTATGTATTGAAAGCAATAGAGTACTCATTTGATTCATCAGACTTATCATAATTATTAAAAAGTCAAATTTATATGAACCTGTGGCTAAAAATGGAGGTTTTCCAATGAAGGGGGGCCTTACATGAAGATGTAATATTTTCCAGCAATTTTAAATTTGTAAAGCTTTTTGGTTATAAATAATCCTTACATATGTATTTAATGTACTTTAAATGGAAAGAAAACTTACAAATAACATATCACATTAGCTTAAAAGGGTCTTAGGCCAAGTAAGACTGAAAATAATTTAGGGTCAATTTAGGCCGTATCACATATTTACATTTAAAAATGCATATTGAAGCTATATGAAATAAAATTTTGTGTCTTTTCTATCATTTCTATACTCAGGTGACATGATACAATAAATCTGAGCACAAAAAGACTCTTGCATTCAACTTTTTTTGCAGACAGTATGGTCTGATACAAAGATTTTTCACTTTTTAGTGAAAAACATGCATGCAATTTTAGTCTCAACAGGCTTATATTTGAACCACTTGCTATCCTACAGAAGAAAAGAAAGGTATTTTGTGACATAAAACAGGTACAAAAGACATTGTTAAGTGCTTTTTATACAAATTTAGTGAGGTCTTTATAATGGACTTCAACTTTTATGTTCCAAGCTCCTCACATTTAACTTGATCCAAACAGGGCGTTAGACGATGATCATATATACAACACATTTTGCGCATATTGTCTGAGATAATCTTCTTTTCTGTAGATTCAGAGTTCACAAATGAGTAATACAACTGGATTGAACCATAGAAACACAAATATTGACACATAAAAACCTGTCAGATAGAAAGTCAGAATGCCACTTATGCATCAAAATTGAAAAAGCTATGAAATGCTTATTTTGACCATAAAATGCCAAAATTGGTCATTTTTGCAGAAATTCTATCAAATAAAAGTTTAAGTCCTTTAGTTTTATGCTATTTGATAAATTGACACCATCAAATCATTCAGGGAAGTTGCCAAAGTACAGATTCTATATTTCCTGATTTCACCTCTTAGGTCCGAGTACACAGTTATTTCGTAGTGCATTTCTTTTAGACAATAAATGGAAATTAAAAAAATCCCACCTGCGCTTTCTCAATAATATTTTTACAGTGTGTTGTACTACTTTTGGGACAAATTATATCAAAATTATAGAAAACTTCATCGGCTCTAACTCAAAATATGGACAATTTCATGCTAAGGGGGTCTTCAAATCTTTTGACAGCTTCCGATGTGCTAATTTTTAACATTTTTCAGCTGGACCAAATCACTACTTTACTTTAAAATTCATGACCCAAATTTTTTTACAGTGTCATTTCACCCCCCTACTTACTATTTGAGTCATAAAACATGGAGAAATAAATTCGGAAGGGGTATAAAAAAAATCGACAAGTAACACACTGTCCACACTAGGGACTATATTCGTGGACAACGAAAATCAAAGGACGATAACTGTGTACCCGGACCTAATAGGGTAGAAAAAGTTGACCAATCTTAATGAAACTTGGTATGACTAAAGCTTATTAAATTATAAGACTGCTTACAAAGTTTCATGGCAATAGGATATATATTATAGACAATATGACTAATTCTATATTGAACTTTGAGTGTTAAATTTAGACGTTAAAATTGAAAATTTTCAACTATCAACAATTGAGGCTTAAAAAATTAAAATATTGCAAAAAAATACTTTTGAAATGCCTTAATATATAATATATTATGTATTGAAAGCAATAGAGTACTCATTTGATTCATCAGACTTATCATAATTATTAAAAAGTCAAATTTATATGAACCTGTGGCTAAAAATGGAGGTTTTCCAATGAAGGGGGGCCTTACATGAAGATGTAATATTTTCCAGCAATTTTAAATTTGTAAAACTTTTTGGTTATAAATAATCCTTACATATGTATTTAATGTACTTTAAATGGAAAGAAAACTTACAAATAACATATCACATTAGCTTAAAAGGGTCTTAGGCCAAGTAAGACTGAAAATAATTTAGGGTCAATTTAGGCCGTATCACATATTTACATTTAAAAATGCATATTGAAGCTATATGAAATAAAATTTTGTGTCTTTTCTATCATTTCTATACTCAGGTGACATGATACAATAAATCTGAGCACAAAAAGACTCTTGCATTCAACTTTTTTTGCAGACAGTATGGTCTGATACAAAGATTTTTCACTTTTTAGTGAAAAACATGCATGCAATTTTAGTCTCAACAGGCTTATATTTGAACCACTTGCTATCCTACAGAAGAAAAGAAAGGTATTTTGTGACATAAAACAGGTACAAAAGACATTGTTAAGTGCTTTTTATACAAATTTAGTGAGGTCTTTATAATGGACTTCAACTTTTATGTTCCAAGCTCCTCACATTTAACTTGATCCAAACAGGGCGTTAGACGATGATCATATATACAACACATTTTGCGCATATTGTCTGAGATAATCTTCTTTTCTGTAGATTCAGAGTTCACAAATGAGTAATACAACTGGATTGAAACATAGAAACACAAATATTGACACATAAAAACCTGTCAGATAGAAAGTCAGAATGCCACTTATGCATCAAAATTGAAAAAGCTATGAAATGCTTATTTTGACCATAAAATGCCAAAATTGGTCATTTTTGCAGAAATTCTATCAAATAAAAGTTTAAGTCCTTTAGTTTTATGCTATTTGATAAATTGACACCATCAAATCATTCAGGGAAGTTGCCAAAGTACAGATTCTATATTTCCTGATTTCACCTAATAGGGTAGAAAAAGTTGACCAATCTTAATGAAACTTGGTATGACTAAAGCTTATTAAATTATAAGACTGCTTACAAAGTTTCATGGCAATAGGATATATATTATAGACAATATGACTAATTCTATATTGAACTTTGAGTGTTAAATTTAGACGTTAAAATTGAAAATTTTCAACTATCAACAATTGAGGCTTAAAAAATTAAAATATTGCAAAAAAATACTTTTGAAATGCCTTAATATATAATATATTATGTATTGAAAGCAATAGAGTACTCATTTGATTCATCAGACTTATCATAATTATTAAAAAGTCAAATTTATATGAACCTGTGGCTAAAAATGGAGGTTTTCCAATGAAGGGGGGCCTTACATGAAGATGTAATATTTTCCAGCAATTTTAAATTTGTAAAGCTTTTTGGTTATAAATAATCCTTACATATGTATTTAATGTACTTTAAATGGAAAGAAAACTTACAAATAACATATCACATTAGCTTAAAAGGGTCTTAGGCCAAGTAAGACTGAAAATAATTTAGGGTCAATTTAGGCCGTATCACATATTTACATTTAAAAATGCATATTGAAGCTATATGAAATAAAATTTTGTGTCTTTTCTATCATTTCTATACTCAGGTGACATGATACAATAAATCTGAGCACAAAAAGACTCTTGCATTCAACTTTTTTTGCAGACAGTATGGTCTGATACAAAGATTTTTCACTTTTTAGTGAAAAACATGCATGCAATTTTAGTCTCAACAGGCTTATATTTGAACCACTTGCTATCCTACAGAAGAAAAGAAAGGTATTTTGTGACATAAAACAGGTACAAAAGACATTGTTAAGTGCTTTTTATACAAATTTAGTGAGGTCTTTATAATGGACTTCAACTTTTATGTTCCAAGCTCCTCACATTTAACTTGATCCAAACAGGGCGTTAGACGATGATCATATATACAACACATTTTGCGCATATTGTCTGAGATAATCTTCTTTTCTGTAGATTCAGAGTTCACAAATGAGTAATACAACTGGATTGAAACATAGAAACACAAATATTGACACATAAAAACCTGTCAGATAGAAAGTCAGAATGCCACTTATGCATCAAAATTGAAAAAGCTATGAAATGCTTATTTTGACCATAAAATGCCAAAATTGGTCATTTTTGCAGAAATTCTATCAAATAAAAGTTTAAGTCCTTTAGTTTTATGCTATTTGATAAATTGACACCATCAAATCATTCAGGGAAGTTGCCAAAGTACAGATTCTATATTTCCTGATTTCACCTAATAGGGTAGAAAAAGTTGACCAATCTTAATGAAACTTGGTATGACTAAAGCTTATTAAATTATAAGACTGCTTACAAAGTTTCATGGCAATAGGATATATATTATAGACAATATGACTAATTCTATATTGAACTTTGAGTGTTAAATTTAGACGTTAAAATTGAAAATTTTCAACTATCAACAATTGAGGCTTAAAAAATTAAAATATTGCAAAAAAATACTTTTGAAATGCCTTAATATATAATATATTATGTATTGAAAGCAATAGAGTACTCATTTGATTCATCAGACTTATCATAATTATTAAAAAGTCAAATTTATATGAACCTGTGGCTAAAAATGGAGGTTTTCCAATGAAGGGGGGCCTTACATGAAGATGTAATATTTTCCAGCAATTTTAAATTTGTAAAGCTTTTTGGTTATAAATAATCCTTACATATGTATTTAATGTACTTTAAATGGAAAGAAAACTTACAAATAACATATCACATTAGCTTAAAAGGGTCTTAGGCCAAGTAAGACTGAAAATAATTTAGGGTCAATTTAGGCCGTATCACATATTTACATTTAAAAATGCATATTGAAGCTATATGAAATAAAATTTTGTGTCTTTTCTATCATTTCTATACTCAGGTGACATGATACAATAAATCTGAGCACAAAAAGACTCTTGCATTCAACTTTTTTTGCAGACAGTATGGTCTGATACAAAGATTTTTCACTTTTTAGTGAAAAACATGCATGCAATTTTAGTCTCAACAGGCTTATATTTGAACCACTTGCTATCCTACAGAAGAAAAGAAAGGTATTTTGTGACATAAAACAGGTACAAAAGACATTGTTAAGTGCTTTTTATACAAATTTAGTGAGGTCTTTATAATGGACTTCAACTTTTATGTTCCAAGCTCCTCACATTTAACTTGATCCAAACAGGGCGTTAGACGATGATCATATATACAACACATTTTGCGCATATTGTCTGAGATAATCTTCTTTTCTGTAGATTCAGAGTTCACAAATGAGTAATACAACTGGATTGAAACATAGAAACACAAATATTGACACATAAAAACCTGTCAGATAGAAAGTCAGAATGCCACTTATGCATCAAAATTGAAAAAGCTATGAAATGCTTATTTTGACCATAAAATGCCAAAATTGGTCATTTTTGCAGAAATTCTATCAAATAAAAGTTTAAGTCCTTTAGTTTTATGCTATTTGATAAATTGACACCATCAAATCATTCAGGGAAGTTGCCAAAGTACAGATTCTATATTTCCTGATTTCACCTAATAGGGTAGAAAAAGTTGACCAATCTTAATGAAACTTGGTATGACTAAAGCTTATTAAATTATAAGACTGCTTACAAAGTTTCATGGCAATAGGATATATATTATAGACAATATGACTAATTCTATATTGAACTTTGAGTGTTAAATTTAGACGTTAAAATTGAAAATTTTCAACTATCAACAATTGAGGCTTAAAAAATTAAAATATTGCAAAAAAATACTTTTGAAATGCCTTAATATATAATATATTATGTATTGAAAGCAATAGAGTACTCATTTGATTCATCAGACTTATCATAATTATTAAAAAGTCAAATTTATATGAACCTGTGGCTAAAAATGGAGGTTTTCCAATGAAGGGGGGCCTTACATGAAGATGTAATATTTTCCAGCAATTTTAAATTTGTAAAGCTTTTTGGTTATAAATAATCCTTACATATGTATTTAATGTACTTTAAATGGAAAGAAAACTTACAAATAACATATCACATTAGCTTAAAAGGGTCTTAGGCCAAGTAAGACTGAAAATAATTTAGGGTCAATTTAGGCCGTATCACATATTTACATTTAAAAATGCATATTGAAGCTATATGAAATAAAATTTTGTGTCTTTTCTATCATTTCTATACTCAGGTGACATGATACAATAAATCTGAGCACAAAAAGAGTCTTGCATTCAACTTTTTTTGCAGACAGTATGGTCTGATACAAAGATTTTTCACTTTTTAGTGAAAAACATGCATGCAATTTTAGTCTCAACAGGCTTATATTTGAACCACTTGCTATCCTACAGAAGAAAAGAAAGGTATTTTGTGACATAAAACAGGTACAAAAGACATTGTTAAGTGCTTTTTATACAAATTTAGTGAGGTCTTTATAATGGACTTCAACTTTTATGTTCCAAGCTCCTCACATTTAACTTGATCCAAACAGGGCGTTAGACGATGATCATATATACAACACATTTTGCGCATATTGTCTGAGATAATCTTCTTTTCTGTAGATTCAGAGTTCACAAATGAGTAATACAACTGGATTGAAACATAGAAACACAAATATTGACACATAAAAACCTGTCAGATAGAAAGTCAGAATGCCACTTATGCATCAAAATTGAAAAAGCTATGAAATGCTTATTTTGACCATAAAATGCCAAAATTGGTCATTTTTGCAGAAATTCTATCAAATAAAAGTTTAAGTCCTTTAGTTTTATGCTATTTGATAAATTGACACCATCAAATCATTCAGGGAAGTTGCCAAAGTACAGATTCTATATTTCCTGATTTCACCTCTTAGGTCCGAGTACACAGTTATTTCGTAGTGCATTTCTTTTAGACAATAAATGGAAATTAAAAAAATCCCACCTGCGCTTTCTCAATAATATTTTTACAGTGTGTTGTACTACTTTTGGGACAAATTATATCAAAATTATAGAAAACTTCATCGGCTCTAACTCAAAATATGGACAATTTCATGCTAAGGGGGTCTTCAAATCTTTTGACAGCTTCCGATGTGCTAATTTTTAACATTTTTCAGCTGGACCAAATCACTACTTTACTTTAAAATTCATGACCCAAATTTTTTTACAGTGTCATTTCACCCCCCTACTTACTATTTGAGTCATAAAACATGGAGAAATAAATTCGGAAGGGGTATAAAAAAAATCGACAAGTAACACACTGTCCACACTAGGGACTATATTCGTGGACAACGAAAATCAAAGGACGATAACTGTGTACCCGGACCTAATAGGGTAGAAAAAGTTGACCAATATTAATGAAACTTGGTATGACTAAAGCTTATTAAATTATAAGACTGCTTACAAAGTTTCATGGCAATAGGATATATATTATAGACAATATGACTAATTCTATATTGAACTTTGAGTGTTAAATTTAGATGTTAAAATTGAAAATTTTCAACTATCAACAATTGAGGCTTAAAAAATTAAAATATTGCAAAAAAATACTTTTGAAATGCCTTAATATATAATATATTATGTATTGAAAGCAATAGAGTACTCATTTGATTCATCAGACTTATCATAATTATTAAAAAGTCAAATTTATATGAACCTGTGGCTAAAAATGGAGGTTTTCCAATGAAGGGGGGCCTTACATGAAGATGTAATATTTTCCAGCAATTTTAAATTTGTAAAGCTTTTTGGTTATAAATAATCCTTACATATGTATTTAATGTACTTTAAATGGAAAGAAAACTTACAAATAACATATCACATTAGCTTAAAAGGGTCTTAGGCCAAGTAAGACTGAAAATAATTTAGGGTCAATTTAGGCCGTATCACATATTTACATTTAAAAATGCATATTGAAGCTATATGAAATAAAATTTTGTGTCTTTTCTATCATTTCTATACTCAGGTGACATGATACAATAAATCTGAGCACAAAAAGACTCTTGCATTCAACTTTTTTTGCAGACAGTATGGTCTGATACAAAGATTTTTCACTTTTTAGTGAAAAACATGCATGCAATTTTAGTCTCAACAGGCTTATATTTGAACCACTTGCTATCCTACAGAAGAAAAGAAAGGTATTTTGTGACATAAAACAGGTACAAAAGACATTGTTAAGTGCTTTTTATACAAATTTAGTGAGGTCTTTATAATGGACTTCAACTTTTATGTTCCAAGCTCCTCACATTTAACTTGATCCAAACAGGGCGTTAGACGATGATCATATATACAACACATTTTGCGCATATTGTCTGAGATAATCTTCTTTTCTGTAGATTCAGAGTTCACAAATGAGTAATACAACTGGATTGAAACATAGAAACACAAATATTGACACATAAAAACCTGTCAGATAGAAAGTCAGAATGCCACTTATGCATCAAAATTGAAAAAGCTATGAAATGCTTATTTTGACCATAAAATGCCAAAATTGGTCATTTTTGCAGAAATTCTATCAAATAAAAGTTTAAGTCCTTTAGTTTTATGCTATTTGATAAATTGACACCATCAAATCATTCAGGGAAGTTGCCAAAGTACAGATTCTATATTTCCTGATTTCACCTCTTAGGTCCGAGTACACAGTTATTTCGTAGTGCATTTCTTTTAGACAATAAATGGAAATTAAAAAAATCCCACCTGCGCTTTCTCAATAATATTTTTACAGTGTGTTGTACTACTTTTGGGACAAATTATATCAAAATTATAGAAAACTTCATCGGCTCTAACTCAAAATATGGACAATTTCATGCTAAGGGGGTCTTCAAATCTTTTGACAGCTTCCGATGTGCTAATTTTTAACATTTTTCAGCTGGACCAAATCACTACTTTACTTTAAAATTCATGACCCAAATTTTTTTACAGTGTCATTTCACCCCCCTACTTACTATTTGAGTCATAAAACATGGAGAAATAAATTCGGAAGGGGTATAAAAAAAATCGACAAGTAACACACTGTCCACACTAGGGACTATATTCGTGGACAACGAAAATCAAAGGACGATAACTGTGTACCCGGACCTAATAGGGTAGAAAAAGTTGACCAATCTTAATGAAACTTGGTATGACTAAAGCTTATTAAATTATAAGACTGCTTACAAAGTTTCATGGCAATAGGATATATATTATAGACAATATGACTAATTCTATATTGAACTTTGAGTGTTAAATTTAGACGTTAAAATTGAAAATTTTCAACTATCAACAATTGAGGCTTAAAAAATTAAAATATTGCAAAAAAATACTTTTGAAATGCCTTAATATATAATATATTATGTATTGAAAGCAATAGAGTACTCATTTGATTCATCAGACTTATCATAATTATTAAAAAGTCAAATTTATATGAACCTGTGGCTAAAAATGGAGGTTTTCCAATGAAGGGGGGCCTTACATGAAGATGTAATATTTTCCAGCAATTTTAAATTTGTAAAGCTTTTTGGTTATAAATAATCCTTACATATGTATTTAATGTACTTTAAATGGAAAGAAAACTTACAAATAACATATCACATTAGCTTAAAAGGGTCTTAGGCCAAGTAAGACTGAAAATAATTTAGGGTCAATTTAGGCCGTATCACATATTTACATTTAAAAATGCATATTGAAGCTATATGAAATAAAATTTTGTGTCTTTTCTATCATTTCTATACTCAGGTGACATGATACAATAAATCTGAGCACAAAAAGACTCTTGCATTCAACTTTTTTTGCAGACAGTATGGTCTGATACAAAGATTTTTCACTTTTTAGTGAAAAACATGCATGCAATTTTAGTCTCAACAGGCTTATATTTGAACCACTTGCTATCCTACAGAAGAAAAGAAAGGTATTTTGTGACATAAAACAGGTACAAAAGACATTGTTAAGTGCTTTTTATACAAATTTAGTGAGGTCTTTATAATGGACTTCAACTTTTATGTTCCAAGCTCCTCACATTTAACTTGATCCAAACAGGGCGTTAGACGATGATCATATATACAACACATTTTGCGCATATTGTCTGAGATAATCTTCTTTTCTGTAGATTCAGAGTTCACAAATGAGTAATACAACTGGATTGAAACATAGAAACACAAATATTGACACATAAAAACCTGTCAGATAGAAAGTCAGAATGCCACTTATGCATCAAAATTGAAAAAGCTATGAAATGCTTATTTTGACCATAAAATGCCAAAATTGGTCATTTTTGCAGAAATTCTATCAAATAAAAGTTTAAGTCCTTTAGTTTTATGCTATTTGATAAATTGACACCATCAAATCATTCAGGGAAGTTGCCAAAGTACAGATTCTATATTTCCTGATTTCACCTCTTAGGTCCGAGTACACAGTTATTTCGTAGTGCATTTCTTTTAGACAATAAATGGAAATTAAAAAAATCCCACCTGCGCTTTCTCAATAATATTTTTACAGTGTGTTGTACTACTTTTGGGACAAATTATATCAAAATTATAGAAAACTTCATCGGCTCTAACTCAAAATATGGACAATTTCATGCTAAGGGGGTCTTCAAATCTTTTGACAGCTTCCGATGTGCTAATTTTTAACATTTTTCAGCTGGACCAAATCACTACTTTACTTTAAAATTCATGACCCAAATTTTTTTACAGTGTCATTTCACCCCCCTACTTACTATTTGAGTCATAAAACATGGAGAAATAAATTCGGAAGGGGTATAAAAAAAATCGACAAGTAACACACTGTCCACACTAGGGACTATATTCGTGGACAACGAAAATCAAAGGACGATAACTGTGTACCCGGACCTAATAGGGTAGAAAAAGTTGACCAATCTTAATGAAACTTGGTATGACTAAAGCTTATTAAATTATAAGACTGCTTACAAAGTTTCATGGCAATAGGATATATATTATAGACAATATGACTAATTCTATATTGAACTTTGAGTGTTAAATTTAGACGTTAAAATTGAAAATTTTCAACTATCAACAATTGAGGCTTAAAAAATTAAAATATTGCAAAAAAATACTTTTGAAATGCCTTAATATATAATATATTATGTATTGAAAGCAATAGAGTACTCATTTGATTCATCAGACTTATCATAATTATTAAAAAGTCAAATTTATATGAACCTGTGGCTAAAAATGGAGGTTTTCCAATGAAGGGGGGCCTTACATGAAGATGTAATATTTTCCAGCAATTTTAAATTTGTAAAGCTTTTTGGTTATAATTAATCCTTACATATGTATTTAATGTACTTTAAATGGAAAGAAAACTTACAAATAACATATCACATTAGCTTAAAAGGGTCTTAGGCCAAGTAAGACTGAAAATAATTTAGGGTCAATTTAGGCCGTATTACATATTTACATTTAAAAATGCATATTGAAGCTATATGAAATAAAATTTTGTGTCTTTTCTATCATTTCTATACTCAGGTGACATGATACAATAAATCTGAGCACAAAAAGACTCTTGCATTCAACTTTTTTTGCAGACAGTATGGTCTGATACAAAGATTTTTCACTTTTTAGTGAAAAACATGCATGCAATTTTAGTCTCAACAGGCTTATATTTGAACCACTTGCTATCCTACAGAAGAAAAGAAAGGTATTTTGTGACATAAAACAGGTACAAAAGACATTGTTAAGTGCTTTTTATACAAATTTAGTGAGGTCTTTATAATGGACTTCAACTTTTATGTTCCAAGCTCCTCACATTTAACTTGATCCAAACAGGGCGTTAGACGATGATCATATATACAACACATTTTGCGCATATTGTCTGAGATAATCTTCTTTTCTGTAGATTCAGAGTTCACAAATGAGTAATACAACTGGATTGAAACATAGAAACACAAATATTGACACATAAAAACCTGTCAGATAGAAAGTCAGAATGCCACTTATGCATCAAAATTGAAAAAGCTATGAAATGCTTATTTTGACCATAAAATGCCAAAATTGGTCATTTTTGCAGAAATTCTATCAAATAAAAGTTTAAGTCCTTTAGTTTTATGCTATTTGATAAATTGACACCATCAAATCATTCAGGGAAGTTGCCAAAGTACAGATTCTATATTTCCTGATTTCACCTCTTAGGTCCGAGTACACAGTTATTTCGTAGTGCATTTCTTTTAGACAATAAATGGAAATTAAAAAAATCCCACCTGCGCTTTCTCAATAATATTTTTACAGTGTGTTGTACTACTTTTGGGACAAATTATATCAAAATTATAGAAAACTTCATCGGCTCTAACTCAAAATATGGACAATTTCATGCTAAGGGGGTCTTCAAATCTTTTGACAGCTTCCGATGTGCTAATTTTTAACATTTTTCAGCTGGACCAAATCACTACTTTACTTTAAAATTCATGACCCAAATTTTTTTACAGTGTCATTTCACCCCCCTACTTACTATTTGAGTCATAAAACATGGAGAAATAAATTCGGAAGGGGTATAAAAAAAATCGACAAGTAACACACTGTCCACACTAGGGACTATATTCGTGGACAACGAAAATCAAAGGATGATAACTGTGTACCCGGACCTAATAGGGTAGAAAAAGTTGACCAATCTTAATGAAACTTGGTATGACTAAAGCTTATTAAATTATAAGACTGCTTACAAAGTTTCATGGCAATAGGATATATATTATAGACAATATGACTAATTCTATATTGAACTTTGAGTGTTAAATTTAGACGTTAAAATTGAAAATTTTCAACTATCAACAATTGAGGCTTAAAAAATTAAAATATTGCAAAAAAATACTTTTGAAATGCCTTAATATATAATATATTATGTATTGAAAGCAATAGAGTACTCATTTGATTCATCAGACTTATCATAATTATTAAAAAGTCAAATTTATATGAACCTGTGGCTAAAAATGGAGGTTTTCCAATGAAGGGGGGCCTTACATGAAGATGTAATATTTTCCAGCAATTTTAAATTTGTAAAACTTTTTGGTTATAAATAATCCTTACATATGTATTTAATGTACTTTAAATGGAAAGAAAACTTACAAATAACATATCACATTAGCTTAAAAGGGTCTTAGGCCAAGTAAGACTGAAAATAATTTAGGGTCAATTTAGGCCGTATCACATATTTACATTTAAAAATGCATATTGAAGCTATATGAAATAAAATTTTGTGTCTTTTCTATCATTTCTATACTCAGGTGACATGATACAATAAATCTGAGCACAAAAAGACTCTTGCATTCAACTTTTTTTGCAGACAGTATGGTCTGATACAAAGATTTTTCACTTTTTAGTGAAAAACATGCATGCAATTTTAGTCTCAACAGGCTTATATTTGAACCACTTGCTATCCTACAGAAGAAAAGAAAGGTATTTTGTGACATAAAACAGGTACAAAAGACATTGTTAAGTGCTTTTTATACAAATTTAGTGAGGTCTTTATAATGGACTTCAACTTTTATGTTCCAAGCTCCTCACATTTAACTTGATCCAAACAGGGCGTTAGACGATGATCATATATACAACACATTTTGCGCATATTGTCTGAGATAATCTTCTTTTCTGTAGATTCAGAGTTCACAAATGAGTAATACAACTGGATTGAAACATAGAAACACAAATATTGACACATAAAAACCTGTCAGATAGAAAGTCAGAATGCCACTTATGCATCAAAATTGAAAAAGCTATGAAATGCTTATTTTGACCATAAAATGCCAAAATTGGTCATTTTTGCAGAAATTCTATCAAATAAAAGTTTAAGTCCTTTAGTTTTATGCTATTTGATAAATTGACACCATCAAATCATTCAGGGAAGTTGCCAAAGTACAGATTCTATATTTCCTGATTTCACCTCTTAGGTCCGAGTACACAGTTATTTCGTAGTGCATTTCTTTTAGACAATAAATGGAAATTAAAAAAATCCCACCTGCGCTTTCTCAATAATATTTTTACAGTGTGTTGTACTACTTTTGGGACAAATTATATCAAAATTATAGAAAACTTCATCGGCTCTAACTCAAAATATGGACAATTTCATGCTAAGGGGGTCTTCAAATCTTTTGACAGCTTCCGATGTGCTAATTTTTAACATTTTTCAGCTGGACCAAATCACTACTTTACTTTAAAATTCATGACCCAAATTTTTTTACAGTGTCATTTCACCCCCCTACTTACTATTTGAGTCATAAAACATGGAGAAATAAATTCGGAAGGGGTATAAAAAAAATCGACAAGTAACACACTGTCCACACTAGGGACTATATTCGTGGACAACGAAAATCAAAGGACGATAACTGTGTACCCGGACCTAATAGGGTAGAAAAAGTTGACCAATTTTAATGAAACTTGGTTTGACTAAAGCTTATTAAATATTAAGACTGCTTACAAAGTTTCATGGCAATAGGATATATATTATAGACAATATGACTAATTCTATATTGAACTTTGAGTGTTAAATTTAGACGTTAAAATTGAAAATTTTCAACTATCAACAATTGAGGCTTAAAAAATTAAAATATTGCAAAAAAATACTTTTGAAATGCCTTAATATATAATATATTATGTATTGAAAGCAATAGAGTACTCATTTGATTCATCAGACTTATCATAATTATTAAAAAGTCAAATTTATATGAACCTGTGGCTAAAAATGGAGGTTTTCCAATGAAGGGGGGCCTTACATGAAGATGTAATATTTTCCAGCAATTTTAAATTTGTAAAGCTTTTTGGTTATAAATAATCCTTACATATGTATTTAATGTACTTTAAATGGAAAGAAAACTTACAAATAACATATCACATTAGCTTAAAAGGGTCTTAGGCCAAGTAAGACTGAAAATAATTTAGGGTCAATTTAGGCCGTATCACATATTTACATTTAAAAATGCATATTGAAGCTATATGAAATAAAATTTTGTGTCTTTTCTATCATTTCTATACTCAGGTGACATGATACAATAAATCTGAGCACAAAAAGACTCTTGCATTCAACTTTTTTTGCAGACAGTATGGTCTGATACAAAGATTTTTCACTTTTTAGTGAAAAACATGCATGCAATTTTAGTCTCAACAGGCTTATATTTGAACCACTTGCTATCCTACAGAAGAAAAGAAAGGTATTTTGTGACATAAAACAGGTACAAAAGACATTGTTAAGTGCTTTTTATACAAATTTAGTGAGGTCTTTATAATGGACTTCAACTTTTATGTTCCAAGCTCCTCACATTTAACTTGATCCAAACAGGGCGTTAGACGATGATCATATATACAACACATTTTGCGCATATTGTCTGAGATAATCTTCTTTTCTGTAGATTCAGAGTTCACAAATGAGTAATACAACTGGATTGAAACATAGAAACACAAATATTGACACATAAAAACCTGTCAGATAGAAAGTCAGAATGCCACTTATGCATCAAAATTGAAAAAGCTATGAAATGCTTATTTTGACCATAAAATGCCAAAATTGGTCATTTTTGCAGAAATTCTATCAAATAAAAGTTTAAGTCCTTTAGTTTTATGCTATTTGATAAATTGACACCATCAAATCATTCAGGGAAGTTGCCAAAGTACAGATTCTATATTTCCTGATTTCACCTCTTAGGTCCGAGTACACAGTTATTTCGTAGTGCATTTCTTTTAGACAATAAATGGAAATTAAAAAAATCCCACCTGCGCTTTCTCAATAATATTTTTACAGTGTGTTGTACTACTTTTGGGACAAATTATATCAAAATTATAGAAAACTTCATCGGCTCTAACTCAAAATATGGACAATTTCATGCTAAGGGGGTCTTCAAATCTTTTGACAGCTTCCGATGTGCTAATTTTTAACATTTTTCAGCTGGACCAAATCACTACTTTACTTTAAAATTCATGACCCAAATTTTTTTACAGTGTCATTTCACCCCCCTACTTACTATTTGAGTCATAAAACATGGAGAAATAAATTCGGAAGGGGTATAAAAAAAATCGACAAGTAACACACTGTCCACACTAGGGACTATATTCGTGGACAACGAAAATCAAAGGATGATAACTGTGTACCCGGACCTAATAGGGTAGAAAAAGTTGACCAATCTTAATGAAACTTGGTATGACTAAAGCTTATTAAATTATAAGACTGCTTACAAAGTTTCATGGCAATAGGATATATATTATAGACAATATGACTAATTCTATATTGAACTTTGAGTGTTAAATTTAGACGTTAAAATTGAAAATTTTCAACTATCAACAATTGAGGCTTAAAAAATTAAAATATTGCAAAAAAATACTTTTGAAATGCCTTAATATATAATATATTATGTATTGAAAGCAATAGAGTACTCATTTGATTCATCAGACTTATCATAATTATTAAAAAGTCAAATTTATATGAACCTGTGGCTAAAAATGGAGGTTTTCCAATGAAGGGGGGCCTTACATGAAGATGTAATATTTTCCAGCAATTTTAAATTTGTAAAGCTTTTTGGTTATAAATAATCCTTACATATGTATTTAATGTACTTTAAATGGAAAGAAAACTTACAAATAACATATCACATTAGCTTAAAAGGGTCTTAGGCCAAGTAAGACTGAAAATAATTTAGGGTCAATTTAGGCCGTATCACATATTTACATTTAAAAATGCATATTGAAGCTATATGAAATAAAATTTTGTGTCTTTTCTATCATTTCTATACTCAGGTGACATGATACAATAAATCTGAGCACAAAAAGACTCTTGCATTCAACTTTTTTTGCAGACAGTATGGTCTGATACAAAGATTTTTCACTTTTTAGTGAAAAACATGCATGCAATTTTAGTCTCAACAGGCTTATATTTGAACCACTTGCTATCCTACAGAAGAAAAGAAAGGTATTTTGTGACATAAAACAGGTACAAAAGACATTGTTAAGTGCTTTTTATACAAATTTAGTGAGGTCTTTATAATGGACTTCAACTTTTATGTTCCAAGCTCCTCACATTTAACTTGATCCAAACAGGGCGTTAGACGATGATCATATATACAACACATTTTGCGCATATTGTCTGAGATAATCTTCTTTTCTGTAGATTCAGAGTTCACAAATGAGTAATACAACTGGATTGAAACATAGAAACACAAATATTGACACATAAAAACCTGTCAGATAGAAAGTCAGAATGCCACTTATGCATCAAAATTGAAAAAGCTATGAAATGCTTATTTTGACCATAAAATGCCAAAATTGGTCATTTTTGCAGAAATTCTATCAAATAAAAGTTTAAGTCCTTTAGTTTTATGCTATTTGATAAATTGACACCATCAAATCATTCAGGGAAGTTGCCAAAGTACAGATTCTATATTTCCTGATTTCACCTCTTAGGTCCGAGTACACAGTTATTTCGTAGTGCATTTCTTTTAGACAATAAATGGAAATTAAAAAAATCCCACCTGCGCTTTCTCAATAATATTTTTACAGTGTGTTGTACTACTTTTGGGACAAATTATATCAAAATTATAGAAAACTTCATCGGCTCTAACTCAAAATATGGACAATTTCATGCTAAGGGGGTCTTCAAATCTTTTGACAGCTTCCGATGTGCTAATTTTTAACATTTTTCAGCTGGACCAAATCACTACTTTACTTTAAAATTCATGACCCAAATTTTTTTACAGTGTCATTTCACCCCCCTACTTACTATTTGAGTCATAAAACATGGAGAAATAAATTCGGAAGGGGTATAAAAAAAATCGACAAGTAACACACTGTCCACACTAGGGACTATATTCGTGGACAACGAAAATCAAAGGACGATAACTGTGTACCCGGACCTAATAGGGTAGAAAAAGTTGACCAATCTTAATGAAACTTGGTATGACTAAAGCTTATTAAATTATAAGACTGCTTACAAAGTTTCATGGCAATAGGATATATATTATAGACAATATGACTAATTCTATATTGAACTTTGAGTGTTAAATTTAGACGTTAAAATTGAAAATTTTCAACTATCAACAATTGAGGCTTAAAAAATTAAAATATTGCAAAAAAATACTTTTGAAATGCCTTAATATATAATATATTATGTATTGAAAGCAATAGAGTACTCATTTGATTCATCAGACTTATCATAATTATTAAAAAGTCAAATTTATATGAACCTGTGGCTAAAAATGGAGGTTTTCCAATGAAGGGGGGCCTTACATGAAGATGTAATATTTTCCAGCAATTTTAAATTTGTAAAGCTTTTTGGTTATAAATAATCCTTACATATGTATTTAATGTACTTTAAATGGAAAGAAAACTTACAAATAACATATCACATTAGCTTAAAAGGGTCTTAGGCCAAGTAAGACTGAAAATAATTTAGGGTCAATTTAGGCCGTATCACATATTTACATTTAAAAATGCATATTGAAGCTATATGAAATAAAATTTTGTGTCTTTTCTATCATTTCTATACTCAGGTGACATGATACAATAAATCTGAGCACAAAAAGACTCTTGCATTCAACTTTTTTTGCAGACAGTATGGTCTGATACAAAGATTTTTCACTTTTTAGTGAAAAACATGCATGCAATTTTAGTCTCAACAGGCTTATATTTGAACCACTTGCTATCCTACAGAAGAAAAGAAAGGTATTTTGTGACATAAAACAGGTACAAAAGACATTGTTAAGTGCTTTTTATACAAATTTAGTGAGGTCTTTATAATGGACTTCAACTTTTATGTTCCAAGCTCCTCACATTTAACTTGATCCAAACAGGGCGTTAGACGATGATCATATATACAACACATTTTGCGCATATTGTCTGAGATAATCTTCTTTTCTGTAGATTCAGAGTTCACAAATGAGTAATACAACTGGATTGAAACATAGAAACACAAATATTGACACATAAAAACCTGTCAGATAGAAAGTCAGAATGCCACTTATGCATCAAAATTGAAAAAGCTATGAAATGCTTATTTTGACCATAAAATGCCAAAATTGGTCATTTTTGCAGAAATTCTATCAAATAAAAGTTTAAGTCCTTTAGTTTTATGCTATTTGATAAATTGACACCATCAAATCATTCAGGGAAGTTGCCAAAGTACAGATTCTATATTTCCTGATTTCACCTCTTAGGTCCGAGTACACAGTTATTTCGTAGTGCATTTCTTTTAGACAATAAATGGAAATTAAAAAAATCCCACCTGCGCTTTCTCAATAATATTTTTACAGTGTGTTGTACTACTTTTGGGACAAATTATATCAAAATTATAGAAAACTTCATCGGCTCTAACTCAAAATATGGACAATTTCATGCTAAGGGGGTCTTCAAATCTTTTGACAGCTTCCGATGTGCTAATTTTTAACATTTTTCAGCTGGACCAAATCACTACTTTACTTTAAAATTCATGACCCAAATTTTTTTACAGTGTCATTTCACCCCCCTACTTACTATTTGAGTCATAAAACATGGAGAAATAAATTCGGAAGGGGTATAAAAAAAATCGACAAGTAACACACTGTCCACACTAGGGACTATATTCGTGGACAACGAAAATCAAAGGACGATAACTGTGTACCCGGACCTAATAGGGTAGAAAAAGTTGACCAATCTTAATGAAACTTGGTATGACTAAAGCTTATTAAATTATAAGACTGCTTACAAAGTTTCATGGCAATAGGATATATATTATAGACAATATGACTAATTCTATATTGAACTTTGAGTGTTAAATTTAGACGTTAAAATTGAAAATTTTCAACTATCAACAATTGAGGCTTAAAAAATTAAAATATTGCAAAAAAATACTTTTGAAATGCCTTAATATATAATATATTATGTATTGAAAGCAATAGAGTACTCATTTGATTCATCAGACTTATCATAATTATTAAAAAGTCAAATTTATATGAACCTGTGGCTAAAAATGGAGGTTTTCCAATGAAGGGGGGCCTTACATGAAGATGTAATATTTTCCAGCAATTTTAAATTTGTAAAGCTTTTTGGTTATAAATAATCCTTACATATGTATTTAATGTACTTTAAATGGAAAGAAAACTTACAAATAACATATCACATTAGCTTAAAAGGGTCTTAGGCCAAGTAAGACTGAAAATAATTTAGGGTCAATTTAGGCCGTATCACATATTTACATTTAAAAATGCATATTGAAGCTATATGAAATAAAATTTTGTGTCTTTTCTATCATTTCTATACTCAGGTGACATGATACAATAAATCTGAGCACAAAAAGACTCTTGCATTCAACTTTTTTTGCAGACAGTATGGTCTGATACAAAGATTTTTCACTTTTTAGTGAAAAACATGCATGCAATTTTAGTCTCAACAGGCTTATATTTGAACCACTTGCTATCCTACAGAAGAAAAGAAAGGTATTTTGTGACATAAAACAGGTACAAAAGACATTGTTAAGTGCTTTTTATACAAATTTAGTGAGGTCTTTATAATGGACTTCAACTTTTATGTTCCAAGCTCCTCACATTTAACTTGATCCAAACAGGGCGTTAGACGATGATCATATATACAACACATTTTGCGCATATTGTCTGAGATAATCTTCTTTTCTGTAGATTCAGAGTTCACAAATGAGTAATACAACTGGATTGAAACATAGAAACACAAATATTGACACATAAAAACCTGTCAGATAGAAAGTCAGAATGCCACTTATGCATCAAAATTGAAAAAGCTATGAAATGCTTATTTTGACCATAAAATGCCAAAATTGGTCATTTTTGCAGAAATTCTATCAAATAAAAGTTTAAGTCCTTTAGTTTTATGCTATTTGATAAATTGACACCATCAAATCATTCAGGGAAGTTGCCAAAGTACAGATTCTATATTTCCTGATTTCACCTCTTAGGTCCGAGTACACAGTTATTTCGTAGTGCATTTCTTTTAGACAATAAATGGAAATTAAAAAAATCCCACCTGCGCTTTCTCAATAATATTTTTACAGTGTGTTGTACTACTTTTGGGACAAATTATATCAAAATTATAGAAAACTTCATCGGCTCTAACTCAAAATATGGACAATTTCATGCTAAGGGGGTCTTCAAATCTTTTGACAGCTTCCGATGTGCTAATTTTTAACATTTTTCAGCTGGACCAAATCACTACTTTACTTTAAAATTCATGACCCAAATTTTTTTACAGTGTCATTTCACCCCCCTACTTACTATTTGAGTCATAAAACATGGAGAAATAAATTCGGAAGGGGTATAAAAAAAATCGACAAGTAACACACTGTCCACACTAGGGACTATATTCGTGGACAACGAAAATCAAAGGATGATAACTGTGTACCCGGACCTAATAGGGTAGAAAAAGTTGACCAATCTTAATGAAACTTGGTATGACTAAAGCTTATTAAATTATAAGACTGCTTACAAAGTTTCATGGCAATAGGATATATATTATAGACAATATGACTAATTCTATATTGAACTTTGAGTGTTAAATTTAGACGTTAAAATTGAAAATTTTCAACTATCAACAATTGAGGCTTAAAAAATTAAAATATTGCAAAAAAATACTTTTGAAATGCCTTAATATATAATATATTATGTATTGAAAGCAATAGAGTACTCATTTGATTCATCAGACTTATCATAATTATTAAAAAGTCAAATTTATATGAACCTGTGGCTAAAAATGGAGGTTTTCCAATGAAGGGGGGCCTTACATGAAGATGTAATATTTTCCAGCAATTTTAAATTTGTAAAGCTTTTTGGTTATAAATAATCCTTACATATGTATTTAATGTACTTTAAATGGAAAGAAAACTTACAAATAACATATCACATTAGCTTAAAAGGGTCTTAGGCCAAGTAAGACTGAAAATAATTTAGGGTCAATTTAGGCCGTATCACATATTTACATTTAAAAATGCATATTGAAGCTATATGAAATAAAATTTTGTGTCTTTTCTATCATTTCTATACTCAGGTGACATGATACAATAAATCTGAGCACAAAAAGACTCTTGCATTCAACTTTTTTTGCAGACAGTATGGTCTGATACAAAGATTTTTCACTTTTTAGTGAAAAACATGCATGCAATTTTAGTCTCAACAGGCTTATATTTGAACCACTTGCTATCCTACAGAAGAAAAGAAAGGTATTTTGTGACATAAAACAGGTACAAAAGACATTGTTAAGTGCTTTTTATACAAATTTAGTGAGGTCTTTATAATGGACTTCAACTTTTATGTTCCAAGCTCCTCACATTTAACTTGATCCAAACAGGGCGTTAGACGATGATCATATATACAACACATTTTGCGCATATTGTCTGAGATAATCTTCTTTTCTGTAGATTCAGAGTTCACAAATGAGTAATACAACTGGATTGAAACATAGAAACACAAATATTGACACATAAAAACCTGTCAGATAGAAAGTCAGAATGCCACTTATGCATCAAAATTGAAAAAGCTATGAAATGCTTATTTTGACCATAAAATGCCAAAATTGGTCATTTTTGCAGAAATTCTATCAAATAAAAGTTTAAGTCCTTTAGTTTTATGCTATTTGATAAATTGACACCATCAAATCATTCAGGGAAGTTGCCAAAGTACAGATTCTATATTTCCTGATTTCACCTCTTAGGTCCGAGTACACAGTTATTTCGTAGTGCATTTCTTTTAGACAATAAATGGAAATTAAAAAAATCCCACCTGCGCTTTCTCAATAATATTTTTACAGTGTGTTGTACTACTTTTGGGACAAATTATATCAAAATTATAGAAAACTTCATCGGCTCTAACTCAAAATATGGACAATTTCATGCTAAGGGGGTCTTCAAATCTTTTGACAGCTTCCGATGTGCTAATTTTTAACATTTTTCAGCTGGACCAAATCACTACTTTACTTTAAAATTCATGACCCAAATTTTTTTACAGTGTCATTTCACCCCCCTACTTACTATTTGAGTCATAAAACATGGAGAAATAAATTCGGAAGGGGTATAAAAAAAATCGACAAGTAACACACTGTCCACACTAGGGACTATATTCGTGGACAACGAAAATCAAAGGACGATAACTGTGTACCCGGACCTAATAGGGTAGAAAAAGTTGACCAATCTTAATGAAACTTGGTATGACTAAAGCTTATTAAATTATAAGACTGCTTACAAAGTTTCATGGCAATAGGATATATATTATAGACAATATGACTAATTCTATATTGAACTTTGAGTGTTAAATTTAGACGTTAAAATTGAAAATTTTCAACTATCAACAATTGAGGCTTAAAAAATTAAAATATTGCAAAAAAATACTTTTGAAATGCCTTAATATATAATATATTATGTATTGAAAGCAATAGAGTACTCATTTGATTCATCAGACTTATCATAATTATTAAAAAGTCAAATTTATATGAACCTGTGGCTAAAAATGGAGGTTTTCCAATGAAGGGGGGCCTTACATGAAGATGTAATATTTTCCAGCAATTTTAAATTTGTAAAGCTTTTTGGTTATAAATAATCCTTACATATGTATTTAATGTACTTTAAATGGAAAGAAAACTTACAAATAACATATCACATTAGCTTAAAAGGGTCTTAGGCCAAGTAAGACTGAAAATAATTTAGGGTCAATTTAGGCCGTATCACATATTTACATTTAAAAATGCATATTGAAGCTATATGAAATAAAATTTTGTGTCTTTTCTATCATTTCTATACTCAGGTGACATGATACAATAAATCTGAGCACAAAAAGACTCTTGCATTCAACTTTTTTTGCAGACAGTATGGTCTGATACAAAGATTTTTCACTTTTTAGTGAAAAACATGCATGCAATTTTAGTCTCAACAGGCTTATATTTGAACCACTTGCTATCCTACAGAAGAAAAGAAAGGTATTTTGTGACATAAAACAGGTACAAAAGACATTGTTAAGTGCTTTTTATACAAATTTAGTGAGGTCTTTATAATGGACTTCAACTTTTATGTTCCAAGCTCCTCACATTTAACTTGATCCAAACAGGGCGTTAGACGATGATCATATATACAACACATTTTGCGCATATTGTCTGAGATAATCTTCTTTTCTGTAGATTCAGAGTTCACAAATGAGTAATACAACTGGATTGAAACATAGAAACACAAATATTGACACATAAAAACCTGTCAGATAGAAAGTCAGAATGCCACTTATGCATCAAAATTGAAAAAGCTATGAAATGCTTATTTTGACCATAAAATGCCAAAATTGGTCATTTTTGCAGAAATTCTATCAAATAAAAGTTTAAGTCCTTTAGTTTTATGCTATTTGATAAATTGACACCATCAAATCATTCAGGGAAGTTGCCAAAGTACAGATTCTATATTTCCTGATTTCACCTCTTAGGTCCGAGTACACAGTTATTTCGTAGTGCATTTCTTTTAGACAATAAATGGAAATTAAAAAAATCCCACCTGCGCTTTCTCAATAATATTTTTACAGTGTGTTGTACTACTTTTGGGACAAATTATATCAAAATTATAGAAAACTTCATCGGCTCTAACTCAAAATATGGACAATTTCATGCTAAGGGGGTCTTCAAATCTTTTGACAGCTTCCGATGTGCTAATTTTTAACATTTTTCAGCTGGACCAAATCACTACTTTACTTTAAAATTCATGACCCAAATTTTTTTACAGTGTCATTTCACCCCCCTACTTACTATTTGAGTCATAAAACATGGAGAAATAAATTCGGAAGGGGTATAAAAAAAATCGACAAGTAACACACTGTCCACACTAGGGACTATATTCGTGGACAACGAAAATCAAAGGACGATAACTGTGTACCCGGACCTAATAGGGTAGAAAAAGTTGACCAATCTTAATGAAACTTGGTATGACTAAAGCTTATTAAATTATAAGACTGCTTACAAAGTTTCATGGCAATAGGATATATATTATAGACAATATGACTAATTCTATATTGAACTTTGAGTGTTAAATTTAGACGTTAAAATTGAAAATTTTCAACTATCAACAATTGAGGCTTAAAAAATTAAAATATTGCAAAAAAATACTTTTGAAATGCCTTAATATATAATATATTATGTATTGAAAGCAATAGAGTACTCATTTGATTCATCAGACTTATCATAATTATTAAAAAGTCAAATTTATATGAACCTGTGGCTAAAAATGGAGGTTTTCCAATGAAGGGGGGCCTTACATGAAGATGTAATATTTTCCAGCAATTTTAAATTTGTAAAGCTTTTTGGTTATAAATAATCCTTACATATGTATTTAATGTACTTTAAATGGAAAGAAAACTTACAAATAACATATCACATTAGCTTAAAAGGGTCTTAGGCCAAGTAAGACTGAAAATAATTTAGGGTCAATTTAGGCCGTATCACATATTTACATTTAAAAATGCATATTGAAGCTATATGAAATAAAATTTTGTGTCTTTTCTATCATTTCTATACTCAGGTGACATGATACAATAAATCTGAGCACAAAAAGACTCTTGCATTCAACTTTTTTTGCAGACAGTATGGTCTGATACAAAGATTTTTCACTTTTTAGTGAAAAACATGCATGCAATTTTAGTCTCAACAGGCTTATATTTGAACCACTTGCTATCCTACAGAAGAAAAGAAAGGTATTTTGTGACATAAAACAGGTACAAAAGACATTGTTAAGTGCTTTTTATACAAATTTAGTGAGGTCTTTATAATGGACTTCAACTTTTATGTTCCAAGCTCCTCACATTTAACTTGATCCAAACAGGGCGTTAGACGATGATCATATATACAACACATTTTGCGCATATTGTCTGAGATAATCTTCTTTTCTGTAGATTCAGAGTTCACAAATGAGTAATACAACTGGATTGAAACATAGAAACACAAATATTGACACATAAAAACCTGTCAGATAGAAAGTCAGAATGCCACTTATGCATCAAAATTGAAAAAGCTATGAAATGCTTATTTTGACCATAAAATGCCAAAATTGGTCATTTTTGCAGAAATTCTATCAAATAAAAGTTAAAGTCCTTTAGTTTTATGCTATTTGATAAATTGACACCATCAAATCATTCAGGGAAGTTGCCAAAGTACAGATTCTATATTTCCTGATTTCACCTCTTAGGTCCGAGTACACAGTTATTTCGTAGTGCATTTCTTTTAGACAATAAATGGAAATTAAAAAAATCCCACCTGCGCTTTCTCAATAATATTTTTACAGTGTGTTGTACTACTTTTGGGACAAATTATATCAAAATTATAGAAAACTTCATCGGCTCTAACTCAAAATATGGACAATTTCATGCTAAGGGGGTCTTCAAATCTTTTGACAGCTTCCGATGTGCTAATTTTTAACATTTTTCAGCTGGACCAAATCACTACTTTACTTTAAAATTCATGACCCAAATTTTTTTACAGTGTCATTTCACCCCCCTACTTACTATTTGAGTCATAAAACATGGAGAAATAAATTCGGAAGGGGTATAAAAAAAATCGACAAGTAACACACTGTCCACACTAGGGACTATATTCGTGGACAACGAAAATCAAAGGACGATAACTGTGTACCCGGACCTAATAGGGTAGAAAAAGTTGACCAATCTTAATGAAACTTGGTATGACTAAAGCTTATTAAATTATAAGACTGCTTACAAAGTTTCATGGCAATAGGATATATATTATAGACAATATGACTAATTCTATATTGAACTTTGAGTGTTAAATTTAGACGTTAAAATTGAAAATTTTCAACTATCAACAATTGAGGCTTAAAAAATTAAAATATTGCAAAAAAATACTTTTGAAATGCCTTAATATATAATATATTATGTATTGAAAGCAATAGAGTACTCATTTGATTCATCAGACTTATCATAATTATTAAAAAGTCAAATTTATATGAACCTGTGGCTAAAAATGGAGGTTTTCCAATGAAGGGGGGCCTTACATGAAGATGTAATATTTTCCAGCAATTTTAAATTTGTAAAGCTTTTTGGTTATAAATAATCCTTACATATGTATTTAATGTACTTTAAATGGAAAGAAAACTTACAAATAACATATCACATTAGCTTAAAAGGGTCTTAGGCCAAGTAAGACTGAAAATAATTTAGGGTCAATTTAGGCCGTATCACATATTTACATTTAAAAATGCATATTGAAGCTATATGAAATAAAATTTTGTGTCTTTTCTATCATTTCTATACTCAGGTGACATGATACAATAAATCTGAGCACAAAAAGACTCTTGCATTCAACTTTTTTTGCAGACAGTATGGTCTGATACAAAGATTTTTCACTTTTTAGTGAAAAACATGCATGCAATTTTAGTCTCAACAGGCTTATATTTGAACCACTTGCTATCCTACAGAAGAAAAGAAAGGTATTTTGTGACATAAAACAGGTACAAAAGACATTGTTAAGTGCTTTTTATACAAATTTAGTGAGGTCTTTATAATGGACTTCAACTTTTATGTTCCAAGCTCCTCACATTTAACTTGATCCAAACAGGGCGTTAGACGATGATCATATATACAACACATTTTGCGCATATTGTCTGAGATAATCTTCTTTTCTGTAGATTCAGAGTTCACAAATGAGTAATACAACTGGATTGAAACATAGAAACACAAATATTGACACATAAAAACCTGTCAGATAGAAAGTCAGAATGCCACTTATGCATCAAAATTGAAAAAGCTATGAAATGCTTATTTTGACCATAAAATGCCAAAATTGGTCATTTTTGCAGAAATTCTATCAAATAAAAGTTTAAGTCCTTTAGTTTTATGCTATTTGATAAATTGACACCATCAAATCATTCAGGGAAGTTGCCAAAGTACAGATTCTATATTTCCTGATTTCACCTAATAGGGTAGAAAAAGTTGACCAATCTTAATGAAACTTGGTATGACTAAAGCTTATTAAATTATAAGACTGCTTACAAAGTTTCATGGCAATAGGATATATATTATAGACAATATGACTAATTCTATATTGAACTTTGAGTGTTAAATTTAGACGTTAAAATTGAAAATTTTCAACTATCAACAATTGAGGCTTAAAAAATTAAAATATTGCAAAAAAATACTTTTGAAATGCCTTAATATATAATATATTATGTATTGAAAGCAATAGAGTACTCATTTGATTCATCAGACTTATCATAATTATTAAAAAGTCAAATTTATATGAACCTGTGGCTAAAAATGGAGGTTTTCCAATGAAGGGGGGCCTTACATGAAGATGTAATATTTTCCAGCAATTTTAAATTTGTAAAGCTTTTTGGTTATAAATAATCCTTACATATGTATTTAATGTACTTTAAATGGAAAGAAAACTTACAAATAACATATCACATTAGCTTAAAAGGGTCTTAGGCCAAGTAAGACTGAAAATAATTTAGGGTCAATTTAGGCCGTATCACATATTTACATTTAAAAATGCATATTGAAGCTATATGAAATAAAATTTTGTGTCTTTTCTATCATTTCTATACTCAGGTGACATGATACAATAAATCTGAGCACAAAAAGACTCTTGCATTCAACTTTTTTTGCAGACAGTATGGTCTGATACAAAGATTTTTCACTTTTTAGTGAAAAACATGCATGCAATTTTAGTCTCAACAGGCTTATATTTGAACCACTTGCTATCCTACAGAAGAAAAGAAAGGTATTTTGTGACATAAAACAGGTACAAAAGACATTGTTAAGTGCTTTTTATACAAATTTAGTGAGGTCTTTATAATGGACTTCAACTTTTATGTTCCAAGCTCCTCACATTTAACTTGATCCAAACAGGGCGTTAGACGATGATCATATATACAACACATTTTGCGCATATTGTCTGAGATAATCTTCTTTTCTGTAGATTCAGAGTTCACAAATGAGTAATACAACTGGATTGAAACATAGAAACACAAATATTGACACATAAAAACCTGTCAGATAGAAAGTCAGAATGCCACTTATGCATCAAAATTGAAAAAGCTATGAAATGCTTATTTTGACCATAAAATGCCAAAATTGGTCATTTTTGCAGAAATTCTATCAAATAAAAGTTTAAGTCCTTTAGTTTTATGCTATTTGATAAATTGACACCATCAAATCATTCAGGGAAGTTGCCAAAGTACAGATTCTATATTTCCTGATTTCACCTAATAGGGTAGAAAAAGTTGACCAATCTTAATGAAACTTGGTATGACTAAAGCTTATTAAATTATAAGACTGCTTACAAAGTTTCATGGCAATAGGATATATATTATAGACAATATGACTAATTCTATATTGAACTTTGAGTGTTAAATTTAGACGTTAAAATTGAAAATTTTCAACTATCAACAATTGAGGCTTAAAAAATTAAAATATTGCAAAAAAATACTTTTGAAATGCCTTAATATATAATATATTATGTATTGAAAGCAATAGAGTACTCATTTGATTCATCAGACTTATCATAATTATTAAAAAGTCAAATTTATATGAACCTGTGGCTAAAAATGGAGGTTTTCCAATGAAGGGGGGCCTTACATGAAGATGTAATATTTTCCAGCAATTTTAAATTTGTAAAGCTTTTTGGTTATAAATAATCCTTACATATGTATTTAATGTACTTTAAATGGAAAGAAAACTTACAAATAACATATCACATTAGCTTAAAAGGGTCTTAGGCCAAGTAAGACTGAAAATAATTTAGGGTCAATTTAGGCCGTATCACATATTTACATTTAAAAATGCATATTGAAGCTATATGAAATAAAATTTTGTGTCTTTTCTATCATTTCTATACTCAGGTGACATGATACAATAAATCTGAGCACAAAAAGACTCTTGCATTCAACTTTTTTTGCAGACAGTATGGTCTGATACAAAGATTTTTCACTTTTTAGTGAAAAACATGCATGCAATTTTAGTCTCAACAGGCTTATATTTGAACCACTTGCTATCCTACAGAAGAAAAGAAAGGTATTTTGTGACATAAAACAGGTACAAAAGACATTGTTAAGTGCTTTTTATACAAATTTAGTGAGGTCTTTATAATGGACTTCAACTTTTATGTTCCAAGCTCCTCACATTTAACTTGATCCAAACAGGGCGTTAGACGATGATCATATATACAACACATTTTGCGCATATTGTCTGAGATAATCTTCTTTTCTGTAGATTCAGAGTTCACAAATGAGTAATACAACTGGATTGAAACATAGAAACACAAATATTGACACATAAAAACCTGTCAGATAGAAAGTCAGAATGCCACTTATGCATCAAAATTGAAAAAGCTATGAAATGCTTATTTTGACCATAAAATGCCAAAATTGGTCATTTTTGCAGAAATTCTATCAAATAAAAGTTTAAGTCCTTTAGTTTTATGCTATTTGATAAATTGACACCATCAAATCATTCAGGGAAGTTGCCAAAGTACAGATTCTATATTTCCTGATTTCACCTCTTAGGTCCGAGTACACAGTTATTTCGTAGTGCATTTCTTTTAGACAATAAATGGAAATTAAAAAAAACCCACCTGCGCTTTCTCAATAATATTTTTACAGTGTGTTGTACTACTTTTGGGACAAATTATATCAAAATTATAGAAAACTTCATCGGCTCTAACTCAAAATATGGACAATTTCATGCTAAGGGGGTCTTCAAATCTTTTGACAGCTTCCGATGTGCTAATTTTTAACATTTTTCAGCTGGACCAAATCACTACTTTACTTTAAAATTCATGACCCAAATTTTTTTACAGTGTCATTTCACCCCCCTACTTACTATTTGAGTCATAAAACATGGAGAAATAAATTCGGAAGGGGTATAAAAAAAATCGACAAGTAACACACTGTCCACACTAGGGACTATATTCGTGGACAACGAAAATCAAAGGACGATAACTGTGTACCCGGACCTAATAGGGTAGAAAAAGTTGACCAATCTTAATGAAACTTGGTATGACTAAAGCTTATTAAATTATAAGACTGCTTACAAAGTTTCATGGCAATAGGATATATATTATAGACAATATGACTAATTCTATATTGAACTTTGAGTGTTAAATTTAGACGTTAAAATTGAAAATTTTCAACTATCAACAATTGAGGCTTAAAAAATTAAAATATTGCAAAAAAATACTTTTGAAATGCCTTAATATATAATATATTATGTATTGAAAGCAATAGAGTACTCATTTGATTCATCAGACTTATCATAATTATTAAAAAGTCAAATTTATATGAACCTGTGGCTAAAAATGGAGGTTTTCCAATGAAGGGGGGCCTTACATGAAGATGTAATATTTTCCAGCAATTTTAAATTTGTAAAGCTTTTTGGTTATAAATAATCCTTACATATGTATTTAATGTACTTTAAATGGAAAGAAAACTTACAAATAACATATCACATTAGCTTAAAAGGGTCTTAGGCCAAGTAAGACTGAAAATAATTTAGGGTCAATTTAGGCCGTATCACATATTTACATTTAAAAATGCATATTGAAGCTATATGAAATAAAATTTTGTGTCTTTTCTATCATTTCTATACTCAGGTGACATGATACAATAAATCTGAGCACAAAAAGACTCTTGCATTCAACTTTTTTTGCAGACAGTATGGTCTGATACAAAGATTTTTCACTTTTTAGTGAAAAACATGCATGCAATTTTAGTCTCAACAGGCTTATATTTGAACCACTTGCTATCCTACAGAAGAAAAGAAAGGTATTTTGTGACATAAAACAGGTACAAAAGACATTGTTAAGTGCTTTTTATACAAATTTAGTGAGGTCTTTATAATGGACTTCAACTTTTATGTTCCAAGCTCCTCACATTTAACTTGATCCAAACAGGGCGTTAGACGATGATCATATATACAACACATTTTGCGCATATTGTCTGAGATAATCTTCTTTTCTGTAGATTCAGAGTTCACAAATGAGTAATACAACTGGATTGAAACATAGAAACACAAATATTGACACATAAAAACCTGTCAGATAGAAAGTCAGAATGCCACTTATGCATCAAAATTGAAAAAGCTATGAAATGCTTATTTTGACCATAAAATGCCAAAATTGGTCATTTTTGCAGAAATTCTATCAAATAAAAGTTTAAGTCCTTTAGTTTTATGCTATTTGATAAATTGACACCATCAAATCATTCAGGGAAGTTGCCAAAGTACAGATTCTATATTTCCTGATTTCACCTCTTAGGTCCGAGTACACAGTTATTTCGTAGTGCATTTCTTTTAGACAATAAATGGAAATTAAAAAAATCCCACCTGCGCTTTCTCAATAATATTTTTACAGTGTGTTGTACTACTTTTGGGACAAATTATATCAAAATTATAGAAAACTTCATCGGCTCTAACTCAAAATATGGACAATTTCATGCTAAGGGGGTCTTCAAATCTTTTGACAGCTTCCGATGTGCTAATTTTTAACATTTTTCAGCTGGACCAAATCACTACTTTACTTTAAAATTCATGACCCAAATTTTTTTACAGTGTCATTTCACCCCCCTACTTACTATTTGAGTCATAAAACATGGAGAAATAAATTCGGAAGGGGTATAAAAAAAATCGACAAGTAACACACTGTCCACACTAGGGACTATATTCGTGGACAACGAAAATCAAAGGACGATAACTGTGTACCCGGACCTAATAGGGTAGAAAAAGTTGACCAATCTTAATGAAACTTGGTATGACTAAAGCTTATTAAATTATAAGACTGCTTACAAAGTTTCATGGCAATAGGATATATATTATAGACAATATGACTAATTCTATATTGAACTTTGAGTGTTAAATTTAGACGTTAAAATTGAAAATTTTCAACTATCAACAATTGAGGCTTAAAAAATTAAAATATTGCAAAAAAATACTTTTGAAATGCCTTAATATATAATATATTATGTATTGAAAGCAATAGAGTACTCATTTGATTCATCAGACTTATCATAATTATTAAAAAGTCAAATTTATATGAACCTGTGGCTAAAAATGGAGGTTTTCCAATGAAGGGGGGCCTTACATGAAGATGTAATATTTTCCAGCAATTTTAAATTTGTAAAGCTTTTTGGTTATAAATAATCCTTACATATGTATTTAATGTACTTTAAATGGAAAGAAAACTTACAAATAACATATCACATTAGCTTAAAAGGGTCTTAGGCCAAGTAAGACTGAAAATAATTTAGGGTCAATTTAGGCCGTATCACATATTTACATTTAAAAATGCATATTGAAGCTATATGAAATAAAATTTTGTGTCTTTTCTATCATTTCTATACTCAGGTGACATGATACAATAAATCTGAGCACAAAAAGACTCTTGCATTCAACTTTTTTTGCAGACAGTATGGTCTGATACAAAGATTTTTCACTTTTTAGTGAAAAACATGCATGCAATTTTAGTCTCAACAGGCTTATATTTGAACCACTTGCTATCCTACAGAAGAAAAGAAAGGTATTTTGTGACATAAAACAGGTACAAAAGACATTGTTAAGTGCTTTTTATACAAATTTAGTGAGGTCTTTATAATGGACTTCAACTTTTATGTTCCAAGCTCCTCACATTTAACTTGATCCAAACAGGGCGTTAGACGATGATCATATATACAACACATTTTGCGCATATTGTCTGAGATAATCTTCTTTTCTGTAGATTCAGAGTTCACAAATGAGTAATACAACTGGATTGAAACATAGAAACACAAATATTGACACATAAAAACCTGTCAGATAGAAAGTCAGAATGCCACTTATGCATCAAAATTGAAAAAGCTATGAAATGCTTATTTTGACCATAAAATGCCAAAATTGGTCATTTTTGCAGAAATTCTATCAAATAAAAGTTTAAGTCCTTTAGTTTTATGCTATTTGATAAATTGACACCATCAAATCATTCAGGGAAGTTGCCAAAGTACAGATTCTATATTTCCTGATTTCACCTCTTAGGTCCGAGTACACAGTTATTTCGTAGTGCATTTCTTTTAGACAATAAATGGAAATTAAAAAAATCCCACCTGCGCTTTCTCAATAATATTTTTACAGTGTGTTGTACTACTTTTGGGACAAATTATATCAAAATTATAGAAAACTTCATCGGCTCTAACTCAAAATATGGACAATTTCATGCTAAGGGGGTCTTCAAATCTTTTGACAGCTTCCGATGTGCTAATTTTTAACATTTTTCAGCTGGACCAAATCACTACTTTACTTTAAAATTCATGACCCAAATTTTTTTACAGTGTCATTTCACCCCCCTACTTACTATTTGAGTCATAAAACATGGAGAAATAAATTCGGAAGGGGTATAAAAAAAATCGACAAGTAACACACTGTCCACACTAGGGACTATATTCGTGGACAACGAAAATCAAAGGACGATAACTGTGTACCCGGACCTAATAGGGTAGAAAAAGTTGACCAATCTTAATGAAACTTGGTATGACTAAAGCTTATTAAATTATAAGACTGCTTACAAAGTTTCATGGCAATAGGATATATATTATAGACAATATGACTAATTCTATATTGAACTTTGAGTGTTAAATTTAGACGTTAAAATTGAAAATTTTCAACTATCAACAATTGAGGCTTAAAAAATTAAAATATTGCAAAAAAATACTTTTGAAATGCCTTAATATATAATATATTATGTATTGAAAGCAATAGAGTACTCATTTGATTCATCAGACTTATCATAATTATTAAAAAGTCAAATTTATATGAACCTGTGGCTAAAAATGGAGGTTTTCCAATGAAGGGGGGCCTTACATGAAGATGTAATATTTTCCAGCAATTTTAAATTTGTAAAGCTTTTTGGTTATAAATAATCCTTACATATGTATTTAATGTACTTTAAATGGAAAGAAAACTTACAAATAACATATCACATTAGCTTAAAAGGGTCTTAGGCCAAGTAAGACTGAAAATAATTTAGGGTCAATTTAGGCCGTATCACATATTTACATTTAAAAATGCATATTGAAGCTATATGAAATAAAATTTTGTGTCTTTTCTATCATTTCTATACTCAGGTGACATGATACAATAAATCTGAGCACAAAAAGACTCTTGCATTCAACTTTTTTTGCAGACAGTATGGTCTGATACAAAGATTTTTCACTTTTTAGTGAAAAACATGCATGCAATTTTAGTCTCAACAGGCTTATATTTGAACCACTTGCTATCCTACAGAAGAAAAGAAAGGTATTTTGTGACATAAAACAGGTACAAAAGACATTGTTAAGTGCTTTTTATACAAATTTAGTGAGGTCTTTATAATGGACTTCAACTTTTATGTTCCAAGCTCCTCACATTTAACTTGATCCAAACAGGGCGTTAGACGATGATCATATATACAACACATTTTGCGCATATTGTCTGAGATAATCTTCTTTTCTGTAGATTCAGAGTTCACAAATGAGTAATACAACTGGATTGAAACATAGAAACACAAATATTGACACATAAAAACCTGTCAGATAGAAAGTCAGAATGCCACTTATGCATCAAAATTGAAAAAGCTATGAAATGCTTATTTTGACCATAAAATGCCAAAATTGGTCATTTTTGCAGAAATTCTATCAAATAAAAGTTTAAGTCCTTTAGTTTTATGCTATTTGATAAATTGACACCATCAAATCATTCAGGGAAGTTGCCAAAGTACAGATTCTATATTTCCTGATTTCACCTCTTAGGTCCGAGTACACAGTTATTTCGTAGTGCATTTCTTTTAGACAATAAATGGAAATTAAAAAAATCCCACCTGCGCTTTCTCAATAATATTTTTACAGTGTGTTGTACTACTTTTGGGACAAATTATATCAAAATTATAGAAAACTTCATCGGCTCTAACTCAAAATATGGACAATTTCATGCTAAGGGGGTCTTCAAATCTTTTGACAGCTTCCGATGTGCTAATTTTTAACATTTTTCAGCTGGACCAAATCACTACTTTACTTTAAAATTCATGACCCAAATTTTTTTACAGTGTCATTTCACCCCCCTACTTACTATTTGAGTCATAAAACATGGAGAAATAAATTCGGAAGGGGTATAAAAAAAATCGACAAGTAACACACTGTCCACACTAGGGACTATATTCGTGGACAACGAAAATCAAAGGACGATAACTGTGTACCCGGACCTAATAGGGTAGAAAAAGTTGACCAATCTTAATGAAACTTGGTATGACTAAAGCTTATTAAATTATAAGACTGCTTACAAAGTTTCATGGCAATAGGATATATATTATAGACAATATGACTAATTCTATATTGAACTTTGAGTGTTAAATTTAGACGTTAAAATTGAAAATTTTCAACTATCAACAATTGAGGCTTAAAAAATTAAAATATTGCAAAAAAATACTTTTGAAATGCCTTAATATATAATATATTATGTATTGAAAGCAATAGAGTACTCATTTGATTCATCAGACTTATCATAATTATTAAAAAGTCAAATTTATATGAACCTGTGGCTAAAAATGGAGGTTTTCCAATGAAGGGGGGCCTTACATGAAGATGTAATATTTTCCAGCAATTTTAAATTTGTAAAGCTTTTTGGTTATAAATAATCCTTACATATGTATTTAATGTACTTTAAATGGAAAGAAAACTTACAAATAACATATCACATTAGCTTAAAAGGGTCTTAGGCCAAGTAAGACTGAAAATAATTTAGGGTCAATTTAGGCCGTATCACATATTTACATTTAAAAATGCATATTGAAGCTATATGAAATAAAATTTTGTGTCTTTTCTATCATTTCTATACTCAGGTGACATGATACAATAAATCTGAGCACAAAAAGACTCTTGCATTCAACTTTTTTTGCAGACAGTATGGTCTGATACAAAGATTTTTCACTTTTTAGTGAAAAACATGCATGCAATTTTAGTCTCAACAGGCTTATATTTGAACCACTTGCTATCCTACAGAAGAAAAGAAAGGTATTTTGTGACATAAAACAGGTACAAAAGACATTGTTAAGTGCTTTTTATACAAATTTAGTGAGGTCTTTATAATGGACTTCAACTTTTATGTTCCAAGCTCCTCACATTTAACTTGATCCAAACAGGGCGTTAGACGATGATCATATATACAACACATTTTGCGCATATTGTCTGAGATAATCTTCTTTTCTGTAGATTCAGAGTTCACAAATGAGTAATACAACTGGATTGAAACATAGAAACACAAATATTGACACATAAAAACCTGTCAGATAGAAAGTCAGAATGCCACTTATGCATCAAAATTGAAAAAGCTATGAAATGCTTATTTTGACCATAAAATGCCAAAATTGGTCATTTTTGCAGAAATTCTATCAAATAAAAGTTTAAGTCCTTTAGTTTTATGCTATTTGATAAATTGACACCATCAAATCATTCAGGGAAGTTGCCAAAGTACAGATTCTATATTTCCTGATTTCACCTCTTAGGTCCGAGTACACAGTTATTTCGTAGTGCATTTCTTTTAGACAATAAATGGAAATTAAAAAAATCCCACCTGCGCTTTCTCAATAATATTTTTACAGTGTGTTGTACTACTTTTGGGACAAATTATATCAAAATTATAGAAAACTTCATCGGCTCTAACTCAAAATATGGACAATTTCATGCTAAGGGGGTCTTCAAATCTTTTGACAGCTTCCGATGTGCTAATTTTTAACATTTTTCAGCTGGACCAAATCACTACTTTACTTTAAAATTCATGACCCAAATTTTTTTACAGTGTCATTTCACCCCCCTACTTACTATTTGAGTCATAAAACATGGAGAAATAAATTCGGAAGGGGTATAAAAAAAATCGACAAGTAACACACTGTCCACACTAGGGACTATATTCGTGGACAACGAAAATCAAAGGACGATAACTGTGTACCCGGACCTAATAGGGTAGAAAAAGTTGACCAATCTTAATGAAACTTGGTATGACTAAAGCTTATTAAATTATAAGACTGCTTACAAAGTTTCATGGCAATAGGATATATATTATAGACAATATGACTAATTCTATATTGAACTTTGAGTGTTAAATTTAGACGTTAAAATTGAAAATTTTCAACTATCAACAATTGAGGCTTAAAAAATTAAAATATTGCAAAAAAATACTTTTGAAATGCCTTAATATATAATATATTATGTATTGAAAGCAATAGAGTACTCATTTGATTCATCAGACTTATCATAATTATTAAAAAGTCAAATTTATATGAACCTGTGGCTAAAAATGGAGGTTTTCCAATGAAGGGGGGCCTTACATGAAGATGTAATATTTTCCAGCAATTTTAAATTTGTAAAGCTTTTTGGTTATAAATAATCCTTACATATGTATTTAATGTACTTTAAATGGAAAGAAAACTTACAAATAACATATCACATTAGCTTAAAAGGGTCTTAGGCCAAGTAAGACTGAAAATAATTTAGGGTCAATTTAGGCCGTATCACATATTTACATTTAAAAATGCATATTGAAGCTATATGAAATAAAATTTTGTGTCTTTTCTATCATTTCTATACTCAGGTGACATGATACAATAAATCTGAGCACAAAAAGACTCTTGCATTCAACTTTTTTTGCAGACAGTATGGTCTGATACAAAGATTTTTCACTTTTTAGTGAAAAACATGCATGCAATTTTAGTCTCAACAGGCTTATATTTGAACCACTTGCTATCCTACAGAAGAAAAGAAAGGTATTTTGTGACATAAAACAGGTACAAAAGACATTGTTAAGTGCTTTTTATACAAATTTAGTGAGGTCTTTATAATGGACTTCAACTTTTATGTTCCAAGCTCCTCACATTTAACTTGATCCAAACAGGGCGTTAGACGATGATCATATATACAACACATTTTGCGCATATTGTCTGAGATAATCTTCTTTTCTGTAGATTCAGAGTTCACAAATGAGTAATACAACTGGATTGAAACATAGAAACACAAATATTGACACATAAAAACCTGTCAGATAGAAAGTCAGAATGCCACTTATGCATCAAAATTGAAAAAGCTATGAAATGCTTATTTTGACCATAAAATGCCAAAATTGGTCATTTTTGCAGAAATTCTATCAAATAAAAGTTTAAGTCCTTTAGTTTTATGCTATTTGATAAATTGACACCATCAAATCATTCAGGGAAGTTGCCAAAGTACAGATTCTATATTTCCTGATTTCACCTCTTAGGTCCGAGTACACAGTTATTTCGTAGTGCATTTCTTTTAGACAATAAATGGAAATTAAAAAAATCCCACCTGCGCTTTCTCAATAATATTTTTACAGTGTGTTGTACTACTTTTGGGACAAATTATATCAAAATTATAGAAAACTTCATCGGCTCTAACTCAAAATATGGACAATTTCATGCTAAGGGGGTCTTCAAATCTTTTGACAGCTTCCGATGTGCTAATTTTTAACATTTTTCAGCTGGACCAAATCACTACTTTACTTTAAAATTCATGACCCAAATTTTTTTACAGTGTCATTTCACCCCCCTACTTACTATTTGAGTCATAAAACATGGAGAAATAAATTCGGAAGGGGTATAAAAAAAATCGACAAGTAACACACTGTCCACACTAGGGACTATATTCGTGGACAACGAAAATCAAAGGACGATAACTGTGTACCCGGACCTAATAGGGTAGAAAAAGTTGACCAATCTTAATGAAACTTGGTATGACTAAAGCTTATTAAATTATAAGACTGCTTACAAAGTTTCATGGCAATAGGATATATATTATAGACAATATGACTAATTCTATATTGAACTTTGAGTGTTAAATTTAGACGTTAAAATTGAAAATTTTCAACTATCAACAATTGAGGCTTAAAAAATTAAAATATTGCAAAAAAATACTTTTGAAATGCCTTAATATATAATATATTATGTATTGAAAGCAATAGAGTACTCATTTGATTCATCAGACTTATCATAATTATTAAAAAGTCAAATTTATATGAACCTGTGGCTAAAAATGGAGGTTTTCCAATGAAGGGGGGCCTTACATGAAGATGTAATATTTTCCAGCAATTTTAAATTTGTAAAGCTTTTTGGTTATAAATAATCCTTACATATGTATTTAATGTACTTTAAATGGAAAGAAAACTTACAAATAACATATCACATTAGCTTAAAAGGGTCTTAGGCCAAGTAAGACTGAAAATAATTTAGGGTCAATTTAGGCCGTATCACATATTTACATTTAAAAATGCATATTGAAGCTATATGAAATAAAATTTTGTGTCTTTTCTATCATTTCTATACTCAGGTGACATGATACAATAAATCTGAGCACAAAAAGACTCTTGCATTCAACTTTTTTTGCAGACAGTATGGTCTGATACAAAGATTTTTCACTTTTTAGTGAAAAACATGCATGCAATTTTAGTCTCAACAGGCTTATATTTGAACCACTTGCTATCCTACAGAAGAAAAGAAAGGTATTTTGTGACATAAAACAGGTACAAAAGACATTGTTAAGTGCTTTTTATACAAATTTAGTGAGGTCTTTATAATGGACTTCAACTTTTATGTTCCAAGCTCCTCACATTTAACTTGATCCAAACAGGGCGTTAGACGATGATCATATATACAACACATTTTGCGCATATTGTCTGAGATAATCTTCTTTTCTGTAGATTCAGAGTTCACAAATGAGTAATACAACTGGATTGAAACATAGAAACACAAATATTGACACATAAAAACCTGTCAGATAGAAAGTCAGAATGCCACTTATGCATCAAAATTGAAAAAGCTATGAAATGCTTATTTTGACCATAAAATGCCAAAATTGGTCATTTTTGCAGAAATTCTATCAAATAAAAGTTTAAGTCCTTTAGTTTTATGCTATTTGATAAATTGACACCATCAAATCATTCAGGGAAGTTGCCAAAGTACAGATTCTATATTTCCTGATTTCACCTCTTAGGTCCGAGTACACAGTTATTTCGTAGTGCATTTCTTTTAGACAATAAATGGAAATTAAAAAAATCCCACCTGCGCTTTCTCAATAATATTTTTACAGTGTGTTGTACTACTTTTGGGACAAATTATATCAAAATTATAGAAAACTTCATCGGCTCTAACTCAAAATATGGACAATTTCATGCTAAGGGGGTCTTCAAATCTTTTGACAGCTTCCGATGTGCTAATTTTTAACATTTTTCAGCTGGACCAAATCACTACTTTACTTTAAAATTCATGACCCAAATTTTTTTACAGTGTCATTTCACCCCCCTACTTACTATTTGAGTCATAAAACATGGAGAAATAAATTCGGAAGGGGTATAAAAAAAATCGACAAGTAACACACTGTCCACACTAGGGACTATATTCGTGGACAACGAAAATCAAAGGACGATAACTGTGTACCCGGACCTAATAGGGTAGAAAAAGTTGACCAATCTTAATGAAACTTGGTATGACTAAAGCTTATTAAATTATAAGACTGCTTACAAAGTTTCATGGCAATAGGATATATATTATAGACAATATGACTAATTCTATATTGAACTTTGAGTGTTAAATTTAGACGTTAAAATTGAAAATTTTCAACTATCAACAATTGAGGCTTAAAAAATTAAAATATTGCAAAAAAATACTTTTGAAATGCCTTAATATATAATATATTATGTATTGAAAGCAATAGAGTACTCATTTGATTCATCAGACTTATCATAATTATTAAAAAGTCAAATTTATATGAACCTGTGGCTAAAAATGGAGGTTTTCCAATGAAGGGGGGCCTTACATGAAGATGTAATATTTTCCAGCAATTTTAAATTTGTAAAGCTTTTTGGTTATAAATAATCCTTACATATGTATTTAATGTACTTTAAATGGAAAGAAAACTTACAAATAACATATCACATTAGCTTAAAAGGGTCTTAGGCCAAGTAAGACTGAAAATAATTTAGGGTCAATTTAGGCCGTATCACATATTTACATTTAAAAATGCATATTGAAGCTATATGAAATAAAATTTTGTGTCTTTTCTATCATTTCTATACTCAGGTGACATGATACAATAAATCTGAGCACAAAAAGACTCTTGCATTCAACTTTTTTTGCAGACAGTATGGTCTGATACAAAGATTTTTCACTTTTTAGTGAAAAACATGCATGCAATTTTAGTCTCAACAGGCTTATATTTGAACCACTTGCTATCCTACAGAAGAAAAGAAAGGTATTTTGTGACATAAAACAGGTACAAAAGACATTGTTAAGTGCTTTTTATACAAATTTAGTGAGGTCTTTATAATGGACTTCAACTTTTATGTTCCAAGCTCCTCACATTTAACTTGATCCAAACAGGGCGTTAGACGATGATCATATATACAACACATTTTGCGCATATTGTCTGAGATAATCTTCTTTTCTGTAGATTCAGAGTTCACAAATGAGTAATACAACTGGATTGAACCATAGAAACACAAATATTGACACATAAAAACCTGTCAGATAGAAAGTCAGAATGCCACTTATGCATCAAAATTGAAAAAGCTATGAAATGCTTATTTTGACCATAAAATGCCAAAATTGGTCATTTTTGCAGAAATTCTATCAAATAAAAGTTTAAGTCCTTTAGTTTTATGCTATTTGATAAATTGACACCATCAAATCATTCAGGGAAGTTGCCAAAGTACAGATTCTATATTTCCTGATTTCACCTCTTAGGTCCGAGTACACAGTTATTTCGTAGTGCATTTCTTTTAGACAATAAATGGAAATTAAAAAAATCCCACCTGCGCTTTCTCAATAATATTTTTACAGTGTGTTGTACTACTTTTGGGACAAATTATATCAAAATTATAGAAAACTTCATCGGCTCTAACTCAAAATATGGACAATTTCATGCTAAGGGGGTCTTCAAATCTTTTGACAGCTTCCGATGTGCTAATTTTTAACATTTTTCAGCTGGACCAAATCACTACTTTACTTTAAAATTCATGACCCAAATTTTTTTACAGTGTCATTTCACCCCCCTACTTACTATTTGAGTCATAAAACATGGAGAAATAAATTCGGAAGGGGTATAAAAAAAATCGACAAGTAACACACTGTCCACACTAGGGACTATATTCGTGGACAACGAAAATCAAAGGACGATAACTGTGTACCCGGACCTAATAGGGTAGAAAAAGTTGACCAATCTTAATGAAACTTGGTATGACTAAAGCTTATTAAATTATAAGACTGCTTACAAAGTTTCATGGCAATAGGATATATATTATAGACAATATGACTAATTCTATATTGAACTTTGAGTGTTAAATTTAGACGTTAAAATTGAAAATTTTCAACTATCAACAATTGAGGCTTAAAAAATTAAAATATTGCAAAAAAATACTTTTGAAATGCCTTAATATATAATATATTATGTATTGAAAGCAATAGAGTACTCATTTGATTCATCAGACTTATCATAATTATTAAAAAGTCAAATTTATATGAACCTGTGGCTAAAAATGGAGGTTTTCCAATGAAGGGGGGCCTTACATGAAGATGTAATATTTTCCAGCAATTTTAAATTTGTAAAGCTTTTTGGTTATAAATAATCCTTACATATGTATTTAATGTACTTTAAATGGAAAGAAAACTTACAAATAACATATCACATTAGCTTAAAAGGGTCTTAGGCCAAGTAAGACTGAAAATAATTTAGGGTCAATTTAGGCCGTATCACATATTTACATTTAAAAATGCATATTGAAGCTATATGAAATAAAATTTTGTGTCTTTTCTATCATTTCTATACTCAGGTGACATGATACAATAAATCTGAGCACAAAAAGACTCTTGCATTCAACTTTTTTTGCAGACAGTATGGTCTGATACAAAGATTTTTCACTTTTTAGTGAAAAACATGCATGCAATTTTAGTCTCAACAGGCTTATATTTGAACCACTTGCTATCCTACAGAAGAAAAGAAAGGTATTTTGTGACATAAAACAGGTACAAAAGACATTGTTAAGTGCTTTTTATACAAATTTAGTGAGGTCTTTATAATGGACTTCAACTTTTATGTTCCAAGCTCCTCACATTTAACTTGATCCAAACAGGGCGTTAGACGATGATCATATATACAACACATTTTGCGCATATTGTCTGAGATAATCTTCTTTTCTGTAGATTCAGAGTTCACAAATGAGTAATACAACTGGATTGAAACATAGAAACACAAATATTGACACATAAAAACCTGTCAGATAGAAAGTCAGAATGCCACTTATGCATCAAAATTGAAAAAGCTATGAAATGCTTATTTTGACCATAAAATGCCAAAATTGGTCATTTTTGCAGAAATTCTATCAAATAAAAGTTTAAGTCCTTTAGTTTTATGCTATTTGATAAATTGACACCATCAAATCATTCAGGGAAGTTGCCAAAGTACAGATTCTATATTTCCTGATTTCACCTAATAGGGTAGAAAAAGTTGACCAATCTTAATGAAACTTGGTATGACTAAAGCTTATTAAATTATAAGACTGCTTACAAAGTTTCATGGCAATAGGATATATATTATAGACAATATGACTAATTCTATATTGAACTTTGAGTGTTAAATTTAGACGTTAAAATTGAAAATTTTCAACTATCAACAATTGAGGCTTAAAAAATTAAAATATTGCAAAAAAATACTTTTGAAATGCCTTAATATATAATATATTATGTATTGAAAGCAATAGAGTACTCATTTGATTCATCAGACTTATCATAATTATTAAAAAGTCAAATTTATATGAACCTGTGGCTAAAAATGGAGGTTTTCCAATGAAGGGGGGCCTTACATGAAGATGTAATATTTTCCAGCAATTTTAAATTTGTAAAGCTTTTTGGTTATAAATAATCCTTACATATGTATTTAATGTACTTTAAATGGAAAGAAAACTTACAAATAACATATCACATTAGCTTAAAAGGGTCTTAGGCCAAGTAAGACTGAAAATAATTTAGGGTCAATTTAGGCCGTATCACATATTTACATTTAAAAATGCATATTGAAGCTATATGAAATAAAATTTTGTGTCTTTTCTATCATTTCTATACTCAGGTGACATGATACAATAAATCTGAGCACAAAAAGACTCTTGCATTCAACTTTTTTTGCAGACAGTATGGTCTGATACAAAGATTTTTCACTTTTTAGTGAAAAACATGCATGCAATTTTAGTCTCAACAGGCTTATATTTGAACCACTTGCTATCCTACAGAAGAAAAGAAAGGTATTTTGTGACATAAAACAGGTACAAAAGACATTGTTAAGTGCTTTTTATACAAATTTAGTGAGGTCTTTATAATGGACTTCAACTTTTATGTTCCAAGCTCCTCACATTTAACTTGATCCAAACAGGGCGTTAGACGATGATCATATATACAACACATTTTGCGCATATTGTCTGAGATAATCTTCTTTTCTGTAGATTCAGAGTTCACAAATGAGTAATACAACTGGATTGAAACATAGAAACACAAATATTGACACATAAAAACCTGTCAGATAGAAAGTCAGAATGCCACTTATGCATCAAAATTGAAAAAGCTATGAAATGCTTATTTTGACCATAAAATGCCAAAATTGGTCATTTTTGCAGAAATTCTATCAAATAAAAGTTTAAGTCCTTTAGTTTTATGCTATTTGATAAATTGACACCATCAAATCATTCAGGGAAGTTGCCAAAGTACAGATTCTATATTTCCTGATTTCACCTAATAGGGTAGAAAAAGTTGACCAATCTTAATGAAACTTGGTATGACTAAAGCTTATTAAATTATAAGACTGCTTACAAAGTTTCATGGCAATAGGATATATATTATAGACAATATGACTAATTCTATATTGAACTTTGAGTGTTAAATTTAGACGTTAAAATTGAAAATTTTCAACTATCAACAATTGAGGCTTAAAAAATTAAAATATTGCAAAAAAATACTTTTGAAATGCCTTAATATATAATATATTATGTATTGAAAGCAATAGAGTACTCATTTGATTCATCAGACTTATCATAATTATTAAAAAGTCAAATTTATATGAACCTGTGGCTAAAAATGGAGGTTTTCCAATGAAGGGGGGCCTTACATGAAGATGTAATATTTTCCAGCAATTTTAAATTTGTAAAGCTTTTTGGTTATAAATAATCCTTACATATGTATTTAATGTACTTTAAATGGAAAGAAAACTTACAAATAACATATCACATTAGCTTAAAAGGGTCTTAGGCCAAGTAAGACTGAAAATAATTTAGGGTCAATTTAGGCCGTATCACATATTTACATTTAAAAATGCATATTGAAGCTATATGAAATAAAATTTTGTGTCTTTTCTATCATTTCTATACTCAGGTGACATGATACAATAAATCTGAGCACAAAAAGACTCTTGCATTCAACTTTTTTTGCAGACAGTATGGTCTGATACAAAGATTTTTCACTTTTTAGTGAAAAACATGCATGCAATTTTAGTCTCAACAGGCTTATATTTGAACCACTTGCTATCCTACAGAAGAAAAGAAAGGTATTTTGTGACATAAAACAGGTACAAAAGACATTGTTAAGTGCTTTTTATACAAATTTAGTGAGGTCTTTATAATGGACTTCAACTTTTATGTTCCAAGCTCCTCACATTTAACTTGATCCAAACAGGGCGTTAGACGATGATCATATATACAACACATTTTGCGCATATTGTCTGAGATAATCTTCTTTTCTGTAGATTCAGAGTTCACAAATGAGTAATACAACTGGATTGAAACATAGAAACACAAATATTGACACATAAAAACCTGTCAGATAGAAAGTCAGAATGCCACTTATGCATCAAAATTGAAAAAGCTATGAAATGCTTATTTTGACCATAAAATGCCAAAATTGGTCATTTTTGCAGAAATTCTATCAAATAAAAGTTTAAGTCCTTTAGTTTTATGCTATTTGATAAATTGACACCATCAAATCATTCAGGGAAGTTGCCAAAGTACAGATTCTATATTTCCTGATTTCACCTAATAGGGTAGAAAAAGTTGACCAATCTTAATGAAACTTGGTATGACTAAAGCTTATTAAATTATAAGACTGCTTACAAAGTTTCATGGCAATAGGATATATATTATAGACAATATGACTAATTCTATATTGAACTTTGAGTGTTAAATTTAGACGTTAAAATTGAAAATTTTCAACTATCAACAATTGAGGCTTAAAAAATTAAAATATTGCAAAAAAATACTTTTGAAATGCCTTAATATATAATATATTATGTATTGAAAGCAATAGAGTACTCATTTGATTCATCAGACTTATCATAATTATTAAAAAGTCAAATTTATATGAACCTGTGGCTAAAAATGGAGGTTTTCCAATGAAGGGGGGCCTTACATGAAGATGTAATATTTTCCAGCAATTTTAAATTTGTAAAGCTTTTTGGTTATAAATAATCCTTACATATGTATTTAATGTACTTTAAATGGAAAGAAAACTTACAAATAACATATCACATTAGCTTAAAAGGGTCTTAGGCCAAGTAAGACTGAAAATAATTTAGGGTCAATTTAGGCCGTATCACATATTTACATTTAAAAATGCATATTGAAGCTATATGAAATAAAATTTTGTGTCTTTTCTATCATTTCTATACTCAGGTGACATGATACAATAAATCTGAGCACAAAAAGACTCTTGCATTCAACTTTTTTTGCAGACAGTATGGTCTGATACAAAGATTTTTCACTTTTTAGTGAAAAACATGCATGCAATTTTAGTCTCAACAGGCTTATATTTGAACCACTTGCTATCCTACAGAAGAAAAGAAAGGTATTTTGTGACATAAAACAGGTACAAAAGACATTGTTAAGTGCTTTTTATACAAATTTAGTGAGGTCTTTATAATGGACTTCAACTTTTATGTTCCAAGCTCCTCACATTTAACTTGATCCAAACAGGGCGTTAGACGATGATCATATATACAACACATTTTGCGCATATTGTCTGAGATAATCTTCTTTTCTGTAGATTCAGAGTTCACAAATGAGTAATACAACTGGATTGAAACATAGAAACACAAATATTGACACATAAAAACCTGTCAGATAGAAAGTCAGAATGCCACTTATGCATCAAAATTGAAAAAGCTATGAAATGCTTATTTTGACCATAAAATGCCAAAATTGGTCATTTTTGCAGAAATTCTATCAAATAAAAGTTTAAGTCCTTTAGTTTTATGCTATTTGATAAATTGACACCATCAAATCATTCAGGGAAGTTGCCAAAGTACAGATTCTATATTTCCTGATTTCACCTCTTAGGTCCGAGTACACAGTTATTTCGTAGTGCATTTCTTTTAGACAATAAATGGAAATTAAAAAAATCCCACCTGCGCTTTCTCAATAATATTTTTACAGTGTGTTGTACTACTTTTGGGACAAATTATATCAAAATTATAGAAAACTTCATCGGCTCTAACTCAAAATATGGACAATTTCATGCTAAGGGGGTCTTCAAATCTTTTGACAGCTTCCGATGTGCTAATTTTTAACATTTTTCAGCTGGACCAAATCACTACTTTACTTTAAAATTCATGACCCAAATTTTTTTACAGTGTCATTTCACCCCCCTACTTACTATTTGAGTCATAAAACATGGAGAAATAAATTCGGAAGGGGTATAAAAAAAATCGACAAGTAACACACTGTCCACACTAGGGACTATATTCGTGGACAACGAAAATCAAAGGACGATAACTGTGTACCCGGACCTAATAGGGTAGAAAAAGTTGACCAATATTAATGAAACTTGGTATGACTAAAGCTTATTAAATTATAAGACTGCTTACAAAGTTTCATGGCAATAGGATATATATTATAGACAATATGACTAATTCTATATTGAACTTTGAGTGTTAAATTTAGATGTTAAAATTGAAAATTTTCAACTATCAACAATTGAGGCTTAAAAAATTAAAATATTGCAAAAAAATACTTTTGAAATGCCTTAATATATAATATATTATGTATTGAAAGCAATAGAGTACTCATTTGATTCATCAGACTTATCATAATTATTAAAAAGTCAAATTTATATGAACCTGTGGCTAAAAATGGAGGTTTTCCAATGAAGGGGGGCCTTACATGAAGATGTAATATTTTCCAGCAATTTTAAATTTGTAAAGCTTTTTGGTTATAAATAATCCTTACATATGTATTTAATGTACTTTAAATGGAAAGAAAACTTACAAATAACATATCACATTAGCTTAAAAGGGTCTTAGGCCAAGTAAGACTGAAAATAATTTAGGGTCAATTTAGGCCGTATCACATATTTACATTTAAAAATGCATATTGAAGCTATATGAAATAAAATTTTGTGTCTTTTCTATCATTTCTATACTCAGGTGACATGATACAATAAATCTGAGCACAAAAAGACTCTTGCATTCAACTTTTTTTGCAGACAGTATGGTCTGATACAAAGATTTTTCACTTTTTAGTGAAAAACATGCATGCAATTTTAGTCTCAACAGGCTTATATTTGAACCACTTGCTATCCTACAGAAGAAAAGAAAGGTATTTTGTGACATAAAACAGGTACAAAAGACATTGTTAAGTGCTTTTTATACAAATTTAGTGAGGTCTTTATAATGGACTTCAACTTTTATGTTCCAAGCTCCTCACATTTAACTTGATCCAAACAGGGCGTTAGACGATGATCATATATACAACACATTTTGCGCATATTGTCTGAGATAATCTTCTTTTCTGTAGATTCAGAGTTCACAAATGAGTAATACAACTGGATTGAAACATAGAAACACAAATATTGACACATAAAAACCTGTCAGATAGAAAGTCAGAATGCCACTTATGCATCAAAATTGAAAAAGCTATGAAATGCTTATTTTGACCATAAAATGCCAAAATTGGTCATTTTTGCAGAAATTCTATCAAATAAAAGTTTAAGTCCTTTAGTTTTATGCTATTTGATAAATTGACACCATCAAATCATTCAGGGAAGTTGCCAAAGTACAGATTCTATATTTCCTGATTTCACCTCTTAGGTCCGAGTACACAGTTATTTCGTAGTGCATTTCTTTTAGACAATAAATGGAAATTAAAAAAATCCCACCTGCGCTTTCTCAATAATATTTTTACAGTGTGTTGTACTACTTTTGGGACAAATTATATCAAAATTATAGAAAACTTCATCGGCTCTAACTCAAAATATGGACAATTTCATGCTAAGGGGGTCTTCAAATCTTTTGACAGCTTCCGATGTGCTAATTTTTAACATTTTTCAGCTGGACCAAATCACTACTTTACTTTAAAATTCATGACCCAAATTTTTTTACAGTGTCATTTCACCCCCCTACTTACTATTTGAGTCATAAAACATGGAGAAATAAATTCGGAAGGGGTATAAAAAAAATCGACAAGTAACACACTGTCCACACTAGGGACTATATTCGTGGACAACGAAAATCAAAGGACGATAACTGTGTACCCGGACCTAATAGGGTAGAAAAAGTTGACCAATCTTAATGAAACTTGGTATGACTAAAGCTTATTAAATTATAAGACTGCTTACAAAGTTTCATGGCAATAGGATATATATTATAGACAATATGACTAATTCTATATTGAACTTTGAGTGTTAAATTTAGACGTTAAAATTGAAAATTTTCAACTATCAACAATTGAGGCTTAAAAAATTAAAATATTGCAAAAAAATACTTTTGAAATGCCTTAATATATAATATATTATGTATTGAAAGCAATAGAGTACTCATTTGATTCATCAGACTTATCATAATTATTAAAAAGTCAAATTTATATGAACCTGTGGCTAAAAATGGAGGTTTTCCAATGAAGGGGGGCCTTACATGAAGATGTAATATTTTCCAGCAATTTTAAATTTGTAAAGCTTTTTGGTTATAAATAATCCTTACATATGTATTTAATGTACTTTAAATGGAAAGAAAACTTACAAATAACATATCACATTAGCTTAAAAGGGTCTTAGGCCAAGTAAGACTGAAAATAATTTAGGGTCAATTTAGGCCGTATCACATATTTACATTTAAAAATGCATATTGAAGCTATATGAAATAAAATTTTGTGTCTTTTCTATCATTTCTATACTCAGGTGACATGATACAATAAATCTGAGCACAAAAAGACTCTTGCATTCAACTTTTTTTGCAGACAGTATGGTCTGATACAAAGATTTTTCACTTTTTAGTGAAAAACATGCATGCAATTTTAGTCTCAACAGGCTTATATTTGAACCACTTGCTATCCTACAGAAGAAAAGAAAGGTATTTTGTGACATAAAACAGGTACAAAAGACATTGTTAAGTGCTTTTTATACAAATTTAGTGAGGTCTTTATAATGGACTTCAACTTTTATGTTCCAAGCTCCTCACATTTAACTTGATCCAAACAGGGCGTTAGACGATGATCATATATACAACACATTTTGCGCATATTGTCTGAGATAATCTTCTTTTCTGTAGATTCAGAGTTCACAAATGAGTAATACAACTGGATTGAAACATAGAAACACAAATATTGACACATAAAAACCTGTCAGATAGAAAGTCAGAATGCCACTTATGCATCAAAATTGAAAAAGCTATGAAATGCTTATTTTGACCATAAAATGCCAAAATTGGTCATTTTTGCAGAAATTCTATCAAATAAAAGTTTAAGTCCTTTAGTTTTATGCTATTTGATAAATTGACACCATCAAATCATTCAGGGAAGTTGCCAAAGTACAGATTCTATATTTCCTGATTTCACCTCTTAGGTCCGAGTACACAGTTATTTCGTAGTGCATTTCTTTTAGACAATAAATGGAAATTAAAAAAATCCCACCTGCGCTTTCTCAATAATATTTTTACAGTGTGTTGTACTACTTTTGGGACAAATTATATCAAAATTATAGAAAACTTCATCGGCTCTAACTCAAAATATGGACAATTTCATGCTAAGGGGGTCTTCAAATCTTTTGACAGCTTCCGATGTGCTAATTTTTAACATTTTTCAGCTGGACCAAATCACTACTTTACTTTAAAATTCATGACCCAAATTTTTTTACAGTGTCATTTCACCCCCCTACTTACTATTTGAGTCATAAAACATGGAGAAATAAATTCGGAAGGGGTATAAAAAAAATCGACAAGTAACACACTGTCCACACTAGGGACTATATTCGTGGACAACGAAAATCAAAGGACGATAACTGTGTACCCGGACCTAATAGGGTAGAAAAAGTTGACCAATCTTAATGAAACTTGGTATGACTAAAGCTTATTAAATTATAAGACTGCTTACAAAGTTTCATGGCAATAGGATATATATTATAGACAATATGACTAATTCTATATTGAACTTTGAGTGTTAAATTTAGACGTTAAAATTGAAAATTTTCAACTATCAACAATTGAGGCTTAAAAAATTAAAATATTGCAAAAAAATACTTTTGAAATGCCTTAATATATAATATATTATGTATTGAAAGCAATAGAGTACTCATTTGATTCATCAGACTTATCATAATTATTAAAAAGTCAAATTTATATGAACCTGTGGCTAAAAATGGAGGTTTTCCAATGAAGGGGGGCCTTACATGAAGATGTAATATTTTCCAGCAATTTTAAATTTGTAAAGCTTTTTGGTTATAAATAATCCTTACATATGTATTTAATGTACTTTAAATGGAAAGAAAACTTACAAATAACATATCACATTAGCTTAAAAGGGTCTTAGGCCAAGTAAGACTGAAAATAATTTAGGGTCAATTTAGGCCGTATCACATATTTACATTTAAAAATGCATATTGAAGCTATATGAAATAAAATTTTGTGTCTTTTCTATCATTTCTATACTCAGGTGACATGATACAATAAATCTGAGCACAAAAAGACTCTTGCATTCAACTTTTTTTGCAGACAGTATGGTCTGATACAAAGATTTTTCACTTTTTAGTGAAAAACATGCATGCAATTTTAGTCTCAACAGGCTTATATTTGAACCACTTGCTATCCTACAGAAGAAAAGAAAGGTATTTTGTGACATAAAACAGGTACAAAAGACATTGTTAAGTGCTTTTTATACAAATTTAGTGAGGTCTTTATAATGGACTTCAACTTTTATGTTCCAAGCTCCTCACATTTAACTTGATCCAAACAGGGCGTTAGACGATGATCATATATACAACACATTTTGCGCATATTGTCTGAGATAATCTTCTTTTCTGTAGATTCAGAGTTCACAAATGAGTAATACAACTGGATTGAAACATAGAAACACAAATATTGACACATAAAAACCTGTCAGATAGAAAGTCAGAATGCCACTTATGCATCAAAATTGAAAAAGCTATGAAATGCTTATTTTGACCATAAAATGCCAAAATTGGTCATTTTTGCAGAAATTCTATCAAATAAAAGTTTAAGTCCTTTAGTTTTATGCTATTTGATAAATTGACACCATCAAATCATTCAGGGAAGTTGCCAAAGTACAGATTCTATATTTCCTGATTTCACCTCTTAGGTCCGAGTACACAGTTATTTCGTAGTGCATTTCTTTTAGACAATAAATGGAAATTAAAAAAATCCCACCTGCGCTTTCTCAATAATATTTTTACAGTGTGTTGTACTACTTTTGGGACAAATTATATCAAAATTATAGAAAACTTCATCGGCTCTAACTCAAAATATGGACAATTTCATGCTAAGGGGGTCTTCAAATCTTTTGACAGCTTCCGATGTGCTAATTTTTAACATTTTTCAGCTGGACCAAATCACTACTTTACTTTAAAATTCATGACCCAAATTTTTTTACAGTGTCATTTCACCCCCCTACTTACTATTTGAGTCATAAAACATGGAGAAATAAATTCGGAAGGGGTATAAAAAAAATCGACAAGTAACACACTGTCCACACTAGGGACTATATTCGTGGACAACGAAAATCAAAGGATGATAACTGTGTACCCGGACCTAATAGGGTAGAAAAAGTTGACCAATCTTAATGAAACTTGGTATGACTAAAGCTTATTAAATTATAAGACTGCTTACAAAGTTTCATGGCAATAGGATATATATTATAGACAATATGACTAATTCTATATTGAACTTTGAGTGTTAAATTTAGACGTTAAAATTGAAAATTTTCAACTATCAACAATTGAGGCTTAAAAAATTAAAATATTGCAAAAAAATACTTTTGAAATGCCTTAATATATAATATATTATGTATTGAAAGCAATAGAGTACTCATTTGATTCATCAGACTTATCATAATTATTAAAAAGTCAAATTTATATGAACCTGTGGCTAAAAATGGAGGTTTTCCAATGAAGGGGGGCCTTACATGAAGATGTAATATTTTCCAGCAATTTTAAATTTGTAAAACTTTTTGGTTATAAATAATCCTTACATATGTATTTAATGTACTTTAAATGGAAAGAAAACTTACAAATAACATATCACATTAGCTTAAAAGGGTCTTAGGCCAAGTAAGACTGAAAATAATTTAGGGTCAATTTAGGCCGTATCACATATTTACATTTAAAAATGCATATTGAAGCTATATGAAATAAAATTTTGTGTCTTTTCTATCATTTCTATACTCAGGTGACATGATACAATAAATCTGAGCACAAAAAGACTCTTGCATTCAACTTTTTTTGCAGACAGTATGGTCTGATACAAAGATTTTTCACTTTTTAGTGAAAAACATGCATGCAATTTTAGTCTCAACAGGCTTATATTTGAACCACTTGCTATCCTACAGAAGAAAAGAAAGGTATTTTGTGACATAAAACAGGTACAAAAGACATTGTTAAGTGCTTTTTATACAAATTTAGTGAGGTCTTTATAATGGACTTCAACTTTTATGTTCCAAGCTCCTCACATTTAACTTGATCCAAACAGGGCGTTAGACGATGATCATATATACAACACATTTTGCGCATATTGTCTGAGATAATCTTCTTTTCTGTAGATTCAGAGTTCACAAATGAGTAATACAACTGGATTGAAACATAGAAACACAAATATTGACACATAAAAACCTGTCAGATAGAAAGTCAGAATGCCACTTATGCATCAAAATTGAAAAAGCTATGAAATGCTTATTTTGACCATAAAATGCCAAAATTGGTCATTTTTGCAGAAATTCTATCAAATAAAAGTTTAAGTCCTTTAGTTTTATGCTATTTGATAAATTGACACCATCAAATCATTCAGGGAAGTTGCCAAAGTACAGATTCTATATTTCCTGATTTCACCTCTTAGGTCCGAGTACACAGTTATTTCGTAGTGCATTTCTTTTAGACAATAAATGGAAATTAAAAAAATCCCACCTGCGCTTTCTCAATAATATTTTTACAGTGTGTTGTACTACTTTTGGGACAAATTATATCAAAATTATAGAAAACTTCATCGGCTCTAACTCAAAATATGGACAATTTCATGCTAAGGGGGTCTTCAAATCTTTTGACAGCTTCCGATGTGCTAATTTTTAACATTTTTCAGCTGGACCAAATCACTACTTTACTTTAAAATTCATGACCCAAATTTTTTTACAGTGTCATTTCACCCCCCTACTTACTATTTGAGTCATAAAACATGGAGAAATAAATTCGGAAGGGGTATAAAAAAATCGACAAGTAACACACTGTCCACACTAGGGACTATATTCGTGGACAACGAAAATCAAAGGACGATAACTGTGTACCCGGACCTAATAGGGTAGAAAAAGTTGACCAATTTTAATGAAACTTGGTTTGACTAAAGCTTATTAAATATTAAGACTGCTTACAAAGTTTCATGGCAATAGGATATATATTATAGACAATATGACTAATTCTATATTGAACTTTGAGTGTTAAATTTAGACGTTAAAATTGAAAATTTTCAACTATCAACAATTGAGGCTTAAAAAATTAAAATATTGCAAAAAAATACTTTTGAAATGCCTTAATATATAATATATTATGTATTGAAAGCAATAGAGTACTCATTTGATTCATCAGACTTATCATAATTATTAAAAAGTCAAATTTATATGAACCTGTGGCTAAAAATGGAGGTTTTCCAATGAAGGGGGGCCTTACATGAAGATGTAATATTTTCCAGCAATTTTAAATTTGTAAAGCTTTTTGGTTATAAATAATCCTTACATATGTATTTAATGTACTTTAAATGGAAAGAAAACTTACAAATAACATATCACATTAGCTTAAAAGGGTCTTAGGCCAAGTAAGACTGAAAATAATTTAGGGTCAATTTAGGCCGTATCACATATTTACATTTAAAAATGCATATTGAAGCTATATGAAATAAAATTTTGTGTCTTTTCTATCATTTCTATACTCAGGTGACATGATACAATAAATCTGAGCACAAAAAGACTCTTGCATTCAACTTTTTTTGCAGACAGTATGGTCTGATACAAAGATTTTTCACTTTTTAGTGAAAAACATGCATGCAATTTTAGTCTCAACAGGCTTATATTTGAACCACTTGCTATCCTACAGAAGAAAAGAAAGGTATTTTGTGACATAAAACAGGTACAAAAGACATTGTTAAGTGCTTTTTATACAAATTTAGTGAGGTCTTTATAATGGACTTCAACTTTTATGTTCCAAGCTCCTCACATTTAACTTGATCCAAACAGGGCGTTAGACGATGATCATATATACAACACATTTTGCGCATATTGTCTGAGATAATCTTCTTTTCTGTAGATTCAGAGTTCACAAATGAGTAATACAACTGGATTGAAACATAGAAACACAAATATTGACACATAAAAACCTGTCAGATAGAAAGTCAGAATGCCACTTATGCATCAAAATTGAAAAAGCTATGAAATGCTTATTTTGACCATAAAATGCCAAAATTGGTCATTTTTGCAGAAATTCTATCAAATAAAAGTTTAAGTCCTTTAGTTTTATGCTATTTGATAAATTGACACCATCAAATCATTCAGGGAAGTTGCCAAAGTACAGATTCTATATTTCCTGATTTCACCTAATAGGGTAGAAAAAGTTGACCAATCTTAATGAAACTTGGTATGACTAAAGCTTATTAAATTATAAGACTGCTTACAAAGTTTCATGGCAATAGGATATATATTATAGACAATATGACTAATTCTATATTGAACTTTGAGTGTTAAATTTAGACGTTAAAATTGAAAATTTTCAACTATCAACAATTGAGGCTTAAAAAATTAAAATATTGCAAAAAAATACTTTTGAAATGCCTTAATATATAATATATTATGTATTGAAAGCAATAGAGTACTCATTTGATTCATCAGACTTATCATAATTATTAAAAAGTCAAATTTATATGAACCTGTGGCTAAAAATGGAGGTTTTCCAATGAAGGGGGGCCTTACATGAAGATGTAATATTTTCCAGCAATTTTAAATTTGTAAAGCTTTTTGGTTATAAATAATCCTTACATATGTATTTAATGTACTTTAAATGGAAAGAAAACTTACAAATAACATATCACATTAGCTTAAAAGGGTCTTAGGCCAAGTAAGACTGAAAATAATTTAGGGTCAATTTAGGCCGTATCACATATTTACATTTAAAAATGCATATTGAAGCTATATGAAATAAAATTTTGTGTCTTTTCTATCATTTCTATACTCAGGTGACATGATACAATAAATCTGAGCACAAAAAGACTCTTGCATTCAACTTTTTTTGCAGACAGTATGGTCTGATACAAAGATTTTTCACTTTTTAGTGAAAAACATGCATGCAATTTTAGTCTCAACAGGCTTATATTTGAACCACTTGCTATCCTACAGAAGAAAAGAAAGGTATTTTGTGACATAAAACAGGTACAAAAGACATTGTTAAGTGCTTTTTATACAAATTTAGTGAGGTCTTTATAATGGACTTCAACTTTTATGTTCCAAGCTCCTCACATTTAACTTGATCCAAACAGGGCGTTAGACGATGATCATATATACAACACATTTTGCGCATATTGTCTGAGATAATCTTCTTTTCTGTAGATTCAGAGTTCACAAATGAGTAATACAACTGGATTGAAACATAGAAACACAAATATTGACACATAAAAACCTGTCAGATAGAAAGTCAGAATGCCACTTATGCATCAAAATTGAAAAAGCTATGAAATGCTTATTTTGACCATAAAATGCCAAAATTGGTCATTTTTGCAGAAATTCTATCAAATATAAGTTTAAGTCCTTTAATTTTATGCTATTTGATAAATTGACACCATCAAATCATTCAGGGAAGTTGCCAAAGTACAGATTCTATATTTCCTGATTTCACCTCTTAGGTCCGAGTACACAGTTATTTCGTAGTGCATTTCTTTTAGACAATAAATGGAAATTAAAAAAATCCCACCTGCGCTTTCTCAATAATATTTTTACAGTGTGTTGTACTACTTTTGGGACAAATTATATCAAAATTATAGAAAACTTCATCGGCTCTAACTCAAAATATGGACAATTTCATGCTAAGGGGGTCTTCAAATCTTTTGACAGCTTCCGATGTGCTAATTTTTAACATTTTTCAGCTGGACCAAATCACTACTTTACTTTAAAATTCATGACCCAAATTTTTTTACAGTGTCATTTCACCCCCCTACTTACTATTTGAGTCATAAAACATGGAGAAATAAATTCGGAAGGGGTATAAAAAAAATCGACAAGTAACACACTGTCCACACTAGGGACTATATTCGTGGACAACGAAAATCAAAGGACGATAACTGTGTACCCGGACCTAATAGGGTAGAAAAAGTTGACCAATCTTAATGAAACTTGGTATGACTAAAGCTTATTAAATTATAAGACTGCTTACAAAGTTTCATGGCAATAGGATATATATTATAGACAATATGACTAATTCTATATTGAACTTTGAGTGTTAAATTTAGACGTTAAAATTGAAAATTTTCAACTATCAACAATTGAGGCTTAAAAAATTAAAATATTGCAAAAAAATACTTTTGAAATGCCTTAATATATAATATATTATGTATTGAAAGCAATAGAGTACTCATTTGATTCATCAGACTTATCATAATTATTAAAAAGTCAAATTTATATGAACCTGTGGCTAAAAATGGAGGTTTTCCAATGAAGGGGGGCCTTACATGAAGATGTAATATTTTCCAGCAATTTTAAATTTGTAAAGCTTTTTGGTTATAAATAATCCTTACATATGTATTTAATGTACTTTAAATGGAAAGAAAACTTACAAATAACATATCACATTAGCTTAAAAGGGTCTTAGGCCAAGTAAGACTGAAAATAATTTAGGGTCAATTTAGGCCGTATCACATATTTACATTTAAAAATGCATATTGAAGCTATATGAAATAAAATTTTGTGTCTTTTCTATCATTTCTATACTCAGGTGACATGATACAATAAATCTGAGCACAAAAAGACTCTTGCATTCAACTTTTTTTGCAGACAGTATGGTCTGATACAAAGATTTTTCACTTTTTAGTGAAAAACATGCATGCAATTTTAGTCTCAACAGGCTTATATTTGAACCACTTGCTATCCTACAGAAGAAAAGAAAGGTATTTTGTGACATAAAACAGGTACAAAAGACATTGTTAAGTGCTTTTTATACAAATTTAGTGAGGTCTTTATAATGGACTTCAACTTTTATGTTCCAAGCTCCTCACATTTAACTTGATCCAAACAGGGCGTTAGACGATGATCATATATACAACACATTTTGCGCATATTGTCTGAGATAATCTTCTTTTCTGTAGATTCAGAGTTCACAAATGAGTAATACAACTGGATTGAAACATAGAAACACAAATATTGACACATAAAAACCTGTCAGATAGAAAGTCAGAATGCCACTTATGCATCAAAATTGAAAAAGCTATGAAATGCTTATTTTGACCATAAAATGCCAAAATTGGTCATTTTTGCAGAAATTCTATCAAATAAAAGTTTAAGTCCTTTAGTTTTATGCTATTTGATAAATTGACACCATCAAATCATTCAGGGAAGTTGCCAAAGTACAGATTCTATATTTCCTGATTTCACCTCTTAGGTCCGAGTACACAGTTATTTCGTAGTGCATTTCTTTTAGACAATAAATGGAAATTAAAAAAATCCCACCTGCGCTTTCTCAATAATATTTTTACAGTGTGTTGTACTACTTTTGGGACAAATTATATCAAAATTATAGAAAACTTCATCGGCTCTAACTCAAAATATGGACAATTTCATGCTAAGGGGGTCTTCAAATCTTTTGACAGCTTCCGATGTGCTAATTTTTAACATTTTTCAGCTGGACCAAATCACTACTTTACTTTAAAATTCATGACCCAAATTTTTTTACAGTGTCATTTCACCCCCCTACTTACTATTTGAGTCATAAAACATGGAGAAATAAATTCGGAAGGGGTATAAAAAAAATCGACAAGTAACACACTGTCCACACTAGGGACTATATTCGTGGACAACGAAAATCAAAGGACGATAACTGTGTACCCGGACCTAATAGGGTAGAAAAAGTTGACCAATCTTAATGAAACTTGGTATGACTAAAGCTTATTAAATTATAAGACTGCTTACAAAGTTTCATGGCAATAGGATATATATTATAGACAATATGACTAATTCTATATTGAACTTTGAGTGTTAAATTTAGACGTTAAAATTGAAAATTTTCAACTATCAACAATTGAGGCTTAAAAAATTAAAATATTGCAAAAAAATACTTTTGAAATGCCTTAATATATAATATATTATGTATTGAAAGCAATAGAGTACTCATTTGATTCATCAGACTTATCATAATTATTAAAAAGTCAAATTTATATGAACCTGTGGCTAAAAATGGAGGTTTTCCAATGAAGGGGGGCCTTACATGAAGATGTAATATTTTCCAGCAATTTTAAATTTGTAAAGCTTTTTGGTTATAAATAATCCTTACATATGTATTTAATGTACTTTAAATGGAAAGAAAACTTACAAATAACATATCACATTAGCTTAAAAGGGTCTTAGGCCAAGTAAGACTGAAAATAATTTAGGGTCAATTTAGGCCGTATCACATATTTACATTTAAAAATGCATATTGAAGCTATATGAAATAAAATTTTGTGTCTTTTCTATCATTTCTATACTCAGGTGACATGATACAATAAATCTGAGCACAAAAAGACTCTTGCATTCAACTTTTTTTGCAGACAGTATGGTCTGATACAAAGATTTTTCACTTTTTAGTGAAAAACATGCATGCAATTTTAGTCTCAACAGGCTTATATTTGAACCACTTGCTATCCTACAGAAGAAAAGAAAGGTATTTTGTGACATAAAACAGGTACAAAAGACATTGTTAAGTGCTTTTTATACAAATTTAGTGAGGTCTTTATAATGGACTTCAACTTTTATGTTCCAAGCTCCTCACATTTAACTTGATCCAAACAGGGCGTTAGACGATGATCATATATACAACACATTTTGCGCATATTGTCTGAGATAATCTTCTTTTCTGTAGATTCAGAGTTCACAAATGAGTAATACAACTGGATTGAAACATAGAAACACAAATATTGACACATAAAAACCTGTCAGATAGAAAGTCAGAATGCCACTTATGCATCAAAATTGAAAAAGCTATGAAATGCTTATTTTGACCATAAAATGCCAAAATTGGTCATTTTTGCAGAAATTCTATCAAATAAAAGTTTAAGTCCTTTAGTTTTATGCTATTTGATAAATTGACACCATCAAATCATTCAGGGAAGTTGCCAAAGTACAGATTCTATATTTCCTGATTTCACCTCTTAGGTCCGAGTACACAGTTATTTCGTAGTGCATTTCTTTTAGACAATAAATGGAAATTAAAAAAATCCCACCTGCGCTTTCTCAATAATATTTTTACAGTGTGTTGTACTACTTTTGGGACAAATTATATCAAAATTATAGAAAACTTCATCGGCTCTAACTCAAAATATGGACAATTTCATGCTAAGGGGGTCTTCAAATCTTTTGACAGCTTCCGATGTGCTAATTTTTAACATTTTTCAGCTGGACCAAATCACTACTTTACTTTAAAATTCATGACCCAAATTTTTTTACAGTGTCATTTCACCCCCCTACTTACTATTTGAGTCATAAAACATGGAGAAATAAATTCGGAAGGGGTATAAAAAAAATCGACAAGTAACACACTGTCCACACTAGGGACTATATTCGTGGACAACGAAAATCAAAGGACGATAACTGTGTACCCGGACCTAATAGGGTAGAAAAAGTTGACCAATCTTAATGAAACTTGGTATGACTAAAGCTTATTAAATTATAAGACTGCTTACAAAGTTTCATGGCAATAGGATATATATTATAGACAATATGACTAATTCTATATTGAACTTTGAGTGTTAAATTTAGACGTTAAAATTGAAAATTTTCAACTATCAACAATTGAGGCTTAAAAAATTAAAATATTGCAAAAAAATACTTTTGAAATGCCTTAATATATAATATATTATGTATTGAAAGCAATAGAGTACTCATTTGATTCATCAGACTTATCATAATTATTAAAAAGTCAAATTTATATGAACCTGTGGCTAAAAATGGAGGTTTTCCAATGAAGGGGGGCCTTACATGAAGATGTAATATTTTCCAGCAATTTTAAATTTGTAAAGCTTTTTGGTTATAAATAATCCTTACATATGTATTTAATGTACTTTAAATGGAAAGAAAACTTACAAATAACATATCACATTAGCTTAAAAGGGTCTTAGGCCAAGTAAGACTGAAAATAATTTAGGGTCAATTTAGGCCGTATCACATATTTACATTTAAAAATGCATATTGAAGCTATATGAAATAAAATTTTGTGTCTTTTCTATCATTTCTATACTCAGGTGACATGATACAATAAATCTGAGCACAAAAAGACTCTTGCATTCAACTTTTTTTGCAGACAGTATGGTCTGATACAAAGATTTTTCACTTTTTAGTGAAAAACATGCATGCAATTTTAGTCTCAACAGGCTTATATTTGAACCACTTGCTATCCTACAGAAGAAAAGAAAGGTATTTTGTGACATAAAACAGGTACAAAAGACATTGTTAAGTGCTTTTTATACAAATTTAGTGAGGTCTTTATAATGGACTTCAACTTTTATGTTCCAAGCTCCTCACATTTAACTTGATCCAAACAGGGCGTTAGACGATGATCATATATACAACACATTTTGCGCATATTGTCTGAGATAATCTTCTTTTCTGTAGATTCAGAGTTCACAAATGAGTAATACAACTGGATTGAAACATAGAAACACAAATATTGACACATAAAAACCTGTCAGATAGAAAGTCAGAATGCCACTTATGCATCAAAATTGAAAAAGCTATGAAATGCTTATTTTGACCATAAAATGCCAAAATTGGTCATTTTTGCAGAAATTCTATCAAATAAAAGTTTAAGTCCTTTAGTTTTATGCTATTTGATAAATTGACACCATCAAATCATTCAGGGAAGTTGCCAAAGTACAGATTCTATATTTCCTGATTTCACCTCTTAGGTCCGAGTACACAGTTATTTCGTAGTGCATTTCTTTTAGACAATAAATGGAAATTAAAAAAATCCCACCTGCGCTTTCTCAATAATATTTTTACAGTGTGTTGTACTACTTTTGGGACAAATTATATCAAAATTATAGAAAACTTCATCGGCTCTAACTCAAAATATGGACAATTTCATGCTAAGGGGGTCTTCAAATCTTTTGACAGCTTCCGATGTGCTAATTTTTAACATTTTTCAGCTGGACCAAATCACTACTTTACTTTAAAATTCATGACCCAAATTTTTTTACAGTGTCATTTCACCCCCCTACTTACTATTTGAGTCATAAAACATGGAGAAATAAATTCGGAAGGGGTATAAAAAAAATCGACAAGTAACACACTGTCCACACTAGGGACTATATTCGTGGACAACGAAAATCAAAGGACGATAACTGTGTACCCGGACCTAATAGGGTAGAAAAAGTTGACCAATCTTAATGAAACTTGGTATGACTAAAGCTTATTAAATTATAAGACTGCTTACAAAGTTTCATGGCAATAGGATATATATTATAGACAATATGACTAATTCTATATTGAACTTTGAGTGTTAAATTTAGACGTTAAAATTGAAAATTTTCAACTATCAACAATTGAGGCTTAAAAAATTAAAATATTGCAAAAAAATACTTTTGAAATGCCTTAATATATAATATATTATGTATTGAAAGCAATAGAGTACTCATTTGATTCATCAGACTTATCATAATTATTAAAAAGTCAAATTTATATGAACCTGTGGCTAAAAATGGAGGTTTTCCAATGAAGGGGGGCCTTACATGAAGATGTAATATTTTCCAGCAATTTTAAATTTGTAAAGCTTTTTGGTTATAAATAATCCTTACATATGTATTTAATGTACTTTAAATGGAAAGAAAACTTACAAATAACATATCACATTAGCTTAAAAGGGTCTTAGGCCAAGTAAGACTGAAAATAATTTAGGGTCAATTTAGGCCGTATCACATATTTACATTTAAAAATGCATATTGAAGCTATATGAAATAAAATTTTGTGTCTTTTCTATCATTTCTATACTCAGGTGACATGATACAATAAATCTGAGCACAAAAAGAGTCTTGCATTCAACTTTTTTTGCAGACAGTATGGTCTGATACAAAGATTTTTCACTTTTTAGTGAAAGACATGCATGCAATTTTAGTCTCAACAGGCTTATATTTGAACCACTTGCTATCCTACAGAAGAAAAGAAAGGTATTTTGTGACATAAAACAGGTACAAAAGACATTGTTAAGTGCTTTTTATACAAATTTAGTGAGGTCTTTATAATGGACTTCAACTTTTATGTTCCAAGCTCCTCACATTTAACTTGATCCAAACAGGGCGTTAGACGATGATCATATATACAACACATTTTGCGCATATTGTCTGAGATAATCTTCTTTTCTGTAGATTCAGAGTTCACAAATGAGTAATACAACTGGATTGAAACATAGAAACACAAATATTGACACATAAAAACCTGTCAGATAGAAAGTCAGAATGCCACTTATGCATCAAAATTGAAAAAGCTATGAAATGCTTATTTTGACCATAAAATGCCAAAATTGGTCATTTTTGCAGAAATTCTATCAAATAAAAGTTTAAGTCCTTTAGTTTTATGCTATTTGATAAATTGACACCATCAAATCATTCAGGGAAGTTGCCAAAGTACAGATTCTATATTTCCTGATTTCACCTCTTAGGTCCGAGTACACAGTTATTTCGTAGTGCATTTCTTTTAGACAATAAATGGAAATTAAAAAAATCCCACCTGCGCTTTCTCAATAATATTTTTACAGTGTGTTGTACTACTTTTGGGACAAATTATATCAAAATTATAGAAAACTTCATCGGCTCTAACTCAAAATATGGACAATTTCATGCTAAGGGGGTCTTCAAATCTTTTGACAGCTTCCGATGTGCTAATTTTTAACATTTTTCAGCTGGACCAAATCACTACTTTACTTTAAAATTCATGACCCAAATTTTTTTACAGTGTCATTTCACCCCCCTACTTACTATTTGAGTCATAAAACATGGAGAAATAAATTCGGAAGGGGTATAAAAAAAATCGACAAGTAACACACTGTCCACACTAGGGACTATATTCGTGGACAACGAAAATCAAAGGACGATAACTGTGTACCCGGACCTAATAGGGTAGAAAAAGTTGACCAATATTAATGAAACTTGGTATGACTAAAGCTTATTAAATTATAAGACTGCTTACAAAGTTTCATGGCAATAGGATATATATTATAGACAATATGACTAATTCTATATTGAACTTTGAGTGTTAAATTTAGATGTTAAAATTGAAAATTTTCAACTATCAACAATTGAGGCTTAAAAAATTAAAATATTGCAAAAAAATACTTTTGAAATGCCTTAATATATAATATATTATGTATTGAAAGCAATAGAGTACTCATTTGATTCATCAGACTTATCATAATTATTAAAAAGTCAAATTTATATGAACCTGTGGCTAAAAATGGAGGTTTTCCAATGAAGGGGGGCCTTACATGAAGATGTAATATTTTCCAGCAATTTTAAATTTGTAAAGCTTTTTGGTTATAAATAATCCTTACATATGTATTTAATGTACTTTAAATGGAAAGAAAACTTACAAATAACATATCACATTAGCTTAAAAGGGTCTTAGGCCAAGTAAGACTGAAAATAATTTAGGGTCAATTTAGGCCGTATCACATATTTACATTTAAAAATGCATATTGAAGCTATATGAAATAAAATTTTGTGTCTTTTCTATCATTTCTATACTCAGGTGACATGATACAATAAATCTGAGCACAAAAAGACTCTTGCATTCAACTTTTTTTGCAGACAGTATGGTCTGATACAAAGATTTTTCACTTTTTAGTGAAAAACATGCATGCAATTTTAGTCTCAACAGGCTTATATTTGAACCACTTGCTATCCTACAGAAGAAAAGAAAGGTATTTTGTGACATAAAACAGGTACAAAAGACATTGTTAAGTGCTTTTTATACAAATTTAGTGAGGTCTTTATAATGGACTTCAACTTTTATGTTCCAAGCTCCTCACATTTAACTTGATCCAAACAGGGCGTTAGACGATGATCATATATACAACACATTTTGCGCATATTGTCTGAGATAATCTTCTTTTCTGTAGATTCAGAGTTCACAAATGAGTAATACAACTGGATTGAAACATAGAAACACAAATATTGACACATAAAAACCTGTCAGATAGAAAGTCAGAATGCCACTTATGCATCAAAATTGAAAAAGCTATGAAATGCTTATTTTGACCATAAAATGCCAAAATTGGTCATTTTTGCAGAAATTCTATCAAATAAAAGTTTAAGTCCTTTAGTTTTATGCTATTTGATAAATTGACACCATCAAATCATTCAGGGAAGTTGCCAAAGTACAGATTCTATATTTCCTGATTTCACCTCTTAGGTCCGAGTACACAGTTATTTCGTAGTGCATTTCTTTTAGACAATAAATGGAAATTAAAAAAATCCCACCTGCGCTTTCTCAATAATATTTTTACAGTGTGTTGTACTACTTTTGGGACAAATTATATCAAAATTATAGAAAACTTCATCGGCTCTAACTCAAAATATGGACAATTTCATGCTAAGGGGGTCTTCAAATCTTTTGACAGCTTCCGATGTGCTAATTTTTAACATTTTTCAGCTGGACCAAATCACTACTTTACTTTAAAATTCATGACCCAAATTTTTTTACAGTGTCATTTCACCCCCCTACTTACTATTTGAGTCATAAAACATGGAGAAATAAATTCGGAAGGGGTATAAAAAAAATCGACAAGTAACACACTGTCCACACTAGGGACTATATTCGTGGACAACGAAAATCAAAGGACGATAACTGTGTACCCGGACCTAATAGGGTAGAAAAAGTTGACCAATCTTAATGAAACTTGGTATGACTAAAGCTTATTAAATTATAAGACTGCTTACAAAGTTTCATGGCAATAGGATATATATTATAGACAATATGACTAATTCTATATTGAACTTTGAGTGTTAAATTTAGACGTTAAAATTGAAAATTTTCAACTATCAACAATTGAGGCTTAAAAAATTAAAATATTGCAAAAAAATACTTTTGAAATGCCTTAATATATAATATATTATGTATTGAAAGCAATAGAGTACTCATTTGATTCATCAGACTTATCATAATTATTAAAAAGTCAAATTTATATGAACCTGTGGCTAAAAATGGAGGTTTTCCAATGAAGGGGGGCCTTACATGAAGATGTAATATTTTCCAGCAATTTTAAATTTGTAAAGCTTTTTGGTTATAAATAATCCTTACATATGTATTTAATGTACTTTAAATGGAAAGAAAACTTACAAATAACATATCACATTAGCTTAAAAGGGTCTTAGGCCAAGTAAGACTGAAAATAATTTAGGGTCAATTTAGGCCGTATCACATATTTACATTTAAAAATGCATATTGAAGCTATATGAAATAAAATTTTGTGTCTTTTCTATCATTTCTATACTCAGGTGACATGATACAATAAATCTGAGCACAAAAAGACTCTTGCATTCAACTTTTTTTGCAGACAGTATGGTCTGATACAAAGATTTTTCACTTTTTAGTGAAAAACATGCATGCAATTTTAGTCTCAACAGGCTTATATTTGAACCACTTGCTATCCTACAGAAGAAAAGAAAGGTATTTTGTGACATAAAACAGGTACAAAAGACATTGTTAAGTGCTTTTTATACAAATTTAGTGAGGTCTTTATAATGGACTTCAACTTTTATGTTCCAAGCTCCTCACATTTAACTTGATCCAAACAGGGCGTTAGACGATGATCATATATACAACACATTTTGCGCATATTGTCTGAGATAATCTTCTTTTCTGTAGATTCAGAGTTCACAAATGAGTAATACAACTGGATTGAAACATAGAAACACAAATATTGACACATAAAAACCTGTCAGATAGAAAGTCAGAATGCCACTTATGCATCAAAATTGAAAAAGCTATGAAATGCTTATTTTGACCATAAAATGCCAAAATTGGTCATTTTTGCAGAAATTCTATCAAATAAAAGTTTAAGTCCTTTAGTTTTATGCTATTTGATAAATTGACACCATCAAATCATTCAGGGAAGTTGCCAAAGTACAGATTCTATATTTCCTGATTTCACCTCTTAGGTCCGAGTACACAGTTATTTCGTAGTGCATTTCTTTTAGACAATAAATGGAAATTAAAAAAATCCCACCTGCGCTTTCTCAATAATATTTTTACAGTGTGTTGTACTACTTTTGGGACAAATTATATCAAAATTATAGAAAACTTCATCGGCTCTAACTCAAAATATGGACAATTTCATGCTAAGGGGGTCTTCAAATCTTTTGACAGCTTCCGATGTGCTAATTTTTAACATTTTTCAGCTGGACCAAATCACTACTTTACTTTAAAATTCATGACCCAAATTTTTTTACAGTGTCATTTCACCCCCCTACTTACTATTTGAGTCATAAAACATGGAGAAATAAATTCGGAAGGGGTATAAAAAAAATCGACAAGTAACACACTGTCCACACTAGGGACTATATTCGTGGACAACGAAAATCAAAGGACGATAACTGTGTACCCGGACCTAATAGGGTAGAAAAAGTTGACCAATCTTAATGAAACTTGGTATGACTAAAGCTTATTAAATTATAAGACTGCTTACAAAGTTTCATGGCAATAGGATATATATTATAGACAATATGACTAATTCTATATTGAACTTTGAGTGTTAAATTTAGACGTTAAAATTGAAAATTTTCAACTATCAACAATTGAGGCTTAAAAAATTAAAATATTGCAAAAAAATACTTTTGAAATGCCTTAATATATAATATATTATGTATTGAAAGCAATAGAGTACTCATTTGATTCATCAGACTTATCATAATTATTAAAAAGTCAAATTTATATGAACCTGTGGCTAAAAATGGAGGTTTTCCAATGAAGGGGGGCCTTACATGAAGATGTAATATTTTCCAGCAATTTTAAATTTGTAAAGCTTTTTGGTTATAAATAATCCTTACATATGTATTTAATGTACTTTAAATGGAAAGAAAACTTACAAATAACATATCACATTAGCTTAAAAGGGTCTTAGGCCAAGTAAGACTGAAAATAATTTAGGGTCAATTTAGGCTGTATCACATATTTACATTTAAAAATGCATATTGAAGCTATATGAAATAAAATTTTGTGTCTTTTCTATCATTTCTATACTCAGGTGACATGATACAATAAATCTGAGCACAAAAAGACTCTTGCATTCAACTTTTTTTGCAGACAGTATGGTCTGATACAAAGATTTTTCACTTTTTAGTGAAAAACATGCATGCAATTTTAGTCTCAACAGGCTTATATTTGAACCACTTGCTATCCTACAGAAGAAAAGAAAGGTATTTTGTGACATAAAACAGGTACAAAAGACATTGTTAAGTGCTTTTTATACAAATTTAGTGAGGTCTTTATAATGGACTTCAACTTTTATGTTCCAAGCTCCTCACATTTAACTTGATCCAAACAGGGCGTTAGACGATGATCATATATACAACACATTTTGCGCATATTGTCTGAGATAATCTTCTTTTCTGTAGATTCAGAGTTCACAAATGAGTAATACAACTGGATTGAAACATAGAAACACAAATATTGACACATAAAAACCTGTCAGATAGAAAGTCAGAATGCCACTTATGCATCAAAATTGAAAAAGCTATGAAATGCTTATTTTGACCATAAAATGCCAAAATTGGTCATTTTTGCAGAAATTCTATCAAATAAAAGTTTAAGTCCTTTAGTTTTATGCTATTTGATAAATTGACACCATCAAATCATTCAGGGAAGTTGCCAAAGTACAGATTCTATATTTCCTGATTTCACCTCTTAGGTCCGAGTACACAGTTATTTCGTAGTGCATTTCTTTTAGACAATAAATGGAAATTAAAAAAATCCCACCTGCGCTTTCTCAATAATATTTTTACAGTGTGTTGTACTACTTTTGGGACAAATTATATCAAAATTATAGAAAACTTCATCGGCTCTAACTCAAAATATGGACAATTTCATGCTAAGGGGGTCTTCAAATCTTTTGACAGCTTCCGATGTGCTAATTTTTAACATTTTTCAGCTGGACCAAATCACTACTTTACTTTAAAATTCATGACCCAAATTTTTTTACAGTGTCATTTCACCCCCCTACTTACTATTTGAGTCATAAAACATGGAGAAATAAATTCGGAAGGGGTATAAAAAAAATCGACAAGTAACACACTGTCCACACTAGGGACTATATTCGTGGACAACGAAAATCAAAGGATGATAACTGTGTACCCGGACCTAATAGGGTAGAAAAAGTTGACCAATCTTAATGAAACTTGGTATGACTAAAGCTTATTAAATTATAAGACTGCTTACAAAGTTTCATGGCAATAGGATATATATTATAGACAATATGACTAATTCTATATTGAACTTTGAGTGTTAAATTTAGACGTTAAAATTGAAAATTTTCAACTATCAACAATTGAGGCTTAAAAAATTAAAATATTGCAAAAAAATACTTTTGAAATGCCTTAATATATAATATATTATGTATTGAAAGCAATAGAGTACTCATTTGATTCATCAGACTTATCATAATTATTAAAAAGTCAAATTTATATGAACCTGTGGCTAAAAATGGAGGTTTTCCAATGAAGGGGGGCCTTACATGAAGATGTAATATTTTCCAGCAATTTTAAATTTGTAAAACTTTTTGGTTATAAATAATCCTTACATATGTATTTAATGTACTTTAAATGGAAAGAAAACTTACAAATAACATATCACATTAGCTTAAAAGGGTCTTAGGCCAAGTAAGACTGAAAATAATTTAGGGTCAATTTAGGCCGTATCACATATTTACATTTAAAAATGCATATTGAAGCTATATGAAATAAAATTTTGTGTCTTTTCTATCATTTCTATACTCAGGTGACATGATACAATAAATCTGAGCACAAAAAGACTCTTGCATTCAACTTTTTTTGCAGACAGTATGGTCTGATACAAAGATTTTTCACTTTTTAGTGAAAAACATGCATGCAATTTTAGTCTCAACAGGCTTATATTTGAACCACTTGCTATCCTACAGAAGAAAAGAAAGGTATTTTGTGACATAAAACAGGTACAAAAGACATTGTTAAGTGCTTTTTATACAAATTTAGTGAGGTCTTTATAATGGACTTCAACTTTTATGTTCCAAGCTCCTCACATTTAACTTGATCCAAACAGGGCGTTAGACGATGATCATATATACAACACATTTTGCGCATATTGTCTGAGATAATCTTCTTTTCTGTAGATTCAGAGTTCACAAATGAGTAATACAACTGGATTGAAACATAGAAACACAAATATTGACACATAAAAACCTGTCAGATAGAAAGTCAGAATGCCACTTATGCATCAAAATTGAAAAAGCTATGAAATGCTTATTTTGACCATAAAATGCCAAAATTGGTCATTTTTGCAGAAATTCTATCAAATAAAAGTTTAAGTCCTTTAGTTTTATGCTATTTGATAAATTGACACCATCAAATCATTCAGGGAAGTTGCCAAAGTACAGATTCTATATTTCCTGATTTCACCTCTTAGGTCCGAGTACACAGTTATTTCGTAGTGCATTTCTTTTAGACAATAAATGGAAATTAAAAAAATCCCACCTGCGCTTTCTCAATAATATTTTTACAGTGTGTTGTACTACTTTTGGGACAAATTATATCAAAATTATAGAAAACTTCATCGGCTCTAACTCAAAATATGGACAATTTCATGCTAAGGGGGTCTTCAAATCTTTTGACAGCTTCCGATGTGCTAATTTTTAACATTTTTCAGCTGGACCAAATCACTACTTTACTTTAAAATTCATGACCCAAATTTTTTTACAGTGTCATTTCACCCCCCTACTTACTATTTGAGTCATAAAACATGGAGAAATAAATTCGGAAGGGGTATAAAAAAAATCGACAAGTAACACACTGTCCACACTAGGGACTATATTCGTGGACAACGAAAATCAAAGGACGATAACTGTGTACCCGGACCTAATAGGGTAGAAAAAGTTGACCAATTTTAATGAAACTTGGTTTGACTAAAGCTTATTAAATATTAAGACTGCTTACAAAGTTTCATGGCAATAGGATATATATTATAGACAATATGACTAATTCTATATTGAACTTTGAGTGTTAAATTTAGACGTTAAAATTGAAAATTTTCAACTATCAACAATTGAGGCTTAAAAAATTAAAATATTGCAAAAAAATACTTTTGAAATGCCTTAATATATAATATATTATGTATTGAAAGCAATAGAGTACTCATTTGATTCATCAGACTTATCATAATTATTAAAAAGTCAAATTTATATGAACCTGTGGCTAAAAATGGAGGTTTTCCAATGAAGGGGGGCCTTACATGAAGATGTAATATTTTCCAGCAATTTTAAATTTGTAAAGCTTTTTGGTTATAAATAATCCTTACATATGTATTTAATGTACTTTAAATGGAAAGAAAACTTACAAATAACATATCACATTAGCTTAAAAGGGTCTTAGGCCAAGTAAGACTGAAAATAATTTAGGGTCAATTTAGGCCGTATCACATATTTACATTTAAAAATGCATATTGAAGCTATATGAAATAAAATTTTGTGTCTTTTCTATCATTTCTATACTCAGGTGACATGATACAATAAATCTGAGCACAAAAAGACTCTTGCATTCAACTTTTTTTGCAGACAGTATGGTCTGATACAAAGATTTTTCACTTTTTAGTGAAAAACATGCATGCAATTTTAGTCTCAACAGGCTTATATTTGAACCACTTGCTATCCTACAGAAGAAAAGAAAGGTATTTTGTGACATAAAACAGGTACAAAAGACATTGTTAAGTGCTTTTTATACAAATTTAGTGAGGTCTTTATAATGGACTTCAACTTTTATGTTCCAAGCTCCTCACATTTAACTTGATCCAAACAGGGCGTTAGACGATGATCATATATACAACACATTTTGCGCATATTGTCTGAGATAATCTTCTTTTCTGTAGATTCAGAGTTCACAAATGAGTAATACAACTGGATTGAAACATAGAAACACAAATATTGACACATAAAAACCTGTCAGATAGAAAGTCAGAATGCCACTTATGCATCAAAATTGAAAAAGCTATGAAATGCTTATTTTGACCATAAAATGCCAAAATTGGTCATTTTTGCAGAAATTCTATCAAATAAAAGTTTAAGTCCTTTAGTTTTATGCTATTTGATAAATTGACACCATCAAATCATTCAGGGAAGTTGCCAAAGTACAGATTCTATATTTCCTGATTTCACCTCTTAGGTCCGAGTACACAGTTATTTCGTAGTGCATTTCTTTTAGACAATAAATGGAAATTAAAAAAATCCCACCTGCGCTTTCTCAATAATATTTTTACAGTGTGTTGTACTACTTTTGGGACAAATTATATCAAAATTATAGAAAACTTCATCGGCTCTAACTCAAAATATGGACAATTTCATGCTAAGGGGGTCTTCAAATCTTTTGACAGCTTCCGATGTGCTAATTTTTAACATTTTTCAGCTGGACCAAATCACTACTTTACTTTAAAATTCATGACCCAAATTTTTTTACAGTGTCATTTCACCCCCCTACTTACTATTTGAGTCATAAAACATGGAGAAATAAATTCGGAAGGGGTATAAAAAAAATCGACAAGTAACACACTGTCCACACTAGGGACTATATTCGTGGACAACGAAAATCAAAGGACGATAACTGTGTACCCGGACCTAATAGGGTAGAAAAAGTTGACCAATCTTAATGAAACTTGGTATGACTAAAGCTTATTAAATTATAAGACTGCTTACAAAGTTTCATGGCAATAGGATATATATTATAGACAATATGACTAATTCTATATTGAACTTTGAGTGTTAAATTTAGACGTTAAAATTGAAAATTTTCAACTATCAACAATTGAGGCTTAAAAAATTAAAATATTGCAAAAAAATACTTTTGAAATGCCTTAATATATAATATATTATGTATTGAAAGCAATAGAGTACTCATTTGATTCATCAGACTTATCATAATTATTAAAAAGTCAAATTTATATGAACCTGTGGCTAAAAATGGAGGTTTTCCAATGAAGGGGGGCCTTACATGAAGATGTAATATTTTCCAGCAATTTTAAATTTGTAAAGCTTTTTGGTTATAAATAATCCTTACATATGTATTTAATGTACTTTAAATGGAAAGAAAACTTACAAATAACATATCACATTAGCTTAAAAGGGTCTTAGGCCAAGTAAGACTGAAAATAATTTAGGGTCAATTTAGGCCGTATCACATATTTACATTTAAAAATGCATATTGAAGCTATATGAAATAAAATTTTGTGTCTTTTCTATCATTTCTATACTCAGGTGACATGATACAATAAATCTGAGCACAAAAAGACTCTTGCATTCAACTTTTTTTGCAGACAGTATGGTCTGATACAAAGATTTTTCACTTTTTAGTGAAAAACATGCATGCAATTTTAGTCTCAACAGGCTTATATTTGAACCACTTGCTATCCTACAGAAGAAAAGAAAGGTATTTTGTGACATAAAACAGGTACAAAAGACATTGTTAAGTGCTTTTTATACAAATTTAGTGAGGTCTTTATAATGGACTTCAACTTTTATGTTCCAAGCTCCTCACATTTAACTTGATCCAAACAGGGCGTTAGACGATGATCATATATACAACACATTTTGCGCATATTGTCTGAGATAATCTTCTTTTCTGTAGATTCAGAGTTCACAAATGAGTAATACAACTGGATTGAAACATAGAAACACAAATATTGACACATAAAAACCTGTCAGATAGAAAGTCAGAATGCCACTTATGCATCAAAATTGAAAAAGCTATGAAATGCTTATTTTGACCATAAAATGCCAAAATTGGTCATTTTTGCAGAAATTCTATCAAATAAAAGTTTAAGTCCTTTAGTTTTATGCTATTTGATAAATTGACACCATCAAATCATTCAGGGAAGTTGCCAAAGTACAGATTCTATATTTCCTGATTTCACCTCTTAGGTCCGAGTACACAGTTATTTCGTAGTGCATTTCTTTTAGACAATAAATGGAAATTAAAAAAATCCCACCTGCGCTTTCTCAATAATATTTTTACAGTGTGTTGTACTACTTTTGGGACAAATTATATCAAAATTATAGAAAACTTCATCGGCTCTAACTCAAAATATGGACAATTTCATGCTAAGGGGGTCTTCAAATCTTTTGACAGCTTCCGATGTGCTAATTTTTAACATTTTTCAGCTGGACCAAATCACTACTTTACTTTAAAATTCATGACCCAAATTTTTTTACAGTGTCATTTCACCCCCCTACTTACTATTTGAGTCATAAAACATGGAGAAATAAATTCGGAAGGGGTATAAAAAAAATCGACAAGTAACACACTGTCCACACTAGGGACTATATTCGTGGACAACGAAAATCAAAGGACGATAACTGTGTACCCGGACCTAATAGGGTAGAAAAAGTTGACCAATCTTAATGAAACTTGGTATGACTAAAGCTTATTAAATTATAAGACTGCTTACAAAGTTTCATGGCAATAGGATATATATTATAGACAATATGACTAATTCTATATTGAACTTTGAGTGTTAAATTTAGACGTTAAAATTGAAAATTTTCAACTATCAACAATTGAGGCTTAAAAAATTAAAATATTGCAAAAAAATACTTTTGAAATGCCTTAATATATAATATATTATGTATTGAAAGCAATAGAGTACTCATTTGATTCATCAGACTTATCATAATTATTAAAAAGTCAAATTTATATGAACCTGTGGCTAAAAATGGAGGTTTTCCAATGAAGGGGGGCCTTACATGAAGATGTAATATTTTCCAGCAATTTTAAATTTGTAAAGCTTTTTGGTTATAAATAATCCTTACATATGTATTTAATGTACTTTAAATGGAAAGAAAACTTACAAATAACATATCACATTAGCTTAAAAGGGTCTTAGGCCAAGTAAGACTGAAAATAATTTAGGGTCAATTTAGGCCGTATCACATATTTACATTTAAAAATGCATATTGAAGCTATATGAAATAAAATTTTGTGTCTTTTCTATCATTTCTATACTCAGGTGACATGATACAATAAATCTGAGCACAAAAAGACTCTTGCATTCAACTTTTTTTGCAGACAGTATGGTCTGATACAAAGATTTTTCACTTTTTAGTGAAAAACATGCATGCAATTTTAGTCTCAACAGGCTTATATTTGAACCACTTGCTATCCTACAGAAGAAAAGAAAGGTATTTTGTGACATAAAACAGGTACAAAAGACATTGTTAAGTGCTTTTTATACAAATTTAGTGAGGTCTTTATAATGGACTTCAACTTTTATGTTCCAAGCTCCTCACATTTAACTTGATCCAAACAGGGCGTTAGACGATGATCATATATACAACACATTTTGCGCATATTGTCTGAGATAATCTTCTTTTCTGTAGATTCAGAGTTCACAAATGAGTAATACAACTGGATTGAAACATAGAAACACAAATATTGACACATAAAAACCTGTCAGATAGAAAGTCAGAATGCCACTTATGCATCAAAATTGAAAAAGCTATGAAATGCTTATTTTGACCATAAAATGCCAAAATTGGTCATTTTTGCAGAAATTCTATCAAATAAAAGTTTAAGTCCTTTAGTTTTATGCTATTTGATAAATTGACACCATCAAATCATTCAGGGAAGTTGCCAAAGTACAGATTCTATATTTCCTGATTTCACCTCTTAGGTCCGAGTACACAGTTATTTCGTAGTGCATTTCTTTTAGACAATAAATGGAAATTAAAAAAATCCCACCTGCGCTTTCTCAATAATATTTTTACAGTGTGTTGTACTACTTTTGGGACAAATTATATCAAAATTATAGAAAACTTCATCGGCTCTAACTCAAAATATGGACAATTTCATGCTAAGGGGGTCTTCAAATCTTTTGACAGCTTCCGATGTGCTAATTTTTAACATTTTTCAGCTGGACCAAATCACTACTTTACTTTAAAATTCATGACCCAAATTTTTTTACAGTGTCATTTCACCCCCCTACTTACTATTTGAGTCATAAAACATGGAGAAATAAATTCGGAAGGGGTATAAAAAAAATCGACAAGTAACACACTGTCCACACTAGGGACTATATTCGTGGACAACGAAAATCAAAGGACGATAACTGTGTACCCGGACCTAATAGGGTAGAAAAAGTTGACCAATCTTAATGAAACTTGGTATGACTAAAGCTTATTAAATTATAAGACTGCTTACAAAGTTTCATGGCAATAGGATATATATTATAGACAATATGACTAATTCTATATTGAACTTTGAGTGTTAAATTTAGACGTTAAAATTGAAAATTTTCAACTATCAACAATTGAGGCTTAAAAAATTAAAATATTGCAAAAAAATACTTTTGAAATGCCTTAATATATAATATATTATGTATTGAAAGCAATAGAGTACTCATTTGATTCATCAGACTTATCATAATTATTAAAAAGTCAAATTTATATGAACCTGTGGCTAAAAATGGAGGTTTTCCAATGAAGGGGGGCCTTACATGAAGATGTAATATTTTCCAGCAATTTTAAATTTGTAAAGCTTTTTGGTTATAAATAATCCTTACATATGTATTTAATGTACTTTAAATGGAAAGAAAACTTACAAATAACATATCACATTAGCTTAAAAGGGTCTTAGGCCAAGTAAGACTGAAAATAATTTAGGGTCAATTTAGGCCGTATCACATATTTACATTTAAAAATGCATATTGAAGCTATATGAAATAAAATTTTGTGTCTTTTCTATCATTTCTATACTCAGGTGACATGATACAATAAATCTGAGCACAAAAAGACTCTTGCATTCAACTTTTTTTGCAGACAGTATGGTCTGATACAAAGATTTTTCACTTTTTAGTGAAAAACATGCATGCAATTTTAGTCTCAACAGGCTTATATTTGAACCACTTGCTATCCTACAGAAGAAAAGAAAGGTATTTTGTGACATAAAACAGGTACAAAAGACATTGTTAAGTGCTTTTTATACAAATTTAGTGAGGTCTTTATAATGGACTTCAACTTTTATGTTCCAAGCTCCTCACATTTAACTTGATCCAAACAGGGCGTTAGACGATGATCATATATACAACACATTTTGCGCATATTGTCTGAGATAATCTTCTTTTCTGTAGATTCAGAGTTCACAAATGAGTAATACAACTGGATTGAAACATAGAAACACAAATATTGACACATAAAAACCTGTCAGATAGAAAGTCAGAATGCCACTTATGCATCAAAATTGAAAAAGCTATGAAATGCTTATTTTGACCATAAAATGCCAAAATTGGTCATTTTTGCAGAAATTCTATCAAATAAAAGTTTAAGTCCTTTAGTTTTATGCTATTTGATAAATTGACACCATCAAATCATTCAGGGAAGTTGCCAAAGTACAGATTCTATATTTCCTGATTTCACCTCTTAGGTCCGAGTACACAGTTATTTCGTAGTGCATTTCTTTTAGACAATAAATGGAAATTAAAAAAATCCCACCTGCGCTTTCTCAATAATATTTTTACAGTGTGTTGTACTACTTTTGGGACAAATTATATCAAAATTATAGAAAACTTCATCGGCTCTAACTCAAAATATGGACAATTTCATGCTAAGGGGGTCTTCAAATCTTTTGACAGCTTCCGATGTGCTAATTTTTAACATTTTTCAGCTGGACCAAATCACTACTTTACTTTAAAATTCATGACCCAAATTTTTTTACAGTGTCATTTCACCCCCCTACTTACTATTTGAGTCATAAAACATGGAGAAATAAATTCGGAAGGGGTATAAAAAAAATCGACAAGTAACACACTGTCCACACTAGGGACTATATTCGTGGACAACGAAAATCAAAGGACGATAACTGTGTACCCGGACCTAATAGGGTAGAAAAAGTTGACCAATCTTAATGAAACTTGGTATGACTAAAGCTTATTAAATTATAAGACTGCTTACAAAGTTTCATGGCAATAGGATATATATTATAGACAATATGACTAATTCTATATTGAACTTTGAGTGTTAAATTTAGACGTTAAAATTGAAAATTTTCAACTATCAACAATTGAGGCTTAAAAAATTAAAATATTGCAAAAAAATACTTTTGAAATGCCTTAATATATAATATATTATGTATTGAAAGCAATAGAGTACTCATTTGATTCATCAGACTTATCATAATTATTAAAAAGTCAAATTTATATGAACCTGTGGCTAAAAATGGAGGTTTTCCAATGAAGGGGGGCCTTACATGAAGATGTAATATTTTCCAGCAATTTTAAATTTGTAAAGCTTTTTGGTTATAAATAATCCTTACATATGTATTTAATGTACTTTAAATGGAAAGAAAACTTACAAATAACATATCACATTAGCTTAAAAGGGTCTTAGGCCAAGTAAGACTGAAAATAATTTAGGGTCAATTTAGGCCGTATCACATATTTACATTTAAAAATGCATATTGAAGCTATATGAAATAAAATTTTGTGTCTTTTCTATCATTTCTATACTCAGGTGACATGATACAATAAATCTGAGCACAAAAAGACTCTTGCATTCAACTTTTTTTGCAGACAGTATGGTCTGATACAAAGATTTTTCACTTTTTAGTGAAAAACATGCATGCAATTTTAGTCTCAACAGGCTTATATTTGAACCACTTGCTATCCTACAGAAGAAAAGAAAGGTATTTTGTGACATAAAACAGGTACAAAAGACATTGTTAAGTGCTTTTTATACAAATTTAGTGAGGTCTTTATAATGGACTTCAACTTTTATGTTCCAAGCTCCTCACATTTAACTTGATCCAAACAGGGCGTTAGACGATGATCATATATACAACACATTTTGCGCATATTGTCTGAGATAATCTTCTTTTCTGTAGATTCAGAGTTCACAAATGAGTAATACAACTGGATTGAAACATAGAAACACAAATATTGACACATAAAAACCTGTCAGATAGAAAGTCAGAATGCCACTTATGCATCAAAATTGAAAAAGCTATGAAATGCTTATTTTGACCATAAAATGCCAAAATTGGTCATTTTTGCAGAAATTCTATCAAATAAAAGTTTAAGTCCTTTAGTTTTATGCTATTTGATAAATTGACACCATCAAATCATTCAGGGAAGTTGCCAAAGTACAGATTCTATATTTCCTGATTTCACCTCTTAGGTCCGAGTACACAGTTATTTCGTAGTGCATTTCTTTTAGACAATAAATGGAAATTAAAAAAATCCCACCTGCGCTTTCTCAATAATATTTTTACAGTGTGTTGTACTACTTTTGGGACAAATTATATCAAAATTATAGAAAACTTCATCGGCTCTAACTCAAAATATGGACAATTTCATGCTAAGGGGGTCTTCAAATCTTTTGACAGCTTCCGATGTGCTAATTTTTAACATTTTTCAGCTGGACCAAATCACTACTTTACTTTAAAATTCATGACCCAAATTTTTTTACAGTGTCATTTCACCCCCCTACTTACTATTTGAGTCATAAAACATGGAGAAATAAATTCGGAAGGGGTATAAAAAAAATCGACAAGTAACACACTGTCCACACTAGGGACTATATTCGTGGACAACGAAAATCAAAGGACGATAACTGTGTACCCGGACCTAATAGGGTAGAAAAAGTTGACCAATCTTAATGAAACTTGGTATGACTAAAGCTTATTAAATTATAAGACTGCTTACAAAGTTTCATGGCAATAGGATATATATTATAGACAATATGACTAATTCTATATTGAACTTTGAGTGTTAAATTTAGACGTTAAAATTGAAAATTTTCAACTATCAACAATTGAGGCTTAAAAAATTAAAATATTGCAAAAAAATACTTTTGAAATGCCTTAATATATAATATATTATGTATTGAAAGCAATAGAGTACTCATTTGATTCATCAGACTTATCATAATTATTAAAAAGTCAAATTTATATGAACCTGTGGCTAAAAATGGAGGTTTTCCAATGAAGGGGGGCCTTACATGAAGATGTAATATTTTCCAGCAATTTTAAATTTGTAAAGCTTTTTGGTTATAAATAATCCTTACATATGTATTTAATGTACTTTAAATGGAAAGAAAACTTACAAATAACATATCACATTAGCTTAAAAGGGTCTTAGGCCAAGTAAGACTGAAAATAATTTAGGGTCAATTTAGGCCGTATCACATATTTACATTTAAAAATGCATATTGAAGCTATATGAAATAAAATTTTGTGTCTTTTCTATCATTTCTATACTCAGGTGACATGATACAATAAATCTGAGCACAAAAAGACTCTTGCATTCAACTTTTTTTGCAGACAGTATGGTCTGATACAAAGATTTTTCACTTTTTAGTGAAAAACATGCATGCAATTTTAGTCTCAACAGGCTTATATTTGAACCACTTGCTATCCTACAGAAGAAAAGAAAGGTATTTTGTGACATAAAACAGGTACAAAAGACATTGTTAAGTGCTTTTTATACAAATTTAGTGAGGTCTTTATAATGGACTTCAACTTTTATGTTCCAAGCTCCTCACATTTAACTTGATCCAAACAGGGCGTTAGACGATGATCATATATACAACACATTTTGCGCATATTGTCTGAGATAATCTTCTTTTCTGTAGATTCAGAGTTCACAAATGAGTAATACAACTGGATTGAAACATAGAAACACAAATATTGACACATAAAAACCTGTCAGATAGAAAGTCAGAATGCCACTTATGCATCAAAATTGAAAAAGCTATGAAATGCTTATTTTGACCATAAAATGCCAAAATTGGTCATTTTTGCAGAAATTCTATCAAATAAAAGTTTAAGTCCTTTAGTTTTATGCTATTTGATAAATTGACACCATCAAATCATTCAGGGAAGTTGCCAAAGTACAGATTCTATATTTCCTGATTTCACCTCTTAGGTCCGAGTACACAGTTATTTCGTAGTGCATTTCTTTTAGACAATAAATGGAAATTAAAAAAATCCCACCTGCGCTTTCTCAATAATATTTTTACAGTGTGTTGTACTACTTTTGGGACAAATTATATCAAAATTATAGAAAACTTCATCGGCTCTAACTCAAAATATGGACAATTTCATGCTAAGGGGGTCTTCAAATCTTTTGACAGCTTCCGATGTGCTAATTTTTAACATTTTTCAGCTGGACCAAATCACTACTTTACTTTAAAATTCATGACCCAAATTTTTTTACAGTGTCATTTCACCCCCCTACTTACTATTTGAGTCATAAAACATGGAGAAATAAATTCGGAAGGGGTATAAAAAAAATCGACAAGTAACACACTGTCCACACTAGGGACTATATTCGTGGACAACGAAAATCAAAGGACGATAACTGTGTACCCGGACCTAATAGGGTAGAAAAAGTTGACCAATCTTAATGAAACTTGGTATGACTAAAGCTTATTAAATTATAAGACTGCTTACAAAGTTTCATGGCAATAGGATATATATTATAGACAATATGACTAATTCTATATTGAACTTTGAGTGTTAAATTTAGACGTTAAAATTGAAAATTTTCAACTATCAACAATTGAGGCTTAAAAAATTAAAATATTGCAAAAAAATACTTTTGAAATGCCTTAATATATAATATATTATGTATTGAAAGCAATAGAGTACTCATTTGATTCATCAGACTTATCATAATTATTAAAAAGTCAAATTTATATGAACCTGTGGCTAAAAATGGAGGTTTTCCAATGAAGGGGGGCCTTACATGAAGATGTAATATTTTCCAGCAATTTTAAATTTGTAAAGCTTTTTGGTTATAAATAATCCTTACATATGTATTTAATGTACTTTAAATGGAAAGAAAACTTACAAATAACATATCACATTAGCTTAAAAGGGTCTTAGGCCAAGTAAGACTGAAAATAATTTAGGGTCAATTTAGGCCGTATCACATATTTACATTTAAAAATGCATATTGAAGCTATATGAAATAAAATTTTGTGTCTTTTCTATCATTTCTATACTCAGGTGACATGATACAATAAATCTGAGCACAAAAAGACTCTTGCATTCAACTTTTTTTGCAGACAGTATGGTCTGATACAAAGATTTTTCACTTTTTAGTGAAAAACATGCATGCAATTTTAGTCTCAACAGGCTTATATTTGAACCACTTGCTATCCTACAGAAGAAAAGAAAGGTATTTTGTGACATAAAACAGGTACAAAAGACATTGTTAAGTGCTTTTTATACAAATTTAGTGAGGTCTTTATAATGGACTTCAACTTTTATGTTCCAAGCTCCTCACATTTAACTTGATCCAAACAGGGCGTTAGACGATGATCATATATACAACACATTTTGCGCATATTGTCTGAGATAATCTTCTTTTCTGTAGATTCAGAGTTCACAAATGAGTAATACAACTGGATTGAAACATAGAAACACAAATATTGACACATAAAAACCTGTCAGATAGAAAGTCAGAATGCCACTTATGCATCAAAATTGAAAAAGCTATGAAATGCTTATTTTGACCATAAAATGCCAAAATTGGTCATTTTTGCAGAAATTCTATCAAATAAAAGTTTAAGTCCTTTAGTTTTATGCTATTTGATAAATTGACACCATCAAATCATTCAGGGAAGTTGCCAAAGTACAGATTCTATATTTCCTGATTTCACCTCTTAGGTCCGAGTACACAGTTATTTCGTAGTGCATTTCTTTTAGACAATAAATGGAAATTAAAAAAATCCCACCTGCGCTTTCTCAATAATATTTTTACAGTGTGTTGTACTACTTTTGGGACAAATTATATCAAAATTATAGAAAACTTCATCGGCTCTAACTCAAAATATGGACAATTTCATGCTAAGGGGGTCTTCAAATCTTTTGACAGCTTCCGATGTGCTAATTTTTAACATTTTTCAGCTGGACCAAATCACTACTTTACTTTAAAATTCATGACCCAAATTTTTTTACAGTGTCATTTCACCCCCCTACTTACTATTTGAGTCATAAAACATGGAGAAATAAATTCGGAAGGGGTATAAAAAAAATCGACAAGTAACACACTGTCCACACTAGGGACTATATTCGTGGACAACGAAAATCAAAGGACGATAACTGTGTACCCGGACCTAATAGGGTAGAAAAAGTTGACCAATCTTAATGAAACTTGGTATGACTAAAGCTTATTAAATTATAAGACTGCTTACAAAGTTTCATGGCAATAGGATATATATTATAGACAATATGACTAATTCTATATTGAACTTTGAGTGTTAAATTTAGACGTTAAAATTGAAAATTTTCAACTATCAACAATTGAGGCTTAAAAAATTAAAATATTGCAAAAAAATACTTTTGAAATGCCTTAATATATAATATATTATGTATTGAAAGCAATAGAGTACTCATTTGATTCATCAGACTTATCATAATTATTAAAAAGTCAAATTTATATGAACCTGTGGCTAAAAATGGAGCTTTTCCAATGAAGGGGGGCCTTACATGAAGATGTAATATTTTCCAGCAATTTTAAATTTGTAAAGCTTTTTGGTTATAAATAATCCTTACATATGTATTTAATGTACTTTAAATGGAAAGAAAACTTACAAATAACATATCACATTAGCTTAAAAGGGTCTTAGGCCAAGTAAGACTGAAAATAATTTAGGGTCAATTTAGGCCGTATCACATATTTACATTTAAAAATGCATATTGAAGCTATATGAAATAAAATTTTGTGTCTTTTCTATCATTTCTATACTCAGGTGACATGATACAATAAATCTGAGCACAAAAAGACTCTTGCATTCAACTTTTTTTGCAGACAGTATGGTCTGATACAAAGATTTTTCACTTTTTAGTGAAAAACATGCATGCAATTTTAGTCTCAACAGGCTTATATTTGAACCACTTGCTATCCTACAGAAGAAAAGAAAGGTATTTTGTGACATAAAACAGGTACAAAAGACATTGTTAAGTGCTTTTTATACAAATTTAGTGAGGTCTTTATAATGGACTTCAACTTTTATGTTCCAAGCTCCTCACATTTAACTTGATCCAAACAGGGCGTTAGACGATGATCATATATACAACACATTTTGCGCATATTGTCTGAGATAATCTTCTTTTCTGTAGATTCAGAGTTCACAAATGAGTAATACAACTGGATTGAAACATAGAAACACAAATATTGACACATAAAAACCTGTCAGATAGAAAGTCAGAATGCCACTTATGCATCAAAATTGAAAAAGCTATGAAATGCTTATTTTGACCATAAAATGCCAAAATTGGTCATTTTTGCAGAAATTCTATCAAATAAAAGTTTAAGTCCTTTAGTTTTATGCTATTTGATAAATTGACACCATCAAATCATTCAGGGAAGTTGCCAAAGTACAGATTCTATATTTCCTGATTTCACCTCTTAGGTCCGAGTACACAGTTATTTCGTAGTGCATTTCTTTTAGACAATAAATGGAAATTAAAAAAATCCCACCTGCGCTTTCTCAATAATATTTTTACAGTGTGTTGTACTACTTTTGGGACAAATTATATCAAAATTATAGAAAACTTCATCGGCTCTAACTCAAAATATGGACAATTTCATGCTAAGGGGGTCTTCAAATCTTTTGACAGCTTCCGATGTGCTAATTTTTAACATTTTTCAGCTGGACCAAATCACTACTTTACTTTAAAATTCATGACCCAAATTTTTTTACAGTGTCATTTCACCCCCCTACTTACTATTTGAGTCATAAAACATGGAGAAATAAATTCGGAAGGGGTATAAAAAAAATCGACAAGTAACACACTGTCCACACTAGGGACTATATTCGTGGACAACGAAAATCAAAGGACGATAACTGTGTACCCGGACCTAATAGGGTAGAAAAAGTTGACCAATCTTAATGAAACTTGGTATGACTAAAGCTTATTAAATTATAAGACTGCTTACAAAGTTTCATGGCAATAGGATATATATTATAGACAATATGACTAATTCTATATTGAACTTTGAGTGTTAAATTTAGACGTTAAAATTGAAAATTTTCAACTATCAACAATTGAGGCTTAAAAAATTAAAATATTGCAAAAAAATACTTTTGAAATGCCTTAATATATAATATATTATGTATTGAAAGCAATAGAGTACTCATTTGATTCATCAGACTTATCATAATTATTAAAAAGTCAAATTTATATGAACCTGTGGCTAAAAATGGAGGTTTTCCAATGAAGGGGGGCCTTACATGAAGATGTAATATTTTCCAGCAATTTTAAATTTGTAAAGCTTTTTGGTTATAAATAATCCTTACATATGTATTTAATGTACTTTAAATGGAAAGAAAACTTACAAATAACATATCACATTAGCTTAAAAGGGTCTTAGGCCAAGTAAGACTGAAAATAATTTAGGGTCAATTTAGGCCGTATCACATATTTACATTTAAAAATGCATATTGAAGCTATATGAAATAAAATTTTGTGTCTTTTCTATCATTTCTATACTCAGGTGACATGATACAATAAATCTGAGCACAAAAAGACTCTTGCATTCAACTTTTTTTGCAGACAGTATGGTCTGATACAAAGATTTTTCACTTTTTAGTGAAAAACATGCATGCAATTTTAGTCTCAACAGGCTTATATTTGAACCACTTGCTATCCTACAGAAGAAAAGAAAGGTATTTTGTGACATAAAACAGGTACAAAAGACATTGTTAAGTGCTTTTTATACAAATTTAGTGAGGTCTTTATAATGGACTTCAACTTTTATGTTCCAAGCTCCTCACATTTAACTTGATCCAAACAGGGCGTTAGACGATGATCATATATACAACACATTTTGCGCATATTGTCTGAGATAATCTTCTTTTCTGTAGATTCAGAGTTCACAAATGAGTAATACAACTGGATTGAAACATAGAAACACAAATATTGACACATAAAAACCTGTCAGATAGAAAGTCAGAATGCCACTTATGCATCAAAATTGAAAAAGCTATGAAATGCTTATTTTGACCATAAAATGCCAAAATTGGTCATTTTTGCAGAAATTCTATCAAATAAAAGTTTAAGTCCTTTAGTTTTATGCTATTTGATAAATTGACACCATCAAATCATTCAGGGAAGTTGCCAAAGTACAGATTCTATATTTCCTGATTTCACCTCTTAGGTCCGAGTACACAGTTATTTCGTAGTGCATTTCTTTTAGACAATAAATGGAAATTAAAAAAATCCCACCTGCGCTTTCTCAATAATATTTTTACAGTGTGTTGTACTACTTTTGGGACAAATTATATCAAAATTATAGAAAACTTCATCGGCTCTAACTCAAAATATGGACAATTTCATGCTAAGGGGGTCTTCAAATCTTTTGACAGCTTCCGATGTGCTAATTTTTAACATTTTTCAGCTGGACCAAATCACTACTTTACTTTAAAATTCATGACCCAAATTTTTTTACAGTGTCATTTCACCCCCCTACTTACTATTTGAGTCATAAAACATGGAGAAATAAATTCGGAAGGGGTATAAAAAAAATCGACAAGTAACACACTGTCCACACTAGGGACTATATTCGTGGACAACGAAAATCAAAGGACGATAACTGTGTACCCGGACCTAATAGGGTAGAAAAAGTTGACCAATCTTAATGAAACTTGGTATGACTAAAGCTTATTAAATTATAAGACTGCTTACAAAGTTTCATGGCAATAGGATATATATTATAGACAATATGACTAATTCTATATTGAACTTTGAGTGTTAAATTTAGACGTTAAAATTGAAAATTTTCAACTATCAACAATTGAGGCTTAAAAAATTAAAATATTGCAAAAAAATACTTTTGAAATGCCTTAATATATAATATATTATGTATTGAAAGCAATAGAGTACTCATTTGATTCATCAGACTTATCATAATTATTAAAAAGTCAAATTTATATGAACCTGTGGCTAAAAATGGAGGTTTTCCAATGAAGGGGGGCCTTACATGAAGATGTAATATTTTCCAGCAATTTTAAATTTGTAAAGCTTTTTGGTTATAAATAATCCTTACATATGTATTTAATGTACTTTAAATGGAAAGAAAACTTACAAATAACATATCACATTAGCTTAAAAGGGTCTTAGGCCAAGTAAGACTGAAAATAATTTAGGGTCAATTTAGGCCGTATCACATATTTACATTTAAAAATGCATATTGAAGCTATATGAAATAAAATTTTGTGTCTTTTCTATCATTTCTATACTCAGGTGACATGATACAATAAATCTGAGCACAAAAAGACTCTTGCATTCAACTTTTTTTGCAGACAGTATGGTCTGATACAAAGATTTTTCACTTTTTAGTGAAAAACATGCATGCAATTTTAGTCTCAACAGGCTTATATTTGAACCACTTGCTATCCTACAGAAGAAAAGAAAGGTATTTTGTGACATAAAACAGGTACAAAAGACATTGTTAAGTGCTTTTTATACAAATTTAGTGAGGTCTTTATAATGGACTTCAACTTTTATGTTCCAAGCTCCTCACATTTAACTTGATCCAAACAGGGCGTTAGACGATGATCATATATACAACACATTTTGCGCATATTGTCTGAGATAATCTTCTTTTCTGTAGATTCAGAGTTCACAAATGAGTAATACAACTGGATTGAAACATAGAAACACAAATATTGACACATAAAAACCTGTCAGATAGAAAGTCAGAATGCCACTTATGCATCAAAATTGAAAAAGCTATGAAATGCTTATTTTGACCATAAAATGCCAAAATTGGTCATTTTTGCAGAAATTCTATCAAATAAAAGTTTAAGTCCTTTAGTTTTATGCTATTTGATAAATTGACACCATCAAATCATTCAGGGAAGTTGCCAAAGTACAGATTCTATATTTCCTGATTTCACCTCTTAGGTCCGAGTACACAGTTATTTCGTAGTGCATTTCTTTTAGACAATAAATGGAAATTAAAAAAATCCCACCTGCGCTTTCTCAATAATATTTTTACAGTGTGTTGTACTACTTTTGGGACAAATTATATCAAAATTATAGAAAACTTCATCGGCTCTAACTCAAAATATGGACAATTTCATGCTAAGGGGGTCTTCAAATCTTTTGACAGCTTCCGATGTGCTAATTTTTAACATTTTTCAGCTGGACCAAATCACTACTTTACTTTAAAATTCATGACCCAAATTTTTTTACAGTGTCATTTCACCCCCCTACTTACTATTTGAGTCATAAAACATGGAGAAATAAATTCGGAAGGGGTATAAAAAAAATCGACAAGTAACACACTGTCCACACTAGGGACTATATTCGTGGACAACGAAAATCAAAGGACGATAACTGTGTACCCGGACCTAATAGGGTAGAAAAAGTTGACCAATCTTAATGAAACTTGGTATGACTAAAGCTTATTAAATTATAAGACTGCTTACAAAGTTTCATGGCAATAGGATATATATTATAGACAATATGACTAATTCTATATTGAACTTTGAGTGTTAAATTTAGACGTTAAAATTGAAAATTTTCAACTATCAACAATTGAGGCTTAAAAAATTAAAATATTGCAAAAAAATACTTTTGAAATGCCTTAATATATAATATATTATGTATTGAAAGCAATAGAGTACTCATTTGATTCATCAGACTTATCATAATTATTAAAAAGTCAAATTTATATGAACCTGTGGCTAAAAATGGAGGTTTTCCAATGAAGGGGGGCCTTACATGAAGATGTAATATTTTCCAGCAATTTTAAATTTGTAAAGCTTTTTGGTTATAAATAATCCTTACATATGTATTTAATGTACTTTAAATGGAAAGAAAACTTACAAATAACATATCACATTAGCTTAAAAGGGTCTTAGGCCAAGTAAGACTGAAAATAATTTAGGGTCAATTTAGGCCGTATCACATATTTACATTTAAAAATGCATATTGAAGCTATATGAAATAAAATTTTGTGTCTTTTCTATCATTTCTATACTCAGGTGACATGATACAATAAATCTGAGCACAAAAAGACTCTTGCATTCAACTTTTTTTGCAGACAGTATGGTCTGATACAAAGATTTTTCACTTTTTAGTGAAAAACATGCATGCAATTTTAGTCTCAACAGGCTTATATTTGAACCACTTGCTATCCTACAGAAGAAAAGAAAGGTATTTTGTGACATAAAACAGGTACAAAAGACATTGTTAAGTGCTTTTTATACAAATTTAGTGAGGTCTTTATAATGGACTTCAACTTTTATGTTCCAAGCTCCTCACATTTAACTTGATCCAAACAGGGCGTTAGACGATGATCATATATACAACACATTTTGCGCATATTGTCTGAGATAATCTTCTTTTCTGTAGATTCAGAGTTCACAAATGAGTAATACAACTGGATTGAAACATAGAAACACAAATATTGACACATAAAAACCTGTCAGATAGAAAGTCAGAATGCCACTTATGCATCAAAATTGAAAAAGCTATGAAATGCTTATTTTGACCATAAAATGCCAAAATTGGTCATTTTTGCAGAAATTCTATCAAATAAAAGTTTAAGTCCTTTAGTTTTATGCTATTTGATAAATTGACACCATCAAATCATTCAGGGAAGTTGCCAAAGTACAGATTCTATATTTCCTGATTTCACCTCTTAGGTCCGAGTACACAGTTATTTCGTAGTGCATTTCTTTTAGACAATAAATGGAAATTAAAAAAATCCCACCTGCGCTTTCTCAATAATATTTTTACAGTGTGTTGTACTACTTTTGGGACAAATTATATCAAAATTATAGAAAACTTCATCGGCTCTAACTCAAAATATGGACAATTTCATGCTAAGGGGGTCTTCAAATCTTTTGACAGCTTCCGATGTGCTAATTTTTAACATTTTTCAGCTGGACCAAATCACTACTTTACTTTAAAATTCATGACCCAAATTTTTTTACAGTGTCATTTCACCCCCCTACTTACTATTTGAGTCATAAAACATGGAGAAATAAATTCGGAAGGGGTATAAAAAAAATCGACAAGTAACACACTGTCCACACTAGGGACTATATTCGTGGACAACGAAAATCAAAGGACGATAACTGTGTACCCGGACCATTTAAGCATTGTGTGGCTTTGAAACGTTATAAACACAGCAAATTCAAACCAGAAATTATTTCGGGACATGTTCAATTGATATATAAAACTTTCTTTTATGAAATTGTTCATACATTTTGACGGTCATTCCGAAAGTGGCAACCAACGACCTATAAATTGTAACATTGAAAGATGTTTTTCAAGATCTGTGATTTTTGTTACAGAAGTTCAATTTTTACCGGAAAGAGGATACCGATAACCAATTTAGAATAGCATAATACATTTAATTTAATAACGTATGACCTTTTACAAAAATGTTCCCCCCTTTTTTCAATAAAAAAATGACAAGGGTACAAATACTGTCCATAAACATTATTGACATCAAATGAGGTCTTATTAAAAAAATCGGACCTAATGGCATTGAACCATCATGGCCTTACAGATTATTCCACACAAAAAGTGAACCGGAAAAAAGTCATGGAAGTCCAGTCTTTTACTGTACCAATTACATAATACATTCACATAATTACAAAATAATCGAGCACTTTCAACAATTTGTTCAATGACATATAAGCGACACAGGATCTTTCACGATCTCAAAATTGCGATACCCGATCTTTCACGATCTTAAATATCAAATTTATACACATATTCCAATATTATTTACTTTTTGATTAAGCTACGTCAAAAATCATTTTCAGAGCCGTTTGAAACATTAATATGAGAGACATTGTTCAGAAAATAGTAATTTAATCATTCATATAATGAAAAAAATCATGTGTGTTTACATTTTTTATGTCATTGAAATATCGAAGAGCAATCTGCCATTTGTTGTTTTGTAAAAACGGTGATATTTAAAACTCTGATTTTTTAGATACTTCTGTTCATTTTGACAGACAGTTTTATTTTTGTTCAGTCTGCGACATTTATGTCTAGCGATCCTTGATTCCGTCCTCTGCATCAGCGTCGGCGTCGGCGTCGGCGGTGTAAAAATTTAGGTTCAGTCTGTGGTTAGTTTTTTTAGACATCAATAAATTTGTCAAACCTTCATTGAATTTTATGAAATTTGGTCAGAAGCTTGTTTATGACCAGAGCAAAAGTTTGAAAATATTTCTTTTTATTTTTCTGTATTTTACTGATAAATGGACTTAGTTTTTTTTACAGTTAACATTCAGATTCAGGCTGAGGTTAAAGTTTTTCAGTCATCAATTACTTTGTCAAATCTTCATGGAATCTTATATAGTTTGAACAGAAGCTTGTTTATGACCAAAATATAGTATCCATACTATATATATTATTATTAAAAATATTCATTTTCATTTTTCCGTATTTTACTGATAAATGGACTTAGTTTATTTTTTACAAATATATACAGTCTAGGGTTAAAGTTTGTTACACATCCATTACTTTGTCAAACCTTCATAGAATTTTATGAAACTTTGGCAGAAGTTTTTTTATGATTAAGAGATAATGTTTGAAGCAAACTTTTGAAAATATATTTTCATTTTCAGTTTTTTTCTGATAGACGGACTTAGTTTTTTACAGTTTACATTTACAGACAGTCTGGGATTAATGTTTTTTACATGATAAATTTGTAAACTTTCATGGATTGTTATGAAACTTGGACAGAAGCTTATCTTCAAGACCAAGAAATAGCATCTAAAGAAAAAAATTAGAATTTTTTTTCTTCAATTCTGTATTTTACTGATAAATGGACTCATTTTGTAAGTAAATATTACATTTTTACACTGACAGCAGCAATCGTAGGCGAGACACAGGTTCCGTGGAACCCCTTATAATTTTTTCAAAAAATTTGTCCTAATAATTCAATAAATTAAATTATCCATTGACTTTGCATGTGCCTTCACGATCGCATACCAGATCTTTCACAATCGTATCGCAATACTTGACCACCGTTACTTATTCTTTCACGATCATTTTTCTCGATATACCGAATGACAACCGTAACATGAACTTTAACTTATTTCAGAGTGCAGAAATAGAACGTCTATTTTCACTTTGCTGATGGGGGTTTACAGAATAGAGAATAATGGGCAAAACATATAAAAAATTGATAAAAATTGACCAAAAAATAAAGAATAGAGAATAATGAGATGTTAAAATATAATGATTAGAGAATAATGGGTTAAAAGTGCAAAGATTAGAGAAAAAGGGCTTAAAAATTAAAGAATATAGAAAGGAAGGACCCCTCATCCAGACCCTCATATATATCTGTGTGTAAAATGGCGGTTTGTTTTATAAGAACCATTGTTATTATAATTAAAAGTCCAATAATTCAAGATTAAAAGGTTAATATAGAAAAGCTTTTCATAGTTCGTATGTAAACATGGATTTGTACGTCATCGTGTGGGTTTTCCACATAAGATAGGCCAAGGAATGTATATTTTTACGTACGTTTAAAGCGTTACTTACGTAAATGTGTATTTTTTTTTATCAACCATTTATAATATTTAGTGGTCCAGATAACTGTGAAGACAGTGTTACATTCTCCTAATAAAATCATAAGAATCAACCAACTTTAGAATAACGCAATATAATAATTCAATAGGAAAACCTATTTCATTATTCATCTGTTACATCATTTAAGATCAGATCATTTTTAGATATATAACAAGTGTGGACACAGATCAGTGTGGATAGCACATGTACGTTTGTATGTTTGACAATATTTTCTTGGTTTCTGACAACAACAAAAAAATCTGTGATTTTTTTCCCCATAGTGTTCTATGTTAAACTGTGTCGTTTATTCAATATTTGGTTTTATGTTCAAGACTGTCATGGTGCATGGAGACACTATTTGTATGGATTACCAAATGATTCTGTTAAATACGTTCCCCATCTTTGTTTTTGGATAACAGAAAAAACTCAAACTTAGTAGAGAAACAGATTAGGTGCATTTCTGCATGATGTGATTTTAGTATGCAAAATGATTGTTTGTTGTTCTCATATGGTTCTATTTATGTCCGTTGTGGTGGTAATGTCTTACTTGAATCTGTAAATTAGTGACAGATTTTGTTTAAATTTTCGAAATTGTTTCTTAGAAGATGTCTAATAGTTCTAAGTAATGATAATACCTAGCATGCACATGGGACTTGATGAGCTTGAAAGTACACTTCTGTTGTATCAAACATGTTTTTAATTCTTTCTTTGGAAATGGCTTCTTCTTAAGAGTCTTAAAGGCCTGGTTGAAGTTATAGAAAAGAGAAAATTTTACCAGTAAGAAATAGTTTTGAAAACATGGTAATCCAATTTATTTTTAGATATATAATCAGAGGTAGCTGTGTAATACCTTGATAATGATGTGCGATGTAACGTCCAGTTGCAAGTTAAATGTATATTCGGGACAATTGCATGTTAATGTTATATGAATAGGAAACCTGGTTTGTACTTGACTGCTGAGCAGGATTTGTTACGTGCTGCTTCATAACGTAACAGTCCACAGGAAGACATGTCACCCAACCCGGACACTATAATTCTGACTAGAGGCCGATCAGTGTTTGCTCTTATTCCTAAATGCTGCGTACTAGCTGGAGAAGTAGCAAACTCCAAATTTCGAGTCTTTCGTTTAATCCGGCCGGAGATTGAAACAACAACTTCTCACAGTCGAGACAATCAAGCTAAGGCGAGACCACCGAGGTGGTATGATTGACTGTTGTTGTTTCTGTAAAGGAATAAGATATAAGAGATTTTTTTTTCTAAAGAATTGATTTCTAACAAATTGCATCCAACCTTTTGGGAAATTATCCAAACATTGCTAAGAATTTAACAAAAGTAATACAATGAAATTTATCAAAAACTTTATTACATACACAGCCATTGCTTGTCAATTGTTATATTGAAAAAATACTGTTGAAATAACATTATGTTGCAATTGTTTCTGTACCAATTACGAATTTGTACAATTAATCTCTTTTCTGATCAGTGATCCTCGAGACCATAACATTTGAAAACAAAAAGATAATTAAATGTTTAAGAGCTGATAAAAACAAAAAAAGACCAAAGATATAGCCAACCTAGGACAAGGAAGAAGAGCTTTGCAAATGAGATATACATTCCTTAAATAATTATTTCTTCTTCAAAACTTCAAAATGTAAAATATTTTACTGTGATAATCATCATATCTATATTTAGACACTCTTTAAATTTATATTTATTTTACTCCTATCCTTTTCCACAAAGATGTAGGGAGAACAAAAAAGTTCTTTTCTGTTTTCTCATAAATTATCATCAAGATAACTAGGAATTTTCGTACAAAATTGCAAAATTAATGGAACATGAAAATATAAAAAAACCTATTAAAAAGTGGAATAAGCATAAAAAAATCATAATGAACATAAATTTCTTAAAAAGTGATTTCCCTTCTGGTTGCATTCAACTGGTAAAATTGGTTTTTTTTTAATGAGGAACATATACATCATTTCTCTCTCTCAAGACAATTACCGAGGGAAACAATGCTATATTTTGGACTCCATTTCACAATGTAGCTGCTATTTCTACAAACTGGAGTACTAGCTATAGTAAACGAAAATTCATGCAATTGATTATCAAATGTCTGAAAAATTATGTCAGATCCAATCGGCATTTTTGACAGATATCAGTAACAATTATGTGCCATGTAATCAATTTAGATTCCTTAAAGCCCCACATTTTAAATTGGTGACTTCTTAATTAAGATAACACTCTTTAGATGTTTTTGCTTGCATTTTATTGGGTATTTTTTCAGGGTATCACTCAATGGATTTTACATCACAAAGTAAATTATTTGGTTTTGAAACACCAACACGAGTAGAACCATTATCAACAGATGAAGCAATGAATTTAGGGACAAAATTGCTTGGAGAAGTATTAGTTTATGGAGTCTCTGCATCATTTCTGCTTTATGAATACCACAAGTCGTCACCAAAAGAAAAGATCAAGGAGGAAAATAGACAGAATGAAAAAATAGAGCTTCAAGGAAAAATACAGGAATATTGGGAGATAACAGAAACAGAAATAGAAAATCTTAGAAGCAAAATATTTGAACTGGAGGCCAAAAATCGCCATTAAGAATATACACTGACCTCTCAAAAATCAAGATAATTTTCGATACAAGAAACTATTCTTATATATTTTGGTGCCTATAATCTTTTACATGTATGGTTTTCGAAAATTATTTAACCAATCTTTAAAACTAGTGCCACAAAACGTTTACTGAAGCATTAAGTAGTCATCAATGTTGTTAGGATCGACTTTTTTTCGTAACAATATTCTATCATATTTATTATAGACAGAGACACAGAGAAGTATTTGTAACTGCCGTTTAATAATTAGCCTTTTTACGATACCCTCCTCAAACAAAAGTTTGGGGGTGAATATAGAAATCACCATGCCTTTTTGTTTATACATTTGTATATTTGTGCGTCTGTCGTTCCAATGCATGAAACTGCAACTCTTCATTGACGACTAGTCAAGTATGATGAAACTTGACACAATTGAAGAACACTACCCGAGGATGTGCAATCAGGAAAAATTATCCTAGTTCTTATGCCTAGTTTTTGATCGGATACTCTTCGTTTCTCTGAACCAATTATAAAATTGAGAATGGAAATGGGGAATGTGTCAAAGAGACAACAACCCGACCATAGAACAGACAACAGCAGAAGGTCACCAACAGGTCTTCAATGCCACGAGAAATTCCCGCACCCGGAGGCGTCCTTCAGCTGGCCCCTAAACAAATATATATACTAGTTCAGTGATAATGAACGCCATACTAAACTCCAAATTGTACACAAGAAACTAAAATTAAAAATAATACAAGACTAACAAAGGCTAGAGGCTCCTGACTTGGGACAGGCGCAAAAATGCGGCGGGGTTAAACATGTTTATGAGATCTCAACCCTCTCCCTATACCTCTAGCCAATGTAGAAAAGTAAACGCATAACAATACGCACATTAAAATTCAGTTCAAGAGAAGTTCGAGTCTGATGTCAGAAGATGTAACCAAAGAAAATGAACAAAATGCCAATAATACATCAATAACAACAGACTACTAGCAGTTAACTGACATGCCAGCTCCAGACTTCAATTAAACTGATTGAAAGATTATGTCTTCATCATATGAATATCAGGCACAATCCTTCCCGTTAGGGGTTTAGTATCATACCATCATAACATATATGAGAAGAACATAACCCGTGTCATGCCAACAACTGGTTTTTAAATAAATGTGTTTAGTGCCGATGCAAAGACCCTATAAGTGAATCAATATTAACGCCAAAATATGCAATCTTTAATGACCTGACAACAGTATCGTAACTATATCCCTTCTTAATAAGTCTGTTTAAAGGTTTTGTTAGCTTCAGAGGTGAATACTGACATTTTTGTGCTTTATAAAGAATATTTCCATAAAAAATTGGATGTGAAATACCTGAACGTATAAGAAGTCTGCATGTTGAGCTATATTTACGAATGATGTCCTTATACCGATGATAAAATTTAGTAAATGTTTTGACTAGTTTGTGATATCGAAAACCCTGGTGTAATAATTTTTCAGTAATACATAAATTTCTCTCGTTAAAATCTGAAACATTGTTACATACACGAGCGAATCGTACAAGTTGAGATATATAAACACCGTAAGATGGTGACAAGGGAACGTCACCATCTAAAAAAAGATAATTAACGATAGGAAATGAAAAATCATCTCTTTTATCATATATTTTAGTATTAAGCTTTCCATTAGTGATATAGATATCAAGATCGAGGAAAGGGCAGTGGTCATTGTTAGTATTAGCTTTATTTAAAGTAAGTTCAACAGGATAAATTTCTTTAGTATACATACTGAAGTCGTCATTATTGAGAGCCAAAATATCATCCAAATATCTAAAAGTATTATTAAATTTGTGTATCAGATGTTGTTTCGATGGGTCTTTGCTGATTTTTGTCATAAATTGTAACTCATAGCAATACAAAAAAAGGTCCGCAATAAGTGGTGCACAGTTAGTCCCCATTGGAATTCCGATAACCTGACGATATACGGAATCTGCCTGCCAAATCCATGACATGACCTTATATTAATATAACCTTGACTTCGTTTTACTGGATTATTGGTAAATTTTAAGTTCTTGTGAAGTAGTCAGTTTCTCATATATTATAAGATATAGGAAAATGCATTTTCAAGGTTCATATGACTGTGTTTAGTTTTCTCAGATACCATTAGACTTAGGTCAACTATATTTCGAGTATATTTAAATGATTTTACAGTGTATATGTCTGTCTGACAGGGTTAATCTGTCCTTGACATCATTTTCCTGGTCCATTGGGCAATAATAATTATTGATGTTAAGTCCTTATCTCAGATACTAAAATTAATAGAAAATTTGATTACACAATTACCGAACTCCAATGTATATTCAAAAAGGGAAGTTTATAAAACCTGACTAAATCACACGTCAGAATATACTAACCAACGGAACGAGTGGAAAACAACTGTCATATTCTAGACTTGGTACAGGCATTTTTCGAGGAAAATTGTGTGTTAAACCTAGTTTTATAGCTAGCTAAACCTCCCACTTATATAACAGTTGTTTTGCAATTCCTGTTATGTTGACAAAATTGAGTGAGCAACCCAAACAGACGTAAATAATATGTAAACTATGTTTTGGTGTATGGAATGATTGCAAAGTGTACATATCTGGCAGGTATTGTCTGACATGAAAGTCATTGATTTCATTTTCATGGTTAATATAAAAAGAAGATGTGGTATGATTGCCCATGACAACTCTCAACAAGAGACCAAATGATACAGAAATTAACAACTCTAGGTCACCGTTCGTCCTTCAACAATGAGCAAAGCCCATACCGCAAAGTCAGCTATAAAAGGCCCGGAAATGACAAATGTAAAATAATTCAAACGAGAAAACTAACGGCCTAATTTATGTACAAAATAATGAACGAAAAACAAATATGTAACACAGCAACAAGCGACAGGCTCCTGACTTGAGACAGGCACATACAGAATGTGGCGGGGTTAAGACCGTTTCTCATATCCTATCAGCAATAGGTCCAATAGGTTGACATTACGTTTTCCTCGTCGTTTCTCAGATACTATAAGCAACTTTTTTTTTGGTGTATGGGGTGACTGTCGACATTGTTACTTGTAATGAAACCTTTATCTCAAGATAATGCTTGCTTTATTTTATTTTGCCTAAGAAGCTCCTATACGGAGTTTGCCTCGTATAAATAAAGGGACAAGTCTTAAAGAAGAGGAGCACAGTTGGTTCCATTGGGAATGCCAAAAGTTTGATAAAAAAAAAACATCCTAACGTAAAAAAGTTGCTTTTATCCAAGAAATCAAATATCATGATAAAATCAGTTTGAGAGAATTTTTTGTTTGAATCAGAGGTGAGCGATACCAAACAGATATTCAAACTCACATTACGAAAACAAACTGACAATGCTATGGTAAGAAACAACAAGAGTGCACACGCTGAAATGTCTCGCCTTCTTTATTAATCATTGATATTATGTTTATAGTCCTAAATATAAAGCTTTACTACAACTATCACATAAACTTAACATGATCCAAGAAAATGAGGTCAAGGTCATATAAACCAAACAAGAAATACATGTACACCATACAATCATTCAATACACTGAATATAGCTGACATATTGCTTATAGTTTCTAAGAATCCGACTTAACCCAGAAAACTAAACATTGACCAATGAACCATGAAAATGAGGTCAAGGTCAGATGAACCATGCCAGGCAGACATGTACAGCTTACAATTCTTCCATACAAGAAACATCGTTGACTTATTGGTCATAGTTTAAAGAAAAACAGACCAAAACACAAAAACTTAACACTGAGCAATGAACCGTGAAAATGAGGTCAAGGTCAAATAAAATCTGTGAGACTGACATGTACATTATAAAATATTTCCATATACCAAATATAGTTGACCTATTGCATATAGTATAAGAAAAAAAGACCAAATCTCAAAAACTTAACTTTGACCACTGAACCATGAAAATGAGGTCAAGGTCAGATGACACACTTCCAGTTAGACATGTACACCTTACAGTCCCTCCATACACCAATTATACTAGACCTATTGCCTATAGTATCTGAGATATAGACTACCACCAAAACTTAACCTTGTTCACTGATCCATGAAATGAGGTCGAGGTCAAGTGAAAACTGACTGACGGGCATGAGGACCTTGCAAGGTAGGCACATACCACATATAGTTATCCTATTACTCATAATAAGAGAGAAATTAACATTACAAAAAATCTTAACGTTTTTTTCAAGTAGTCACTGAACCATGAAAATGAGGGCAAGGACAATGGACATGTGACAGACGGAAACTTCGTAATATGAGGCATCTATATACAAAGTATGAAGCATCCAGGTCTTCCACCTTCTAAAGTATAAAGCTTTTAAGAAGTTAGCTAACGCCGCCGCCGCCGCCGGATCACTATCCCTATGTCGAGCTTTCTGCAACAAAAGTTGTAGGCTCGACAAAAACTTCCTAAAGACAAACAACTGTCTACAAAACACAGCACAGAAAACTAAAGACTGAGCAATACGAAGCAAATCAAAAACTTTGGGTGATCTCATGTGCTTCTGAAGGGTGAGAAGATCCTGATCCACATGTATCACGCAGCGTGCTACTGATGTTAGTACAAACCCGGTGATAAGTCTAATTCAGTAGGTCACATGCGAGGAAAAGAGGACGGGACTGTGGTTAAGACAATTGGTACATACACATCTTCCTATATCTATTCTTTAACGGTCAACCAACTCGTAATGGGTTCCGAAAAAACTTTCAAAGGGAAAAATCTTGAAATCCTGCAAAATTTTTCAAAATTTGTCCATACCAAGTGCACATCTTCATTGCACGTTGAAAACTATAAAGAAGTTGATTGTGCAATAAAAGTAAACCTTCCAAGACAAAACATAGAAAAACAACCAAAAGACTAAAGTGCTGAATATTTAAAGTTTATCTCCATAACGCTATATTTGTTTTCATTTTCATTTTAAATGTTTTATTAATATTTGACGATGTCAAATGAACTAATCTAGATATACACGTGTAGTTTACGATCACCCCACACACCAAATAAAGTTGCTTATAGTATCTGTCGACATTGGTACTTGTAATTAAACCGTTATCTCATAGACATTATTGAATTTATTCATGATCATATAAGCAGACAAATATTTAAATTAACCCTTTCAATACCACAGTAGTTTTACATTGAGATCACTGTAAAAATTTAATGATTAAACAGTTTAACTTTGAGGAGTTTGGGATCAAAACTATTGATTTAAACAAAAATTAAACGAAGCATCATCTTAATTCCAGCAAATAGAGAATTAGATGATCAACTCTTATTCATATCATTTTTTTTAATTTCCTGAATATGTAATTGAATTATGAACTGTTCAACTACTGAACTGTTCAGTTAGAAATTCAGAAAATGTGATATTCTGATATGAGGCAACTGTATAACTTCATTTTGTAAATCTACACCCATGAAGATCGACCTTTTAATATCAATTAAAATGCCTTTTCAAAACTTTTGCTTGAAGTTTTCTGATATTTTTCTTGAATGTACAGAGCTATTGAACGTGTGCTAACGAAAAAAGCAAGGACTTAAAAATCATAAGATATCAAGAGATTAACATTTTTAAAATAATATGAATGTGTCAGTGCATGCAAAATGCATCCTTTAAGACACGCATAACTGTTTGTATAAAGAAACCAGAACAATTAATTGTATTGCTTATTCAAAGTGTATTTATTATGCTATAAGGTAGGCAGAGAACATAATGTAGTGGCCCTCACTGCTGTAAAGATAAGAATGATTACTGTCACCGCCTCTTACAGTTAATTTGTCCCCTTTCTTTAAATGTAACACAATATTAGCAGTAGCTTCACTATAGCCAGTGCCAGGGTACAATCCAACCGTCCTTGTCTCATTCTGCCAAATGTTAGCATAAACAGTTTTTCCTTCTACTGACATGACTGTAGTAGATACATGGTACAGTCCTTCCCTTGAAGCTATGAAAATTCCCGTGTTAGGATCATAGTGATTTCCATTGTTTGTCCAAACTTTTTCGAACTTCACAATTTCTTTGTCATTGATATTCTTGGTATATGATAAGGATGCAGTAAAGGCTGGAATATATCTCCAATTTCTGGTGTTTTTAAAATCTATTGGAATACAGAAATCAAGATTTAACACCAAATTTTTTATACACTGCTTTTCTGAAAGTTACATTTCACATGTCTTAAAAAGTAAAATCACAAAAATACCGAATTCCGAGGAAAATTCAAAATGGAAAGTCCCTTATCAAATGGCAAAATCAAAAGCTCAAACACATCAAACGAATGGATAACAAACTGTCATGTTCCTGACTTGGTACAGATATTTGCTAGTTGCCATTGCATTGTCAGTTTGTTCTTGGTACAGAAGACCATAATTCATGAGTGTGCATTAAAGTGACAGTAGCATTTCGATGTTTAATTCTCAAAAATCGATATGAAAGAATCGTGACTGATTTTTCTATGAAGGTTAATGGAGAATATCCGTTTCATTTCTCTTGAATTAATCCTATTGTAACTGTAGTGAATTTCTTATTTCTAACTTAAAAGATGACTTAAAAATCTCTGCCATTGTAGTAAGACTGAAAGAGGTAGGGCCAATTTCCCCTGAATTTTTTTCACAGAAGGGCCAATTTCAAAAAGTGCTTAAAGAATAAAATTTACGATAAAAACATGAAATAAAAATGTTTTTTGGTCAATATCTCGATTTTTATGTATTATGTTATGTCTGGAAAATAGTTAATTTAACCTCCAAAAAAGGATGAAAGTCAAATATGCGGAATTTACCGTGTTTTTAGGTTGGAAAAACAGGGAATCCCCCTAGAAGGACACTTCAAACCAAAACAAAGTTATGTTTTTTGTTGTTGTTGTAATTTATACAACTTTTCTCCTCAAAAATGAAATTGGTTTAGTGTGTCCTTAATACCTAAAAAACAACTTTTTTAATAAAAAGTGAAACATCACTAAATTTTACCTATATAGCTGCTTAATATCGATTTAGTTTTCAAGAGTCGCCGTGGCTCCATCGGTAGCGCTTAAAACTGTAAATAATGAATTGTTTTTAAGATGGGGTTCAAATCTCACGGTAATTTTTCTCATTTTTTATGTTGAAATATTAAAATGTTATGTTTCTATCACCTTTTTTTCGGATGTTTGTTTAATTCAAAGAGTCACACTGAAATAGGTGCTTGTACATATATATATAACACGAGAATTGAATAGTTCACTGAATATAGAAAATGATAGTACGAGTGGGGCATCCTTGTACTATGGACACATTCTTGTTTAATATTTTGTTAGTTTTAAGTTAAACAAAGCTGTGAAATACTGTACGCTACAAATCACCTACCAACATTAACACGTTAACTGAAGCACCATTTTTTTTAATACAAAAATAATTTTGAATATCTATTAGTTGACAATTCATATTTTAATGCTTCTCAGGGGCATTTACAAACAAAGTCATTTTTTTTTTTAGAATATTGTAATCTCTTTAAAACTCGATATCACTACCTTCAAATATTATATTTATTGTAGCTTTATGGAGATTTTTACATTCCAGCCTTCTCAAATTAGCGAAAGATTTCGATGACGATGTGGTTTTTTCCCAGTTTTCTACTAACTATCAATATTGGTTTAGTTAACAAAAAAAAAATCAATAGTCTTGGCCTTGAATATTGTAGGAATACCTGTTCAACGTATGAAAATAGATGATGTGACGTGTTTTCATATACTATAATTAGTATCTATCGGGCTATTTAAAAACATGATTTACCTAGCTAATCAAATGAAAAAAACTCACGGGAAAATGGCCCTACCTCTTTCTAATTTAACTGTATTATTCCTCTGAATTTAGCTTCAGTATCTAAATTAGTTAATTTCTAGTAATAATTAAGTTATATTGATTTGTTATTAAGGCTAACTAATAAACCTAACAGACTGTTGATAAGAAATGCTGAAAAGCATTAACTTTAAAATTTCCTAAAATCTGACAAACTGATGGTAAAGATCAAAAACAACAAAAAGACTCCACCAGTATATCTAGTTTCACATTGTCTCATCGCCTGAGGAAATCCCCAGACTAATTATATTCAGAAAAAAAATCATCATTTAAAGCATACCATTACAATATTCATATATAAAAAGTAAAATTAAAAATTTACTTTGAGTAGTATACGATATGAATGAAAGTGAAATAGCACAAAGGCAAGTAGTGCTTGTTTTCAAATTCATTAAAACTTTAAAAATCTGCACCCCCTTCTTTACTTAAAGGCCAGCTCATGTAAAATAATCGTTTATATAACTTACCAGCTCCTCCTTTATATTTAACTAACATTGTCAAAAGGTCTTCAACTACTGCATTATCTGCATAAAAAAGTTTTCAATAAATAAATACTAGTCATTGACAATCCTGAAACGAAAAGTGAATTATTTCATTAAGCAAAGTTAAATGTACCAATACAACCACTAAGACGTAATGCTATCATAATCATTATAACGTGCTTTCTAGATAAAACACTTATTCACATTGATAAACTGATTGGATTTTGTTGAAGTCCAGTGGCAAATATTTCATGAATGGTTTAGGAATAGAACACATTAACAATTAATACTATAGGTTAGTTAACCACAATGAAGGGCAGAAAATTTGGACTGCAACTGGTAAATAAATTATCATAGATACTAGGATTTGAATTTTGTACGCCAGGCGCGCATTTCGTTTTCAAAAGGCTCAGCGGTGACGATCTCATAAAAAAGTTAAAAAGGCCAAACAAAGAACAAAGTTGAAGAGCATTGGGGAATAAATGAGTTAAAAAAGGGACAGAAATTTACTTGTCCAACAAGTCACTAAGGAATCAACGACCTCCTTTAAAAAGAAGTTGCATGGTTCTTAAACGCGTAGAGATCCAAGCATCAGATGAAACATATATTTTTAAACAAAACAAACTATTTGAACAATGTGTACTGTCTTAAAATACTACATTTTAAAGTTGAATAATAAACCTACCAAGTTTTGGACTGCAGTCGGCTGTAGCCATAATCATCAGTTGAAAGAAAGCAAGTCCAAAAGTAAACATCATTTTCTTTCTTTATAGGGTTAGTAACACTGTTCATACATTGAAACACACAACTCCTTTAATGTATGAATTCTTGAGAATGTTGACACTAACTAATTTTCATTTCGATTGCATGACTACATTTCATTTGTAATTCAATATGGTTAATTGCTTTTTATCGTGATGCTTTTGAAACAGATTTTTAACAACCTCAACTAAGCTGCAAAACTGTTTTAGTCAAAAGTATGTTTCAATACACAGTATTTTATATAATGTTATAACATTAATGGTACCAATATAACTGCACCAGACAATCAATTTCTACTCAAAATATCCGTTAGTTCATGACAGTACCAAAGTACTGTCAATAAGGCTTCGTAATCAACCCAGTGGTAATAAACTATTAATAACATTTAAGGTACCAATTTTACTGCTGCACCAGATGCAAATTTTGACCGCCAAAGTCTGTTCAGTGATGCTTTAGCCAAAATATTTGAAAATTTATAACTTATTCAAAATTGAAGAGCTGACAATTCCAATAATGGACAAAAGTAAAGCCGAAGCTGGTCAAGGAATCGGAGCTTTGCATGAGGGAGATACATTTCTTGATATCAAATAATTTCCAAAATTTTTTAACATCAAATTCAAATCACATAATATACCAAGTACTGATTTTGAATCTGCAGTTTCTTTGTGTTTGCATTTTTTGTGAGTGTGAAGTATATTTTGTGGCATGAATTAATAAGAGAGCGGCTGAAAATGCCAAAGGGACATTCAAACTCCTTAGTTGAATACAAACTGACAACACCATGGCATAACCATATCCTCTCCTTCCTATTATTGTAGTCATTAAGGATGCAATATGACATTATTTTTTTCCACCGTTTTCCATTCATTAGTATGTATAGTTGACATCCACAGTTGAACATATTATAGCTTTTAAGTAATACCTATCCTTCATTTCATTTTGCCATCCTTATTTTTTAAAGTTCTGCGAATGAAAAAAACGTTATATGTTCACTTCAGGTAAACTAAAAACAATAAGTATATAACGAAACAGATTTATTTATATATTTGTTTGAATTTTTTAGTCATTTGTGTTTGTATGCTTTCACAATTTTGGCTACTGGTTTCAATTATTGGGAAAGTGTTTTTGAAATTATGTTATGCAATACTGTATGTACTATCAACTACACAATTTTTGTTTGTGTTTTTGTCTCTGTCATATGTTTTTGCATGTCTGTTTAAATTTTGAAATCAGTTGTGTTTGTATGTCTGTTTAAATTTTGAAATCAGTTGTGTTTGTATGTCTGTTTGAATTTTTAGATCAGTTAGGTTTGTATGTCTGCTTGAATTTTTAAATCAGTTGTGTTGTATGTCTGTGATTAATGTTTACACAGTTTTGACTGCTGGATCCCAATTATTGTCATGTTTATCAATTATGTCTGTTTGGGTTGCTTACCCAATTTTGTCAATATAGCTATTAACAACTGTCATACAAGTGGGAGGTTTAGCTAGATATAAAACAGATTTGAACCCGCAATTGTTTTTCTAAAATAACTGTACCACATCAGGAATATGATAGTCAATTTTAATTCGTTACGTTGGTTGAAATAGTTAAGAGTTTGATTTTGCCAGGTGTTATGGACCTTCCCACTTTTTTTTAATTTACTTTGGAGTTCGGTATTTATGTTATTACTTTTTTAGACTCATAGAGGATTCTAGTTTTATCTATATAAATAAAATAATAAATCAGGACAAACAGAATATTTTGAAAATGATGTCAAGCTCTTTATCATGATTCTTTTTCCATGCATTATTGAGTGAAGCTGACAAATATATTATACACACAATTTGTTTCAAATATTATATATAACTACTTATAATTTGTCATAAAAAAATCCAAAATCTGACCACTGGACGAAATGAGTTTGTCGTTGGTTCATGTCTGTTATATTTGATTTTCTTAATTGTTTTGTTATAAATAAGGTCGTTAGTTTTCTCAATTGAATTGTTTCATATTTTTCATGTCGATCCCTTTTATAGCTGACTATACGGTATGGGTTTTTCTCATTATGAAAGATCGTAAGGTTGCTTATAATTGCTTACATCCACTTCATTTGAACATTGGTGGATAGTTGTCTCATTGGTAATCATACCATATCTCTTTATTGTTATATTAAGGTCAATTTGCAAGCAAACTGCACATAGTCATTCTTCAAACAAACAATTTATATAATATTAGTGTACAGTATTTTAGGGACAAACCAAATCAATAAGATTTAACTTGACCACTTATTGATAAAAATGAGGTCTGAATTCAGGGAAAGGATACATTCCTTGTTCAGAAATTTACAGGAAAATATTGAAGATTTACCTCCATTTGTTACTAAGAAAGAAAAAAATCTACTTAATACAACGTTTTAAATCTTTAAGCTGTAAAGATCATGAAAATGTGACCAAGTTCACATATCAGCTTTCAATCCTTATTCAAACCATAGACTTATCAAATGTTGTTGTAATGTCCGTTTATGTACTGAGGCAACCAAATAAAGTCTTACTCATAAATGTTATAGTGTCTTTTTTAATGACCAGCAAGGTAAGACATAAAGGAGTACAATTTCAATTCACATCGACAGACATTCAAAACATTTTATTGGTAGACAAAATATGCACAAAAATAAAATAATTTATATTTATTCCCATTTTTTTTTTATTGAAATATGTACTGGTTTTACACAAAGCACACACAACATTTCAGATTTCTTATTATAAAAACACAGCTGGTACAAAAAACTGCTCGTTATTGGAAAGATTTAAAAGCTTGAAATCCAAAGCATCTTCAACTTTAACATATATTTTATATATATTTCTACAGGCTTCAATTTTTTATTATCATACATTATTTAAACATATCAAAACGTATGATCAATGAATGTGTATGAACATTTTCACAAGAATAATAAAGAAAATGAGCTCAGTGCTACCCAGAGTTACTTCCCCTTACAATACAAGATACAAGAAGATAACACACTGATATTCCTTCGTTAACAAGTAGAGAAGCCATCAGGACTTTATACAATTTCAGATTCCACATTATATACAATTAAAATTTTCTCTTCAAGAAAGTTACCCATGCGATAAATCAAAGGCCTATTATATCTGACAAAAACTTTTCATTACTTACATTTTTTAAAAGTGACAGTAAATTGTCAAACACAATTGCTGTAGCTAAATATAAAAATGCATTTCTCTTGCAAGAATTTGCAACCACAAATGATGACAAATAATAATAGCACGAAACAAATATTTAGAGAAGCTGTATAAATTATCTGGGTCTTGCTTGCATAATTTACATCAATAAATATTTCACCATAGAAATCTTTAAAAAAAAAAGCTTTTTAATGATGTGTATTGTTGTAAACCTGGGTTAAAAAAAAAAATTCTCTGTGTCTAAAGTCTATTATATACACACATAAATATGTTATATAACCTGAATATAAAAATGTTTTATCATGACAAAGTTGTTGCCAATAAACATCTAACATTATTTGGTATTTACTTATATAAAATATACACTTTCATTCATTATCATATCGATTATCATCAAAAATATTCTCTTTGATTAAAAAATGATACATTTATGTGTATCAATTCTGAAAGTTATGTGAAGTTGATATTTGATTCCATTTTATCTAAACATTTATACATATAAAAATATGTAAGGATGAATGATGCCCAAAAAATATATACGGGTTTTATTGTATCGCATAGTATCCTGATTTTACTATATTAAATACCTCTGACACCTTCATGAATTTATATATTTTACTTTCTAATCCTTGATTTCCTTCATCTTAATCAACATTTTCATTCATAATTCAGCTTTTTTCTATTTCGTGCTGTTCTGTCATAATTCCTTATTCATGTACATGTATTTGTCTTTGCAGATGTGCTATTTTGAAATTTCTCTCTTCTGCCTTTGATCATATCATATTTTGGAGGCCTCTTGTATTCAAATAATAAATTCCCGTGGAGATTCCATAATCTATTTAGTAATGTGATGTTGATAATTGATTCCATGTTGTTTAGACACTCATACTCAAAAACTTTGTAAGCACATTTAATATTAGTTTAGTATAAAAGCAGTTTCTTACATTATTTTTATCCTGATTTAAGAAAGGAAAACAATTTGCTTGCTAAACTCGTATTATTGTCCTCTAATTGAAACATTTGTCTTCTCAATTCTTTAATTTCAGTTGCTTGCTGTTCTGTTACAATTCCATAATCATGTATTTTTCTTTGAAGTGTAGCTATTTCAAACTTTCTCTTTTCTTCCTTGATCTGATCATTTCTTGACGACCTGTTGTATTCATATAACAGAAGTCCTGCAGAAATTCCATATACTAATGTTTCTCCAAGTAATCTTGTACCTAAACGGTCAGCTTCGTCGTCTGATAATGGTTTCACTTCTATTGGTTTACCATGTAATTTACTTTGTAATGTAGAATCCATCGAATTGTACCCTGAAAAAAATTACAATTAAAAACCTAAATTGAGAAGATGTCTTTTTAGACCTTGTGCGTTCAATGAGCCTATGTTAACTAAAAGTCATAATTGTTCCTAACACCTGTCAAGAACAACGATAGAATCTGATATTATTTGATGCCACATTATGATATATATTATAAAAAGTAAAATAACAAAAATACCGAACTCCATGGAATTTTTAAAACGGAAAGGCCCTTAACTAATGGCAAATTCAAAACCTCAAATACATTATATTATTGTTATATCAGTTGTAAGATGTAAGTAAAAATAACATTAAATCAGCTGGTTATGAAAAGCTAACACTTATTATGTATGGAATGTTATGTTCTGATACAAAATGAAGTCATATTGGAATAACAAAGCCAGATATTATCCTTATTAAAAGTTTGTATTCATTAACATAAAACATCATAAAAGACCCTACGAACTGAATGAAAACATACCACTAAAGTATGAATAGAATGAAATTATGAATAAATGATTTGCTAGGAACATATCAATTAGACATCAACCAAACCAAACCAACAAAAAGAAATACAGCAGTCAACATACGGTCAACGACAATACAAATAAAACAACACAGTAAAAACCTTTTGCATCCGAATGGTATATATGACGTCTCTTTTAACGACCTCCTGGTATTGATGCAGAAGCCGTTCTGAATACATCTCAACCGCGCAAAGCTGTATTCACTGCCCCTTTTGATACTTCAATAATTGTTAAGATGCATGTTTGGTGCATTAATATTGATACTGTAATCGTAATTATTCTATACAACATATGTTTGAAACTCCGGTTACAAATCCCCATTTCTAACTTATCAAAACTACAGCCATCCTCAGGGATATTATGTATCAACAACTTTTTAGACCAGGCAGTCAATATCGGATTAGTTGTAATAATTTCCTTGCCATCTTTGATTGAGATGCTATCCATTTCTATGTGGTAAATCTTCAGCAACGCCTGCATATGGAGTATATATCTCCAAATTGATACGATACTCCAGAGCTTGAGATTCGTATCAGGATTTCCTTGATATAGGGTTGCCGCTCACAAGGAAGCTTTTAAACCAAGATATCCAAGTGGTGAAGTTTAAATCATTCCTGCAAAAAATTTTACGGACGCCGTTAAGAGTTGGTTGATCGTTATGGAATATCTGTTTCACAGATGACGACGGACAAGTTCCAATCGTCCAATCGCAATCCCTTCCTCTCATTTTCCCCCAAAGTGACCTACCGAATAAGACTTATCACGGGGTTTGTATGTAAACGAGCAACACGACGGATGCCACATGTGGAGCAGGATCTGCTTAACCTTTTGAAGCACCTGAGATCACCTCCGGTTTTAGGTGAGGTTCGTGTTGCTCAGTCTTTAGTTTTCTATGTTGTGTTTTGTATACTGTTGTATTTGCCATGACGCTGTTAGTTTGTTTTCGAATTGTGAGTTTGAATGTCCGTTTGGTATATTTAGCTTCTCTTTTATCAACTTGAGCAATTTTCTTTATTAAATATAAGTCTAATAAAAAATGCCTCACAATTTTAAAGATCCGTCTTTTCGTATCATCACCTACACATATATTACGACGTATAGTGACTAAAACTTTCAACAACAAACACGTGTTTTAGGATATCGATATCGACAACTTTAAGTCTAAACAAGCGGATTGCACCTCACTGTGTAATTTCCCAATTCATATGTAATCGGGGTAGCCATATTGTTACTGGTGACCTAAACATTGTCAAAAACACTTATATATGAAATATGTTAAGCATAGTAACCGAGATACAGTGAGTCTAAACTTGAAACATAACTTAATAAATATACCAATTAATGTAATCGAGAATTATGCCTGACAATGTGCTAAAAAAATAGTCGACATATACCAAAGGAGACACAAATACTCAAGACGAAGAGAAAGGACATTGCCATGGCAAACGTGTAAGCGTGAAACGAATACGTAGATAATTCGTCAGTGTGAGTAAAGGCTATGAGGTTGGTCCTTAATGGATATATGAACACTCGTGCTACATCTACTATGAATCATAACTACTTTCAGCAATCAAATCCGGATTTACCATTTTATATTCCTTTTTCTAAACTTAAGGAAATTTTGGAAGAAATAGTTCACATTTCTGCTTACGCTTCCGGAGCACCTGAGATCACCCCCGTTTTTAGTGGGGTTCGTGTTGCTCGGTTATAAGTTTTCTATGTTGTGTTCTGGATACTGTTGTTTGTCTTTTGCTCGTTTTTCGTTTTTCCATGGCGTTGTCAGTTTTTTTCCGACTATAAGTTTGAATGTCCCTTTGGCATCTTTCGCCTCTCTTTTTCAAATTTGCTTGATAAAAAGAATAGCCAACGTACATATACATATCTTGGTTTAGGAAGGAATAAATCTTAATTTTAGTAAAAACACTTTGATTCAAACAAAAAGTTATCTGAAATTTTACATTATAAAGATGTTTTTCATTTTTTTTATACACAACACATTTTTTACGTTTAGAAGGGGATTTCCCACAGAAAGTCGTAATTCCTTTGGGAACCAGTTGTACTACTCCTCTTTCTTGCTTAATAATTTATTCATATGAGGTAGACAAAAATATCTCAGGAAGAATGAAAAGCCGCTAGTACTGTACCTTAACATTATGTCCTGCCTTTAAGACGATGTCCTCTAATTGAATAAGGCAACGCTTGGTGACTATGTCCTATCGAACGTGCAAAGTTATTGAACAGATTATGAGGAATATTAATGCACAGGTGAAGAAATCAAATGTTTTATATTATTGCATCGGAAAGGGGTTTAGATCGCAAAACTCATGTAAGTATTTAAACAGATTTTTTTATCCACATAATTATGATTTGCATCGCCCATATATAGGTAGGTTGACAGAAAATCTTAAGCCTGGTTTTGATTGCTGATAAAATCGATGTAAATAATTAAAATAAAGGTTTGGTGGATTAATAGGCAGACTTAACAGCATAACGTTGCTTGTTATGACACAAATGTAATTAGTAGGAAAATACCAAAAGGATATTCAAACTCATAAGTCGATGACATGTAAATACTTTTACAGATCTAAGATTTTTTTAGTATGCACATATGGTTTATACCTCCCATATATAGGTAGGTTGACAGTAACTATTAAGCCCAGTTTTGATTGCTGATAAAATTGATTTAAATGGTTTAGATAAAGGTTTCGTGGAGCATTTTGCAAACGCAGCAATATAACTATGCTTGTTATGAAAATAATGTAATTTGGGTATCCGGTAGAGATAAGAAAGATGTAAAGGTCGACAGTTTTTACATGGCCAGTCGAATTTTATTCAATTTGGGAGCAGGCATAGGTGTATTTAAAAAAAATTAACTTGAAGTCGTCAACATTAAGATCTTAAATATGAGTAAAATCACTACCTATTGTCTTGAAATTTAAGTACAAATACCTTTAATGACACGATGCAATTTGCCTGGGTATCCATCAATAATACTAATTCGGTCACATTGGACATGAACTGTTAATGAATATATATCATAAGATGAGCAGAGTATTTTTTGAAGATACCATAGAAGAATTAATACTAAAATTAAAATAATTTTCCTCGATAACCTAAATATTGCCATTACATTTTTTGTACATATAACTGTTTTTCAATTGCAACGGACGTAATTTAAAATCGGTTAAAAGGAGATTGTTCAATAACATATAATTTTGGCCCTTAAAAGCTGTTTTTTTAACACCGATTATGAATACTAAGCAGATCAACAACTGTTCTTATTATGTTTTCAAAGATTTTACATTTAGCAATACATACACAAGATTTAACCAAACAATTGAATTTTAAAAAATACATCTTTACAGGGCTGTTTATGGAGGCTAATAGCTTTACTCCTCATCATGTGATGCACTGGCGTGTTAGAAAAAAACCCATATTTTTTTACTCACCCTTTTAAAACAAGGTAGATAATACAAAATTAGAAATCGTGGACAATTTTGATATCCAAATAAGACAAGTTCGATACCTGTATCTTGGCATTGCACATTACACTGTTAATGACGTCTTTACACTAAATCCATTGGATGTTGGATGTGAACTGCTATTTTAGTCCTAGATTTTGTTTTCTTATTAAATTGTTATTGGCTTTGAAATAGCAGTCAGTAACTGCGAATACTCTCATATCTGTAAGCCTGCAATTCAGTAATTGTCGTTTGTTGCTGTATATCATTTTTTTTTTCGTTCATTCTTTTGTACATTGATCAGGCCGTTATTATTTATTTCGTGTAGAGTATTTCAGTAGAGAACGTAACGTCCTTAAGTGTAAACTATATATTTACCTTGGGGGAAATCCCAACGATGACGTACAAAAAAGTGTAAACAATCGTACTATGGAAATCTATTCCATCTACTGCCTTTTAATCATGAAATAATAAACTGTCATTATGTAGTAAAACATTTTAAAAAAGGAAGGAAAATGAAAAAAAAAAAAAACATTTTACACAAATATACCAGCATTTACACTATATACTAAAATCGAATCCTAAATTGTCCCTGACCAAAATGAAAGTAGACTTTTTTTTTATTTAAGCATTCTTAAATGAGATATAGAATTGTTAATATCCTAAATATATGATTATTTAACAGTTCTTACTTTGAGCAATTCCTACGAAAACTGAACGAAGTTTTGGATTTTGCTTTGCCGATTCACTAACACTATTTGCAACTGGTCTTTTAAACTGTTCGATTAGTAAATTGATCAATTTTACAATTGATGATTCCTTATAATTGTCTGCATTCAGTTGGAGCTGTCTTCTTTTTCTAATTCTATTTGAAGACGCCTGGATAAGTAATTTAGCTTGTTGTCGAAAAAATTTTGCTATTGGTAATACCATGACTATATCTGCATTGATGCATTGAGGTGGAACGGTAGTATTTACTTTTGTGATCAAGGTAATCTCGGTTACACAAACGCTTGAATTTTGCAAACAAACTTCTGTGTTTTTTTTTAGCCTGAAATTTTAATGCAACTGGGTGAAATAAAAAGTATTCATTATTATTATCACATTGACATGGAGCAGATGTTACCTGTATAAAAGTACGGAGTCCGTATAAGTAGCTGTCTTAAAGAACACGAAAAAAAGTATAACCGTAACACTTAATAGATACTGAATAAATGAGTAATACCAAAACTACTGAAAAGTACAACGGATGACATCAAGCACCAAAAAGAGACTCATTAAAAAGAGACATGCGAACAAAATCGAACAGCAAGGAAAAGCGCATGATCCAAATAACCATACATGGTTAGAGCACAGAATGGGGTGAGGATTAACCAATTACTATAAAATCATAAGTTAGTAATAAACTTTATTCAAAGTCGGCTAATATGTACACTATAACAAATGAAACATGAGCTCTGAAGAACTCTAATCATGGAGCTTCATATAAATGCAAATAAATAAAAAGGCATGCAAATAAAATGAAAGCACAGTATTCTTGATTTCTGAACCTCCAGGGTCATGCCCATGCGGTAAACACCTCTATGTACATTTAATGGGAGAACCAGCAATCACTGAAATATCAAAATTTAAAAAATGTAATAAAAACCAAAAAAAAAAAAAAAAATAAAAAAATAATTAAGAAAGCACTGGCATTTAAAAGCAGCTATATATTTTAATGCAAAAAAAAAAGCAGAGCAAAAGGCCAGAAAAAAGGAGGAAATTTCAGCTTTGAGGCAGCACTTGATAAAAACAGCTTGAACTGCAATTACATTATTCTCCCATACTAAGAATTTATATAATTCCTAATTAAATCAAAAGAAGTCATAGTTCTTGCCACATTGGGATGGAAATTCCATATTTGTGCTGATTAAAATCTAAAAGATCTTTCACCATAACTTGAGGTTCTTGGTCTAGGTACCTCAGCAGTGTTCACATATCTGACATTATATGAATTGGTTTTTTTTTTTATATAGCAAGCAGCATATTTGACGTATTTTATTATTTATTTTTAAGTTCTCAAAGGCAATTGTGTGTGCATTCTTCAAGTTTTTAGTGAAAGTAGGTTTGAAATCTGCAGAAGTTTTTCATAAGAATTCTGATAGTTATCATGAGTAAAGCGAAGCGTACGTTCTTGTAAAAAAATCTATTTGTCTTGTTTTTTGTTTCGCTCAGAAATGCCAAGTCATAGGATAATAACTGAAGTTAGACATAAATTAATAAACAGTTGTAAGTTTTCTCAGACTGTTTATGTTTTTCCAATTCTTTTCATTTAATTGCCTTGCATCCTTTTAAAAAATATTTGAAATTGAAGTTTCTAAAATTAGTTGTTACTCAAAGTAATTTAACCTCATTTTCACATGATATAGAAATACAATTTAAATCATAATGGCAAAAAGAAATCAAGTTTGATAAAATGAGTGAAAAATAATAAAGTATTTTTGGTCAGTTTTTTTAATAAGTGATAAAAAAAAACCAAATGATATGGGGTTACCATCAATGACACAAAATCAGAACATGCACAGTAAAAATCACAAAAAGCAAAGGAACAGCACTTTGTTGGTGTTCTTCATCTCAAAGTCACAATGATGCCTTTAACACATCTCCCCTCACTGCAAGTTTATGACGGTCCCTAGCACAGGTTTAATAATAATTCTTTGCAAAATAATTCGGATACACTTTGTAGACGCAACACCACCAAATCGGGCCCGGTCAAAAAGAACATACTGAAAAAAGAGAGACGAAAGATACCAGAGGGACATTCAAACTCATAAGTCGAAAATAAACTGACAACGCCATGGCTAAAAAAGAAAAAGACAAACAGACAAACAATAGAACACAAAATACAACATAGAAAATTAAAGACTAGGCAACACGAACCTCTCCAAAATCTGGGGTGACCTCAGGTGCGCCGAAAGGGTAAGCAGACCCTACACGAAATGTGACACCCGTCGTGTTGCTCCTGTTAGTACAAACCCGGTAATAAGTATTATTCGGTGAGCAGTAAATATCTAAAACAAAATAGTTCCTAAGCATAGGTGTAAATATCAATCTATGTAGACTCTATTTTGGTAATTTATGTATCCAATGAAAATTGAAGGACTGGTGATCCTTGTAGAACACATTTTAACTGATAATTTTGAATAATACAAAAATATATGAATGAATCCTAAAATTGAGGGCATATTTTGTCTGTTTCTCAGATATGAAGTACCTAGTTTGGTGCATCCAAAGTTCCGGTAACAAGTACAATCTGATGTGTAAATAAGGGTTTATTGATCCCACCCCCATACATGTTTGAAAGTGAAAAATATAACGTGGAAAGGAATGGGTGCCAAGAATAGGTGTTGTGTGTCATATTAAAGATTTGGTACACAAACTGGCCTAAAATTGAGAGACTGATGGAACATATAAGAGATGTTATCTCAAATTTAATACACCATAACTTAAAAAAAACACAGGAGAACATAAACCTCAACTCTAGAGTATACAGCTACATGCTGGTTCAAAGTACTCAGTGAGATGTAAATAACATATATCTAACTATTTTGATAATCAAATAATCAAATTTATTAGATTAATCCAATAAGCAGCTGGGTGAAATAAAAAGAAGTCATTTTGTACACATTGTATTGCTTCAGACTTCTTTTAATTAAGTTTTGTAACGCAATTCTAATGATAAACTGGTATCTCTTGAATTAATTCCGTATGCTCTTCAGATGTAAAGCCTAATCAAGCCCCTTTACTTGTTCTTTAACTAGGTGTACAATACTTGTATCGCGGTAATTTACAGTTTGAAAACAAATTTAACTATATATCAGTTACAGGGAACACATTTTTTTTCACCCCTCATAACTTGACAGAAATATTAACTAAATACTGCAGATTCGAGAATACTTAAACGGAACCCAATCAAGAATTCAATAAAGAAACAAAAAAAAAGTGTACCAATAGTATCTCTACTTATCTCTCGCCAATTTGAATTGATTTCACCACTTAATTTTGAACAATTACAGTTTCCGTTCATTACCGATAAAAAAAAGTTCTGCAAAGTCGCTTAGTATGATAACAAAAAATAGCAACATAATCTGGAACCAGATAAGATTTTTCTGAACATTAGAATAAAAATCACATTACATCAGCATAATGTAAACTATTCATATATCAACAAATTGGAAATATAAAACAAAATATGTTAGTCATAAGTACAGCATGTCTTGTCAATCAATGTATCACAATTCAACTGAACCCTCCTAAAACTTATCTCAAAGTAAAGCTTCCAATTGTGGATGTTCTAAATCTAATAGTAAATGCAAAAGATATATAATCCATAATTAAACGATTAAGAATTTTTTTTCATCCTTGACAGAATCAACAGATTTAAAGCTTTTGCTAAGAAACTTTACATATACGGTCAAAATCTAGACGACTGTAGTAAGAAAAGGGTGGAATTCAAAATATATACTGAACATGAAATACGATTCTAACTAAGTTTGATATTTTTATAAGTAGTCCCCACAAAAGCAGCACTTGAAAATATCTAATCTGGATAAAACCGACACTCAACACATCCGATGAAAATGCCTTTAAACAAAGTAGGAACCTTGTCACTACATCAATTCCTAAACATTTATAGTATCTTCTAAATATATCGTGTCCAATATTTACGACACTTGGAGGGAATGTGTTACCAAGCTAGTTTATCAAACGACTTAAAAATATTCTATCAAGTCGAACAAGTTAATACTATATAGCCTGAACTAACAAAGAAATATCTTAAAACACAATTTCCAAAGTCAATTTCAAAGTATCAACTGTAATTCTAGAAAATACATTTAAGTAGTTCGAACTACTCCCTTTTATTTGGAATCATCTGTTTCACAAATTTCGAAAAATGAACCCATACTTTTTTGAGCTTCATAAACTTTTTAAACAATTTCTGCCCCACCAAAGTCGTCTCGATCATTCCATCTTTGAAAACAGAAAAGTAACAGTTGGTGGTTCTTTGACGAATCTGTTCATCGAGAGAAAACGCTCGGCAAACATTTTATTATCCCACCTAAACAGTACTACATACAAATCATAATCAAAAAAATTGATTTTAAAAGAGAGGCGAAAATACCGAAGCAATGTTCAAACTCATAAAGTCGATAACAAACTGACAACGCCATGGCAAAACAAAAGAAGACAAACGCCAAAAAAAAAACCCAACAGTATACAAAACTAAAATTCAACAAAATATTAAATCAAAACGAGAAGAAATTGTAAACACAACATTAGGCATTAACATATTATATAAAATAAGTTGAAAATAATTTTGATTTTAACTCAAGAGTATACTTCAAAATACTAATTCAAACCGTTGTGCACGTGATCGCTGACACATTTCACTCATTTCATGATTTGAATTTAAAGTATCAAAGTAATCTCTGAATGCTCGACAGAAATAACGAGAAAGAGATTAGAACAGGATTCCAGCTTTCAAATATTTAGGTTTGAACGTTCCTGATGATAGCTATTTCAGAAAAGGATTCTGGACGAAATAAATCCATAAAGTGTTATTTTCATTTACTAGCACTTGGTCAATACACATGCGCTGATGGGCTGTTCTCCCCGAGTGAATCACCAGCTCAGTAGTCAGTGCTTCGGTCTTTATATGCTTTTAAAAAAATCCTCATAGGAAAATTAAGAAATGATAAAGTAATTGAAGTTTCAACTCCCTCAGTCAAATTCAATAAACATTAAATAACACTTAAGGATGTACACTTCTGAGGAGCCAAACATTTCGAAAATTAAACTTTTTTCTTAAACCTGATTTTTTGGTTTATATGACTGTAAGAAAGTAATTGATGAAGAAAAAATCATATGGTAGTGCACTTCTTTTTTTTTGCTACGGCCATTTGAAAGTACCCTTTTTTAATGATTTTTCTATTTTTCATCAATTTATACCCATTGTTGGGCTATTTTCATGAAAAAAATCACAGTTTCACAACTAAACTTTTTTTCATACTTTCACTAAAGATGAAGTGGATCAATCTGAATAAATTTAACTTAAAAAAACTATAGGTTGGTGTTAATATTTGAAAGTTTTATAAAATGTTGTTGCTTTTTTGTGTCAAATTGACCATGCTGTCAATTTGGTAAATTAGGGTTTTTACTCTTTTTTTAGAACAAAAAGCATATTATTTCAACTTTTTTGTTATAAATGATTGGAAAAATACATATCTAAGAATTTTGAAAAGAAAAAATGATATCGGATGTACATATTTTAGGTAAAATATTTTTTTTTGTACCACGCACCCATTTTCTCAACATTTTGGCTGATGACACTGACTGGATTGGGTATAGAATTTGAAAATTTTATTACTCAAAACTACTTATTGTAAGTACACAATTTGTTCATATTAATTTGATTATATTTTTTAAGTTCATTGATATTTTCCACTTGTATCTCATCTTTTGGAAATAATTCCAAAACGAGATTTCAACGAGACTGAAACATCAGAAGAATACATCCTTAAGACGAATTACTACCATATGTAAGACATGTTCAGGTAAACAATATTCAATATGTCTATTAAATGTAAAGAATTTTAATAGATGTTGTTGATGTAGTTATTCTGAATTTCCTTGCACCATGGATATCCTTCAAATCAACCATACTTTCAGTAAGAATAACTTTGCTATTTCTTTTTTGTAGCTAAGTGAATGTGATGAATAGTTTCAATCTTGCACCTCAGCCTAGACCATCTCTTCATGGCGTTTCCATACAGTCAAGATTCTACTTCATCAAAATTATCTTCCCATTACGCCAGCTATTTTTTGCAATAAAAAATTGGAAGCCATTGTAGGGATGACGCGCAGCCAATGTAGCTCTTCAAAACCGATAAATGTATACACATAGCACCATTACGATCCCTGTATGCCAGTTGTATTTTAAAAGACAATTGTATCTACTAGCTATTGAGCATCATTTGATGTACTTTTTTGCATTTAGTCAACTTCAAACTATTGTCTTATCGGTTGTCAGCTGGAATTTTCGAAAGTTCAAAAACATATGAAAAAATTCTAATTAAATATTTCGTGTTAGGGCAGACTAAAAATGTTCAGAGGTTGAAGACTAATAACCCTAGATAGCACACACAAAACATGATTTTCTTTTTGAAGTTATGAAGTTATGACCCAAGTCTGTCAAGAACTTTTAGTAAAAGAGTATTATTCTATCACACTTACTCTGTTGTTATGACTCATTAGAAAGTTATTTCACTTGACCCATATATTTCATTTTTAGTACTGTCAATTCTTAATGTCATTAAATCAACATGTAGCCTAAATATATCAAAAGAATAGAATCTGAAGCGAGATGATGTATCAAATATTTTTGCTTTATACGTTTTCAAGAAAGAATAGTCAACTCAAACACTCCCTAACATAAAAAGGTGCATACGACTTTCTCTTTTCGATGAAATTATTGCCTATTTTTAGGATTTTTTTCCCAAAAAAACTGTCGCCGGGGGCAGAGATGCAAATTCATGCTTTAAAAAGATCAATCTATTATCTTTCTGTGTATTTTTTCGGCCGAATTTATGCTTATGCACAAAAAAGATCCACTTGTATTTGCACCTTCCACAATCGACTGTTTTATGAATATTTGTCTATAATCTGAGATTTTCAAATATCTCGAAGCTCCATACAATAATTTAAGTCAAAACTCGTATATAAAATGCATAAAATCCTAAATTATGCACCTTTATTAAACTTCTGAAGCCAATTCAAACAGATGTAAACAATTCAAATATACCACTTTGGCCTTTTTACCTTCTCTTACAAAGAGTTCCATTTGTTTTGTATAATTCCAACTAAGTATCCGCCTGCATAGATGACCTTCTCCCATTTATACATAAGTCCTTGGGTATTCATCACATCCGCAAGAAGCTATATTCGTTACCCCTTTCGAAACTTCATTCTATGTACATCTTATGTTTGGAAGCTACTGTTATAAATCCACATTAAAACCAATACAAAAAAACATATAGCTATCATGTTGGATATTAACAGATACTTTACAAACCAGCTGGTATTGGGAAATATTTTACTATAAAACAATCTTTTCTAAAATTTTCATTTGCCAACAAAGGTGTCAATGCCATCACCTGGCGCAATATCCTTCATGATCAATCTGTTTTAATAAAAAAATACATCCCTACTTTATAAACGTTTTATACTTACTATTATATGATCTTCTTGAGCTGTTACTTATTGTGCTGGAAGGTAAAATAAAATCTTAATTCACCATGATAAAAATGAAAAAAATACGATATAACAAGACTTATATATATATATATATATATATATATACACACACACATATGTGTTGTTGCTCAGTCTTTGGTTTTCTATGTTGTGTTTTGTAAACTGTAAAGGATTCATTGCATTGAACTGATATCATTCGGTTGTCAAGTTTTTAATGACATCTCAGTAAGTAGTTGTGTTTTGTATTTAATACGATTTCGGGGGGTGTAATATCCTGGTAATTGACGACTATGGTGAAAAAGATAGAGAAAATAGATAAAGAGTCAAATGATGTGGTACTAGTAGTTCAGACTTATGAGTTAAGCCTTTTTAGTTACAAAAATATTCAACACGTGTCAGTAATAACATTAGCGGTACCAATCTGACTGCACTCGATGTAACAGCTTTTGACCGAAACCCCTTCTTGTATCCATTTGACTTACATATTATTTTTGATTCATCCATCCCACAGTAAATGACATTACAATGTTAATTATCACGGAAACATACTTTTTCGGAAATACCGAGATAACTAGTTCCCGGAGATTAAATACTTCCGTTCCATGTCAATGCAGACGAAAATATGGTATTACCAATAGTAAAACTGGTTACTTTACTAATCAGACAGTCTTCACGACCAGTTGTACATAGACTTACTGTATCAGCAACGCGTCATCCAAAATTTCGTTCAGTTATTGTTTTGATTGCTCAAAGTAAGAATTATATAATAGCCATTTATTTATGCTTTAGTAATTTTAAAGTGCACAAATAGAACGTCTACTTTCACTTTACTCAACAACAGTAAAGAGTAAGATTTCAATAAAAAAAGTGTAAGTAGTTGTACATCTGTGTGTAAAATGTCGTTGTTGTTAGTTAAAACTATTCCAATTAACAAATAAAACTCCAATTTTCACGATAAAAGAGATGATGGAAAAGCTTTTCACAGTACGTTTGTAAACATGTCTATATACGTCATAGATGTGGTTTTTTCCAGTAAATAGGCCATGGAATATGTATTTTTCAACTATTTAAGCGATACATTTCTTACATTAATGTGCATTTTTTTTAAATCAGTAATAGGGGAAAAGTTCTTTGCATATTGTTTTATCGATACTTACATTAATTTGGTTATTGATTTATTAAACATAACAAGATATGTATTCTTATATAGCTTTGAACACTTATGACTACATTATGTCGATACTTATATTGTGGTATAGCACAGGGTCATATCTTTATCAAACTGGTAATATGAGGGTCTTTACATTTAATCAATTGGATGTGTTGGATAAGTATTTGAGTCTGGGAAGCGTGACTAATAATTAGTTTCAATTAACTTTCAGTAAATGTGAGTCCTAGATCTGTACTTAATGACTTTTTGTTAGTTTTTATTTTATAGTTTAGTGCTTTGTGTCGATCTGACGAGTCAATATAAGAAAATCACTAGTAAAAGGTAAAATAGTAAAAATACCGAACTCAAAGGAAAATTCAAAATGGAAAGTCCTTTATCAAATGGCAAAATCAAAAGCTCAAACACATGAAACGAATGGTAAACAACTGTCATATTCCTGACTTGGAACAGGCATTTCAAAATGGTGGATTGAACCTGGTTTTATAGCTAAATAAACCTCTCACTTGTATGACAGACGCATAGAATTCCATTATAATGACAACAAATGTGTGAGTAAAACAAAATGACATAATAAGTAAAATTGTCAAAAATTGGGGTACACAGGCAACATTGTGTTAAACTTATAACAAAGAAAATCAAAATGGCATATAAACACTCTACAGACAAAGTACATAAGCAAAAATGAAAGACAAGAATACAAAAAATAAGCATAGCACAATAACACAATGGCGGGATTTCCTAATTTCCGTGGCACGTAGTGTAAAGGGAATTAATTGTCTTCTCACGTAGTAGTTCGAAGGCGTATGAATTTTTTGGGCGGGAAAAATTATTGTGTTAAATGATAGGTGTATATATGGTCATTTCTAGCCCTGCCTTACTTGAGTGAACATCAAATTTTTCTGAGTGCCATGATGGATCCGGACATCGAGAATAGTGTTAAGCGGATTGTCGGGGAAGAAATTTGAAAATCACAGAACGATTTATTGTCACAAATGGAAGGGATGTTTTCAATAAAACTACAGGAATTCGATCATCAACAGAAGGAGAGATCAGAGCTACAAATGAATAGATTACAAAATGAACTTTCGGTGAATGATGACTACAAGTTTCAAAGAAAGTCTTGTGAAGACCAATTCGAATTCAACCGCAAGCTTAGCGTAACTTTGAAGGAAGCCGATGCTAGTCTGGAGTCCAGGGACCCAAGTGCTGGTTTAGCCAAGCAGAAAATAGCAGAAGGTATACAACTTATACGCTACAGACAGAAGTTGGTTAAAATGGCCGATTCGTCCGAGATGGGATGGAAAGTGGTACAGGAATATACAGCGAATCCCCTCGCAGATGATTCCGAGGACGATCGAAAAATTCTGAGAGTTCAGACACGAGCGGAGAGAAAAACAAAAGCAGAGAAAGCTAAGAAGAAAAGACCAACGCCGTATAGCAGGCCAACTTCAACAGCAACTTCTAGTGATAACGACACAAATGGAAAAGCAAGTGGGAGGCCCGGAGTTTGCTACAAGCCTGGTCACTGGAAATTTGAATGTCCAGAGAAAAAACGAAAGTTAAGTACTAATTTATTCAATGTTAATAAATTAAGTAGCATTTGTTCAGATTTACTGCATGATAATAGTTTTCAGGTGAATACGAATCACCTAACTGATAAGTCTTTAAAAGATGTCATGAATGATGATAGTATTTGTTTACTCGAGCATGAATGTATCGAACAGGTGTCTAGCCAGGTAACGGTAACTTCAAGTTTAATCACACCTGTAGGTAAATTGAAAAAATCAATACACAAATGGAGAGACATAGACACAAGCACGTATATTTTAAGAGTTATAGAAAAGGGTTACGGTATTCCATTTAAAGTACTACCAGATAATGTTATTTTGAGAAATAATAAATCCGCTAGGGATAACGGGGAATTCGTTATTGGCAAGATTTTAAAATTGACAGAAAAAGGTTGCATTTCAGAAGTTAACGATATACCTTTTGTGGTTAATCCTTTAACGGTAGCTTTTAGTAGATCAAAGAAGCCCCGTTTAGTTTTGGATTGTATGCATATCAACGAATGTATACACCAGTTTAGGTTTAAATTTGAAGACGGTGCAGTTGCAAGAGAATTGTTTGAAAAGGGAAATTTTTTGTTTAGATATTACCTTAAGAGTGCATATCACCATCTGGAAATATTAGAGGAACATAAAACTTATTTAGGTTTCAGTTGGGATTTCAATGGTATAACAAAGTACTTTGTATTTAATGTTTTTCCTTTTGGTCTGGCCAGTGCAGGTCATATTTTTACCAAAGTTCTTAAGGAAGTGATAAAATACTGGAGAAATCAGGGTTTGAAGATAATAATGTATCTTGATGATGGGCTTGGAGGTGCAAATGATTTTCAATCAGCTGAAAGAACTAGCTCGTATATAAGATCTAGTTTGTCTGAATTTGGTTTTTTAATAGCTGAAGAAAAATGTCTTTGGTATCCACAGCAAAATATGACCTGGATAGGTTTAGTTTGGGATATGGAGTTCGGGAAACTTAGAGTTTCCAGTGAACGTATAGAAAGATTAGTTGATGTTATCAGTAAAATACTTTTCGGTGTCGGAAAAGGTAAAATTTTGCACAGTGCAAAGTTTGTTGCCGGAATTGTTTGCCAGATTATATCAATGCAAGCTGTTTTAGGTAATTTGGTTAGGCTTAGAACTAGAGAATTGTATAACTGTATACTGTTAAGGGAAAGTTGGAAGTCACTTGTTGCTCTGACAGCTCCAGCTGTTGAGGAGCTCAGATACTGGTTAAATTCAGTAACGCAGTTAAATGAGAAAGGTAATGATCTGCATGAGTCAGATGTATGTGATTTAGTGGCGTTCACTGATGCCTCAGAAGTAGGTTTTGGGGGCTATATTGTGCCTGTAGTTGATAGCATATGTGCTGAGTCGGTCTGTGAATCGTTAGAAATTCTGACTGACTGTGGTCTAGAATTACCAGGTAACAGTTTGAATAATGTAGTAGGTAGTTGGACAATATTGGAAAGTGGTAAAAGTTCAACGTGGCGTGAGCTTGAAGCAGTTAGCAGAACAGATAAAAGTTCGTTAAGATGTTTAGAAAACCATTGTTTAAAATTGAATACAGATAATAAGAATTAACTGGTATAGTTAAAATTGGTAGCAAAAAATCGGAACTTCAAAATATTGCTTGTGAGCTATATTATTCATGTTCAGAGAGCAATATAAAAATTAAACCACATTGGATTCCAAGAGAACAAAATAAAATTGCTGATGGTCTGAGTAGATATTCAGATTGCGACGACTGGGGTATTGAAGAATCTGTATTTCAAATGTCAGATAAGTTATGGGGTAGGCATAAAATAGAAAGATTTGCTACAGATTACAACGCTAAATGTTCGAGATTTAATTCTAAGTGCTGGTGTAAGAACACAGAAGCAATAGATGCGTTCTCACAAAACTGGTTTAGTGAAAACAATTGGTTAGTACCACCACCGAATGTTGTTTGTAAGGTTATAAGAAAACTGTGAAGTGATGAGGCAAATTGTACACTGGTAGTTCCATTGTGGTATTCTTCACCTTATTGGTTGATGTTACATGATATTTTTGGAAATTTGAAACATTTCATAACAGACAAACACCATATAATGAACATTAGTCCTGTCGTTCCCGGAAGGGGAAATAATGGTGTATTTGGGAAACATATGAAATTTTCCTTGATTGCATTTAAGATCAGATTTGATTGATTTTATTTTGTATTTTTGTACAGGGTTAAAGCTGGGACGGTTTGTAACAGAAGCCGTGGAGGATAGTGGTATCGGAGAGGATCATCCTTTACATGATTTGGTGGGTAGTTTTTCGACGAGACTGCTTGATGCCAGAAGTGACAGTACTGTTAGAAAATATAACTATGCTTTTAAAAAATGGAACACATTTTCGCATGAACATAATTTGATTTATTTGCCAACATCGCCTATTCATGTTTCTTTATATTTAGTGCATGCTTGATTCAGGTGCTACATACAGTACAATCAATAGTGATTTTATTCTATAAAATGGGCTCATTACATGTCAGGTCAGTTAGATCCTACAGAGAATGCTTTTGTAAAAAATATAGTTGAGTCGGCTAAACGTACTTCTAAAGCTCCAGTTGTAAAGAAATATCCTGTCTTCAATGATAATTTGATAAGTTTATGTTCTATGTTTCAAGGGTCAAATGATTTAACAATAGGATCTGGCTATGATTTTACTGAGTTATAGCGCTTTTCTTAAATTTAGTGAGTTGAGTAATCTGAAGCGTAACAACATTATTCTTAAAGATAACTATTTAATTGTAAAGATTAAAAAGAGCAAAACTGACCAATATAGAGCCGGAGATGAATTTTAGTTTCTAAAGGTCGAACAATGGCTTGTCCATTTGACATGTTATTAAGTATATTGGAATGGCGCATTTAGATATTTGTTCGGACAAGTATTTGTTTCGTCCATTGTACAAATCTAAGAAAAAGTCTGGTTTAATTCAGGTTAATGAACCGATCAGCTATAGCACAGCTAGAGAATGCATACTGAAGCGTTTGAAATTAGTTGCTCCAGAGTTAAATCTTGGTTTGCACTCTTTGATGTCTGGTGGTGCCACTGCGGCGGCTAATTCTGACGTTAACGAAAGGTGCTGGAAGCGCCATGGTAGATATTAGAAGTCATTATGATTGCCACAATTTTTAATGTGTATTGATGTGACATGTTTGTACATATTTATTGAATAAAATCGCTAGCTCAGAAAATACACAAGCAGCAAGCTAGTCGACAAACATACGTTTGTGTTTTAGTTGTCTATTGGTAGAAGTGGTGCTATGTTAAGAACATAAGGTATAGAGAAGACGTATAAATACCAAGCCACGCAAAAAGAATATTACCAAAATGGACTAAACAGTAAAGGTTAAAAATATAAAAAAAGACCAATAAAAAAACACTATAAAACGTAATTAAGATAATAAACTACTTCAGTACCTAGAATCTATACTTCAAAACCATCAGGTATTATTTGTGAATTTGATACGGAATATTTATCAACAAGGTCTTGGTATCTATTGATGGAATTTAAAAAAAACTACGAGACGATCTTTGACATAACCCTGGTTTATCAACTTTCTGCTCAGACACTGGTGACGTTTTATAAAGTCTGAGCAGCAGCTGCAAGTTTTTGAATACCGAATGAATTGGGAAATGTATATCCAATATGCAGGTGAAGTAAATGAATTTAAGTCTTAAACGGTCATTTCGATCTTAAAATCACCTAAAAATTCTGAACAATAAATTATTCAGTCATATTCAGTAATTCAGTCAATTTTTCGGACTTTTCTATCGCGGAAAATTTAGTACTCTTCAGACAATTCGCTTGTGGTCAATTCAGTACTGTTCAGAAGCTTTTCAGACAATTGAGTATTATGTCGACGTTTAAGGGCTAATAACAATTACTAAACATAGACTGAACAGATCTTAAATGACTGCAAGAAAATTGTCTGAACAGTACTGATTTTTTTTGGAAATTGACCGAAAGACTGGAAATGGCTTACTAATTTATTTTTCAGTCTTTTCAGAGCTGGTCAGATAATGGTTTAAGATCAAAATTGGTGTACTAGTGGGTAGATGTATACTACTAGCATTCTACCACGAAAAAACCGAGATGGTATGACTGATTGTAAGATATAAGATCTTTTTTTAGAAAAATTGATATCAACTGGGTGCATCCAAACATTTGGGAAATAATTGGAAAAACTGAAACGAAAAGTAACAGTTGCTGACTACTGTACTCCAATTTTTGACATTTTGTCCTGTTATGTCTGTTTGTTTTGCTCACACATTGTTGTCAATATAATGTAATTTTACGCAACTGTCATACAAGTGATAGGTTAAGCTAGCTATAAAACCAGGTGTAATCCACCATTTTCTACATAAGTAAATGCCTGTACAAAGTCAGGAATATGACAATTGTTTTCCATTCGTTTGATGTGTTTGAGCTTTCGATTTTGCCATTTGGTAAGTGACTTTTCCTTTTGAATTTTCCTTGGAGTTCGGTATTTTTTATATTTTACTTTTTAATTAAGATTATGGTACATACAATCATTCGCAACCAATAATTATATTGAAAAATGATGCAAAAATATTATTTTGCAAATTTGTCTGCACCAAAAACGAATTTCGACAATTAATGTCTCTTCAGTGATTATCGATGCCAAGACACAAACATAATACAAACGTTGAAAAGCCGATAAAACCAAACGCATGAAAGTATAACCTAACTCAAACAAGATGTGAATGAGGGATATACATTATTTAGTTTCAAATTATTTCAAAAATTTTAGAGTGTCAAATATTGTATTGTTATAATTAAGCAGTTGTATTATACTTATTTAGACAAACACAAAAATACCACATTTCTTAAAATAAGAAATAGTCATAGAATTATATCTCTTTAAATGAATATTTAAATATTATCCTTTTCCCACAAAGATATGTCGAGAAAGAACAATTTTTATTCTCACTTCTTAAAAATTATGATTAAAATTTTAAATTTTCTTTACTGGAATAATCAAAAAGTGGAATAAGCATAACAAAATTATGTGAACATAAAGTTCTCAAAACTTCCTTTTAACTATTGGATCCAATCAACTGTTGAAATTCTTTTTTCTAAATGAGGAACATAATTCAAATATCTCTCTAAACATATTTTTTAAAGGAGCATTGGCTGTCAAATTCATGTTCACCGATTTGACTCAAATTCTCATATTTGATTTAGAACATACTAACACGTATATCCAAATTACAAAAAGTCTAAGATAAAAAAAATAACAATGCTTTGACTTGATAATATGTATTAACATTTCGTGTGTATTTTTTGTCTAGACGTCATCCAATTTACCATCGAGATGACCTCCGAAGACTGCCGACGGTCATATAACCCGATATAAACATAAATATGAATTTAAACAGATAGTGACCACGTGGAATTAGATTTTTCTAGGTCTGTTTGATTTCATATTGTAGGTTTTAAAGTATGTCTATCATCGTTGTTACCTGTTTAAGAATGATTTTTTTGTGAATCGAATCAGTCAACCAAATGGTTCAACCTTGTTTCACTTTTAATGTTGACATTCTTTTCCTTTTAATAGCTGAATGCATGTGTAACCTATGTCCAGCTAAGTGGTTAAATTGAAGGTTAAATGAATACGGAAGCAATAAGGTCAAATTATCAAATTCAAGTGAATAATTTATAAGCGATGTTTCTTACCTTATTTTGACAAAATTGAACCAAATTGGCTGCTAAAAGCGAATTATTATTTCACTATTTCACTTTCATTAATGATTGAGCAAACAAAAATAAGTTAATATTTTTTTCATATCTCGTAGCTAATGCCTCTATAAGTTTTGCATAAGAATGCAAATATACCATAGCTATCCCATAAAGTGGCTGTTGTTTCCAGAAATTGTATGAAAAATAAATTTATTCAATTGATATGTAAAATATATGAAAAATAATAATAGCCTTTATCAGTATTTTTGATAGATATCACTGGAAATCATGTGCCAAGTAATCAACATAGGACCCTTGAAATTTTGCATTTGAAACTGGTAAATTTCTATGAAAGTTTTTAACATAATTTTATTGGATTTTTTTAGAGTATCATTCAATGGATTTTACATCACAAAGAAAATTACTTGGTTTTGGTAAACCAACACCAGTAGAACCATTATCAACAGATGAAGCTATGAATTTAGGAACAAAATTGCTTGGAGAAGCATTAGTTTACGGAGTCTCTGCATCATTTCTGCTTTATGAATACAACAGGTCTTTAAAAAATGAAAGGATCAAGGCAGAAAAGAGAAAGTGTGAAATAGAAAAACTTCAAAAAGAATTACATGAACATGGATTGATAACAGAAGACCTAAAAGGACAAATGTTTAAATTACAGGTCAAAAATTGGATTTTAGAAAACTCGCTGTCCTCTCTTAAATCAAGATAATGCTAGCGCTTTGTGCGTTGATCTCTTTGGCTAACTCGGCTGTGAATTTTTATGTGCTGGTTTATGTTGTTTTATGTATCCGTTTTTATTCTGTAGTTAGTCAACACTTCGGTGTTATCATGTATATCTATTATATAGTCATTTTTATAGATTTACTGTTTGCAAAAGTATGAATTATTCTAAATACTAAGGATGTTCTTATCCCAGACAGAAAACCTTAGCCGTATTTGGCACAACTTTTTGGAACTTTTGGTCCTCAATGCTCTTCTACTTTGTACTTGTTTTGGCTTGCGAACTTTTTTGATCTGAGCGTCACTGGTTAGTCTTGTGTGGACGAAACGCGCGTTTTGCGTATTAAATTTTGAACCTGGTACCTTTTGTTAGCTATTATTCGTATGTTTCTCTGTCCTATATGTTCTCCCATTTATTTGTATTGTAGTCCTGTCATGTAATGTTGTCATTTTAATGTTATATTTAACATTGCCATAAAAGCGAGAGGTTTGGCTAGCCACAAAACCAGGTCCAACCCACCATTTTTTTCTTAAAATGTCCTGTACCAAGTCAGGAAAATGGCCATTGTTATATTATAGTTCGTTTCTGTGTGTACATTTTAATGTTGTGTTTCTGTTGTGTCGTAGTTCTCCTCTTATATTTTATGTCTTTCCCTCAGTTTTAGTTTGTAACCATGATTTGTTTTTTTCTCAATCGATTTATGAATTTCGAATAGCGGTACACTACTGTTGCCTTTATTTAGATCCAAAAAACTACTTTTAAATTTTTTGTGTCTGTAAAAGTTTACATGTATGAATGTCTGAATAATATGAAATCAAACATTAATACCACAAAATTGTAAGAAATAATGTACATTGTATATGAAAAGTTTTATTTTTACACATATTCAAAAATCACATTTTTTAGATGATGTTGTGAGAATGTAGGGATAAAACTTTTAATGAAGTAACAGGTAGTCAACAACTTTGTTTTACTGGATAATTTTTATGATTATGTCACATTATGATTATGAATGACATGGCGGATGATGTGTGCATTACTTTTTGCTAACATACAAATTACAGGTAGTTACCTCCCATTAGGCCCGAGAACACAGTTATTTCGTAGTGCATTTCTATTAGACAAAAAACGCAAATTAAAAAAATCGCACCTGCTCCACCAAAAAAGATTTTTACAGTGTAGTGTTCTACTTTTGGGACAAATTATATCAAAATTATAGAAAAGTCTATCGGCTCTAACTCAAAATATGGACAATTTTGTGCGAAGGGGTCCATAATTCAGTTTGACAGCTTCAGACATACTAATTTTTGACCTTTTCAAACTGGACCAAATCACTACTCTACCTAAATATTCATGCACGAAATATTTTTTTCATGTTATTTCATCTCCTTACTTTCTATTTTATGCATAAAATATAAAGAAATAAATTTGGAAGGTGTAGGGACTCTATTTGTAAACAACGAAAATCAAAGGACGATAACTGTGTCCCACTTGCCAGATTTCATCTCATCAAAATTCATCTTTATGTAATTGGATGAAATTTGAATTTCAAGGAAAAAATAAACATAGTGTGAAAACAATTGCACTATAGCTCTATTATTCCTACATACTTATTATTTTACAGACAGACAGAAAGGTAGTTTGTAAGGGTTCATGTGTGTTTTTTTTTTACGTTGTTGTAATAATTTTTGCATCGACCACGAACCCTAAATGTCATACATTGTAGCTCATGTGGCCCATTTGGTCACTACTTTTGCTGTTGTAAAATAGAAAATTTTAGTTGTCATCATCCTCTTTTAAGGCACTGTGTTATTTTGGACTGAAATTTGATGAAATAAAACACGTAAAGTCCTTTATACAATTTTTCCCTTCGTTACTATATAAACAACTGGACAAAAAAGCATGGCCTACACGAAAAGCCTGATTTCGATTGGCTTATTATTCAAAATCTTATCTACAAACTGCCCTCATCATTCAATGAGCGTCGTCGAATAGAAATCGACATTATGCAAATGAATATCATTACATCTGTTAACATATTTAACGTTGAAAAATCTCTGCGGAAGGTTTGTAACTGTTTGAAAATTGAGTTGTTATAAGAACCCTACAAAACCGACCAAAATTCGTCTTTTATTTCGTATTTTAATGTTCAAATCAATCAAAGTCTTATACATGTACATGTATACGTACACTTGCGTAAGGTCGATTTCTATCCGACGCAGCTCAAATGTTGATGTCAAAATGACAACATCGGTGTTCGTATTTTCCATTGACCGAAGCCCTATTTAAATTCACATGTTTATCTTTCTGTCAAATTCTAACAAAATATTGTACTAATGATATACGGGAAAAGAGAGGCGAAAACAAACAAAGGGACATTCAAACTCACCAGTCGAAAACAAACTGACAACGCCACGGAAGTCTTCTTTACATGATTTCATATGTTTCGGATCAAATGAAAAACATAGCCGCCAGGGACAATCTTTGAAACTACAAGGTCAAAAGTTTTGCTTTACAAAAAGAATTGATAAGATCACTCTCTTAAAACAATCTTCGGTAAATTAAAATCGGGTCGCATTCGTATGCAGTATGGCACATGTTTTTCTTACCATTTGAAAATGACATTTGCATCATCTCCTAGCGATTCAATTTTTGTTTCAATTTGGGCCTTAACAGTTTTGGCACAAATTTTGTTGGAATTGTGGTTTAATGCTCTTAGGAGCCTCGGTGGTTGAGTGGTCTGAGTAGTTCGTCTACTTCACACTCGCCTTTCAACATTGAGATTTTAAGTTCACACCACGCACGTGCGTTCAACTCCAATCTTAATTGACTAGGCGAGTTTTTCTTCTGAAGGTCGGTGGTTATCTCCGAATTTCACCGTCAATTGTGACTTGGATGGAGAGTTGTCTCATTAGCACTCATACCACATCTTCTTATTTCTACTTGATGTATTTAACACGCAAATTTCGTACCAAATACCCATTTTTTGTATGAATTTTCAAAGGTGGGTTTTGGAATTTGTAAGGCACAAGGTGAAAGATACATATTCTTCCTTCGGAGTCTCTAGCTTGAATTCATAAATACAAGAAAACATGGGTATGCGTCCATGAGACTGCAAAAGTCAATGAACATTTAGAGGTCAATATACAGTCTTAACAATAAACAGGTATTCAATATTTCAAACTCCAAATCGCTTCAAATCTTGAAAAGTTGTGAATGAATTTTGTCGAGGCTCTTAATTCTGCAATCAACACCAACATTTCTGAAAGAACAAAATTATATAAAAAATATATAAAAACCCGTAAAAGGTTATTCACGTGCAGTTACATGTACATGTGACGGAGTTAAACGTGTTTCAAGTACTCAATCATCTCCCTTTAATCTGAGTTAGTGAAATACCAAAAAGGCATTAGAAAAAAATATGTTTAACTCCGCTATATACTGAATGTGCCGATCCCAAGTCAGAAGTCTGCGTTGGTTGCTGTCTGTCATATTTGTCTTAAGATAATTGTTTTGGTATACATCAGGTTGTTGGATTTCTCGTTTGAATTCCGGGGTGATCCCAGGTGTTTCGAAACTGTAAGCAGATCTTGGTCAAATTCGAGGGAAAGAGGAAGGGATTATGGTTACGACAATTGGAACATACCCGTAGTCGTCCGTGAAAAAAATATTCAATAGCGGTCAACCAACTCGTAATAATTTCAACTTCACCATTTAAAACTCTTTCTAGTGAGCAGAAATCCTCTATCAAGGCAATCATGATAGAAAATTCAAACTCTGGAATGTCGTATCAACTGGGAGATATATATTCCATATGCAGGTTCTGCTGAAAATGTACAACAAAAAGTGGACAGTTCACAATTGGGAAGCTAAAATCATCCCATTCATCGTAAAGTTTTGTTCTCAATCGACCCTCGATGTAAATTTCTAGATGTAATTCAAGATATGAGGCAAATTTTACTGTACCGGTTGTATCCTTTATATCAAATTTGATGGGATAAATGCGTTCAACATAATCACTTAACTTTGAACTATTTAGTGAGTGGATATCATCTATAAAGCGGCACGTGAAATTAATTGATACGGCTAGCTTAGCTTCGTTTCATTCTTCCGAATGTAAAACACTGTTATGCCTGCCTAAAGCAACAACACTCCTTCCCGTCAAAATGGACCACCAACAGTTATGAGTATAACCAGCAATAAGGTTTACGGTCTTTATTCATCAAAAGCGCATTTAAAAAAGTGACACTTTTACCTTTAGAATTATTGATTACTGTTTCAGGTACATAAAATATAGGCAGAAGATACCAATGGGATTTTCAAACGCAGGAGCTGCTGGAATGTTTACTGCTTATAAAATGTTGAATTATTCGAAACAATTAAGTTTTTCTATCCACAAGTAAAGATAGTCTTAGACTGATTTGGCTCAGCATATTTTTTTGGAATTTTGGAATTTTAAATCTCTTCAATTTGATATTAGATCTAGCCTTCTAACTGTTTTGATTCGGGCGTCACTGATGAGTCGTTTGTAGACAAAAATGCGTGTCTAGCGTACAAAATGATAAGCCTGTTATCTTTGATTAGTTTTGGCGACATAGAAATGGAAAGTTCACAATTGGGAAGCTGAAATCATCTCTTTTGTTCCCAACCAACCCTCATTGCAAATTTGTAGAAGAGGGACAAAAGATACCAGAGGGACAGTCAAACTCATAGATCGAAAACAAACTGACAACCCCATGGCCAAAAATAAAAAGGCAAACAGACAAATAATAGTACAGATGACACAACATAGAAAACTAAAGACTAAGCAACACGAACCCCACCAAAAACTGGGGGTGATCTCAGGTGCTCTGGAAGGGTAAGCAGATCCTGCTCCACATGTGGCACCCGTCGTGTTGCCTTTGTTATTGCAAATTCGGTAAATAGTCTAATTCGGTGGGTCACATTCGTGAAAAGGGAAGGGTATTGTAGTTACGACATAAGGAACATATCCGATATCATCTGAGAAACGGTTATTCCATAACGGTCAACCAACTCGTGATGGCGTCCGTAAAATTTACGAAGGGATGATTTCAACTTCACCATTTGGAACTCTTGGATTAATCGCTGTTAGTCAAAACCTGAGGCAGACTTTATTGTATCGGTTGTATACTTTATTTCAAGTTCGATATGATAGATGCATTCAACATGGTCACCAAAGTTTGAAATTTTTAGAGAAAGGACATCATCTATGTAGCGAAACGTGAAGATAAAAGATAATGATAGCTTAGCTTCGTTTCATTCTTTCGAATCTAAAAAACTGTTTTGCTTGGCTAAAGCAATAGCACTCCTTTCCGTCAAAGTGGACGACAAACAGATATGAGTTTAACCAGCAATTAGTTTTACGGTCTTTATTCTTCAAAAGCGCATTTAAAAAAGTGACACTTTTACCTTTAGAATGTCCTGTCACTGTTTCAGGTACATAAAAGATAGGCAGTAGATACCAATGGGATTTTCAAACGCAGGACCTGCTGGTACGTTTACTGCTTATACAATGTTGAATTATTCGAAACACGGAAGTTTTTTCTATCCCCAAGTAAATATTTTCTTTGCTTGATTTGGCACGGCGTTTTTTGAAATTTTAGAATTTTAAATCTCCTATATTTAATATTTGATCTGGCCTTAAGCTTTCAACTGTTTTGATTCGGGCGTCACTGATGAGTCGTTTGTAGACGAAGTTGCGCGTCTAGCGTAAAAAAAATGATAAGCCTGATATCTTTGATGAGTTGTTTTGCTATATATAAATGGAAGTTCACAATTTGGAACCTGAAATCAACTCTTTTGTTCTCAACCGACCCTCATTGCCAATTTGTAAATGTAAGTCAATATCTGAGGCAGACTTTTCTCTATCTGTTGTATCCTTTATGTCAAGTTCGATGGCATAGATGCATTCAAAATAGTCAATAACGTTTGGAATATCTAGTGAAAGGACATCATCTATATAGCGGAACATGAAGTATAATGCAAGCTTCTTTTTATTCTCCCTAAGAGGCTTATGTATGAAGTATGCCTCACATATATAAAGGGACAAGACTGTGGGACAAGGAACACAGTAGGTTTCAAGTTCAAAATGATAGATGACTATTTTTTTATTTTCAGTTGCAAAATATCAGAATATAGAAATACACATGCACTTGTTCCGAAAGTTATATAAATCTTGATTTTAAAGGGAATATAATTGATGCAAGTATAGGTAAATAAAAAAGATGATTTGTGATGTGTACAGACACTGTTAATTATCTACGCTAGGAATCATAATTCTCTAGTTGCATAGTTGTTTCAACATCAGTACATAAAAAAAAACCAAATAACTAACAGCAATAAAAAGACAACCTTTTCATTGAATTTTATGAACTTTATATATTTTTACTTTATACTTTACACAAAACATATTAGTTTTTATCGCTGTATATGTAATTGTGCGCTTGTTATTCAGCCAGTAGCGGAAAAGTGGTATTGTTATTGAGAAATGCAACGTAATCAAAAATAAAACAAGAGTCTTAATTGTGTCACTTCTATTGATGCGGAGGACATTGGTCTGTAGACTAATTATGATCCCTCGACCATATCTTACTCAATTTAAAAACGACCTTTATGTAATATATTTATGGATTCCTGTTGGTTTTGCCATTTCAAAGATACATGGTAATTTTCTATATCTAAGTTGGATGTGGATATAGGTTTATCATTGAAATTCGTAGAAATGGTGGTATGATAAGAATGAAAGTACAAATATACTTAAATACTGCAATCCTTTCCCAATTGTATTAACGTTAAAGATAAGTGAATTGGATATAATCTTGCCATTTAATCGTAGATTTTTCATTTATGATTAAAAGCATATCTGCCCTTAAATGGCCACTTTATACATACTTTTCGTAAAACTAGATTTGTGCAACAGCCTTCCCAGAAAAATTACATTTTACTAACAACAACATTTTAGTATAAGACGTCTGGTGACGAATTATCTTTTTTGGATAAAGCTGTTGCTCAATTCTTAATATAATTGATAGATTTTCTTCTTTTCAGTGATTTCTTAAATGCAGGAAATTTGGAGACCTCACACTAATAATGAAGAAAAAATACTAGAATTCAAATACTGAAATCTGATCGACTAAATTCTGGTGAACATTTGAAAAATGCTATTTGGTAAATATGTACCATTCTTTTTATTTTCGAAATTCAAAGGGTCAAAAGGTGGCCTTTTATACTTTCTTTCACAAATAAGAAGTGTCTCTTCAAACAACGTTATATTGCTGAGTCTTCTAAGCAAGAATCTTGGAGCCAAGTTTTCCACGAAACTTCGTTCTAAACTATTAACATCAATTTTATCAGCAATTATAGCCGGGATTCAGAGTAATTGTGAAACAACCTACTCCAGGGCGGTGAGAATCAAATGTGGATACTAAAACTTTTCAAATATCTCTTAGACTATATACAATTTATGTCTCTTTCCTATTGCAATAGTATAAAAATATTTGACTGTTCTACCCTTAACACAAGTATTCCCTATTCAAAAAGTAAAGATTAATTTATAAGAATTGGTCCTACGGTACTTTGTTTCACGAAAAAGAATGGCGAGTGTAGGAACAAATATTTTGTTTTAGGGAATGATAAATCATACTTTGTAGAGCAAACCACGCTAATTCACACAAAAAATTCTCTAAAACGGACCTAATCAAGATGTTTGATTTCTTGCGTGACAAAATATTTGTTTCATTTGGAGGACGTGTTTTTCTAAAAATCATTAATATTTTCATAGAACCAACTGTGCGCCTCTTCATGTCGACTTAATCATACGAGGCAGACTTCATACAGGAGCTTCTCAGGAAAAAAGAAAAGAAGCTAGCATTATCATTGAACTTTATGTTCCACTAAATAGATGATGTCCTCTCAATAAATCAAAGTTTGATGACTACGTTGAACGTATCTATCTCATCGAACTTGAAATAAAGGATACAACAGATACACTTAAATCTGTCTAATATATTGACTTACACCTAGATATTGACAATGAGGGACTGCAGAGAACATCACTTTACGACATAAGATATTATTTCAGCACCCTAATTGTGAACTTTCCATTATTATGTATAAATATTCCAGCAGCGTCTGCATTTGGAGTATATATCTCTCAATTAATACGATATTCCAGAGCTTACATTTCCTATCATTATTGCCTAGATAGAGGGTTATTGCTTACTATAAAGGTATTACAATAAAAGGTTTTATGTGGTGATGTTGAAGTCATCCCTTTTAACGGACTCCATTAGGTGTTGGTTGACCGTTATGGTATATCTGTTTCACAAATGACGACGGATATGATCCAATTGTAGTAAACGCAATCCAGTCCTCTTTTCCTCGAATAGGAAATCACCGAATTGTACTTGTATTAGCAATACGACAAGGACACATGTTGCGCTAGATCAGCTTACCCTCCCTAAGCATCTGAGATATATCACCCTCTGATTTTTGTGAAGTTGTTGTTGCTCAGTCTTTTGTTTTCTATGTTGTGTTTTGTAGCTGTTTGTATTTTGGTATAACAAACATTGTTTTGTCATAGATCATGTCGTTGGTTCAACCGATTGAATTGTTTCACATTTTTTAATAGCTGACTATACGGTATTATTAATTCTCAATGCTGAAGACCGTACAGTGACCTATAAGTGCTTCCTTTGCACTCTGTTTCATAGTTGTCTTATTGGCAATCAGACTACATCTCTTTTTTTTTATTTTCAACAATATGCATGTCTCTGTGCAAAAAATGAAAGCAGCATTTTATAAATGTCACAATTTAAGAAAGGTTTACTATAAATCATGTCACTACCGAAGTACTGACTGCTGAGCTGATGATAACTCCGGGGACTGATAGTACACCAGAGGTTCTTGTTGCTCAGTGTTTTGTTTTCTATGTTTTTTTTTTGTAGCTGTTTGTCTTTTGGTATAACAAACATTTTTTTTGTCATAGATCATGCCACTGGTTCTTCCCATTGAATTGTTTCACATTTTGTAATGACGGAGAGTTTCATAGCTCACTATACGGTATTGTTAATTCTCAATGTTGAAGACCGTATGGTTACCTATAAGTGCTTCATTTGCACTCTGTTTAATAGTTGTCTTATTGGCAATCAGACTACATCTCCTTTTTTATATTCAACAATATGCATGTCTCTGTGCAAAAAATGAAAACAGCACTTTATAAATGTCACAATTTAAGAAAGGTTTACTATAAATCATGTCACTACCGAAGTACTGACTGCTGAGTTGATGATAACTCCGGGGATTGATAGTCCACCAGCAGCAGTATCGACCCTGTACTGTAAAAAATGAAAACAACACTTATAAATGTGATACGCCAGTAGCACTTTTCTACATTTACCTTCATCAGGAACGCTGAAAAGCCGAGTATTTTGAAAGCCAAGGATGTACAAGAAGCGAAACAGGTGAAGAGCTATATGACCAAAAAGGACGTAAAGTAATATCTAAATCCATCTAAAGTCAACTTTGCCTGAGGGAGTTGAAACTTATTTTCATAATAATTCAAAAATTTAAAAACGGGCAATTAAAGAAAGGTTTGCAATAAGTCATGACAGTACCGAAGTACTGACTACTGAGCTGATGATACCTCTCAGGTAAAAAAATGCACCATTTCGAACATTTTTGTAGAAATAAAACCAAAAGAAAGAATTCTATTTTTTTTTTATGAAAGTAAAACTTGATTAATTTCGTGTGTTTTTATTATGCTATAAGATAGGCAGAGAATATACTGTAGTGGCTAGTACTGCTGTAAAGATAAGGATGATTACCACTACCTCTCACTGTAACTTTGTCTCCTTTTCTTAGATGTAACACAATGTTAGCAGTAGCTTCACTATAGCCGGTACCAGGAAACAGACCAACTGTCCTAGTCTCATTCAGCCAAATGCCTGCAAACCGTTTTTCCTTCTACTGACATGACTGTAGTAGAAACATGATACAGTCCTTCCCTTGGAGCTATGAAAATTCCCGTGTTAGGATCATAGTGATTTCCATTGTTTGTCCAAACTTTATCGAACTTCACAGTTTCTTTGGCATTAATATTCTTGGTATATGATAAGGATGCAGTAAAGGCAGGAAGATCTCTCCAATTTCTGGTGTTTCTTAAATCTACTGGAATATAGAAATCAAGATTTAACACCAAAGTTTTTATACACTACTTTTGTGAAAATTACATTTCACATGTCTTAAAAGACCATAATTCATGAGTGCGCATTAAGGTGACAGTAGTTTTACGATGTTCAAATCTCATAAATCGATTAAGAAGAGTTGCGAGAGATTTTTCCAGGAGGGGTAATGGGGAATATCCTTTTCATTACTCTTCAATTAACCCTATTGACAGCATGAAAAGTGTCATTAATCCTGTAGATTTTTTAAAGGAACCTTTTACTCAACAAAACATATCACTAACATGTGCTATCAACTTTTGTTAATATAAAATTATAAATTACACAGAATGAACTCTATGGGCTGTTAGATTATAATGCTACGGATGACGGTTAGTATGATCATTTCAGGTCATTTGCATACATTGCTTTTGTAAAATTGTGCTGATCATTCTTAAAACAAAATAGACGCTGCTAATGACAGTTTCATATCCAAAAGTCTTGTTCTAGCATATTTATTTTTCCTGTTAGCTGTAATGACTTATTCACATATGTTGATTAACACATATACTGTTTCTAACTGTAACCAAAACAAGTAACGCCTTTTTTTCTTCTTAAAAAAATATTACAAATAATTAAATACAGCAAGTACCATGAAAATCAATAATTTCACATGTTGTAAATTTCTTATTTCCAACTTGATGAAAATTTAATAATTTCTTCCATTGTAGTAATTGATTGAATTTTCTAATTTGACTGTATTTATTCCTCTGAATTTAGCATCAGTCTAAATTGGGATATTTTCTAGTAATAAGTAAGTTATGATAATTTGTTATGAATTAATAAGGCTGAACAATAAACCTACCAGACTGTTGATAAAAAATGCTCAAAAGCATCAACTCCGAAAAGTCCCTAAAAATCTACCAAACTGATAATATAAAATGTTTTAAAAGAACCAACAACAAAAAGACCCCACCAGTACATCTTATTCCAAACCTAATCATATTCAGACAAAATTCATCATTAAAATCATGCCTGTACAATATTCATATATAAAGAGTAAACTTACTTTAAATTTACTTTGAGTATTACAGGGTATGAATGAAAGTGAAATAACACAAAAGCAAGTACTGCTTGTTTTCAAATTCCGTAAAATTTTAAAAATCTGCATCCTTTTCTTTACTTAAGGCCAGCTCATGTAAATTAATCGTTTAAGTAACTTACCAGATCTTTTATATTTTACAAGCATCGTCAAAAGGTCTTCAATTACTGCATTATCTGCATAAAAAAGTTTACAATAAATAAATACTATTCATTGACAATCATGAATTGAAAAGGTGAATTCTTTCATAAAGCAAATTTCATTTTATCAATACAACTTCTTAGAAGTAGTGCTATTATAATCATTATGATGTGCTTTCTATATAAAACACCCAATTACATTGATAAACTGATTGGATGTTGTTCAGGTCCAGTGGCAAATATGTCATGCATGGTTTAGAAATAGAACACATCAACAATAGCCCTTCATTGTGGTATGGTTTACCACAATGAAGGGTAGAAAATTTGGACTGCAACTGGTATATAAACTCATCATATATTGAAATTTTGTACGTCAGACGCGCGTATCGTCTACAAAAGACTCAACAGTGGCGCTCTCATTAACAAAGAACAAAGTTGAAGAGCATTCAGGACCCAAAGCTTCTAAATGAGTTAAAAAAAGGGACAGAAATTTTCTTTTTAAACAAGTCATTAAGGAATCAACGACCACTCAAAAAGAAGTTGCATGGTCCCATAGCGCATAGAGATCATGGTATCAGGTGAAACATAGCCTTTTAAACCTACCAAGTTTTGGACTGCAGTCGGCTGTAGCCATAATCATCAGTTGAAAGAAAGCAAGTCCAAAAGTAAACATCATTTTCTTTCTTTTCAGGGTGAGTAACACTGTTCATACATGGAAACACACAACTCCTTTAATGATTGAACTAATGGAAATGCTGACACTAACTAATTTTCATTTATATTGCATGACAACACTTCATTTGTAATTCAATAGGGTTAATTACTTTTTATCGTGATGCTTTTGAAACAGATTTTTAACAACCTCAACTAGGCTACAAAACTGTTTCTATTCAAAAGTATATTTCAATACAATGTATCTTCTACAATGTCATAACATTAATGGTACCAATATTACTGCACCAGATCAATTTCAATAATACAACATCCGTAAGGTCACGCTCGTACCAAAGTACTGGCTATTAGACTGGGGAATCGACCCAGTGGTATTAATGACAATAAAGGTACCAGTTCTACTGCATCAGATACACATTTCGACAGTCACAGTCTCTTCGGTGATGCTCGAGGACAAAATATTTGAAAATTCAAAATTTATAAAAAAATTAAAGACCTGGCAAAACCAAAATGCACAAAAAGTATAGCCGAAGCTGGACAAGGAATAGGAGCATTACATGAGGGAGATATATTCTTTAACTAAGATAATTTCCAAAATTTTGTAACATCTAATTTTCAGGCAGAAGATACATGTAGCAAAGGGACAGTCAAACTCCTATGTTGAAGACAAACTGACAACACCATGACATAACCGTATCTACTCCTTTCTATAAATGGTAGTCATAAAGGATGCAAGCAAGAGTGATTTATTTTAAATTCAAAGGGACAAAACTCAATATATTGAACAGCTCTTCATCATTTGACTCTTACCTTGACCGTTTCCATGCATAAGTGGGTATAGTCATAGACATATATACATATGTATATATATGTCTCTGGTATGGTTGACACCCACAACTGTAAATATTATAAATCGTATGCAATATAAATCATTCACTTCATTTTCCCATCATATTTTCCCATCATATTTGTTTTTAAAGTTCTTAATTGAAAAAAAGGTTAAGCTAGCTATAAAACCATATAGTCGAGCGTTTTATCTTCTCAGGGTTGATGGACTTCCCCGTTTTTTTTTTAAATTTACATTAGAGTTCGGTATTTTTGTTTATAATTTTTTTATACCCTCTTGGGAGTTTGAAACCAGGGAAAAAATGAATTCCTTGTCAAAAAATTCTACATGCCAAATATTGTAATTTTACCTCCTATAATCTAATAAAATATTTTAAATCTTCCAGCTGTATGTTGAAAATGTGATCAAGTTTGTATTTCAGCTTTCAAATAGAAAAAAATATCCTTATTTTTAGTTTAAAATGTTATAGATGTGTCAGTAAAAGAGGGACGAAAGATACCAGAGGGGCAGTCAAACTCATAAAATGCACCAATCTAAGAAATGTAAAACAATTGATCCCACCTATCTTTTGCTTTCAGAAGGTTCTTATTGACTAATGTACTAGTTTACAAAAGCCCACTAAAGCCTTCAGAAGGTTCTAATAACAAAACACAACTGGTACAAACAAATTGTGCATTATTGGAAAGCTTCAAAAGCTTCAAATCCAAAGCATCTTCACATATAACATATATATTTTATATATTTTTGTTGTTGTTGTTGTTATTGGTTTTGGTAGGCGGCTTAATAGTAATTGCGCCTTAAATTCATATAACATAAATATTATGTATATAAACTCACTTAATATATACTAGTTAACAAAAGTAACGATACATAAGTTTGAACTCCAATTTATCATAGAATATAATAACTATGAAAAACTGTATAAAGTATCCAATGAAAAACATTCATTTGCAAAGCAAATGCATATGATTAAAACAATCTGACCAAATTGGGCAATTATTTACCTTGGTACAGTGTATCCAATTTCATTATAAATGGAAATACATTGTCCTTGACCTCATTTTCATGGTTTAGTGACTACTTGAAAAAAAAAATAAAGATTTTTTGTAATGTTAATTTCTCTCTTATTATGAGTAATATGATAACTTTAATAGGTATGTGCGTACCTTGCAAGGTCCTCAAGTCTGTCAGACAGTTTTCTTATGAACTCGACCTCATTTCATAGATCCGTGAACAGGTTTAAGTTTTCGTGGTCAGGTCCATATCTCAGATACTTTAAGCCATAGGTCTACTATCTTTGGTATATGAAATGATTGTAAGGTGTATATGTCTGTCTGGCAGGTATGATTGACCCTTGACCTCATTTTCATGGTTCGTTGGTCAATGTTAAGTTTTCCTGATTAAATTTGTTTCTTAGATACTATATACAATAGGTCAACTTTATTTGATGCATAGAATTATTGAAGGGATGTACATGTCTGTCTGGCATGGTTCATCTGACCTTGGCCTCACTTTCATGGTAATTTGTTCAATATGAAGTTTTCATGGTTTGGTCTGTTTCTTGTATACTATGAGCAATTAGTCAACTATATTCGGTGTATGGAATGATTGTAAGGTGTATATGTATTTCTGGCTTGGTTTATCTGACCTTGATCTCATTTCCTTGGATCATGTTAAGTTTATGTGAAACTCGTAGTAAAACTTTAACATAAAATCATTGGTCAGTAAAGCAGGCGAGATATTTCAGTGTGTGCACTCCTGTTTTTTAAAATCAAACAAAAACTTTAATTTGGACACCGATTTCGACCAACTTAAAAACTGGGCCAAAATAAATAATCTAATTACATGTTTAGATTCAGCATATCAAAGAACCCCTTGAATTCAATTTTTGTTAAAATTAAACTAAGTTTAATTTCAGACCCTTTGAACTTAAACGTGAAAACTAATAGCTCATATCTAGGTTGAATAAAATTTTTGGTATGAAATAATTATTTGTTTACCCTGAAATAAAAAAATGACTATATGTAATGCTGGCAAATCTATATAGGAAAGCTTAACAAGTGTACATTAAATATGAGTTTGAACACACTATTGTACTTGACACAGTAACATGAAATAAAATGAAGTCCCTATCAACCAGAAAATGGGAAAAAAATCTATGTAAAATGTTATAGAATAAGAGTAGTAGGTTATTTTCATAAGTAACTTAACTATAAACGAGAAGAGATTACACAGAAGACCTTGTGTATTGCCTTCACACAGGGTATTAGAATCCGAAACCACAGAAGGATCTGAATCCTAAGGAGCAATTAATGAAAAGTCTGTAGCAATGGAAGGTAAAACCTGGATCGGATTCCCATGGAGGAATTTGGCTCCGTGGGAATTTTATCCAGAATTTACTTCCCCACCGTTACAAACTTTTCATTAATTGCTGCTCGGGATTCGAATCCCTCTGCAAATTTCAGATCGGAATACACGGTGTGCTGCAATGACGTCTTAGTGCTGTCAGTGTTAAAGAGTTATATTGATTGTAAAAAATAAGTATTTAGTAAAATAAAGAAAGGCGAATGTTAACGTAAATAAATGAAAAAAATGCTTAGGATGAAGAATCTTTGCATATATATAAATATATATATATACATATATATATATATATATAATAAGCAAGTCTAAAAGGGTACAACATCACCAAAAAAATAGTAAAATCATGAACAAATATTTAATATTTCGGATAACTAATATCCTTCATCAGTAAGATGTCAAATGATTTGACATGTGGTAGTTGAACTGAAATAATGATCTTGAACACCATACAAATTATCACGAATCAATACGCTGGTAAATTTTTTCAAATTTGATGTTTGGTAGGAGGAATAAATTCCTTAAAACTGTGTGAGTCCTTTACTGAAGCCTGAGTTACAGGAAACAAATGATGGTAGGGATTCATTTTATGGTTTTCCATAACTGCCCTCTGGGGAAACTGTCCTCAACTTTCTTATCCAAAAACTTTCCCGAGCAAGTCTGTCGGTCCTTGACCAACCCTCGTTGTGGTCTATGATAGTGATGGTAAGGTTTTTGAGATCAGCTTGGGGTTGCACAGGTGATCTCAAATGACGACTTACGGGGAGGTCGGGCTTGCAGGTGTACCATTTATGCGTTTGTTGAATGGGTGTTCTGTCTTGCCAACATACTGCATGCCACATCGACACTGAAGGAGGTATACAACATTGGTTTTGCAAGTAAAATTGCAATATGTAGTGTATACGGACCCAGTGGAGTGGCAAGTAAATGTTTGAGTATTCAGTATTTGTTGGCATCAATCCTAAGCATTTTTTCATTTATTTACGTTAACATTCGCCTTTCTTTATTTTACTTAATACTTATTTTTTTACAATCAATATAACTCAATGCCCAACACAAGTACAAAGTTGAAGAGCATAACTTTTACGACAGACTGAACTTTAATATTGACAATGCCAATGTAGGAATGTAGGATCGCTATAGCTATCTCTTGCCTGTTTTCATATCCCTGCAAGTAACACAAACAGACTGAAAATATTTCATAGTGTACCTTTTTAGCATCTTTTATCTCAAGAACAGTAAGAGCTACAGTAAACCAGTCAAAAGAATCCAGGAAATTAAATGAAAACCTGCATCAATATATTGCTTGAAAATACCTAAAAGAAATGATAGAAAATTACAATTTTGGATTATTTTGAATCCCATTTTTATTTGAAAATTAAAACCAACTCAACTCAATCCTCTAAAGTGATGTAGATGTGTAAAGCAAAATATTGACCTATGCAACATTGTCCCCCAAAACAATATTTCATGACTTTCCATCATGAAATCTTGTTCTCAACTATGAAATACTGTCCAAAGAAGGACAACTTTCCATATAAATTATGTCCATAATGTATAATCATTGGTAACTTCAGTGTTTATATATAATTACTAAAATTTTCAGGAATTATGCACAATCACTAGAAAAAATGTCAGGGATTGCACATAATAACTGGAATGAAGACAAAATGAATAAAAGTAAAACAATTTATTCTATAAAATTTAAACTAAACATCTTTAGAAACATAAATATTACAATCTTAAGCACATTATACAATATTCTAATACAAATCATTTATTCTTACTAACTACATTGTAAATATAAATGACATCTACTACGAGGGTCTGGATGGGGATCTCTTATTTGTTTATTCTTGTATTGTTTAGATATTTTTTTCTTTTTCTCTAAGCTATATTTATTTTGCTCATTATTCTCTATTATGTATATTTTAGCACACTATTATTCTATATTCTTATTTTTTCGGTCTATTTTTGTCTATTCTTAATTTTTTAGCCCTTTATTCTATTGTTTGCCTATTATTTTCTATTTGGTAAACCCCATCCCGACTCTTTACTATTGAAAATTTGCTCTGCTTATCCTTTTTTTTTGGCAAACCCCCACCCCCTAAAAAAACCCTTAACCTTCACATATTGAATCTGATTTTACTGCACTTTGATGAAAAATAAAGGGTTCATTAGAAACATCTGAAGGTGCTAAAAAGGTCAATCAGACATCTCAAATTGATTCCTTGTGTATTATCTAAGCATAATTTCATGTTTCGTAGTCAGGCAATATCCTTTTCAGCCCTTTTATGAACGATGGCCATTATGTTTTTTGGGTCTCCCTTTTCAAGATCAACATACGGAATCGGTATATCAGCCTCCTCCACAATCGTCTTCAATCTGTCAAGCATGTGTTTTGTTTGTGTGTCTGGACGTTTAGATGCATTTCTTTGCTTAATTCGAATTCCTTGTTCTCAAACTCTCAATCCATTTGTTGTACGGCAAGTTACATGATCTGTGCATTTATGCTGGTGTTATTAATTTCAACTTAGAAAGCTTATTTGTTTATGAGTTAATGTGGTTTAACACAGTTGAATAGAATATTCTCAGAAAAGATGTTCATTTTAATAAGATTGATAAATGGACAAGGAATGAGAACTGTCCACTTAAACAATAAAGAGGTGATACATATGATTTATTTGTACCAAACAGAGAATCTTTGTATTATTGATAATCCCTGAAAATATTACAGGGAATTTGTAAAATAATTCTTGATATTTTCAGTGATTATGTAAATTCACTGGTCATTTTCAGGGATTATATTTAACCACTTATGATTTTAGTGATTATGCATAATCCCTGATTTTACAAATTTACTGTCACATATATAAAGACAATATTTCATAGATGGATTGTCATGAAATTTGTCTCATGAAAAGGAGAATATAAACATTTGTTATTTTGGATAATGATATTACATGTAACAGTATTCGTCCATACCAATTTTAAGCAAATTAAGTCGTCTCGCAGGCCTCCAGATTTTTTGGAAAATTTAGTGTTCACCCCAAGAACCGGTTTGGCTACAACATAACAATTTCAAGTTTATTTACAATTTACACAGTGTGTATATGTTAAGGATGTTTAAATGAACATATGTTCTCATAGTTTAGGACTTTACTCATTATAGGTTGAAAAATACAGGCAAAGTTTCGATGTTTATGAAGTGTCCTATATTTTGACTTTAGTGGAACCTTAAGGTGTTTTATTTGATTGAAAATAACAAACAAACCTTGCATAAATATTTTATAAAATAATTATGGAATACACACATACTTTTCAAATAAAATATTAAAAACACTCACAATTTCCTGTTAGGAAAGACATAATTGGATTAAGAAATATTTTTCAAGGACAGTGTTTCACAGTGAAATACTATCATGGACAGAATTTTATAGTGAAATATTGTCAAGAAGGAGGTGATACAATTTCATGGACAAGGACACTATTTTATAGTGAAATACTGTCCTTTACCGTATTTCATGATGAAATAGTGTCCGCGAACATTTTTTCATGGGAGACATTATTTTATATTACAGATAAAAGGTGCTTATTAAGAATTATAATTAGTTTTCATATGTAGTTGTTAAAATTTCAAATAAATTTCAGTTCATAACGGTGGCAAAACAAAAGTGTAAAACATACATGTATCAAGATTTATGATCAATGAATGTCTATGAACATTTGTGTAAGAATAATAATAGAGTTATCTTCCCTATCAATCCTAGATACAAGGAGATAACCCATGGATATTCCTTCGTTAACAAAAAAAGAAGTCACCAGAATATAATTTCAGACTCCACATTGCGTACACATGTACGATTTAAATTTTCTTATGATCAAACAAAAGTATTGTGGTTCAAATATACCCTTTCAACAAGTCGAAAGACTAGAAAATTGTCAGAAAATACAGACAGATTTCATCACTAACATCCATTAAAAATGGCAGTAAAACATTCAAATACATTTGTAAAGCTCATAGCTATATATAAAAAAAAACATTTTTTGCAGAAATTTGCAACCTAAAATGATGAAAAATCATTATAGCATGAGACTACTAGTAATATATAAAGAAATTGTATAAATTATTTTGGTTTTGCATTATTTTCATACATAAATATTTCTAGATTTAAATCTTTAAAAAATATTATAAAATTAATTGATGTAAACTTCAGTTAAAATACTTCTTTGTTTCTCATGTCTATTACATTTACTTTATAGAACCTCAATATCAAAATGCTTTATCCTCACAAAATTGCGGACATTTTGCTTAAATTTCATTGCTTTATTCCCATATTTAAAATGATCTGAATAACACACTTCTGGTCATAGATTACACAATAATATATCTTTTTTATTCTATTTTGAAAGGTAGGTTATTTAATAATTTGATTCTATATCATCTTAACACTCGTACATGTAATATGTGTAAGGTTAAGTCAGGCCCAAAAAAATATAAATGAGTAATATTGTATCACACAATATTCTAATTTTAGAGATGAAAACATTTTTCTTTGTAAAAAAATTCTTTCATCTCAATAAAACATTTTCATTCTCAATTCATTAATTTCTGTTTCTTGTTGTTCTGTTATAATTACATATTCTTGTTTTTGTCTTTGAAGCAGTGCTATTTCACAATTTGTGTCACTACTACTTTGATCAAATCATATTTTGGAGGCCTGTTGTATTCAAATAACAAAATGCCTGCAGCGATTCCATAACCTATTTAGTGATGTGATATTGATATTTCATTCCATGTTGTTTAGACACTGATATAAGAAAACTTTGTAGGCACAAAATAATGACATTTACAATTAGTTTAGTATAAAAGCAGTTTCTTACATTATACATTACACTGATTAAAGAGAGGAAGACAATCTGCCTGCTAAACTTGTATTTTTCCTCTAAATCAATTATTTTTCTCTTCAGTTCTTTAATTTGAGTGTCTTGTTCTTCTGTAGTCATTCCATGTTCATGTGTTTTTCTTTGAAGTGTTGCTATGTCAACATTTCTCTTTTCTTCCTTGATTTGATCAGTTTTTGAAGACCTCCTGTATTCAGCTAACAGAAGTCCAGCAGAAATTGCATATACTAATGTTTCACCAACTATTTTGGTTCCTAAATCGTACGCTTGTTCGTCTGATAATTGTTTCACTGGTAATATACTTTGTGATCTTGAAATCATTAAATTATATCCTGAAAAAATTAAAATGCAATTAAAAACCTATCCTAGATCTTAACCTAAATTATGAAGTCATCTATTTAAACATGAAGAGTTCAAGGAGCCTTTGGTGATTACTTGGAACATAAGTGTCACTGGAATCTGTCAAGAATGCTGATTGAACCTGATATTATTTAAAATACATTTGATATACAAATCGCATAGACTTACTTTTTATATTGTTTCTACGAGAGTAGCAACATCATGGTATATACTATATTAGGTTTATTTCCATTGAAGAAAATTGTCTCTACTTGTTTAATGTGTAGAGGGAAATAACTGAATTGTGTTTCTTAACCATAATTTCCCCCAAAAAATCTTCTGGTATATGCAACCGAAATGGACATAGTTTTTAAAGAATTTTCAGGTCACGTCAAACAGATTTTTATGCTTATTCCACACCTTCATAGAGTTTCTTTTACTTTACTTAACATAGCATTTCAGAATGTTTCTTAAAAAATCCTAGAAATTCTAATAATAAGAAAAGAATGAAGAAATTAAAACTTCTTCTGTCGCCATAAATTATGAAAAACTATTTCAAGAGACCCAATTCAATATCTGAACAAAATAGGGTCTTTTGTTAACCTATAAATAATACAGCTGGACAGAAATTACAATACATCCACTGTAATTTCAATTTTAACTTTTAACAAACGATTATGCATGTCCTTAACCTTGATTTGCACATAAATTGTTTTTAGTTGTAGTAATAAGAGTCATTTCAATAATTTCCTTAAAGTCACTACTGGTTGAAATCCTGGCTAAATCCTTCTAGTCAAGACATCTTACATATTTAACTTTAAAAAAAATCAGATATCGTTAACTACAGTTAATGCTGCTTCAAATCACTACCGATTGGGCGTTTTAGTGAGCGCCTCAGATTGGACTCGGTAATAAACAAAAGGCAGAAGTATTACCAGAATACTTTACTACTGTCTTCACAAATGAACCGCAAAGAGGGATCCCTGAACCTAAACCAATCTTCATACATAATGAAATGGAAGAGCTAAAATTAGCAAAGAAAGGGTATTGAAACATCTACGAAAATTTACTAACATCCAAGATTGTTTAGATAAAGGAAGGTATAGCTGAACCCTTAAACTTAATTTTCAGCCAATAATTAACCAATAAAGCAGTCCCCAAAGAATGGAAAAATGATCTAGTGAATGCTATTTTTAAAAAGGAAATACATCACAAGCTAAAAACTACAGGCCTGTAAGTCTTACTTCAGTAGTTTGTAAAATTATGCATGTTATGGAGAAAATCAGAAGAGAGCATGTAATTAGTCACATGAAACTTAATAAATTATTCTCAAACAGTATGGCTTTATTTCGAAAAGATCAACTGCTCTACAACTAATAGTAGTAATCAATAAATGGATAGAAGCCTTAGAAAATGAATATCAGGTAGACTGCATATATACAGACTTCATGAAAGCATTCGACAAAGTACCTCGTAGGAGACTTATAAAGAAAATTGAAAAATATGGAATAATTAACACAATATTAGACTTGATTACAGATTTTCTAACATATTAAAAACAAAGAGTTTCAGTGAATGGTGAAACATCAGACTGGAAGGGGGTTACAATCGCAATACCCCAAGGCACAGAATTAGGCCCTCTGTTATTTATTCTTTACATAAATGACTTACCAGATTGCATTAAATCGGATGCCTACTTATTCGCTGATGATACTAAAATTTTCAGGATCATAGAAGATAAGAGTTACCAAGATATATTACAAAATTATTTAAATCAGCTAGAAAAATGAAGAAATACATGGCTTTTGAAATTCCACCCTGAAAAATGCAAACAGATTAATATAAGTAGAACTGCAAGAGACGAAAGCATATCATACAATCTATTAGGTCAAAATATTAGTAGATACAAAGAAGAGAAGTATATAGGCGTAGTTTTAGACGAAGATCTATCATTTGACAAACATATTTGCGAAAATGTGAATAAAGCGAATTTTTGCTGCACTAAGAAAATCTTTTAAATTGTCTTTCCTCTATACAAACCATTAGTAGGAACACAGTTAGACTATGCTAGTTCAGTATGGGCACATTTTAGAAAAAAAATGTGTATTGATAAAATTGAGAATGTACAAAAAAGAGCAACACGACAGATACCAGGTTTCAACATTTCAAGTTACACAGAAAGACTGAAGAAACTTAGGCTACCGACACTGTCATATAAAAGAGTCAGAGGGGATATGATAGAGACATTGAAAAGATATTAAAAAGAAAATACGACCCAGAAACCAGTACATTTCTCAAATTAATAGCAAATACAGAACATAGAAATAGTACAAGAGTGAAAAGTAATCAAATCACTCAACGAAGAATCAAAACAAGTTTGAGGAAGAATAGTTTTGCATTAAGAATCGCCAAAATATGGAACAAGTTACCATATTAAGTTATACCCTATCAATAAACGCTTTAAATAATAGACTGGATAAGCATTGGGAAAACGAATAAATCTATTATTTTGATTATCGAACTCAACTAACCGGAGGTAGCAACAGCAATAATAGAGATCAAAACACAATATATGAGTCTGATGAAGAGTTACAGTGAGGATCCTGTACCGGAAAAAACATTAAGTAAATTATATCTTGACTTACATCTGAAACTGTCAAGGAGGCTCATTTGAACAATTTTACAAAAAAGAGATAATATGATTTTCCCAATTTCTATCTAGCAACCTTCGAGCATCGCATCTTTGTAAAGTTTATATGTCCAAGTTCATACAATATTCCAAAGCTTGCGTTTCTTTTCATGAATACCTCTATCAAGGATCGTTACTTTCCATGAAGGTATTAAATCATGGGGGTTTTTTTTTTTTGCCATGTTTTTTTCTGTTTGCGTCTATATCTATTTTGTTTAATGTAAATGTAGTAACCTGAGCGTTATTGTTGTGTTTTATAGACGACGGAAAGAAAACAAAAATAAACTAAGTACAAGGGCTATTTTAAGTAGGAAATGTTACATAGACACTACTTATCTATTGTTGAAGACTGTGTTGAAATATATATGTCGTCTGGCTTCTTTTGTATAGTTTGGTTTCTGTTTATTTGACGTGTACCAAACATCGCCTTAAAATTTAGAACAAATCATGAGAAATCATTTATTAATTTGTTAATGAGTGCGGACAATAATAAAAATGAACGTTTTGGACACATTCCACATTATATTAAAGAAACATAGTTGAAGTAAAAGTCAGACTTATGTTATATCTAGTATCAAAAAAGTTCATTATGAACATTTGTTGTAGAAAAACAAAGAAACTACAGATACATTTGTTTGAAGATTAGTTTATGTCTATCCAGGATCACTTGCTAGACAAAAAAAAACCAGAATTAATATCAACAGTATCACAGACAGGCACCTATTTATAGAATTTATAGACATCTCACACTAGATGAATTTTCAAAAAAACAATTGTATATTTGGTCCTGATTTTTAACTACAGAAAGCATAATTTTGAAATTAAAATTGATGATGCAAACAAGGATAACAGTCAGAAGAAAACTGAAACAAGTAATTTTATTCAATATTCCTTTAAACTGGGAATAACAAGACTATAACTCAAAAAGTCCCATACCTTTCCAACAATGATATTGTTAAGGGGTATTCTGGTTTTGCCCTATATATAAATAAAAAGAAATTTTATTCTAAATTCTATTCTTAGAAAAGGGTTTGCAATATAAATACAGAGTCTGCTCTTTTAAATATAAACAACCGTAGTTTACCGATGTTCAAATCTTAAATCGATTAAAAAGACAAATCAAGGTAACAAACATAATAGGGCAATCGCATGAACTCCAAGACTGGATGCGCCAACAGGGTAGGCATCTCATACTAAGCATGCATTACTTGTTATGCGAATCGACACACTCGATCAAAATGTCACCATTGGTAATGGAATAAAACCAATAAATCTACAGATTAGACGACTATTCTGGTATCTAGATATCTAACACTGCTAAAACACGTCGCCAGTGAGTGGAGATTCATGAACCCATGTTTCAACTCCTTTTGCTATGCATGCATCGTCTGCCATGCGAATCATCACTCAGTCAAAATGTGTCAATCGGGAATACACAGTTGAACTAGAAAGAATGAATATAACATGAAAACCAACTTTAGGACAAGCAGGTGATGATGGTTAATGAAGCTTAGCGTCCAACAGCGATTATTACATGCATTGTTGTTTTATACCCTGCGTTTAGCTAGACTGACTCAATGATTCAAATATTAATGGGAAAGCCCATAAGGTAACGGTTAGCAGGACACATTATCCTCTCTACGAGCCTACCAGTCTTTACTCATTCACCATACTGATGTGTGCAAGGCGGGGAAATAGCAACTGCAAAATGAAAAGTTTTTTGTTTGATGTTATTGTGAATCGGATTAAACACCTCCCACGCAAAGGGCCAGCCGTAAACTGAGACCACTGAGACCACTGAGCTTGTTCTGAGCTAAATAATTGTCAACATGCACTTTAATCCAACAATTGGTAAAAAAAATTGTTTTTAGAACTTTTGAATCATTTATCATAATTTATTAATAGCGACGAATATAAAGGTTGCATTTTGTTAATACAGCTGTTTCACAAACCATGCCTCTTTTGGGGAGATATATAATATTCAAATATATTTTGTTTTGTTTACCTACTGGTTCCCAGATATGATTCTATTCTATATCTCATAGAGACACAAATTGGAAATTTTACTAGTATAAATACCCATGGATAGCCGTCAAATTGAGTTCTGAGGAAGACCCAAAGTGAAGGGAGGGGTAGTACAGAATTTAAGTATAAGTTTAAACTCTTAGAAGTTCGGGGTATATGAATGTTGAAAATATGCCGCACAGCCCTATGGTTTGCCCTTTGTAAAAATATTAGAGCATATAGGATATAATTTTTTACGAAACTTCATTGTAAAAGTGGCACAATTTTAGTAGTAAAAGGAGATTCTATGGGAAATTGCATTGTCTATATTTACAGAAGTGCAACTTTTATAGAGTGTGAAAAAAAGAATACAAGAAGAATTTCACCAAATCTGGTTTATTTTTAGAGATTTTAATGAAATTAACTCAAATATAAAGATAAATAAATATTTCATGAAGATTGAGAAAATCCTGTGCCTTAGATATGATAACTCAGCATAAATTCACAGTTTACAGTATGCATAGTTTACATAAAGCCCTGTATGCAAAGTAAATTCATAACATATGCATATATGTAATTTAAATTGTTAAGAAGTTCTTATATTTACTCTTCACAGTCATTGAAACTTATAGATCCTTGATGAACATTGTTGTTGGGGTGTTTTTGTCCTGTCGAAAACCCATAAGTAAGCCGCAACACCTGCCTGTGCTTTTTTGTGACTGCGGCATAACAAAGTACAAGCTAGAGATACAAAAATACCTCTATAAAACTAACAATAGTGTGTTCTATCCTAAAAATATATATGGATCATACATCAGATGATTTAACCTGTAAAGGATATGATTTTATTAATATAAAGGTCTTTTGTAAAGACAACAATAAACTTGCTTTGAAGTTATGCAAAAATTAGATTTTAGCAGTCAGTTCTATAAAACTTTTAATCAATTTATATATCAAACTGGTAACTTCATACATACAACTTTTGCAATTATGGCTTTGTTTAAAGATGATACTATTGTGGCAAGATTTCTAAACTGAACATTTGAGGCAGAAAGTGTGAACTTTTATAGATAAATGGGCATACAGTAAGATGTGGACTGGAGACAGAGGCAGAATTGGATACTTTATATAATCTTGAATGTTGGAATGCTGAACTATTAAACTTTGCAATTATAGTATTCTGAAATGCTTTCGATTTGTTATCAGAGGAGTTTCATACAGGTTCTAGACATTTCATTTCAGAAAACATGCACATAGGGTAAGCTAACAATAATTAAAGTCTTGGTTTCAAATTCTTTATAAATCAAAAATTGAAACAGGGGTGGGGATATCAAATGTACTGTTAAAGAAAAGTTACACGCAGTGATTTCTTTTAGGCTTTTGATAAATGTAGAAATTAAACTAAAAATCCAAAAAACTTCCACAGGCAAAGTTTATCTTAGGTGAATTTAGTTATTTGTTTTCTGTCCCTTTTTGCTATGTAGCTTCTACCATTTATAAGTTATAATACATCTCTCGCTTTAAAATGTTAGTGTTTGAGCTTTCCTGGTGATGGTAAATTAAGAAAAGCGCTTTGGACGCAATGAAATTATAAAGTGTTTATTTCATTTACTAGATTTACATGTATCAACAGGAGACAAATTAAACGCTCCAATCAGGGATCACTGCATTGTCAAAGTGAGAAAAAACTCTTAAGACAACATTAGTCGTCTCTAAACTACGTAATCATATACTAGTTTGTACCAGAGTCTAATTGTATATTCACTTCATTCAAGATTAGTACTCGATGGTCAATCTGGGGTTGGCATTAAAATATACAGAAACGACTATATCCTAATAAATCAAACCAACTTACACCTGAAAAGCTGAAAAATTTATAAGTAAAAAAAAACACCAGACAACGCCTTGAGCAAGAAGAAAAAATAACGAAAAGACAAGCAACAGGAAAATAAGATGCTGTATGGTTGCCAACTAGACAACCATCTACAAGAGACAAAATTAAGTGGAAGTAAGCAACTATAATTCCGCCTGTTAATTGTAAAATAATGAACTGTAATTTGTAAGCAACAAATATTTGAAGAAAAAAAAGAGAAAAAAAACGTTGGTTGATATAGTCTTATGTTTGATTTTGTCAGGTTTTATGGACTTTCCCTTTTTGAATGTACCTCGAAGTTCGGTATTTTTGTGAATACTGTTTTACTACACCGTTGGTTGATATAGTCTAACGTTTGATTTTGTCAGATTTTATGGACTTCCCCCTTTGTTTTAATCAACCTTGAAGTTCGGTATTTTTGTTTATTCTTTTTACACACAAATACACATTGTTTAAATTTCATGCTTAACTGTCCCTGAGCGAAATGAAAGTAGACATTTTATTTCTGAAATCTTGAATAAGTTACATATATGTTAGTAGCATGAATAAAAGGTAATTTTATAATTCTTACTTTGTGCAACTCTTTCAATGACTGCACGAAACTGAGGATTCTGCTTAATCGATTTACTAAATCTATTTACAACTGGTCTTATATTCTCTTTGATAAATAAAGTGACCAAATGAAAAATTGGCAAATTTACATTTTCGTCTTCTTTGGGGTTTGACGATCTTCTTTTTTTAATTCTTCTTGAAGATTCTTTGACAAGTAATGCAACACGTTGAAGAATCAATTTTGCTATTGGCCATACCATGACTGAATACCTTCGACTGCATTGAGGTGAAACGGTCGTATTTACTTCCCTGAATCTAATGAAGTCTCGGTTATCCTAACGCTTTACTTTTTGCAAACAACATCTAGGTTTTTCTCTAGCCTGGGATTCTATTATTATCAACTGGGTGAACAAAAGAAGTCCATCTGTATGACTTGTATTGCCGGGGAAAAGTAGGAAATCCGTTTAAGTATACCATAAATTTTAAATGATGCATAAAAAGCATGTTTCTCATGGTAAGTAAATATTCGGTGTTAAGTCTAATGAGGTAACTATATCAAATATCAAGAAAATGATGACGGGAGTATGGCTTTGACAATTGGAAAATTCCGTAAAAGATCTGTCTACGTTGACGTTTATTACAACTTTTCCTCAGATTGTCACTTTTCTAAATATCTTAGTAAAGCTGATTGAAATTTTTTTCAAGATAAGCGGAAAATCTTAAACAATGTTGATATGAAAGAGAAGTGACTATAGATAGCAATGATGAGTTCTATTGTCTTAATTTTCAAAATTTTCCTAGCTCTGTCCCATACTGTTCTTATATTGAAAAAGAGTGGCGACAGATACCAAAGGCTGGAGATAGACGGAAAAATCATGGCAAAAAAAGAAAAGCCACAATTTACAATCACGACATAAAAAAACTAAAGATTAAGCAAGACAAACAACACAAAAAGCCGCATGATTAAAACAAGAATAAAGAATTAATAACATTATGGATAAATATCAGTTCAAAACGTCCCTACATTTGGGAAACGAGAGATTTCCTGTTTTTATGGAGGTAAACAACTTATCCTACAGTTTTCAACGATCAGCAGTAAGACTTCTTAAATCTCTCTCTAGTATATATATATACATTGAAAATGAGCACTGCAATTTGTGTAACCTAAGACTTAATGTCCAGATGGTCAAACCAGGTCAATTTACAATAAAGGAAGGTCCCAATTGTCAATAACTCCTCCAACAATTTTAAATAAAATTGAAAATGGAAATGGGGAATGTGTCAAAGAGACAACGACCCGACCATAGAGCAGACAACAGCCGAAGGCCACCAATGGGTCTTCAAGCATGCAAACTTAGCAAATTTCTGTATTTAATTCTTTGGTAAAACAGCTGTTTAGGGCTTGACATAATAGTATTGATTCACTTATGTATAGTCGAAGACCTTATTTCGACCTGTAGATGTCGTTGAGTTGCTATTCCATTAATGTACATCCCACCCCACTGTTATTCGTATGATTATTTGCAAGTCAAGCAGGTTGATTGATAACAGATTTAATCTATGATAAATATTTAATGTCGCTTAGAAAAGATATGACCTGGCTGGATTATCTAAAAACATAATTAAGAAAATCAGTATTCAGTTCTTTGTTAGGAGCACATGTATTAGTTTTGTTTTTTTAAGTTAGCATCATCATTATTTGATCTAAAATTGAAAGTCAGCAAAACTGTAAACAAGCAAATTTTCAAGAGCGAAAGGACACGCGAATATGGATCATTGAGAATATGTCAGCATTCGATGTCTTGTTTAACAAATACATCAACAACGTTCGACAATCGCGAAAATAAATCGTCACAAAGTTCGCTCTCAAGGGCAGTTCGCGAAAATATCGCGAGTAACAAGATGTGGTTTAATTGTCAATGAGACAACGATTCATCAAAGTTCAATTAAAGTGGATAAAAGCAATTATAGGCAACCGTACGGTCTTCAACAATGAGAAAACCCCAATACGATTTGGTGTCCTTATCTCAACTCATGGGATACATGTTTTAGTGGTCTCCGATCATATCTGTCAACTTACCCATCCACTTAATTTGAACTTTAGTGGATAGTTGTCTCATTGGCAATCATATCACATTTCCCTATTTTTGTATTGATTGCAGGGTTTGTTGTTCGTGTTGAGTTGATGCTATTGAATGTGTCCCCTTGCTTGTAGCGATGCCCTTATATTTTACAGTTATGGGTGTTTTTCTTGTGAGAGAGCTGTCTACTAATAGTTTTTATTATTACATTTTTTTCTATTTCTTTAAATTTTAATTATATATATTTTATATTTACATCCACTTCATTTGAACTTTGGTGGATAGTTGTCTCATTGGCAATCGTACCACATCTCCCTATTTTTATATTATCTTCAGAATCTTCATTGAACTGCAAACATTTAAAAGGTCATTGTTTATACTGATTTGCCATTTTCGTTTGAAAAGTTCAAATATAATAAATTTGAATATAAAGGTAATTTAAATTTATCAACGGAAAGTGTAAGACATGTATGTTTTAAATCATAAAAATTTAATAAAATTGAGAATGGAAATGGGGAATGTGTCAAAGAGACAACAACCCGACCACAGAAGAGACAACAGCAGAAGGCCACCAACAGGTCTTCAATGCAGCGAGAAATTCCCGCACCCGGGAAATTTATTTTAGATACGTAATTTATGTCTGTCTGGTAAACTGTTATTTATGTCTGTCTGGCAAACTGTTAATTAGGGTATTTCGTTATTTCAAATTAGCACTTTTCCTTAAATACAAATGATAAGATTCTTGTATCGGTTTAACATGGACAAAAGAAAATTTAATCATATCAATATCATAGTAAAAGATTAAAAAAGGGTTATACTTGTATTGAAATGTGGAAAAGGACCTAGATCTAACTTTTCCAGGCAAGTTATCATATTAAAACGCAAGAAGTACAGAAATGATAAGAAAAAGAATGCTGCTATCTATGCCTGTTTGCATATGCCAATGGAGTCAGGTTGACATGTTGTGTCCACAATTCTATGAATAAACTGTAATAGCTATGCCTATAATGCATATGCCAATGGAGTCATTGGTGTTATTCATTAGAAAATTGGAGATTTGTAAATGGTTAATCTTGAATATTCTTCAATTTTTTATAAGCCCCTTACCAAGTTTCAACCTGTACATTTGGTCTAAACTATTTCAAATATATTTGCTAAAATTCAAATTAAAAGACTTTGCTTTTGCATTGTAAACAGGTTTACTGTAATTGATGCGATTGTTCACAACCTGAAACGGGAGTTTCAAACCTAATATACGTTGATGTTGTTCAAAGTTTAATATTAACAATAAAATATCGAGGTTCCTGTGTTAACTTGTATCTTTGGCAGTGCAACACAAACAGTTAAACACAAGTTGACTTATTCTCACAGATGGCCATCATCAACCCTTATAATTTTTCCTGTATCTACGATCCTACCTAATATTTCTCTATGTATTGTCTACAATGAGGAAATTTCATAATTAAGTCGCCCTATCGTATAGTAGATGGTCATATTCAGTGGAATATTGCCAATCATAGTCTGAAAGGACAAGATATTTGAAACGGAGATTTGATGGTCAATCGCCGGTTTTTCATACCAGGTTAGTTTTTCAGAATACCGAAAAAGGTCGAGTAGTTACGAATGAGAGAAAACGTAAGCTCGGATCATGGCCACATCTCTGTAACATACCATCGAGCAGTGAGTTAGAATCCTACGCCAGAGAAAGCAAAAATTATTTATTGCAAAAGTGAAGCGTCTGGGAAACCGCGACAACTAGTTCCCGGAAATCAAATACCACCGTTCCAACTCAATGCAGACGAAAATATGGTATTGCCAATCGTAAAATTGGTTACTTTACTAATCAGACAGTTTACACGACCAATTGTCCATAGACTTAGTGTATTGTCAAAACGAAATCAAACATTTCGTTCAATTATTGTGCCAGTTGCTCAAAGTAAGAAATGAATTTCAGAGTGCAGAAATAGAACATCTACTTTCACTTTGCTCAACGACTGTTAAAGATGAAATTTAAGCAAAAAAGTGAAAACAATTGTATATGTGTGTGTAAAGTTGCGTTTCTTTGAATCGAATTTACAAATAGAAGTCTTTTATTTAACGATTAAAAGGGAAGATGGAATAGTTTGTAAACAAATGTCTTTGTCGTGTGGGTTTTTCCAATAAAATAGGCCAAGGAAAATTTATTTTTACACATTTAAATCGTTACATTCCCAACATCTATGTGCAACATTTTTTTTTATTAATTATTTATGCGGAAAAATAGCCAAATTATAATCTTTTTCCTTAACTAATTGTCAGAAAATGTGAAGCTACTCTTCTTGACTTACTGTAGTGTACTGCAGTTTACTGATCGATTTTGGCCGACTTTCATAAAGCTATATAAAATAAGCTAAAACTGATAAAAAAAACTAGAAAAGAAAGAAACAGTAGCATAAATTTTGCCGACTTAGTATTCAGTTTTTACATCAGCTGGAGTTATTGTGAAAAATTTGAACATGCATCATTTGCATTTGAAAATTATTGTAAGCTACTTTCTAAGAAAACAAGCTTTCTTTATCTACCCGTGCTCCACATGATTATTTCCAGTTGGCCGATTTTAAGTCAATTTAGCGCTAATATGAAACAAAAAAGAATATCTTTTCAACAGTTCAGCAGGAAAAATTTATTTACTTTCGGAAGTTTATCCGTTTGTGTTCACCTCAAAACACACCATTCTAACCTTATGTAATGTGTTCTGCATAAGAACAATTAATGAGAAAATGTCATGTATGGCCGATTTCTAGTTAATGGTGGATGTACGGGCATATAGCATCATTTGGTTTTAGGTATTTGCACTTGAAATTTTGAAAATGATGTAGAGATTTTGCTCAACGGTAAAGGGTTAATCTGAACTATCTTTGAGACTGTTAGTGCGTGGCCTTTTCTATGGTCTAGGTATTTTTGTGTCTGAATATGTCCTTTTTAACACTAGACTTACCCTTCTGCAATGATGTGAATGTCCCGGACTTTGTTATACAATCTTGTATTTTCATGGTGACTGCTAAAAATTTATTGAAAGCATTCGTTTTCTTCGGCTTGATTTACTTCGGAGATACAGTTCCTCAATTTTTGTTTTAGGTTTTATATATATTATATTGATGGTTAAAATGTACATTGAATCAATTGCCAGAAATTGAGGTTTATGTATTTTATAAAGAATAAAAAAAATTCTGGCCTCTTTACGTTTGTTGTATCTCGAAAATCTCAATTTTGATAAATTTTTGGATTAAGTTCAAATTGATAATAACTATTATTAGCCTCAAAATTCAAATTCAGGTTCAGTACCATAAAAGTTTTTTTTTTTTTTTGGTATTCTTAAGTAACCAGCCTGTTAGACCTATTGGTGACATGTGTGTCATATTTGTGAAAAGGAAGGATTGCATTTTTTTAAATTATTTTTATGAATAATCTGATTAACAAAGAATTTTTAAGAAATATTAAAAAAAAAAAACAAAATACTTTTTCTTAATTGTGAAGGAATGGAATAAGCATGAGTGACATTAAAATTCTTAAAAACTGTTTTTTTCTACTGGTTGCAAACAACTGATGAAAACGTTTTTTTAGGACGAGGAACATAATTCAGCTCTGTCTCTCTTAACACAATTACCGAGGGGACAATTTTCTTCAGTTTGGTCTTCGAATTCAAATATACCAAATGAAATATAATACATTATATCATGACGATGGAGCTGTTTCTAGATATTGAACTGACAGTAAATTTGTGCAATTGATATAATTGCAAATGTATAACAAATAATATCAGACACATTAAGTATTATCAGTGACAATTATGTACTAGGTAATCAACATAAGCTCCTTGAAATTTTAAATTTTAAAATGATGACCTCTTTATTCCGATAAATCTTTATGATAGATTTTTAATTGTATTTTTCAGGGTATCATTCAATGGATTGCATAGTACAAAGTAAATTACTTGGTGTTGGTGAACGAGAAAAATCATTATCAGAAGATGAAGCCTTTGCCGTAGGTACAAAATTACTTGGAGAAACATTAGCTTATGCAATCTCTGCATCATTTCTGCTATATGAATACAACAGGTCTTTAAAAAGAGAACAGCACAAGGAAGAAAAGAGAAAGGATGAAATAGAAACACTTCAAAGTCAAATACATGAGTATGGAACGAGAACTGAAGCCGAAATTAAATATCTGAGAAAAAGAATAGTTGAATTAGAAGAACAAAATCTGAGTTTAGCAAATTATTTGTCCTCTTTAGAATCAGGATAATGTTCGATACAAGAAACGACTTTTATAATATTGTGCCTGTAAAATTTTACATGTATACTTATCTGAATAATGTAGAAATAGTACATAACTTTCAGAAGTTTGTTTTATATATGTTCAAAGAACAGTATTGGTAATTTAAGATGATGTGAAAATCTTTACTGACGTAACAAGTGGCAACAATTTTTTTGACTGGATTTTTTTTTATTATTATGTCGTATCCTATTTCTATTTCTGACGGAGATACACAGAAGTATTTGTAACTGAAACTCTTCAACAATACATTTATAAAACATTTTTCATTATATCCCTGCAAACAGAGTTTCAAAGGGGGTTTATTGAATTATTCTGTTCGCCAGTCCGTCAATCTATCCGCCTGTGTGTCTGTTTGTCAGCCTTTTCATGTGTCTTGTCAGTAATACTCTTCCTAAACGACTAGACGCATATTGAAAAGCTATAGAATAATACCTTAGGATTTATATAAAGGTAAATGATTTAGATCCTACATGTTAAAGGGGAGATAATCGAATTTGCTTATTTCAGGTAAGTGTTTGATATATTTTCTTTCCATAAGGGTTATTTCTTTGTGCAGATTTATGAAAATAACTGTTACACCTAAAATTACCAATGCTGGGACTACCCGACCCATTTCATTGTCAGATATTTTGCCATGATTCAGATATGAGGGAATATAGATTTTTAAGTGCCAGTTTTGAGTGGCTACAATTATTTCTGATAAGGTTTTTAAATTCTCTATTGGTATATATATAGTAGACACTTATATTTCACTTTTTATTTTGGAAAAATCATCCGTGTTTGAACGACAATTTAGACCTAAATTAAGGCGACAGTATTTAACCGATGTTCAAATCTCGTAAATCGATCAAGAAGAGACAAATCAAGGAAACACACAAAAACCGATATAATCGCACGAACTCCAAAAGAAGCGAGCCCGGGTTCGTCGACAGGGTAAGCATCTTCTGTTATGCATGCATCATCCGGCATGCAAATACCCACTCAGTCAACATGTCACAATCGGGAATAAGACACAAACGGTAAAATTACAGAATAGACGACTATGCTAGTTTCTCAATATATAAGACCGCGAAAAGTTGTCGTTAGTGAGTTGAGACACAGACGCATCGTATCTATCAAATAATTCGGGATGGTGATCGTACAACTAATGTAGTGCCGATTTTAGTCGTTCTTCCTCATAACTCTTTTTGAGCAGTTTTAGTGTAAGAAGCACGCACCTGTTAACCAATTCCGCTTTATGTGAACATGCACGAGCGTAGCGTATTAACTGAGATATGTTAACGTCATACAACGGAGCAGATGATATGTTACTGCTAAGAAATGGGAAGTTGACAATAAAAAAGTTGAAATCATCACGTTTTTCATAGATTCTAGTTTGAAGTCGTCCATCTGTGTCAATATCAAGGAAAATATCAGGATCTGGAGTAGATTTTCTACTTTTGGTAGTATCCTTAATACAAGGGTTTACTAGGACACCTGAACTTTAAGTTCGCATTAAATGTGGGTAATCGAGTGACAAGTAATCATCAATATATCTGAGAGTGAAATTAAAGAACTTAACAAGATGCTTTTTCTTTATATAATTGAGAAGGTTCTGTATGAATTCTGTTTCATACTCTTTTTTATGAGTCGATCTTTCAATCTTGCATGGGGAATAGAAGTATAAAGTGTACAAAACTCAAAGGTTTTGATATGACTGCACAATTGTAAACATTGTGATTTTTTTAAGAATCAACATCTGATTGACACCGCTGGTTGAATATAACTCATCACAATATTTCTTTTACTGTAGAAGTATGGTGTTCAGAACTTTAAAAAAGATGTTAAGTCGAACATTTTGACGACCATGTTGACGTTTAAGTATCAAGTGTAAAGATGGGAGATTTTTATCGATTCGTCCTTTTTTATGTTAATTCTAAAGGAGAGAAGGACTGATTAATGATTTTATAAAATCGACTCTTTCGTGAATAATGTAGGGTATATGTGTGATTCGTGATTTTGCTGTGAATGCCAAGTTCTTTAGAGGGCCATTCTAAATAATAATTTTGCAAATGAATACAATATTGTTTGAGGCTTTGTCTGCTGAAAGTCTGAGAATGTTAGTTTATCCCATTAACGCGGGAGAGTAATCCATAGTATAGCTTTAAAAATAACATTCTATTAGGAGTACAACAGTTGTTACTTTTAACGTCAAGTTTGTATATATCAAGACAGACATTCAGAGAGGTTTATTCAAAGATTCATTGCAACCAGGCAGTGTCGTTGCGGAAACTTTGTTTCACAACTGAAAACCAATGCGCAATCAAGCATGCTTCGTACACAGCAAACAAAAGTAGCCGTAAAACTGTCAAAAGAACAGAAATATATTTTATTGTACCGTATTACAATCTTATTCCACAGAACTTTAATAAATCTTTGATTTTGAGTTTTTATTTCATTAAACTTTGTCATTTCCCGATATATCCTTCAACCACCCTTTTCCAGTAAACCAACGATTCGCTGATAGCATTTTGAGTGCACGTGAAAGTCCAGTGACGTCATAAATTTAAAAAGTAGAACATATTCAATGAATTTTCAAGTTATTTTGTTCGTATATACAACAAAAGTCCATACAATCAAACTAAGATATATATTAATGTACACACACACACTCATACTTGAAATAAATTACAAGGAAAGTTCAGGAAAAATAAAGTAAAATAATTAGCTAACAAATTTTACTACTACGGGAGGAACAGATAAATATAATGCAATTACTAGCATCTCAAGATGGAAGACGCTTAAAAGCTGATGAATAGATTTTTCAAGTCCCCATTCAAGAGATAACAATTAATATATATGATATCTATGGCTAGATTTGACCAAGATGCATCCATAAAAGGAAAATAATTATTCCAGAAAAAGTCAGAAAAGATACCCCTTACTAAAATATTGCATAATGATAACTTTTTTAAAGGAATTGTAGGGATGACTGTTTCATGATGAGCTTTACTATGTGAAGGGCAAAATATTTAATGCAGCTTCAAAACGGTAATCATGTAAACATATCAAAAATTCAAGTTTCAATCTCGATTGTCCTGGAGATAGAGATTATGGAATACCCCTTACTGTCTTATTTGATTTTGAAAATAATTTAAAACAATTTGTATACACACTTTTAGTTTCATGATTAAGGGATGGGGTCAGTTGTTGCACAATGCACAATGAATTCAAGTGTTTATTTACATGTAGTTATAGGCTTTACTGCAGTGTTTGAATTCTTTCCTTTGACCTTTAATTAATGTTTCTGATCAAATCAGGAGAAATTGTAATGCATTCAAATTTGATTCTTCAATTTCATACAGGCCTGTTCATATAAACTCATTTATAGAAACCTTTGTTAGTTGAAATTTGTATTTTGGTACAATTTCTAATAAGCTTACTCTTAAATAAGTTTAATATGTAATTTTAACAATTTTAAAGGAAAATATTATTGAAACAAATCTTAAATCTTACGTTTTTAACAAAACTTTGATTGAATGAAGTATAGGAAGTCTTCTATCAATGATTTCATATGGTTCAAATCAAATAAAAAACAAAGCCGCCCGGCACAATCTTTTATTATGTTGGCCAATTTTTAATAACATCCTCTAAAACTACAAGGCCAAAAGTTTCGATGTTTTAAAAATATTTTGATTGAAAGACCATCTACAAACGATTTTCGATTAATTTATATCAAGTCGCAAACTAAGTAGCATGGATGACCTGGCACATAGTTCCTTTTTAAACCATTTTCATCATATCCGTGGAATTCCAAACTATGGTCCAAAATGTTCAAACGGACTAATTTGTTAGATCTGGCAATTTTTCAATATTTTTTTTTTTGGTTTAATTTTCTCCCAGCTTCTGATTAACCGTCTTTATTCGACCGCAAACGATGGGTCTGGTTTTACTCGAAACGCGCGTCTGGCGGACCAAATTATAAGCCTGGTATCTTTTTTTGAATTTTTACAAGTAGATTATGCTGGTTATGAGAAACCAACTATTTGAATGAAGTTTTCAAAGATGATATTCTGCATTTTCAAAGGCATGTATGGCTACAAATTATTACTCTTTTCAACATGTTACCAGAAAATAAGTCAATATTATGGACAGATGACAAGCAATGGATACAGACTCCTTGGAGTCTAGTTTCTATCTACGAATTTAAGGAGATATGTGAATCCACATTTAGAGGTCAACATACAGTCTTAACAAATAAGAAGTATTTTATTCAACATGTCAAGTTCCAAATCAACGCGAGTATTGAATAGTTGTAAATGAAATTGAGGCTATCAAACAACAAAACATCCGAAAAGACAAAAACATTTATATGAATATATGAATAACAAAACCCCGTACAAGGTTATTGACAGCGTGACAGATACATTTACATGTGTCGGAGTTTTTTTTTTTTTTTGTTTTTTTTTTAGTACTTAAGCCCACTTTAATCTGAATTAGTGAAATAAAAAAGGTATATATATATACAAAGAAGTCTAAATTGAAAACAACGTTCAAACCTATGATTGCGTTGGATGAAAACCGCAATTTTTATACGTGTGCATGCAAAACAAATTTCTTGGTAGAGGGGTCTAAATACAGCACAAACAACATTCTCCAAAAGACCCAAAAAGTGAAAAAGTATATTTTAACAAAACGCATTTGACTAACAGTTTGAACAACGGATGTTCTTAAACCCTGCTGACTGCCATGGCGATTGCAAAAATAAACGGATCACTAGATGTAACAAAATGAATCTTTATTTTTAATAGTATACTAAAGAGAAAACAATAAACTTACGGAAAAGATGGTATACCGCAAACATGAGGTGCAAAAATGTGTACATCATATCCGGATTTCGACAATTAATGTCTCTTCAGTGATGTTAGGAATCGAAACGGTATTTGGAAGGCCATATAATTTACCTCAATTGAGGATAGACTCTTTAATTTTGAAAAGTCGAAATAGGATGAACGGATCATTAAAACCCGAAGGTAAATATAATACAAGCCCAAACGAAAAAATATAAACAAGTCTAAACTGAAAACAACGTTCAAACCTATGATTGCGTTGGATAAAAAAAAACGCAATTTTTATACGTGTACATAAATATATATGTGTAAAAAATTCACATTTAACCCTGCTAAACTCTTTATGTCCCAAATAAGGCGCCTGTAATTCAGTGGTTGTGTTTGGCTGCCTTGGTTGAGTCTGCAAGTTTTGTCTTAAGTTTATTGTTAAACATAAATCATTCTGATCGTTTTCTCGTTTGAATTGTTTAATATTTGGTCATGTCGGGGCCTTCGAAGATTACTATATGGAATGGGTTTTGTTAATTTTTAAGACCATATAGTGACTTATTATATTCACAAACAAGAGGCTGTAAGATTCCTGCATTAAAATTATAGTTGCAAATCTGGACTCCCAAACAGGATTAAGTAAAATAAATAAATAATTTTTGTAGTGTTCAGAAATGGAAAGTCCAAAATCAATCTAAGTATCACTTTTCGCTAATTAAAGGTCTACAACTCAACAACGATAAAAGTTAAAATCATGAAAATCGAACTTGACCTTCATTTAGCCACAGGAAACAACATATCTAGATTTGAAAAGATTTCGTTAAAGCGTTTTCAAGTTATTACACTGACAACGCTCTAAGTATCACTTTTCGCTACTTAAAGGTCCACAACTCAACAGCGATAAAAGCTAAAATCGTGAATATAGAACCCGACCTTCATTTAGTCACAGAAAACAAAATATCTAAATTTGAAAAGATTTCGTTAAATCGTTTTCGAGTTATTACACGGACGCTGTTTGGCAGCCGCCAATTAAACTGCCCGCCCGCCGTATATCAACAAAATAATAACCGATATTTTCCTTTGGAAATCCAGTTAATTATCTGAAACTGACATTATCAAGATGTTTGATTTCTTGATTGACAACATGTGATTTACGTGTGGGGACGTGTTTTTTTAACAAACATTCCATGAAAACCAACTGTACTCATCTTCTTGCCGACTTGTTCCTTTATTCAAATGAAGCACTCTTCATACAGAAGCTTCTTATGAAGAACGAAAAGAAGCAAGCAGTCAGGCCTTATGTAATTTAATTTCCAAATTTGTAAACAACTACATGTAATTATTTACAAATTTGAAAATAATTTAATGTAATGTGCATATTTTAAATTTCATGTGATTAAAAGAACTAAATAGTATGTACGTGGTACGTGTACTTTTGAATTTTTCTTAACTAATTTCTACACATTTGAAAGAAATCAAAAGATTAAAATAATACCAATTTATTGACATTGAATTTTTAAATGTGTTATTCCATAAACTATAATCATAGACTCTGTGTACATTCTTTCGTTTCACCTCGCTAACTAATGAAGTACGGTGCTTTGTTTTTGCGCCAATTGACATTTCATTTGCGCCAAAAAATCTTTCATTTGCGCCTCAAACCATATTTCATTTGCACTCAAACAAAAAATACATTTCATTTGCGCCAATAATAAGTAGTATGACTTGATCACTTTGATAGGCTACTTATCTAAATGCCATATGTTAAGAAAGTACGTAAGATAAATTCGTTACACTTGTGCTAGTTACCTAATACGAAATATATGGGGTCAGTAAATTCCATATGGGGTGAGAACGAATAATATTCATTATAATTCACATCCATCAATTAACCAAAATGAAAACATTAACCACTGATTGGTTTTTTAAACGCTGAGATTGTACTTTTTGCTGGTCTAAACCGTGGTTGACTGTATCAATCAATGGTTTTGTTGTCCACATCTGTTGTGATTCTTGCTTTTCAACTTGTTGGAGTACATCTATACTTTTTTTCAATACACTAGATATCCTAAATGTGAGGACTTAAAAATTACAGTCGTATCTCATCCTCCGAATGAATGTCCATTTTGTCACCTCGAACATGTGAATAATACTAGTATACAATTCCCTACCTTTAATTAAGTTACTCTCAGTTTTGTATAAGTATGCACTCACTTACTTTCCCAATGAGGAGGGATTACATATTCAGTTTATGAGCCTCGTATTCAGGGTACAACTTATATTAAAACGCTTATCTTATAATTGTACCTGCGAATTTGTATTAATATTTGGCGCAAATGAAATACAACTCTGTGGCGCAAATGACATACTGCATTTTTGAAAAATTATGAAGTACAACAGTCCCTTTGATTTTATGTCAAAGGCAATATATAGTTGTTCCTTGCAAACTTATTAATGAATATACATAGTGACATACATTTTGATTGGTGCAAACTGTTAGGTAACCTTTAGTTTAATTTGAACATGTTTTATTGCCTAAATAAATAATAGGATTGGCTACCAGTTATGGAAAAGCGCTTCGGACGCATGAAATTAATAAGCTGTTGTTTTCATTTTTAACAGCACTGGGAAGATACCTCTCCTGTTGGACTTTCAGTCCCTGAGGGTATCATCAGCTCGGTAGTCAGTACTTCGGTACTTATATAATTTATAAGAAACCTACCAAAATTGTCCGTTTATAAATATTGAAATCATAAAGAAACTAAGGTTTCAACTCCCTAAGGCAAGTTGACCTTTGATAGATTTGGCCATTTTTGTATGTCCTTTTTGGTCATATAGCTCTTCAACTGTTTCGGTTCTTATACATCATTGGCTTTCAAATATTCGGCTTTGAGCGTTCCTGATGAAGGTAAATCCAGAAATGCAATTTATAACGTGTTGTTTTCATTTTTTATAACAACTTAACATAATCCTCTTCAAATAATAACAATATACAATAATTCAAGATGACAGCAATTATATAATAAGTACAATATGAAAAATATATACAATCAATATATTATCTTCAAACAATAACAGTTGGATACGAGTACATTTTAAGATACAGCAATATATATCAAAGAATCGTTTTGCATGGCGTATATAACTACATGTATGTATATTTCGGAAAAGAGTTGTGTTTTGTTCAACACTTATTTCGTCTGTTCGAAATCAAAAAATGTCTATGGAAATGGTGACTAAGTATTGGATATTTTCAAAAAGCTAATTCCTAGAATTTATATGGAGTGGACATTTTACGAAAAAGATAATCGAATCGTCTAATGGACACCCACAAGCATAACTTGAGTTACTCTCTATAAATCAGCTTTTAAGGGACTACATCTGTGTCTTAAATTAGTATGCAATATGTTACCAATAAGGTAACCTATTGAATAGATCCCACCGAAGTAAAATACTTATTTTATTCAAATTTTGAAAAAAACATACGATTTTCAGAGAAAACATAGGTAAGATAAAAACAAAAACCAAAACATGAATTGGAATTGATTTAATTGCAGAAGAAAAACACACTAGATTTAAAGAACGGCATGAAATACAACACAATCTTGTTTGGGCACTCTCAAATTACAAATGCCTTTGAAACATATCTCTATTATTTATTAAATGTTGAAATGAAATATAAAATTTCATAAATTTTCAATGCAAAACAGTGCATGTAAAAAAAAAAACTCAAACTAGCTGGTTCATATATTTTTATGATAAAGTATTTAGCACAAATGAAATTGAAATGTAATTAATTACATTGACAATGTAATTGTAATGTAATTGATTACATTAACAACGTAATTGTAATATAACTAATTATATTGACAATTTAATTGTAATGTAATTAGTTTATTTAACTGTTGACACAGAGATATGTCTCACCTGTCCGCATAAAATTCAGAATAAGACAATCTGATGGACAGCAACATTTCTTAATTATTCAAAGTCGCTGGACCATGATCTAGTTGCCAGGGCCTGAAAATTGTCGACAAACTGAGATTTACAGACAGTAATGAAGCTTTATAGAAAATATCGTTGTCTATTGTAAGTAGTATCTATCCATCTAATTTTAGCAGAAAACTTTACATTGAAAATCCCTTATTGATTAAAAATCACTAAACCATGTCCTAGGGGTAGGGCCTCAAAACAGTTGTCAAACTGATATGTACTGATAGTAATGCAACTTTACATAAAATATCATTCATCTATCACAAGTAGTTCTTATCAAACTGACTTAAGAAGAAAACTTAACATTAAAAATTGCTTATTAATTGAAAGTGGCTGGACCATAACCTAGGGAGCAGGGCTTCCAAATAGTCGTCAAACTAATATGAACTGATAGTAATGCTACTTCATACAGGATGTCATTGATCTATCAAAAGTAGATCCTATCAATCTAACTTTAGCAGAAAACTTAACATCGAAAATTGATAATTATTTCAAAGTCACTGGACCAAGTCCTAGGAGGGAAGACATCAATGTAGTCATCAAACTGATATGTATTCGACTTCATACGAATTATCAAGGATCTATCACAAGCATTTTCTATCAAACTTACTTAAGCAGAAAACTTAACATTGAAAATTGCTAATTAATTCAAAGTCGCTGAACCATGACCTAGGGGACAAGGCCTCAAAATAGTCGTCAAACTGATATGTACGGATAGTAATGCAACTTTATATTAAATATCAATGATCTATCACAAGTAGTTCCTATCAAACTAACTTAAGCAGAAAACTTACCAATTGTTGACGCCGTCGTCGTCGCCGGAGAAGCAATCACTATGTCTCGATTTCTTCGACTTTCGTCACAGGCGAGACAAAAATCAATGTTATTGAAATGTAATTAATTACTTTTGTATGTAATTAACCCCAGGTATGCTAGCATTTTTCTTTAGATTCACGTTCCGCTCTACGTTTTATGTCCTCTCACCAAAAAAATTCAAAGTGTTTTCCAATTGTCGCAATCACAATCCCGTCTTCTTTTCAACGTATGTGACATCACTGAAATAGACTTATTACCGTGTGTGTACTTACATGAGCAACACATCAGGTGCCACATGTAAGGCAGGATCTACATTCCCTTCCGGATCAACTGAGATCAACCCCCGTTTTGGGTGCGTTCCTGTTGCTCAGTGTTTAGTTTTTTATGTCGTGTTTGTAGCTGTTTTTCTTTGGTTGTTATCGTTTTTTGACATGGCGTTGTCAGTTTCTTTTCGACTTATCAGTTTGAATGTACCTTAATTTGGTATCTTCTGCCTTTCTCTTACAACTAATGGTCAGACTTTTTTAATGACATCGTATTTAGTAGAATTTTACGTTTGATATTTAAAAGGTGCTGATGTTTGAAATTTTTAAGCTGACAAAGCTCAATAATGCATGAACATTTGATCAATGTAAAGAGTTCATGCTATTGCCATTACCCTCATTGTAGTCCGTTGTCTAAATACCTTCTCCTCTAAAAACATTGGACGAATTTTAAATAAAACTAGGACAGAATAATTAATATGGTATCTAGAATACAGTGTGTGTGTTCTCCCATCAACCAACAAGTCACTTTTGATTGTAATGTCAGAACTATGCAGTGTCATTTGGATGATGACTTAAAAATATAAATGAATCAGAAATTTAAAAAAAAAAAAAGCTTTGACAAAATCAAAATATCAAAGGAACTAAACCTAAGCTCACGCCGTAATGTCACTAGCACTGACTTAAGCTGTATATTCATTAATTGCTACAACACAGAAGCCAAAGGGGTCATCAGTTCACGGCGTCTGATTGACATATGAAAATATAGAGATGTTGAGTATGTGTCTATGAGACAACAAGCTAACGACATAACAAAAAATTAAAAGATACAAAGCGATATACCTTGCTTTGTCATAAATCATCCCGTTGGTTCTTCCGATTGAATTGTTCCACATTTTGTCATGTCGGGGCCTTTTATTACTGACTATATGGTATGGTTTATGCTTATTGTTGACGGCAGTCGGTGACCTATAATTAAGTACTTAAGTCTACTTCATTTTAGACTCTGTTTCATAGTTGTCTAAATGGCAGTTATACTACATCTCCTTATCTTATATTCAACAAAATATATGTGTCTGTGCAAAATGCATCATTTCAAACATGTTTGAAGAAAGAAAACAGAACAAAGAATTTTATTTTTTGTTTAATTAAGTAAAACTTCATTCATTTCGTGTGCATTTATTATGCTATGAGATAGGCAGAAAACATACTGTAGTGGTTAGAACTGCTGTATAGATAGGGATGGTTACCAGAACCTCTCACAGTAACTTTGTCCCCTTTACTTAGTTGTAACACAATGTTAGCAGTAGCTTCACTATAGCCGGTACCAGGAAACAGACCAACAGTCCTTGTTTCATTCTGCCAAATGTGAGCATAAACAGTTTTTCCAGATACTGACATGACTGTAGTGGATACATGGTACAGCCCTTCTCTTGGAGCTATGAAAATTCCCGTGTTAGGATCGTAGTGGTTTCCATTGTTAGTCCAAACTTTGTCAAACTTCACAATTTCTTTGGCATTAATATTCTTTTCATTTAATAAAGATGCAGTAAAGGCTGGAATATCTCTCCATTTTCTGGTGTTTCTAAAATCTATATGAATATAAAAATCTAGATTTAACACCAAAGTTTTTATACACTGCTTTTGTGAAAATTACATTTTAAATATCTTCAGAGACCATTACTTCATTAGCGTGTATACATATTGATGTATTAAGGTGACAGTAGTTTACCGATTTTCAAATCTCATAAATCGTGTAGGAAGAGATGCGAGCATTTTTGTTTGCTCGGATGGGTAATGGAAACTATCTTGCATAATGTTTTAATAAATCCTATCAAAACTGAAGACAAAATATTGCTGAGCATCGTTAGCCTTGTAGGTTTTTTGGAAGGAGCATTTTACTCATTTAAAAATTGTTTGAATAACTTACCCGGTCCTTTATAATTAACAAGCATTGTCAACAGGTCTTCAACTACTGCATTATCTGCATAAAAAAGTTAACATTAAAGAAACTCTATTCATTAACCATTAGGAACTGGAAAGATGAATTCTTTCATAAAGCAAAGTTCATTTTATTTGTAATGTATGCCTGTACCAAGTCAGGAATATGACGGTTGTTTCCAATTAGTTCCGTTGGTTGATAGAGTCACACGTTTGATTTTGTCAATTTTATGAACTTTGAGTTCACCTTGGAGTTCGGTATTCTTGCTTTACTTTTTTTATCAATAAAACTTCTTAGAAGTAATGCTATTATAATGATTTATATTTTATTTAAAACACCCAATTACATTGATTGACTGATCTGTTGTTGATTGCATACGGTCCAGAGGAAAATGTTTCATGCATGTTTAAGAAGAGAACATATTAACAATGGTGTCCAGGGCAGTAAGTACAGTAACATTAACAATTAATACTACATGCTGTTTTACTGCCATGAAGGACAGAAAATTTTGACTGCAACTGGTAAATGAGGAGTTAGTAGAAAGGGGACAGAAAGTTTTCTTTTCAACAAGCCAATAAGGACCCCTCAGAAAGAAGTTGCATTGGTTCCAAATAATGTGTAGAAATAGAGGCATCAGGTGAAACATAGCCATTTCAAACATATATGAAATATTTGAACAAGGTATATTGTCTTAAAAACAACATCTTAAAAGTTAAATAATGAACCTACCAAGTTTTGGACTGCAGTCGGCTGTAGCCATAATCATCAGTTGAAAAAAAACATATCCAAAAGTAATCATCATCTTCATTCATTCAGGGCAAATTTCTTTGTTCATACATGGAAACACACAACTTTTATGTATGAATTATTGAAAATGTTGACACTACATAATTTTCATTTAGATTTCATGACAACATTTCATTTGTAATCAAATATGGTTAATTGCTTTTTATCATGATACTTTTGAAACAGATTTTCAACAGTTTAAACTAGGCTATAAAAATATTTCTAGGCAAATGTTTTTGTCATAAAAAGTATTTTGTACATTGGTACTAGATGCACTAAATGCGCATTTCGACGATCAATTTCAATAACACAATATCCATATTTTCATGCCAGTACTAGAGCACTGGCTGGCTACTGGGCTGGTGATACCCTCAGTGACAAACATTCCACCAGCAGAGGAATCATCCCAGTGGTAGTAACTACACTTAATGTACTAATTTTACTGCACCAGATGCGCATTTCTACAATCAAAGTTTCTTCAGTGATGCTCGAGGTCAAAATATTTGACTTATTAAAAAATTGAAGAGCTGACAAAACCAAAATGGACAAAAAGTACTAGTAGTCCAAGTCGTGCAAGGATTCAGGGCTTTGCAGGAGGGAGACATTTCCTTAACTTAAAATAATGACAAAAATTTTAAAACATCAAAACTAAATAACACAATATCCGTATTTGCATGACAGTAACTGTGCTGGTGATACCCTAAGGGACAAGCAGTCCATCAGTAAAGTGATTATCTGTAAACTGCATAAAATAGGGCTAGGGGCCATTTTGAATTTGCAATGAGGTGAGGAATTTTGCTTCATGTTGTATCATTGTGGTTATGAGATGAAGAACAGTTATAAAATAGATGTTCCTTTGTTTTTGCTTTTTCATGTGTGTGAATGATTTTATGTCACGAATTGATAAGAGAGAGGTAGAAGATACATGTACCTAAGGGATAGTCAAACTCCTATGTTGAAGACAAACTGGCAACACCATGGCATAACCATATCTTCTCCCTTTATATCAGTGGTAGTCTTAAAGGATGTAAGCAAGAGTTGATTTATTTTAAATTCAAAGGGGCAAAACTCAATATATTGAACAACTCTTCATCATTTGACCATTTTCCATGCAATAGTGGGTATAGTCAGAAAAATATGTATATAAGTTCTTTAAATGAAAAAATATTATCACTTTACCCACCTCTCAGCTCTGGTAAATTAAAAACAATAAGTATATCACGCATCAAATGTATTTGTACTTTTGTTTGAATTTTTAAGTCATTTGTGTGTGCATGTCTGTGATGCATGTTACACGGTTTTGGCTGCTGGATCCCAATTATTGGAAAAGTGTATATAAAATTATGTTTTGCAATACTGTATACACCATCAACTACAAAAACCTTTTTTGTGTTGCTTCTTTGTCAGATTTATTTGTATGTTCGTTCAAATTTTTTAATCAGTTTGTATGTCTGTGATTCATGTTTACATAGTTTTGGCTACTGGATCTTAATCATTGTCCCTTTTATTATGTATGTTTGGGTTGCTCACCTAATTTGTTAATATAACAGAACTACAAACAACTGTCATACAAGTGGGAGGTTTAGCTAGCTATAAAACCATATAGTTGAGAGTTTGATTTTCTCCGGTTTTATGGACTTCCCCTTTTTTGAAATTACCATAGAGTTTGGTATTTTTGTTTATATTTTTTTATAGACTCTTGGAGTTCTGAAACCAGGGAAAGGATAAGTTCCTTGTTCAAAAAATCTACATGCCAAATATTGTAGATTTACCTCCTATTAGTTACCAAGAAAAAAATCAACTTAATACTATAAGTTTAAATCTTCCACTGTATCATGAAAATGTGATCAAGTTTACATTACAGCTTTCAAATGGTAAACTATCCTTATGAGAACCATATTTTTAGTTAAAATTATTGTTGATATGTATGTTCATGGACAAGCAAAGTAAGCCAGCATGATGGAAAACCATTTCAATTCACATCAGCAGACTTACAAAGCAGTTACTTTTTTTGTGGGAAGGCAAAATACTGGTATCCTCTTATTTCATTTTGATGACAAAATGTAAATATGCTAAAACAGACAATTTATATATATTCACATATTTTTTTTATTAAAACATGTACTGTTTTTACAAAAAGCACACAAAACATTTCAGAAGGTTCTTATTATAAAAACACAGCTGGTACAAAACAATTGATCATTATTGGAACACTTTAAAAGCTTGAAATCTAAAGTATCTCCACCTTTAACATATATTTTATATATATTTCTACAGGCTTCAATTTTGCTAAAGTTTTCAAATTATGCATCAATGATATTAGCTAATTATAGCTAAAATAGAAAAATAGCAAAACAAATTTAGTGACATTTTCAAAAAATATTTTTTTAAAACATTTTATTTTGTGTACACAAAAGAAACAATTTAAAACAAATTTTGCATACAGTGAACAGATTTATAGAAAGTTAGAGTAACTCATGAACAAAACAAACAAATTGCAAACATATAAAATGCCCATTTACATTTGAAAAAATAATAGCTTATAAGGAGGTTGAATAAGAATTGTAGTGTTTCTTATGAAATACTTATATTTTACCCTGAATGAAAATTATGAAAATGAATCATGAAGGCTGAAAAAAATAAAACAAAATGACAAAGCTATTTCAAGCCTCTTTTTTATTACAATTGGTTAAGCTACAATTTTTATTTGCAATTCCAATTTTCCTTCAGTGGCTACTTCCAATTTTTTCAAGATAAACCATGTTATCAAACAAACATTTGTACCTACATATGGATGATGATGACAGTAACAAAGATTGAACAATTGCATTTAAAATATAGTTTTTACTTGTAGAAGAACAAATTTTATATAATTTTTCAACAATTTGTGATGTGTTAGCTGGATTCTTTCTTCCTTTATCACAGTTTGAAGTTTCATAAAATTGTACAAAAAGGTTTTTTTCACTATTTTTTATGCACTTATATGAAAAAAAAACAAAACTAAAGAGTTTCTATTTAAGGAGGTAGAATATTAATGTTATATGTAGAAATCATGCAGTAAATATACTTCATTTACTTTCAACTGCACAAATCATATACTACAATGTAGTATGTCATTGTATATTCAAAATAGGTTAGAACAATTATCTTCCTAAACAATTTTACAAATTTTGCCACAATTTTTGCTGTCTACATTCAAGAGACATTTAAGACCATTTAGTCTGGTAACAGATCAGTTTTGAAGGGATTGCATAAGGGCAATCTGTGTTGAAAGATTGCCTCTGTGGACAGGATTTCCCAAACCAAAACAAACCCAGAATTGTTTGTAGAAAACCTTAGTGACATGATTCCTGATGTTTGATTTACCATTTCTATAAATTTATTTATAGCAGATTACCCTTCAATTTACATTTTATAAGTGCCAATGTTTTCATTTGCAGTACACCTATAATCTTTAATTTATGCAATACATAGTATACAAACTAAATAATTTACAGCAAACCACATTTTTTTTATAGAAAGCATTCCTACATGACATAAAACATTTTTATAAGAAGGCTATAAAACAGGGTGACAGATATCAAGTCTAAAGAATACTTAAGTATTGTTTGGTGTTTCCTTATTGTATATTGTATGCATGCATTCATTATTTCTCAATTAAAAAAAGGAGAAAATTGCTGTTCCAGTAATGATGGACAATATTCCCTTGCTTTTTGCAAAGCATATACATACTGGTATTAGTTTCAAGAAACTTGCAGATAAGGGAGATAATTCTTTATTTTAACAATATCTAAGCACAAAATCTTTCCAGGATCCAGTTGTATTTCTTTGTCACTTGTTTCAGCTTTCACAAATGACTGTACACTGATTGCAATCTGCATTACACTGTTTGAAATATCCAGCATAGGGGATACAGAGTGATGTATGTGAATCCTGGTAATTAAGATTAAATATAAGATTCAATATCAGTCGTTAAAATTACATATTAAATGTAGTGCAGGTAATCATAACAGTGGCGAAACAAAATTCTAATTTAACATATCAAGATTTATGATCAATGAATTTGTTAACAAAAACAAAAGTCACCAGGACTTTATATAATTTAACATTACATACAAATGAACAATCTATATATTCTCATAATCAAAAAATATTGAGGTTCAAAGTTAATCTTACAATGAATCAAAGGACTAGTAAATTGTCAGAAAATACAGGAAGATTTCAATACTTACATACATCTGACTAAAATGGCAGTAAAACATTCAAACACAGTTGTAAAGCTCGGAGGTAAATATAAAAATGTGTTTCTCTTGCAGAAATTTGAAACCACAAATGATTACAAATCATCATAGCATGAAACTAATAAGTAAAGAAACTGTATATTATCTTGGATTTGACATCATTTTCATACATAAATATATTCAAGATTTAAATCTTTAAAAAATAATAAAAAAAAGCTTTACTATGAAATGTATTGTTGTTAACCTCAGTTAAAATACTTCTCTGTTTCTCATTTCTATTGCATATATGTTATAGAACCTGATTATCAAAATGTTTTAACCTCACAAAAAAGTTTGACATTATGCTTAAATTTTCATCACTTCATTCCCATATTAAATACCATCTAAATTACACACTAAGTTTTCTGTTCTTTGATTAAAATAGAATATATATCTTTGTAAATCAATGTTGAAAGTTACATGATGTCAATATTTGATTCCATATTATCTAAACACTCATACATGTAATATGTGTAAGGTTAAGTAAGGCCCTAAAATTATAAATGAATTATATTGTATCACAAAGTAACCTGATTTTAAAGATGAAAACATGTTACTTTCTAAACTCTGATTTCTTTTATCTACATCAGGCATTTTCATCCTCAGTTCATTAAGTTAAAGTTCATGCTGTTCTGTTGTATTACCATATTCATGTATTTGTCTTTGAAGTACTGCTATTTCAAAATTTCTCTCTTCTGCTTTGATCAGATCATATTTGGAGGCCTGTAGAGATTCCATAACCTATTCAGTAACATGATGTTGATATTTGATTCTATGATCTTTAGACACTTATAATAGAAAACTTTGTGAGTACATTTACTATTATTTTAGTATAAACGTAGTTTCTTACATATATTACAATTACCGGTACATATTATCCTGTTTTAAGAGAGGAAAACAATTTGCTTGCTAAACTCTTATTGTTGTCCTCTAATTGATACATTTTTCTTCTCAATTCTTTAATTTCAGTTGCTTGCTGTTCTGTTACAATTCCATAATCATGTATTTTTCTTTGAAGTGTAGCTATTTCAAACTTTCTCTTTTCTTCCTTGATCTGATCATTTTTTGAAGACCTATTGTATTCAGCTAACAAAAGTCCTGCAGAAATTCCATATACTAATGTTTCTCCAAGTAATCTGGTTCCTAAATTTAGAGCTTCATCTTCAGATAATGGTTTCACTCGTAACGGTTTACCAAAACCAAAAAGTTTACTTTGTGAGGTAAAATCACTTAAATGATACCCTGAAAAAATAATTATAATGCAATTAAAAATTTACCTTAATATAGATTTAACTCTTTTAAGGAGTTAAAGTCATGTATGGATTGGAAAAATAATTTTATCTTCTTCAAAATAATGAAAAGTTTAAAGTTTGTATATGTTCCTGACCATTTGTGTATACTCACATGGTATGAGTATATCCTCGTTTGACAAGTCGGACCAGATGAGTATTTAGACCATATAGGGTTTTTTAGAATAAATTCTAACTTCCTTCACAGGTAGACACAGTTGGTCCTCAGAACCAAAATCAGCATAAGTTACTAAATGAAATCCTTTATCTTTGACAAATTGTATATATCTGTTATTTTGCCTTCACAAGAGTCAATTCAAAGCGCCTTATCCTTTCGAACTTTTCAACCGTTAGTGAAACCACAGGCATTATTTGAGGGCATGGACTTTTTTTCCTTTTTCCCGGATGTTTGTATAGATTAGTTGTTTTTTTTAATTTCTACAAATTTCTACTTATTTTCACTTAGTTGATTCTTGTTCCTATTCATATGACCATACAATAAAAGTAGTTTATACATGCTGCCTCTCTATTTTTATTCTCTACATAACAATAGAAAGACAGCACGTTTAAACTGCTGTTATTGTAAAATAAAATAAAACACTCCACTGGGCACAGCTTGAAACGAACGCAGAAGTTTAACCCTGAACAGTTGGGCAAGTATGGACACTACATTCAAGCTTCATACAGCTCTGAATTTGGATTGTGATTAAATACTTGACACAGCATAGGTTTCTGACGCAGGGTGAATGTGGTCAAAGAACAGAAAAATTTGAAATTGGACTTTTACCTATTATGGTCCAATATTCAAAATCTAAAAACACAGTTAGATTCAGCATATCCAAGTACACCAAGAATTTAATTTATTTATTTATTAATGGACAATATTAACTAAGTTTTTAAAAGGGTTCACTTCATCAAAAAATATATATTTATAGCATTCTGAAAATTAAATTATACAGAATAACTAAAAAGCCTACAATGAAGCTCTTCAAAAAATTCACAAAAAAATGAAAAAAAAAAACAATTTCCAAAATATCATTCCTCATTAATACAATGTCATTAAAAAATCTACAAAACTTACCTTTGATTATTTTCAAGATATCTAATAATGAACAGTACTAATTTCAAACTATATTTATACATGATTTCTAAAATTAGAAGTTGACGCTATATCTATTTTTAACTATGAATCTTCTAACAATTTCTATCAATTGTGCAATACAGCTCTGAATATGATTGTGATTATATATCTGACATAGCATAGTTTCTGACAAAGAATGAATGTGGTCTAAGAACTTAAACATTTGAAAATGGACATTTACCTATTATGGTCCAATATCCAAAATCTAAATACATGGTTAGAATCAGCATATCACAGAACCCCAAGAATCTAATTTTTTATGAAATGAAACAAAGTTTAATTTTGGATCCTTTAAATGTCAATGTGGACCAATTTGATAACAGGGCCCAAAAAACTTAAATCTAAATACACGGCTAGATTCAGAATGTTAAACATTTCTTGTTGAAATCAAACAAATTTTGAATTTTGTACTCCGGTTTGGACCAACTTGAAAACTGAGCCCAAAATCAAAAATCTAAATACATGTTTAGATTCAGCATATCAAAGAACCCCTTGAATTGAAATTTTGTTAAATCAAACTAAGTTTAATTTGGGACCCTTTAGACTTTCATATAGACCATTTTGAAAACCGGTCCCAATATAAAAAATCTAATTACACGGTTAGATTCAGCATATCAAAGAACCCCAAGAATTCAATTTTTTTTAAATCAAACAAAGTTTAATTTTGGACCCTTTGGACCTTAATGTGGACAATTTGAAAACAGGCCTCAAAATTAAAAATCTAAATACATGGGTAGATTTGGCATATAAAAGAACACCAATCATTCAATTTTTGATGAAACTAGATATCATTGAGATGGGAGCCATCTCTGTGGGCCCCACTGTGAATAATGTGTATCTTTATCATTGGACATGGGGTTGTCAACTGAAACCAAAGTTTTTGACATTGACCTTTGACCTAGGAAGTTGTACATAAATTATGACACACCCTCTGGTGTTGGTTTATATACATGTCAAGTATAAACTTTGAAATCATAACGGTTCTCAAGATATAGAGTGGACACGAACTTTACCATAGGACATGGGGTTGTGAACTAAAACCAAAGTTTTTGACCTTGACCTTTGACCTAGGAAGTTGTACATACATTATGACACACCCTCTGGTGTTGGTTAATATACATGTCAAGTATAAACTTTGAAATCATAACGGTTCTCAAGATATAGAGCGGACACAATCTTTACCATAGGACATGGGGTTGTCAACTAAAACCAAAGTTTTTGACCTTGACCTTTGACCTAGGAAGTTGTACATACATTATGACACACCCTCTGGTGTTGGTTAATATACATGTCAAGTATAAACTTTGAAATCATAACGTTTCTCTAGATAAAGAGCGGACACAATTTGTTACGGACGGACGGACAGACGGACAGACGGATGGACAGACTGATCACTATAGGGCGTCCGCCATTTGGCGGGGCCCTAATTAAACTAAGTTTAATTTTGGACCCTTTGGCCCCTTTTTTTCCTAAAAAGTTAGGGTCATAACCCCCAAAATCAATGCCAACCTTCCTGTAATGGTATAGAACCTTGATGTACAATTTCATAGGGATCAATAGACTTATACTCAAGTTATTGTCCAGAAACCAGAAAATCCTAGTTTTTTTTTTCCCTTTTCTGCCCTTAGTTCCTAAATGGTTTGGGCAATGACCCCCAAAATCACTCCCAACCTTCCTTTTGAGGTATGGAATTTTGTGGTAAAATTTCATAGAGATCCAAAGACTTATACACAAGTTATTGTCCTGAAACAAGAAAAAATGCTTGCTTTTGGCCCCTTTTTTTTGTCCTTATTTCCTAAACAGTTAAAACAATAACCCCCAAAATCAATCCCAACATTCCTATTATGGTATGGAACCTTTTGCTAACATATCATAAGAGATCCATACACTTATATGTCAAAGTTGACCATAGATGGATTTGGCTATTTTTTAGGTCCTTTTTGGTTGTATACATGTAGCTCTTCAACTGTTTCTGTTCTTTCTCATCCGTGGCTTTCAAATATTTGGCATTGAGCGTTCCTGATGAAGGTAAATCCAGAAAAGCTCTTCGGATGCATGAAATTTATAACATGTTGTTTTTATTGGTTATACTCCAGTAATTGTCTGTGAACCAGAAAATTCTTGTTTTCGGTCCCTAATTACTAAACAGCTTCACCAATAACTCCCAAAATCGATCCCAACCTTCCTATTGCGGTATGGAACCATGTGATAAAATTTTCATAGAGATCCATACACTTATACTGGAGTTATTGTCTGTGAACCAAAATGTCTTAGGATGACAAATGTCTTCGGACGACGATGCAGACATTGCCATAACATAATACCAATACAAAAATGTTGCTGTCGTCTAAAAAATAAGGTACATTGTAGGTAGGTCAGTATATGCATTTTATTTTATTTTTTCATCTCATTTTTTGCGACATGATTTTGAGTCATGCAGTCACTCTTGCCGTGGTCTGAGTTGTCCATGGGCCGAGTTTACCTGTATTTTAATGATTATTTCCCTTGATTATTGGTAGGGATTAAAATGGCGGCAACATGTTCATTTCATCACACGAGTCACAATTTTCCTTATAACAGGTCCAAGTAGTCCAACTACTGTATCACTAGCCAGTCAACACTGAGGTTTTGAGTTCCTATCCCGCACAGGACAGGTGCACTCAACTCCAATCTTAATTGACTAGGATTGTCAGTTTCCCCACAGAAGGTTGGTGGTTCTCTCTGGGCAGTCCGGCTTCCTCCACCAATAAAAACTGACTGCCACGATATAGCACAATAATGTTGAAAGTGGCATTAAAACACCAATCAATCAATCAATTAATCTTTAAAGCAGCTGTCATATTCACGATTGTGAACATTTGGATGCATCAGGCAATTGCTTAAATTCATTGGCAACTCTTTGCTTTTGACACGAGTTCAGTTAATTTTTAACTCTATGGACGAAATAAAATGACTTACAGTTGGCACTCAAATTAGGGTCAGTCGGGTAACCGTAAACAGACATATATTTGTTTATGACCTCAGAGAAGTTGCCATTTCGTTGTGAGAATAATTTAAATACTGTTGACCTACTTGGAAGGCCTGCTACTAATGATTCCAACAAAAGAAATAGTAATATTATACACCATTTTGTAGATAATCGAATGTAGATCTATGACATAACAAGTTTCAGTGCCATAAAAATTTGGGATAGACAACCCCAGAATCGAAATTTCAGGAATGAGTATCATTTCTCAAAAATAAGAGTTGGTACTTGTGTTAAATTGAAGTATATTGGGGTTTTTTTTTCAGAGACAAGTGCATGTGTGACCACATGATGCAATGTACCTAAGTATGTTGTCATTGTTCAAATACTGCATTTAAGGTTCATCATAACAAATGGACAAATATGGCCGTATTTTCACCTCAAAAATTACTCTATGTACAGACTTACCTGTACAGTTTGGAAAGTTTTAAGGCCTGGCATCCACTAGATATATAAAAGTTTAAATTATATTGCATATCAGAAACATGAAATCTTGTTTGGATTATGATGGGCATTTTTTTTCGTTCCTGCAGAAGGTGTTAAAAATAACTAAGTTGGGAAACAATTTTGAGATGCTCCCTCTCAGGTAACAACTGGTTTGTATTGTATTGATTGTCCTTGATTGGCATGGACAATAGATATCTACACATCTATAGGTGAGTTAAAGGTAGGAATTGAGTGGACCATATCAAATGCAACTCAGGTGTTTGTTTATTTTTACATCTTCTGCAGAAAGGAAAAAAAATGCCCATCAAAATCCAAAAACGATTTTATCTTTCTGATATGCAAAATAAATTTAACTTTTATATATCTAGTGGATGCCAGGCCTTAAAACTTTGCAAACTGCACAGGTAAGTCTGTACACAGAGTAGTTTTTGAGGTGAAAATACGGCCATATTTGTCCATTTGTTATGATGAACCTTAATGATTTATGGTTATTTTATAATTCTTACTTTGTGCTAATTTTACAATAATTGAACGAAATTTAGGGTATTGCTTTGCCGATTCACTGATGGTATTTACGACGGGTCTTGTAAACTGTTTGATAAGTAGAGTGGCCAATTTTAATATTGGCAACATGACTTCGTCTGCATGGAGCAACCGGAAGTTTTCATTTATAAATCATTGTTAAAGCAAATACGGAATTCAAAGCGGATATTATTTTCCACTGTTTTAGTTCAAAGTAACAAATTTTGTAACAAAATATTTATGAGGCTATAAATGCAATTATTTCTTAAGCCTATTTACACAATAATAACAAAATGTGCTAGGACTGGTTGTAATTTTCAGAACGGCTTAATCAATCCGAATCCGATCCCTTCCACAGAACAGGAAGACCACTTTACTGGCTGATTAATTTACAATTTTGATAAACAAATTGTTGTTAGTTTGTGCGAACCAAAAGCATGCAACCAACAGTCAAATATTGACAAGTCTGTTAGATATTATTAACATCACAAATTGACTAAAACATGGTGACGTGTAAGTACGCTAAACACGTGCATAAATGATATACAAATTTGAAAAATGTAAACATTAACTAAATTCAAGGATAAACATGTTACTGTACAAATTATATATACAAATGCCTCAATTTTGTAAATGAAATTTAACATAAAGATTCATGTTATGTATGATGGGGAAAAGTGGTTAACAGTCTCTATAAGTTATGTCGTCTTTACTGGAAACCATGTTGCACGTACATGTGACAGAGGAATCCAGGACGACTCGCTCCACTGCCAAATTGCCCCACACCAAATCACCCCACTTTTTTCACCAACTGGCCCCACTTGTGAAAAAGTGTAAAATCCCAATGAATTTACTCCTGCCATCTTGCCCCACGTATGAAAAACTAAAAGGGTAAACTCCCGATGAATAAAGGTCTGCCAACTCGACCCATTTATGAAAAAGAGTAAAATCCTGATAAATAAAGGTCTGCTAACTTTAGACTTGATTGTAGGTAGATGTAAATAGATAGTATGTCAATTTCAATTTAAGCATTGAAAAGAATTATAGATCACTTAAATGATTTTCATATTATTTTCTTATTTGTCCCAACCGCCTCTGTGGTCTCGTGGTAGTGTGTTCGCCTTGAGTGCTGGAGGTCGTAGGTTCGAACTCCAGCCGGGTCAAACTGAAGTCTAAAAAATTGGTATTTGCTGCTTCTCAGCTAAGCACGCAACATTTAGGGGTAAGAGCAAAGACTGGTCGGCGCAGAGTCAAAATAATGTGTCCTTGTAAGGTGATGTGTCTTCCTGCGGACTGTTGTGAACTTGTGAACTAGCATGTTTAAAATTCAGCTCAGCGTGTCGGTCTAGTACAAAGCAGGGTTTATATTCATATTACATTAACATGTTCTCGTCCTGAATATGCATATTAATTTGCAGCTGAACGTTAAGCAGCCATCCATCATCATCATCATCATCATCATTAGGGCCCCGCCAAATGGCGGACTCCCTATAGTGATCAGTCTGTCCATCCGTCTATCCCTCCGTCTGTCCGTCGGTCCGTTACAAATTGTGTCCACTCTATGCCTAGAGAACTGTTACGATTTCAGAGTTTATACTTGACATGTATATTAACCAACACCAGAGGGTGTGTCATAATGTATGTACAACTTCCTAGGTCAAAGGCCAAGGTCAAAAACTTTGGTTTCAGTTGACAACCCCATGTCCTATGGTAAAGATACAAATTTTTTACCACACATTATTCACAGTGGGGCCCACAGAGATGGCACCCATCTCAATGATATCTAGTTTGTCCTAAGAAATTTAAAATCTTTAAATTACTTTCCTTATATAATTCTTTCATCAATTTGTATTTTTTTATATTTTTCATCAATTTACATTATTGGAGCATGGTAAAACAAGGGAAGTAACTCGAAATTTCTATCAAGTGTTTTAAATACACTGTCACGGAATAGAAGTTCCTTCATAATATAAGTTCCAAATGGAAACAATATTCTGGAATATTTCCACTGGAATAAATATTACAGTAAATGTTCCTAACGGAATAAATGGTATAGAATATTTGTTCCAACAGGAACAGATATTATGACATTGTTTATAACAAAGTTTCCAGTGGAACTTCTGTTAGGCGGAACAAATATACGTTGACAACACAGAGCTTTAATTTTATTACATAACTGCAATTAGCCTGAGGTGAAAGAAGTTAATTAATAGTATGTTTGACACCCAATCTGTCAAATGAAGCCATATAATTACATTAGTTCTTTGATTTACAGGTAAGAATTACCCTCATCAGTGATGCAAAAAACGTTATTAGGAATGACATTAATGGTAATGAAAAATAGAAACTGACCAATTTTTCTGGGGTTGAAATTTTGAAGAAAAAAACAAGGATTTGAATTATTATTAATGAGAGGGAGATTCTGACTCCCCCGGAAGAATCACAGATTGGGACAAAATTAAATAGTTATATAAATAACCTGTTTGAGATAAAGATTTATTGTGCAAAAAAAAATGATTTTAGGGAAAATACATACCTGTATTATAATTTGCAAACGATTAAATGAATAGCAACTGCTTTTGGTTAACAACTTTTCTGATCATCGTTTAAATACCAAAATTTTTTGGGAGCTACAACATATTTTCACAGATAAAGATACAGACAGATACCAGATATGAGATTGATCCCTTAGGAAATGGTGGTTTTCATGTTCTGGAAAAGTTGCTTGTATTAATATTGATCAAATCTTAACAAATGCTTTTATCAATATTTTTTGCTAAGATCAAAGATTAAGATTTGTTGACTATGAATTTATATCCTAAACAGTCATTTATTTTAACACATTTAAGTGGCTGGTCCAAATCTGTAAAACAGTTGTATTGTTACTTTTGTATTGTCAAAAGATTTTCCTACCAAAGGTTGGTTGTTCTCTCTCGGCACTCCGGCTTCCTCCACCAATAAAAACTAATGAAATAGCACAATAGTGCTGGAAGTGGCGTTAAACACCTATCAATCTAATGAAATCAATACTGTCAAAGAAAAATTACAATGGTTAACAATGTTCACCTTCATTATGAGCATGCCATTACATTAACTATATTTGTAAGATGATAATGTACATGTAAATCCAAAATTATGCAGGTATCAATTTAGAGTGATTAAAATGTTAATCTGGATTTCGGGATGTTGTGTAACATAAAAAATTGTCAGGGGCGGATCCAGCCATTTGTCCCCATTCAAAAGCATTGATCGTCCAAAAAAAAGGGGGGTTCCAACCTCCGGAACACCCCCCCTTTGGATCCGCCACTGTATGTACCCTGTGAAATATTGTCCTCTGGACTAAATTTCATACAAAGTATTGTCTGCAGACAATATTATATTACATGTATATATATTAAAATACAGTGAAATGCTGTCCAGGGAAATATTTTATAATGAAATGCTATCCATGAAAATTATGAAAAAACAAACCACTACATGTACATAGCAATGCAAACTATGGACTGAGCAATGGGAATCTTGCCAAAACCCAGGGGTGATCTCAGGTACTCATGAAAATTTAGCGACCTTCTCCAATTGTTACACCAGTAGTATTACTCCTACAAAATATGTTGATTAGTTGCATGTATATCAGATTATCAAGTGATTAAGCATCATACAATAGCAGATGGTAATTCAAGATATCATTGTCCAAAATATTACTTTCAATAACCTCCCTTTAATGAGAAAATTTTACGACAATCAATCCATAGAATATTGTCTCAATATAGACAAAATATAACTTAAAATAAACTTGCTTTAAGGAGACAATTTTCATTACTATCTATCTATAAGATATTGTCTACCTATAGAGTCTTTTTAACTGGCAAAATTCATATGGAAAATTGTCCTTCTGTGGAAGGGGACAAAATATAATGGTAGATAATCATGAAATTTTGTCCTGTGGATATTTTTCCATCAGACATGTCAGACAATATTTTGCTTCATACAAATGTTCGAAGGCACAACATTTCTGCGAAAGATACCATATTCTTGTTGAAAACTTCAGAAAAATGGGACAAATGGTTTTAAAATAATTCAAAAACAAAATACAATCATTGTTATTTTGTATATACATGTACACGTAGTATAATGTGGGATATTCAATGAAAAAAAATGTTTTGCTGCTCACAACAAAACTGCTTTAATAAGTAACCTTTTTAAAACATGTAAATTAATATGTTGTACATTAGTAATTTTAACAGAAATATTTTTTTTTTCAGCTGTTTTGCATTTATTAGGTAAACTGTTTTTTCTACAGTTTTTTTTGAGAGTTGTTATTCCTTCATTTGTACTTGACTTGACTTGACTGTCACATGGAGGCTAAACTTTTCAGTTAAGCACTTTTTACATTCAACAATTTTTTTTTTAATGAACAAGAAAAATAATTTGTGATCTATTGACATGGTAGAGAAAACAAAAGTTTTGAGGTAGAATGAGCATACACTTACATATCTATGCTTGATTTTCTCTGGCCTCATGTCTGAAGGTACATGTAGTTTGTGCATGGAAGAAGGTAAAATAAAAGTATTTTCTAAATAGAAAATAATTATTAGACAAAAACTTTGTGTTTCTCTTTATAAGTAAAAATGAATATGGCAAATGGTCTGCTAGAGCATAAACACTTCAAATAAAATTATACAAATCAACAGGTAAGTTTGACAAAAAAAAAAATTTTTTCCCGACATGTTTGTTTTTACCAGACTTGAGACTGTGTTTTTTTGTTTTATTTTGTGTTGTTTCTAATATTTTTTTATTTCCAAAGAAAACAATTCGTTGGCATGCTAGTTAAAATGTTTAAAACAAAACTGACTTTAATTAATCATGCAGTGTATAACAAAGAGGTGGGGCCAATTTTTCCCTGTACCTGTATTTGTCTCTCACTGAGGCAGAATCAGAAAGTTGTTTAAACCAATAATTTGAATTGAATATTTGAGTTTATATAACAATTATGATTTAATGGCGTGTTCAGAAATACAACTAAATATGGTGAAAATATTAAACTACACATAAGAATTTATGATACTGTGACTTTTGGTAAGGATTGAAGTAATTTTATAAAATGACCCTAATTTTAGATAAATTCAGGGAAAATTAGCCCTACCTCTTTGATCTATTCAGGACACCATTTTGCATTTCCAGTCTAAGTAATTATGTGTAAAAGTCTTGATGAGATTTTACAAATTCACTTCATTTTATCAAGATTTCTGATATTTATGGAAGAGGATTAATCTTGAAAAAGAAATATTTGTTTTTACTTATATCAATCACTTTGTTTATATTTCCAATTTAAAAGACTGTTGTTTTTATAATGTATGAAATATAATTAAGTTTGGTGATGTAAAAATTTAATTTCCAAAATCTTAAAGGGGCACTAGCTACGAGGTATATAAAAAATTTAAAATATGATTTTTTTTTGTTCAGTCATTAATGAAAGTGAAATAGTGAAATAATAATTCGCTTTTAGCAGCCAGTATGGTTCAATTTTGTCAAAATAAACTAAGAAACATCGATGATTAATTATTCACTTGCAAGTGAAAAATCAACCTCATTGAATCTCTATTCATGTGACCTTCAATTTAACCCCTTAGCTAGAGATGGATTACGCATGAATTATGCGTGTTCAGTTATTAAAAGGAAAAGAATGTCAACATTGAACATGAAACAAAGGTAAATCATTTGATTGACTGATTCGATCCACAAAAACTCATTCTTATACAGGTAAAAACGATAACTTATTTTTTTAACCTATAACATGAAATCAAACAGACATAGAAAAATCCAATTGCAGGAGGTCGCTATCTATTTATATTTATGTTTATGTTTCTATTGTGTTATGTGACTGTCGTCAGTTTTCAGAGGTCATCTTGATAGTTAATTAGATGGCGTCTAGACTTAATTTCTGATATATATTATCTAGTATATGCATTGTTAACTGTTTATTTCAGACTTTTTGTAATTTGGATATGTGTTTTATTTGTTATAAATCAAATATGAGATTTGAGTCAAATCGGTGAACATGATTTTGACAGCTAGTGCCCCTTTAAAGCAAAAGAGGATCCATAGATTTTTTATTGTAAAATTTTTCTTTGTTTTCAGTACCAACAGAAGCAGTAGCTTTCCTTGGTGCTGTAGGATCATTTCTGATTGTTTTGATCATCTTCTTTATGTACCTGAACAAACTGTTCTGCTTCCAGAATTGTGGAGGATTTCCATGTATTGATCAACCTCCAAAGAAAAAGCAATCAAGTAAAGACAAACTAGGTATGTTTCTCACACTTTTTATTAGAACTTAAGCTGTAGCTAATCCAGACTAAATCTTGATTATTTTTTTATCAATAAATTTGGAGGTTTCTGACAACGTGATTGTCTGTAGTGAAAATACTAATATTGTTTTCTGTATTAAACATATAAAAGCCAATAGGGGACTGGTTCTTTCTTATTTAAAAACCTTGTTCAGATTTCACATTAAGAATTGCCAGTAATGAAAATATTTAGACTTGAATTATATGAGCCGAACACTCAAATCTTAGTATATATATGTTTATTATTGACAAAGAGAATTAATATTTTGTGAAAAGAAAGAGTTTTTCACTTAATGTTGGCATATGGTCGTGATAATTACAGATTGAATTTCAGTGAATTAACTCCATGTAAACACTGAATATATGGTACAGTGTAGTATGAATTAACTACAAACGAATGATGAACAGAGCTGCCTCAGTCGTCTGTTGGTAGCATGCTCACTTTGATTGTTAGAGTTAAACTACTGTATCACTAGCCTGTCTAACACTGAGGTTTTGAGTTCAAATCCCGCACGTGGCAGATGGGCTAGACTCCAGTCTTAATTGACTAGGATTGTTAGTTTTCATACAGAAGGCTGGTGGTCCTTTTCTGGCACTCCGGTTTCATCTAATAAAAAAAACTGACAGCCACGAAATAGAACAATAGTGCTGAAAATGGTGTTAAACACCAATCAACCAATCAGTTGATTGTGTAAGGTTGTGGGTTTCATCCACAAATGCTTAGCCAAACCAACCAAACTCATAATGAAGGATCTGCTGCTTTTCCACTTAGCAAATTATTTAGTAGTTGGGACAACTAAAGTTTGGGTGAGTTATAGAAACAAATTTACAGGTAAGGTGACATTTCATCCAGTAGACTGTTGTCTTGTGATCTAGCACTAGGGCATTAGTTCTGGACTCATAAAATCTGTTTGGACTCATCTTTTTCAAAACTGGTGAGTCCAAAGATGCATGAAGACTGTGAAATCGACTGAGTACATATGTGTGTTATTATTTTATAACAAAACTTTAAAAAATAATCTGAATTTGATGTCATTTACTTGCTCTATTTTGTTATGGGGACTGAAATAATGAATCATAAAGCAATAGAATTTTATCTTCTCACTGTTGGACTTGCCATGACCAAAAATGTTGAGTCCATGGACTAGCTTTCAAAAATCCTTAGTGAGAACTCTGCTTGCATGTTACATTATGTTAATCTACTTCAGAGCAGACTATATTAAGTGAAATTACATGTCATTGTCTTCAAAATGCATGTTATATATGCTAATAGATATTAAATGCCAATAATTTAATCAATAAAATGAATGAAGCACTATAATTCACTCGCAGAATTTTCAAATGGATGGTGATATCATTTGGGTTTTTTTTCTATGAATATTTGAGGCATAGTATAATGTGGGGAAAATTTTATTGAAGGGTAATATTCAACATTGATCAGGTATTAAAAGCTGGGATAAGGTCAAGAGTTGAAGTTGTACACAAAATGTAGTAACGGGCTATAGATAGTAATAGAAAAGTCCTATATGGTCAGAGCCTTTTTGATTAAAATAATGGCAAGGCCACTGAGTCAATAGGTACAGAAGATTTTTTTCATATTCAACAAACTATTGTACTCCTTCTGTTAACAATATTCCTCACTAGTCCTCCATTCAAGTGTAGTTCCCTGTTGGTTTAAAATATCAGAAATCCAGGGTTGTCTTCTGTTAGGCATAAGTATATACATGTACTGTAAATTCAGAAATTGTTGCAATGGGTTTGATAATTCGATAAATGTGACAGTACCAGGTTCCCAATAATAAAACTGGCAATCATGATTTCAGTTGTGGTTTTCCTTCACAAAATTTTTGCAATTGCAGTAATTATATCTCTCATTTCAACCAGTAATCAGTAAATCCCATTGATAAATGCATGTATTAATTTCCTAATTTACAGTAATTATAACTAGTTATAATTTAAAACAGCTAAATTATATCATTATCAATAATGAAATAAACAAAAATGTAAATATATGTTTATTAAAATTCTCACTTTGGAACAAATTTTACTTTGTAAGGCAATTATTTAAGAATAATGTAAGGTTAAAGCTAGTTTAAATGGAAAATACCCCTGTTGGAGATAATAATTATGTAATTCATGTATTCATTCAGTGACAATAATGTTCCACTAAAGTGTATCAAGTATTCTATTTCAACTGATAATCAACAAAATTACATAATCTGTTGATCCATACATGAATACATGTATCCTAAATAACAATAAACAATCCAAAATACAATTATAGGATCTATTCTGTTATTTGAATGACAATATCTTGTCGAACAATACAAAATACCTGCAGCAATATTTTCATCCTATTGAATTTGATAGGATATTGATTGTTAACAAATTTAAGATTATCTTACAGCGGAATAAATGTTTTATTGAACTTTCCGTGTTCATTATTTACTTGTCGGTTATCATTATTTTAAATTCAATGCTGTTAATATTACATTGAAGTATCTCTCTTTCTTCGTTAGACCTTCTAATTAATCTGTGATTGATACATGAAATGGAAAATAAAAAAGGAAAATGTTATAAGGTTCTGAAGTGTTAATGGGAATACAATATAAATTATTTATGGATACTAATGAAGTTTACTGAAGTGTTGATAATTCACAATAGACATGATAAGCTGTAACCAAGCCATGTTATTTGGATCATTTGTTGTTTTTCTTTGTATGTACGTCTACAAGTATTTTGGGGGAAGAATTAGGTATTGGTGGTTCAGGTGGGGTCTGTTGAAGAGAGGCGAAAGATACCAAAGGGACATTAAAATCATAAGTTGAAAATAAACTGACAACGCCATGGCTAAAAAAGAAAAAGACCAGCTGACAAACAACAGTACACAAAACACAACATAGAAAACTAAAGACTAGACATCACGAACCCAACACAAAACTGGGGTTGATCTCAGGTACTCTGGTAGGTGAGCCGATCCTACTCCACATGTGACACCGGTCGTGTTACTCTTATAGAATATGTTGATAAGTTATATATAGTGATAAGACATCACCTAATAGCAATTTGAACTGTCCAATATTTTTGTGAATTCCTGTTATCCTTTTTAGCTCACCTGGCCCTTTGAGGACCATGTGAGCTTATGCCATCACTTGTCGTCGTCGTTGTCTGTCATCGTAAACTATTTCAAGAATCTTCTCTGAAACTACTGGGCCAAATACCTTTAAACTTAAATGAATGTTTGTTAGGGTATCTAGTTTATAAAACTATATGAAGTTTTGATCCATCAACAAACATGGCCGTCATGGCTAAAAAAAGAACATAGGGGTAAAAATTTTCAGCAAAGTAAGATCTACAAAAAAGTTGATACATGTATGACCAAAATTGTCAATTGACCCCTTAAGGAGTTATTGCCCTTTAAAGACAATTTTACACAATTTGTTCATCATGTTTGATAACATTTAAAAATCTTCTCCTCTGAAACTACTTTGCCTAATACTTCTAAACTTTAACTGAATGTTCCTTAGGGTAACTTGTTTATAAATTGTATCATTTATCTCAAAAACTAAAGCAGTTAGAGCAAAAGTGACATGGAGTTAAAGTGATGAATAAGTCAAAATCTATCTGCTATGAAATTTTCAGACCAATTGGACCACCCATTGTAGGATTGCTGTCCTAAATAGTTTATTTTTATGAAATTTTGCTGTTTTTGGTTATTATCTTTAATATTATAATAGATAGAAAGTGTAAATGGCAAAAATGTTCAGCTAAGGAGGATCTACAAATAAGTCAAATGATCAAAATAGTCAATTGACTCCTTAAGGAGTTATTGCCTTTGAAAGGTTTATTTTTTACATTTTTTCGTGCAAGTCTATTACTTTTTCAAAAAACTTCTTCTCTGAAACTACTGGGCCAAATACTTCCAAACTTTAACTGCATGTTCTGTTGGGAATCTAGTTTGTTAATTGTTTCCGAGGTTTTGATCCATCAACAAACATGGCCGCCATGGCTAAAAATAGAACATAGGGGACAAAAGCAGTTTTTGGCTTATATCTCAAAAACTACAGCAGTTAGAGCAAAAGTGAAAAGTGAAAGAAGTTAAAGTAATAAATGGGTCATGATCTATCTGTAATGAAATTTTCAGACAAGTTCGACAACCCATTGTTGTGTTACTGTTGGAAATAGTTTATTTTTATTAAATTTTACTGTTTTTGGTTATTTTCTTTAATATTAAAATAGATAGAAAGTCAATAAATGGCAATACATGTTCAGCTAAGTAAGATCTACAAATAAGTCAACATGATCAAAATAGTCAATTGACCCCTTTAGGAGTTATTGTTTTTTTTGGTACTTTTACAAATTGTGACTTGGATGGAGAGTTGTCTCATTGAAACTCATACCCCATCTTCTTATATCTATTGACACAACAATAAATATTTATGCATACACATTATAGGGAGGTTATTTGATAGACCTATAATGCCATGAGGTTTTTTTTTTAATTCAATGGGTCCAGAACGTGTCCTTGTCCTTCATGTACAATCTCCTTTGATGTTATTTTTTTCTCATATTTAGTATGATATTAGAACTTCATTTACCGGGGTATCTGCTGTTCTGATGACAAACCGTACTGGATCAAGGAGTATGGCTTATATTGAGTTACTCTTTTTTCACATTTACCAATCCTTTTCATTTAATCTGAGGTACATATATAAGAAGAGAATCATTTACAATACAGGAAATTTTAATTTTCATTTATCTAGGATGTCTGACCAGAATATGCATGCAATATTTTTCTCCGGATGTTAAACAAACAACAGTCAATCATATCCCAGAGTCATCCGTTAAACAATAAACTCCTTTACCACCCCTTTTCTCCCAGTCATGATCAGAATATGCATGAAATATTTGCCACTAGATGCTAATCAAACAACATTAAAGTCCTTTCTCCAATCTCAGTCCTCCATTCAATCATAAAAAGTTTAGTAAATAAATTTATTGTAATGTGCCAGGTAAGCAACACAGATTCCAGAGAGACTTATTTTTCAAAAGCTTTTGTATTGTATGTCTCTGATTGGATGACAATATTTGTGATCTTCAGTTGATGAAATTAATGTCTGTTACTACAATAGAACAAACAGGATACTTATTCAAGACTCATTCTAACTCGTTGGAGTAAAACAGTTATGAATCACCTTAATAATCAACACATGATAGTTTTTGACATGTATATTGACAACCCGGAATCCTATTAATAATTGATATTGTTAGAAAGTTTCTTATGTTTTGTTACAGTTCTAATTATCTGCATCTTGCATGACTATAGGTGAAAGGAAAAAAGACATTATAGTGTCACATCTCGAAAGCCTAATGAGTTCATGTATCTTAATAATAAATTTTATTTATATTTTTGGATAAGCGAGGTTAAAGACTATGGATTGTTGATTTCCTTCGAGTTTTGTCAGTTTATTAGCTATGATATTCAGATAGAAACAGGGTATGTATCATACCTTTTTGGAATAATGATTCCCACGGTGCACATAAATTCTGATTATTGTCTTAAAAGTACGCAGAATAATCAATGATAATGAAAAAGCTATTATTGAGATGTTTAGAAAGATACTAAGCTTTGATACTGGTGAAAAGACACAACTATTTTCTTGTTGTGGACTATTCAGGAAAAAATCTGTGGACAAACATAAAACTCCTAAAAATAATAAAAATTTGAAGTATGAGGAAGTGAAAAAGGAAGATTCTACGGACAAGAATGGTAAGAGCTACATTTCAATTGATTTTATTAATTATTCATTCGTTATATTTACTGACCAGCCATATAGGAATGTTATATAACAGATTATGTATAAATGGAATGGAACGGACAATGCATTGCTTCTAGGTAAAGAAACAGATAGGTCATTTGTACACTTTTTGAATTTAAATTGTGAGAAAAATAGGTGTTGTAAGAAGGTTCCAGGAAATCTACATTTTAGTCTCTTTTATAGTATTTAGAGATTGATTGCATGTGGTAAATTATCTTGCTTAGGACATGCAAATAAATTTTATATTTTTTGAATTTGTTTATAAGTTACTGTGTCCAAGCATTGTGTGAATATTCAGAAATCAGGTGATTTTTTTAACCCTTAATTCTTGCACTAAAAAGCAGACTATGTTTTTGTAGATGTAAATAAAGAAGTTATGAATAAATCACTTGCTGTCAGATGATTTTCTTTGAAGAGACAATTATGTGTAGAATTTTGAAAGTTGGATTATGATTCTTAAAAAATGGAAATTTTACAATGCTAATGTATTTGTCAAAATGATGATAGTTCATTGCTGGATAATGGTGATGTGGTCTTTCATAGCTGACAGTAATTTTATAAACTAAAGTCCGGATATAAATGTATTATTTAGTAATACCCCGGTAATTCAAATTTGAAAAACAAACTATTAAATTGAAAAACAAAATAAGATTAATTTTGGTGGGTTGTTTTTCTTTCAAATTTGAATTATTAGTTAATCACCCAACTTTGACCAGTACATGACTGTCATTTAGTTTTTCAAGCAAAAGATGCTTGACTTCATTCATATAGGTCTACATAGATAAATCTGCTGAGAGTAAGTTTGTGAAAATTATGGAGACAAGTAAATTGTTTCAAAATTAAACTTCAATAATATGATATGAAAGTCAGAGTCTTGATAAACCTAATAATGGTCATACTAAAGGTAGTGTTGAAACTGTTTATAGAATAAGCAAATATAATATTACATGGCTTTGTTTATTATTAATTGATAATAGCATATTCTCAATATCATTGACATAAGTTTAACTTTAGGATGCATATTGCATTATTTGGAAACATTTATTTTGTTTATTCCTCAAACCAACCTTTAAAAAATTACAGATCCTGTGTCCATCCTTTACTTACAAGGATCTGAAAGGGCTACATTCTACTTTCTGTTTTAAAGACTTTCCAGGGTTCTTTTTTTTTGTTGTAATGATACATACCTTAAAAAGGTTGGAGGCAGAAGTTTCATCGGCTGATGTTTTCATTACTAGAATAGACGGATGCTTGTAAGCAAAGGGTGGACATAGGATCTGCATTTTAATCAGATTGTCCTCAAACCTTCCTGTTGCTCACAGTCTAAACATGCTCATGATAGAAGAAAGGTCTTTATGTAATACAAAATAACTGATACCCATGACAGAAAAATGAATACTAGTTTCTTAGTGTAATGTTTTAAATATTTCTCTTTTACATATTTTAAGTAGAAAGTAGACTTGCTGACAAGGACTTGAGAGTGTTAGAAATAAAAACGTTTTTACTTTTGCTTTTTTTTCACCTGAAAAAGAAAAAAATATTGATTTATTAATACTGTTTACTATATTTAATACCCAAAGAATTACAAAAAACAATATTTGCACAAGCCATCTGAAGGTTAAAAGGTTTGCGGCTAAAACAATGTTGGTAAAAGATTGTTATGCCTTGTACACCATAAATCAATACCCTTTTCCATCGGGACCATTAAAATTAAGTTTAAGCAGTCCCATGTAAACTCTGATTAATGTTTTATAAAATGACTTCAATATTGATAAAAAATAAAATAAAAATCAGGTAACTAAGTTGTACTGTATGTTATATTGTTATGAACATGGATGATTTCAAGAGAAATGAGAATTTTGTATAAAACATGTTTTAATTAAAAGCATAAGCAAATAAAGTCAAACAGTTATTTATTTGATTGCTAAGGAATGTCTGTCCTGAAATTGCTTTCAGTTGATTTAATTATTCAATCTGTTGGGGATAGTTAGAAGAATAGATAAGCATGTAACCTTACTTTAACTTAGATGCAGTTGACCTTTTGGCCACATTTGATCTTGAAGTAATATTAATATGAAAGTAAAGATATGGTATGATTGCCTATGAGACAACTATCAACCAGAGTTCAAAAGACGAGGATAAAAGCAATTATAGGTAACCATTCGGCCTTCAACAATGAAAAACTCATTCTGTATAGTCTTCTATGAAAGGCGCTGACATGAAAAATGTGAAATATATTTAAAGAGAAAAACAACGGAGTTATTTATACAATACAAATAACAAAAAACAAATATGACAAACATGAACTAACATTGACCTTTGAATTAACATAAAAATGTCTTATGAATTTTCCACATTTTGCACTATACCTTCATGCTAGGAAGAATATGTGTGTCAAAGTTTCAGTCCTGTTGGGACAAATATTCCATACCCTTTGTTCTGTCAGGAACAAATACTGTACTATATTTCTTTCAGTGGAAATAATATTCAAGAATGTTTCTTTCATTTGGAACTAATATAAAAAAGGAACTTATATTCCATGAAAATTCCACCCTACCTATACACCTTATTCTGACTCTTGAGTCAACCAATCTTCCTCCTTATTCTGAAATGCTGGGAGGATAGGTAGAAAATACCAGCTTCAAAGTCCTTCATTTAACTTGCCAATGATTGAACTGACAATCCCTTTCAGTTGAAGTGAGTTAGCTACCCCATATAGACAATTGCAGAAGTTTGATCTTTGATTACTGGTAGAGGTAGAAATCACTAATTGAAAAAGGCGAACAACTTAACAAGAAAGTTTACTGTTTTGTGTTTTTAGGTTGCAGCCTCATTGACATGTACATTTTTTGTACCCAAGTTTCCTTTTTATTCATGTGAATTAATCTTACAACTGTAACTATACTTATGTTATCCACTCATTTGTTCAAGTTTTGAATTCTATTTTAATTGTATCAAAGTTTAAATTGCTTAGTTTGAACTTAGATAAATCTAAGGTAAAGTCACCCAAAACAAGCCAGTTGCAATGGTGAATACCCCGTATTTATTTAAATACCAAGCAGCTGTTTAAATAGCTTTGGATAAAATTGATACAGAAGTTATACATATAAACAGACTGTATCATAATGTATTGATGATAGATATTAAACATTAAGAATATTGGTAGCAGTGAGACTGTCAATTACAGGATAGTTTGGATGTTTTGGATGTGGTCAGTACATATATTAACTTTATTACAGGAAGTGCTTTTGCCTATGAGGATGAAGAATCGTCTAGTGATAGCGATGATGAGATGCAAAACAAGTTTCATAAGGCACATAGTATAAAACGTTCAGACACACTGCACAGTATTAAAAGTAGCAAAAGTGGTAAAGCAGGCAGGCGACTTAGTCGTAAAGGTGGGTAGTAATATTAACCCTTACCATGTGTTTCCCATCATGTAAATGGTTCAGTACTATTTTTAAAAGACATGTGGCTTTTATTGGTATTGTGTCACAGCCATTTTGTTGACTGAATGAATACCTGAAATAGAGTGATTGTTTTTTAGCTCAGTGTGTCCAAAGGGCTGGTCGAGGTCTCTGACAAGGACAGACATTTTCAGAATGTTGAGATTTACCTAATGTCCATTTATGTCAACTTCACCGACAACTTCTTAAAGGAGTTATTGCCCTTACCAATCTTTTTCATTTTTGTCGAGCCTGCGACTTTTGTCGCAGAAAGCTCGACATAGGGATAGCGATCCGGCGGCGGCGGCGGCGGCGGCGTTAGCTAACTTCTTAAAAGCTTTATATTTTAGAAGGTGGAAGGTCTGGATGCTTCATACTTTGTATATGGATGCCTCATGTTACGAAGTTTCCGTCAGTCACATGTCCAATGTCCTTGACCTCATTTTCATGGTTCAGTGACTACTTGAAAAAAAAGTTAAGATTTTTTGTAATGTTAGATTCTCTCTTATTATAAGTAATAAGATAACTATATTTGGTATGTGCGTACCTTGCAAGGTCCTCATGCCCGTCAGACAGTTTTCACTTGACCTCGACCTCATTTCATGGATCAGTGAACAAGGTTAAGTTTTGGTGGTCAAGTCCATATCTCAGATACTATAAGCAATAGGTCTAGTATATTCGGTGTATGGAAGGACTGTAAGGTGTACATGTCCAACTGGCAGGTGTCATCTGACCTTGGCCTCATTTTCATGGTTCAGTGGTTATAGTTAAGTTTTTGTGTTTTGGTCTGTATTTCTTATACTGTATGCCATAGGTCTACTATATTTGGTGTATGGAATGATTGTAAGGTGTACATGTCTAGCGGGCAGGTGTCATCTGACCTTGACCTCATTTTCATGGTTCAGTGGTCAAAGTTAAGTTTTTGAGTTTTGGTCTTTTTTTCTAATACTATGTGCAATAGTTCAACTATATTTGGTATGTGCGTACCTTGCAAGGTCCTCATGCCCGTCAGACAGTTTTCACTTGACCTCGACCTCATTTCATGGATCAATGAACAAGGTTAAGTTTTGGTGGTCAAGTCCATATCTCAGATACTATAAGCAATAGGTCTAGTATATTCGGTGTATGGAAGGACTGTAAGGTGTACATGTCCAACTGGCAGGTGTCATCTGACCTTGACCTCATTTTCATGGTTCAGTGGTTATAGTTAGGTTTTTGTGTTTTGGTCTGTTTTTCTTATACTGTATGCCATAGGTCTACTATATTTGGTGTATGGAATGATTGTAAGGTGTACATGTCTAGCGGGCAGGTGTCATCTGACCTTGACCTTATTTTCATGGTTCAGTGGTCAAAGTTAAGTTTTTGAGTTTTGGTCTTTTTTTCTAATACTATGTGCAATAGTTCAACTATATTTGGTATGTGCGTACCTTGCAAGGTCCTCATGCCCTTCAGACAGTTTTCACTTGACCTCGACCTCATTTCATGGATCAATGAACAAGGTTAAGTTTTGGTGGTCAAGTCCATATCTCAGATACTATAAGCAATAGGTCTAGTATATTTGGTGTATGGAAGGACTGTAAGGTGTACATGTCCAACTGGCAGGTGTCATCTGACCTTGACCTCATTTTCATGGTTCAGTGGTTATAGTTAAAATTTTGTGTTTTGGTCTGTTTTTCTTATACTATATGCAATAGTTCAACTATATTTGGTGTATGGAAATATTTTATGATCTATTTGGCAGTCACGCAGGTTTTATTTGACCTTGAACTCATTTTCAAGGTTCATTGCTCAGTGTTAAGTTTTTGTGTTTTGGTCTGTTTTTCTTAAACTATAAGCAATAGGTCAACTCTATTTGTTGTATGGAAGAATTGTTAGCTGTACATGCCTGCCTAGCATGGTTCATCTGACCTTGACCTCATTTTCATGGTTCATTGGTCAATGTTTAGTTTACTTGGTTAATGTTAAGTTTATGTGACAGTTGTAATAAAGCTTTATATTTAGGACTATCAACATAATATCAATGATTAGTAAAGAAGGCGAGACATTTCAGCGTGTGCACTCTTGTTGTGTATTGTCTTGAAAACTACCGTATACATGTAATAGAGAGGGTGGAAGGCATTTGGCTACAGCATAGCAAGTTTATTTCCATAGAGATACTCCATTAGAAAAGTGAAAGAATTGGACTTAAAATGTCAAAATTATTGTATTGATTGAAGTCATATAATTACATTAACATATATACTATTATAAAATGTACTTTATAATATCAGTGAGTTGTGAAACTGAGTTAATATATTCTTATTGAATATAGAGACATGCCCATCAACAATTGAAATTAATTTGAAGTGATGAATGTTAGAAAAATGGCAGACAATTATATTATATCATGCTTCATAGTTTTAGTTCATGTATTTTTAAACATCAGTCTGATTCTCTTTTATACATTGTTATACATAGCTATAACTATAACTTTGTTTGCTAATTGAACACATATGGGCCAAGTAAAAAAACAAAAGTAACATAGTTCAGTATTAACACAATCAAGAGTAACAAGAAAAAGCAGTTAACAAAACACAAAGACATTCTGTACTTTCACAAATACATTTGATGCTGTTACCACAGTGTTTAACGTAAAATATTTGCTCAATATCATTTTCAAATATGGCAAGTTCACTTTATTTAATAATATGTAAAACTAGTAGTGTTATAGTGACTCATTGAAGGTTGATGGCATTCCACATGCTCTTGTATTTCCTCTTCTTGTAAATGAGACCAACAAAAAAATATACAGATGTTAAGAAATTAAAATGACTAAAACTACGGGTGTCATTCAAAAGAAAGATTAAGATTTATTAAATTCCTGCTAAAGCACAGGAGATTTGTTTTCTTTGAGAAATGTTCTATTAGTACAATGCTGTGAAATTATTGCCAGCATTCTAACCATCTTAAGTACTGATTAATTATTCAGGAAGTTATAGAGTAGAATTTATTAATTCTAAAATATTTTGAAGTCTTAGATATTAAAAAACATTTATCTTTCCCAACACCTAACACCTTTCCAGAAAGCACTAGAGACAACAGGATATGCTGAAATGACAAAAATGGTAGTAAACTATGATTAACAAAATCCATTTCTTCTGTTTAAACAGAATTGTTTTGGCAATGAATCCTTGGAGAAATATTAACAAAATTTAGTTTTCATCTCTTGGGAATCCTGATATATAACATACATCATACAATGACTGTAGTAAATTTCTCATACATTGCAGTTCAAAATACATAGAATATGTAAAGCAAAGTCTTTAAGAAATGAACTAAGTAAGGTCAGAAACGGACTGGCTCAATGGACCAGTGTGGGCTTTTCTCACCATTTGGCATTTGTTTATTGACCAGCATAAACCTTTGAATAGTTCTATTCTCAAACTGTTAGGCAGATAGAAACTAAACTTTATCATAATGATCCCTAAGGTATCTAGTTTAAAAATTTAGTCTGATGTTTTTGCTGATAAAAAAAACATGGGTGAAGTTACACAAAAAAAAGGTGATAGATGTAAAATTGAATAAAATATTCTATTATTAAAAAATCCTGACAGATGCAGTAAAACAAAGGCAAAAGATACCAAAGGTACATTCAAACTCATACATGTAAGTTGAAAATAAACTGACAACGCCATGGAAAAAAGAGAAAAAGACCAACAACAGTATACAAAACACAAAAAAAAAGAAAACTAAAGACTAAGCAACTTGAACCCCAACTAAAACCGGGGGTGCTCTCGAAGGGTAAGCAGATCCTGCTTAAGGTCATATAGCTGCCAAGTTTTGAAAATAATGTATTGTTGATGGCCTTTTAATAGTATTGTTGATAATCTCAACCATCATCTGAACAATTTCATGACCACCACAGAGGCTGCTCTGGCTCCAAAAAAAGTTGGAGCCAGAAAAAGCACCAGCTGCTATATTTTGTCGGCAGTTTGAAAAACTTAGAGCCAACTTTAGTGCCAGCTGGAGTCTTTATTTCCTATACCCAAATTGAAACAGTGATCAACTTTAATTTCAAATTTATGTTTACATCTTTTAGCTTTAAGTGTCCACCTCACCTTAAAATTAAATATTTGACTGCTGGTTAATTGGTACCTTTCTTATTTTGAATGATAAATATTTATGATTCTCTTAAAGGCTTATGGTTGAACACCCCAGTAGCCTTCAAACTTAGTTGCAACTAAAATAGAATAGTTCATTAAAAAAATTCTGAAAAATATCAGTAAAGTTGCAATTGCTAACATACTTTGGTTAAATGTTTGTGATGCTTGTTAATCCAAATGGAAGTAGTCAGTAAAACATGTCAAAATATAACATCCCATTTCTAAACGATATAAGACTAAGGCCTCACTGTGACTTTGAGATGAAGAACAGCAATAAAAGCACTGTTCCTTTGCTTTTTGTGTGTTTTTTGCTGTGCATGTACTGATTTTGTGTCATGGATGGATACCCAATATCCTTTGTTTTTCTATTATTCGATGTTTTAAAACCTGATTAATCTTCCTCACAAAATCTCGTCAGGCACTAATAGGTGTTATTGATGCTTTAAGACAAATGATAATTACCATTAGTTATCGAACGTAGCTGTGGTCATTTCCAAAAATATAACAGAAGTCAAAACAATTATTTTTAAAAAATCCTCACAAGGTCTAAAATTAAGCTAAATGATACATGACAGCTGTTCCAAAATATATTTGATGAATTCTTGACATCTTACCCATCCACCAGTGCTCTGATTTTCCTAAGATTATGTGCTTTGTTTATGAATTTCCCTACATATACCAGTATATTATGTATTATTGCAACTCGATTGGACTTTTAATAGTTGAATTAAAGATTTTCTCCTGAATTAACTGGGTAAATTTAACCACATTTGAATCATTACAAGTGAGTGTGGTATCAGTATTATATCCAATATGAGCATAATTGTACATTATTGGTATAATGATTGATTTTGTGTTATGCATGGACCATGGTGGACAAAACAGGCTCTAGTTCAACTTAAAACCTTTTTTATATCATAACAGATCCTGTTGCCAGTAGCCAGGATTCATTAGCTGATCAACTGGTAGACTCTAGTGATACAGAAACTGTTGTAAAAAGAAAAGACACGACTGGCAATGCCATAGGAGATATGCCATGTGATTCAGGCTCACAACAGCAGTTAATATTTGACAATAAAGCATACCAGACAGAGCCAACACCATCATTATCTGGAAGTGAATATACAGCAGAATTACAGGAAACCACGTCCCAAGATGTATGTATTATTATTCCAGGGAAACTACTTTTATTTATAGGTTGTCCTGAATATGCATGAAATAATTTCCAGTGTGTACTGAGAATTCAGAAATTATTGCATGCATTTAATTTTGAGATTTTTGAAAAATTGACAAAGATGCAAGATTAATTATTGCGATTTCAGAAAAATCTGCATAAAGATAATGTATCAGATATCAAAATGTGAGTTCTTATTATTGCGATACCAACGCAGTCGCATTATTCGCATTGATAAAAACCTTGCAATAATTTCTGAATTTACAATATTAAGCAAGAAATAAACAAACAGTCTATGTACAGGGATCCAGTTTTCAATGAATTTGACACACAATTGAAAGCATAATAGTTGTTGATTTGTTATGTGAAAGACTGAACCTACAAGGTCATAAATTTTCAAACAAGGATTTCTCTACAAATCTAGTTGTACTCTGTAATCAAATATAAGTCACCTCAAACAACCTGAAAAGGGAAAAGCAACAATTAGGCAGAAACTTTCAATTGATGGTATTCAAGAGAATAAACAAGTGAACAAATGTATTCATGTATTACTGTGCTCATGCAGAGGTTTATACTTCCAGAACACTGATATATTTGATGAATTCTCAAGTTGTAGTATGAATAGGTGTAAAGCAGGCTCAGTGTAATTAACTATTTCCATTGCATCAAATTTTGATGATTGACTCTTTAGTTAATATGACTTTGTAATTACTGTAAATTCATGAATTATTGCAAGGTTTTATTATTGCTAATAATGCAACTGTGTGAGTATTGCAATAATAAGAACTCACATAGTGATATCTGATACATATATATCCATGATATCTGTATGCAGATTTTCCTGAAATTGCAAAAATTAATCTTACATTTTTGTCCAATCTTCAAAAATCGCAATAAAAAATGCATGCAATAATTTCTGTATTTACAGAAATATGCATATTGTGAATAAAAAACACATTGTTATTTAGCACACAAGTATGAAAAAGGTTTAACTTCAATATGAAAACTTGTATCATATGGACATTTCATAATAAATTTGGATTCAACATTGGTTGGATGGTTATAAAACTATTGATATAAGTTCTGAAAACAAACTTTAAAATGTACTTGTTAATTAAGTGAAAATTCTGTGTAAACCATTGAAAACATGATATGAATAAAAGATAACCTTGATTATGCTTTACATTACCATTATTTTAATTTCCCTTCAGCATCATTAATTGAGTAATGACTAGAAAAAATATTCAAATTACCAATATGCATTAAGTTTCTTGATAGAACACAAAGCAACAATTTAGTATTCATTGAAGCAATGTTTAGAACAAATTATTTATAAAATGTCATTATGGTAGACATTTTCATATTGAAGTCAAACCTCTTATGAATCTTGACTGTAAGCGTGTTGGTGTAACCTTAAAAGAATCCTCAAAATCACTTTGTATCTACTTTTTATACGAGCGCAAAAAATTTTGGCGGTCGTATGACGTTGGCGTCATCGGCGTCTTCGTCCGAAAACACATTGGTTTTCGCACAATAACTTTAGTTTAAGGGAATGGATCTCTATGAAATATTACCATAAGGTTCAATACCACAAAAGGAAGGTTGGGATTGATTTTGGGGGTTATGGTACCAACAATTTGCAACATATAAATAATATAAAATAAAAACAACAATATAAATTCGAATCATATAACCAATTCTAAGTTCTTTGACTACAGTTATTCTGTGTCAGATATTTAATTACAATCCAAATTCAGACCTGTATCAAGCGCGAATATTGCGTCCATTTTTGCCCCAACTGTTCAGGGTTGGACCTCTGCAGCCGTATCCAGCTGCGCTCAGCGAAGCAATTTATTCTTTTTTTCCTGCTATGAATTATAAAGCATCTTCACTGCCAAACAGTACAAGTAAACAAATCTTATGATGTAATAAACTGCTAATCGAAGGACGACCAGTAAAAAGGGACATTACTCAGATTTTCTGGTAAAAATTTATGGTCTAATCCTGCATTACTATTCAAAATGTACTATTTTTATAGACCACATACTATGATATTACAACAGGTTTTCTTCCCTTAAATCTACAAGTTTTAATAAATAGCCTTCTATGATGCACAACTGTTGATGATTTTCATTTTCTTTGAAAAATTCTATTTGTGAACTCCTGCCCCCCTCCCTCCAAATAAAAAAAAAAACACACAGATGATATTATAAGAATCATTTTAGCTACCAATACCATACTTCATTATTGGCTGAGCAGTGATGTGTATGTGTTTACATCCTTGTCCTTGGTCTTCCAGTGGACAGTTGTGTTATTGTCAATCTAACCACATCTTATGAAAAATTTCTTTCATTGCTAAAAATATCAAATTAGTTGCATTTTTAAGAAGTGACATTTGTAAAGCTGGCTGTATACATATGCCAATGCAACAGAAATTGGAGTTTGTGTCACAATAATTACACTAATTGTTATTGATTAATTAATTAGTGATCTGTAAGATGAGGTCAAGCAACAAATAGTTAAATGTCAATACAATAGTCTGATAGAATACAATAGTGAAGGATTTATAAACATTTATATGAAACTGTCTTGCAATATAATGGAATTTAGAACAAAACATGGAAAAAAGCAATACTAATCATGGGAATATAAACTTGCTGTTGGAAAATATCAAATCCATATGGCAGTGAGCTATGTGAGTTAATTAATTTGTTGATGGCGAAAGAAAATTTTATTTTTTTATCGCAGGAAATTAATATTATGTTGTGTACATTGTATCAAAATTATACAAGAAGTCTTCTTTGGATTTATGCTATGCTCCAGCATTATGTTAACAAAAACTACACCTTCAGAAATTATTGCATGCATTCATTTCTACTTATGTTGATCAACAGATGAAAATGTGTGTCAATTGATCATTTAATGTAATTTTGTAAAATGCAGTATACAAATAAAGCCACCAGATTAAGGGATGCAAGTTTTAATTAATGTGTTACTAATCATTTAGTATTTTTCAGAGAGATTAACACTTCTGAATTCCCTGTAGGACAAAAAAAAATCTATAAAAGTTCTGTTGTTATAGTAATTATTTCTTTTACCAGTCATTCTGGTTGTTGATACTAGACTCCAGGCTATTAAGAGCTTCACATATTGCATGGAAGCTTTTTCTATTAATAGATCTCTTTTGGTTCTTTGTATCCATGCCATTGATGTAGAACACATATCTATTGAAATACAGCATTTTCTTTTATCAGTTGTCCATTTTGGTTTTGATATAAAGCTTTACATATTGTATGAACACTTGTCTATTGATGAAGACCTCTAGATGTCTTTTGATGTATAACACATACCCGGTATCTATTTTAATTCAGCATATTCTTTTATCAGTTGTTGGACATTTTGATTGTTGATGCTAGACTCTGTGATTTAAAGCTTGATATATTGTATGAACACTCTAGATGTCTTTTGATGTTTTGTGTTTTTGGGTTGCTGTCTCATTGATGTATAACACATATCTGTTTAAATTCAGCATAGTTTTGTATCCGTTTAATTTGCCAGTTGTCCATTTTGGTTTTGATGCTAAATTCAGAGTCTCTTGATTTAAAGTTGACATATTGTGAAGACACTTGTTGTCTATGGAAATCTCTAGATGTCTTTGATGTTTTTTGTCGTGTTGCTGTCTTATTGACGTATATCACATACTAGTACCTGTTTTTAATTTAGCATATTCTTTGACAATTCTAGGAACATTTATTTGATGTCAGTGACCTTCAGAAGGAACCACCTCTAATATCAAAATGTGGCAGCATAGAGATGACCTTTTCTTACGACCCCAAACGTGGCAGAATGGCAATAACTGTACACCAAGCTCAGGAAATTCCTAGTGTTGAACGTGGAGGTGCTAGTCATGCTCAAGTTAGGATTGTATTACTGCCTACCAAGAAACAGAAGTTTAAAACCAAAGTCAAATCTGGCCAGAGTCCTGTATACCAAGAGAGTTTTGTCTTTAGTAAAATACCACAAGGTAATGTTATCACATGGTTCTATTCTTTCAAGTAATATTATTAGATTTATAATTATTTAACTAATTGGGTGCTGGTTAATTTTAAATGTCATATGATAAGCTCTAGATATCTTTCTTGCGGATTTGTATTGTTGGGTTACTTAAACGGTGATTTTTGATCTATGACATTGACAAAAATGTAAAGATTTAGATGATGTTTTTAAATTGTATTGAAAACTTGGACAAAGTAAAGTAAGTAAGTAAGTAAGTAAATTTTATTCAGAGTCGGCATATATATACATAATAACAGACAAAAAAACATGAGCTCTAATGAGCTCTTTAACCGACTATCACATAAAAAATCATGCAGCATCATGCAAATACTAATAAATAAAAATGAAAAAGCATGCAAATTTAATGAAAGCAAATTAATTTTTTGATTTATGAGCCTCCAGAGTCAAAGCTCATTTGGCAAGCGCCTCTATGTGCACTGAACGGGGGAATCAGCAAATCACTTGAATATCATAAAATAATAAACTAAAAAGCATAAAAACAATAAATAAATAAATTATTAAGCACTAGCATTTAATAGCAGATATATTTAATAAATGCATAAAAAGCAGAGCAAAACAAAGGGTATCTTTATTCTTTTTCTTGAAATCTAAAGGTTCCTGATGTTAAAGGGACATAAAGGTAAATGTCAAATCTGCCAAAAACTAGCCTACTTCTATTTTATGGTCATTAATTTATTTTTATTACGTCAAAAAAACAAAAAAATAGTTATTACTGTTTACATTATTGAGTTTAAATGCTAGTATTTTGCATCACATTTACTATTGGTCAAACAGTACTTAACAAAATATCTGGAAACCTGAAAATATTCCAATTCTAAATATATAATGGGGAACACCTCTCATGTAGTAACTGTAAAATTTTACGACATATACTTTATTGTCCATGAAAAAATCTGGTCAGGTGGTTCTTGTACGTGTTTTCTCACAGGGTTGGCAAAAACCCGGTTTATATGAGTATTGCCCAGCCCAGTGGGAAATACTGGGAAAACCCGGGTTTTACTGGGTAATAAAGAAATACTGGTTTGAAACTTTAAAAGAAGACTCTGTGTTCAATTACAAATGCAATACATACAAAAGATATAGTTATAGGACATATAAAAATAAAAAAAATTAAAATACATAATTTTTTTTAAAAGTGTATTAATTTGAAAAAAGTATCTGTCCCGCAACTCTTGAGACAAATAGAAGCACAAATAGACTTATGTGAAAAGTTTTCTCAAAAAAATTTATAGATAACCCTGCTGAAACATGTACAAATTAAGTTGCCATTCTGTCTTAATTGGTCAAACTCTTAACATGGTAGCCAAAGTATTCTTTCTGATTATTTTCTATAATTATAACTAAAATGGAAATGGAAAATGATTATTTAACAATGTTTGTTCATCCCTATTTTTATTTTTGAAACAATTTTAGCATGATAACTTTATACATAGACATCACTTATTAATAAGTAATTATTTAGATTATAACACAGATTTGTTTATACTGCAATAATAAGTCTTTTCATCTCTTTAAGTGTGAGTGAATTGTCCCCTTAGGGTGTATATTTAGCAATATGATTGAAATCAATTATATATTCCAGTTTATTGTACTAATACACAACACTAAAATGCATTTTCAATCAAAGCTGAGAAATAAACAAGGTATCAAAAAATTAGCAAAACTTATAGGTATTCTGCCTACATAAAATTATTAAAGAAAAGGAAGATTTTAATTTGTTTATTCTCTGAAAATGACTCTCAATGACATGGTTATCTGTATAAAATGTGTATTTTTAGCAATAATGCTATGAAACTACAGTGTTTCTTTACTATTTTGTGTAAAAATAAGCTCAAAAAAGCGTATTGCCCAGTATTACCCATTTCTGGGAGTATTGCCCAGCCCGGGAAAACCTGGGGTTTCCCACCTGGGTTTTCCCGCCCGGGTAATACTTTGCCAACCCTGGTTTCTCACAAAAAAAGTGACATCAAATAAATCTTGAAGATCCTTGTATACACAGACTCATGGGATTGGAAGAAGTTTATTAAAGTGGTACCATTATTGATACAACTTCTTAATATTATATTTCAGAGGAAGTCCATAGTATGGGAATACGTATCCGTCTGTATGGTGTAGAGAGGATGAGGAGAGAGAGAATGATAGGAGAAAGTATAATAGGATTTGCCTCATTGAATCTTGATAGTGCTTCAACACATTTTGTCATTCTTGAACCCAGGAGTAACCTGAGTGTAAGTTATAAATTGCTTATAAGAATGTTTGTGGCAGGGCTTCTAACTTTGTACTATACATTTTAATATTAGGACTTTCAACTTCAATATAGTGATATTTTAGCTGCAAAAGAATAAACTTAAGCCGCAGATTCATGTTATTGACAGTTTCAGATAGGAAATATTGCAAATATTGTTTTCTGACAGCTGGAGATACAGAAATCTAGGTTAATTTCAAAGAAAGACAAGAAATCTTGATAGACTGGTTACTGTACATATTTTTTTCAGAATCTTATCATCCAGACAAGTTTATAGTTGGTTTTGATAGTAAAGTGATATGTAAAAAATTCAAATTATGAAACAGAAGATTACTCTACATGATTTAAAATTTTGTTTGTTTCATCAGAATTAAAGTAAAGATTAGAATTTTTATCTTAAGATTTATAGGTATACAGCCAGAAATCATAAAACTATGATGTGGCTTATTTAACTTCATCTATGCAAGTACTCAACCTAAGTTCGATATGGCCTTAATTGAATGAACCTTTGACCTAATTCACTAACATGGAAAACTAAACTCGGTTCTGATATTTATACATTTAAGTGATATATATATTTATATCTGAATATTTACTCATACAGCCTATTCTTTTTATAATTATCTACCATAAAAACAATTAATGTGATTGTTGATCAACAGACAAAAAATGATTAATAATATGTCAGGTAATGCTGCATACAAAAAGATGCTATCAGAATGTTAAAAACATGTTTGATATAATGCGATGCTAATCTCATCATTTTCCACCAAATAAAAACATCACAAAATTACAGAATTTTTATGCCCCCACCGTAGCGGAGGGAGCATTAAGTTTTACCCTTGTACGTCTGTACGTACGTACGTCCCAAAATTGGTTTCCGTTCTCTAACTTTAGTTTGTCTCAACCAAATGTTATGAAACTTATACACAACACTTATTACCACAAAACACAGATTAAGTTTGAATTTTGGTGGCGTCACTTTTACCGTTCTAGAGTTATGCCCCTTTACAAATGGAAAATTGTTGAATTTTTCGTTTCCGTTCTCTAACTTTAGTTTGCCTCAACCAAATGTTATGAAACTTGTACACAATGCTTATTACCACAAAACACAGATTAAGTTTGAATTTTGGTGGCGTCACTTTTACGGTTCTAGAGTTATGCCCCTTTACAAATGGAAAATTGCTGAATTTTTCGTTTCCGTTCTCTTACTTTAGTTTGCCTCAACTAAATGTTATGAAACTTGTACACAATGCTTATTACCACAAAACACAGATCAAGTTTGAATTTTCGTGGCGTCGCTTTTACGGTTCTAGAGTTATGCCCCTTTACAAATTGAAGAATTGCTGAATTTTTCGTTTCCATTCTATAACTTTAGTTTGCCTCAACCAAATGTTATGAAACTTATACACAATGCTTATTATCACAAAACACAGATCAAGTTAGAATTTTGGTGGCGTCACTTTAACCGTTCTAGAGTTATGCCCCTTTTGAAAAGGAAAAATTGCTAAATTTTTATTTTCTTCTAAATATCAAGTTATTTTTAAAATCGTACATATACCTTATCTTTCTTTTTCCATGATTATAATTGAATCAACTATAATCAATGCTTTATACAATGCAATGTTTAATTTTGACTTCCACCGATAAAACACAGATCAAGTTGAATTTGGGTAGTGTCACTTTAACCATTATTGAGTTATGCCCCTTTATAAATCGAAAGATTGCAAAATTTTTAGTTTCCATTCTGTAACTTAAGTTTGCCCCAACCAAACATTATGAAACCTATACACAATATTCATTACCACAAAACTAAGATCAAGTACAAATTTTTTGTTTCCGTTTTCTAACTTTAGTTTGCCTCAACCAAATGTTATGAAACTTATACACAATGCTTATTACTACATAATACAGATTAAGTACGAAATTTGGTGGGAACACTTTTACCATTCTTGAGTTATGTCCCTTTATAAACATAAAAATTGCTGAATTTTTCGTTTCCGTTCTCTAACTTTAGTTTGTCTCAACCAAATGTTATAAAACTTATACACAACCGTTCTAGAGTTATGCGTGTTTACAAATAGAAAAATTGCTGAATTTTTAGTTTCTGTTCTCTACTTAAGTTAGCCTCAACCAAATGTTAAGAGACTTACACACAGTGCTTATTACCACAAAACTCAGATCAAGTTCAAATTTAAGTAGCGTCACTTTTACCGTTCTTCAGTTATGTCCCTTTATAACTATATGATATGCAAGCGGGGTCATCATCTGTGGACACTATCCATATTTATTTCATTTTGGTTCATGATGTTTAATATTTTGATTGAAAACTAAAAAAAGGTTTGACCAAATAAGTTGTGGATATCTCTATAAAATATAAAATATCTATGTATTTTTAGGGTGGAGAGTCCCAATTTGATGTTTCCAGCCTTTCAAGGAGTGACAGTGCATCTTCTACCCAGTCCATGCAGCATGGCGGTATGCCAGAATTGTTGTTGGGTCTTGGTTATAATGGAACAACTGGTCGATTGACAGTTGAAGTCATAAAAGGAAGTAATTTCAGAAACATGGCCATGAACAGAGCCCCAGGTAAACTTAATTCATTGCTAATGTAGTGTATTAATATTGAAAGATGATTATAGAAAAACTAATCAAAGATTTCAAATATAGAAAAATATAAAAATAAGAAGATATGTACGATTGTCAATGAGGCAACTCTCCATCAGAGACCAAATGGTATAGAAGTTAAAAGTGTCTTAAATTTTATCAGCTCATGAATTTTATATAGGTATATAAAGTTATTAATTGCAAATGACTCTAACTAATTCCTGTTCTTGCAAATTGAACTGTACACTTTCTCCCTCCCTAGGCCTGTAAAGGATAACTTCGCCTATCAATTGTTTGTAGAATTGAGAGGTTTTTGAGGTACAACCTGTATTTGCTGTCCCATTTTTGATGGTACTTTTATTATACAGTATCATGTGAAAGCATTTTAAAATTTCACAGTCTGTAAATTTATAGGGAAGTTTCATAAGAAAGTAGGTATTGGTCTTTGAAGCATTTTTTTCAGAAACTTCCCAAACTAATAATATTTCTTACCATAAAAGTAATGCTACAATATGTCTTAGGTCAAATAGAAGCTTAAATTGCAGCTTTAATGACCTCCAGATAAGTTTGTTTTGAATAACAATGTAAAAAGGTATTAGGTTAATTATCAAATGTGAATTATCTCCCTTTAAGTGAAACTGCTAGATATCATGTTTTCTATAGGCTTGCAGCGGTTTTTTTTAACCAGTTTCAAAAAATTGCTTTATTTTTCAACTGATAAAATATGAATGGCATTGACTTCATTATTGTTGCCATAGTTATATAAATGTAATCTATATATTGATATTCCAGCGATCATAAGAATACGAGGTTAAGTTAAAGATTTTTGGTGATAGTAGGAATTTTCTCTTCCTTGTTAAGTTTTGTTTAATGTTTATTTTGTTTGTTTATTATAGAGTTGAAAATTAATGCATTCATTTTGGTTGTAAAAATCAGAATATATTTAAAAAGCATGTAAAATTAAAGCACTTGTAGTGCTATAACTTTTGGAAAGAAAAAAATTCATGTACATGCTTACACTAAAAATTGTATCCTTAGCATCTGCTTTCAATTTTCAATTGAATAAAGATATTGCATTCATTTTTGATTATTTTTTTCATTGTATGCTTTTTTAGAGAACATATATATAGAAAAGTTCAAGTCTTCTTGTAAAGATATACTTGCATGGGGTATTGAGTTTTTGATGAGGCCTTTCTTTAAGTTTATATCTATATATAATTAGATCTGAGACAATTTTTATCATGACAAAAGCAATAAACAATAATGGAATTCAAAAGGGCACATCTTAAGATTAAACATAAAAAAATCAGAATAAAATTATTTATATAGTAGTTGAATACAGTACAAGGAAGCATATTTTTTTAGTACACATATTCACAGCAAGAGCAATAGATTAAATTATACATGATTTCCAATTTCAGATACTTATGCCAAACTAACCTTAATGTCCCCAACTGGTCAGGAAATCACAAGAAGTAAGACCTCTGTTAGAAGGGGACAGCCAAATCCATTGTTTAAGGAGACGTTCATGTTCCAGGTGGCATTGTTTCAGTTAGCTGAAGTGACCCTGATGGTTTCTGTGTATAACAAAAGAAGTATGAAGAAAAAAGAGATGATTGGATGGTTTTCATTAGGTTTGTTGTATATCAATTTCAAAATAACTGACATTTTGGGTATTTAAAAAAAATCAGCATTCTTAAAATCACAATTTCAAGTGGCCACAAGAAAACTATTTCTCATTGGATGTATTGTATTCTATATATATTAAACTAAAAAAATAATGGAGTTAAGTAATATTGCCAAAGTGACAACATTCCATAAAAAAATAACAGGAAGGCAAATTGAAAACATACAATCCACATGTTCCTTTATTGTCTTCAAGAATGACCGTTGACCTTTACCTTAAGGTAAGCAACACGCTGCCCCAAAGTTGGTCATCTGCTGCAAAAAACATAAATTTTGACAATTTTTCATCCTGGTCTTGACCTGCATGACTGAAAATGTCAATACATGCAGCTAACTGTAGCCTAAATAGAGAGTGGACCCCAGTGAACACAGTAATCACTCATTAAGTGGGGGGAACAAGTTTGACCCATTATCATTTAAAAACTTATGCTCTTAACAGGAGTATTGATTGATTGTTGGTTGCTTAAGGTCTAAAGGCAAATATTTAACAGTTTTATGAAATCTTAATTTTTCTTCAGGGTTGAACAGTAGCGGTGAAGAAGAGCTTTCTCATTGGACAGACATGAGGGAAAACAAAGGTGATCAAGTTTGTCGCTGGCACGTGCTATTGGAGTCTTGATTTGAACACAGGATGTGAATTTGTGGCATTTTACAAAGTTATTGTTATAAAAAATTCTGTTGTTTTTGTTCTCCTTTTAACAATTTTTCTTGTCAAAATTGCATACTTTGTGAAAGAAATATTATTACCCTAGGAAAATTGATAGTCATTAAAAAAGTTTTACCTGTTTTTACATGTTGACAATTGTCGTCATATTAAGTTATTTGGAAAACTAAAATTGTTATTGACCTTACAGCTAAATAAGATGTATATTTTCATTGAAAGTTTTGTAAACTTTGACTTTATTTGCTCTGTCTTCTTTATTATTGACTAAGACACTGGGTCCAGTATCTTTCATGCATCAGTAATGTTTTTAACTGAAAAATGAAATGTATACTCACATTGTTGTGATATGTTGTTAATAACCGACAAATTAAGATAGTCCCAATGAAATATTTTGATGTTTCTTTACACAAAATAAGCACATATACTCAATACAAATATGAATATTACTAGTTATGGATTGGTTATTATAAAATATTATTAAAATAATAAATAGGTAATAGAATATTAATATCATCAAAATGTTAATCTCTGAATATATATAGTTTATTTACATATTATTTTTGTTATACCTTTACCAGTATCTTAAATTATACAATTGTTTTCTTCTTTTTTTAATTAAAGCATAATGTTGACTTGTTTTGTTATACCAGTATCTGACATTATACAATTGTTTTTTTCTTCTTCTTTTTTTACTAAGTGCATTATATTGACTTGTTTTGTTGTACTTTTTTTTTACATTCTAATGATTTTTTTTGACAATCTTTTATTCTGGTTGTGGTTAAATAATGCTCTTGCAGTATCCATTTTTTTCATTTCATACCTAAAGTGTTCAGTTTTTTTATATATGATTTTATAGTACATGTATAGATATAAAGCAGTGCATATAATAATAAATATAACCCTATGAATATATAAATGGCCATATTAAGTTTCTTTACACTTTCAATTCTTTTATAAAGGGAGATAAGCTATTTTTGAAAAAAATCAAATTTTAAGATTTAGATATCCTCAGAGAATGCATTGTCAATAGGCTTATCTACATAAACAGCTTATTCTCAAATTTATTTATTGTACAGAATCTTATAAATATTACCAAATGCAGTTCAAAGATTCTAAATACCATGTACGGTCAAACCTGCTATAAAAGTCATCTTTATCAAGCAAAAACCTGTCTTTGCAAGTGCTCTCTACCTACGCATTTTGAACTTTAATTCAAAGGTCGCCTCTCGTTTAAGGTCAGTTTTACTTTCTCCCCAGGGTGACCTTTATACAAAGATGTTACTGTTATCATAAAACGTATTATAGGGATGTCCCTAAGGAGAGAAATCTCTTCAAGTAAGTCATTCAGACCTACATTTTATGCTCCATTGTCTTATATTATGTTTTATTAGAGCAAATTTGGAAGGGGATGAATTAGGCAAATTGTGATGACCTATTATAAATTACATATGTGCATCCTATGTTATTTAAGTTTAAACAAATTACTAGAGTAAAGGCTAAATGATTTAATTCAAGAAGATGTGATTTTACAACTGTGATATAAAAACTACTTACTGTTTACGCACAAAATCAAATAAAAATATGATCAGTGTCTTTCTTTCGAGTAAATGTTAACTCACAGAGACAAAAACCAAAGTTCCTTTAAATTAGTGTTCATTTTTGTTAGACTTTTTTATATATATTTCTCTTTATTGTTATATTTTGTTTGTATAGTAATAGTTGAGAACAACTAATGTAAGATGTATGTGTTACATTGCAATGTAAATCATATATGTATTAACCAGTTTTCTTGCACGTGAGCAATTTTATTTTGATTTATTTTAGGCTAATTAGATATGGTTGATATTTTGATAAAATTGCCAAGTAATGACTGTTTTTAAATAGCTTTAAATGCAATTGAAGTAGAACTTACAATTTGCTAGAAAATTGATTTTAAACATGTGAATTACACTATTAGGTATAAATGGTATGTAAGTTGTATATTGTTTAATCTTTTCAAACATTCCATATGTCTTGTTATTCTTAACTATTTTTAGGGTTGTGAAAAAATAGAGAATGAATGAAATAAATGAAACTGCCTGGCATAAATTGATAATACAATGCTAGATGACATCTTTTCTCTGACAAAGCGACATTATTTGCTATCTTTGTTTGGATTATATTGTTAGCATTCCATAAGGGATAACATTATAAAGGTTATTCAAGCCATATGCTTGGTAAAATTGATATTGAATGTAAATTTTCCCCACTCTCAAGGAACCAAAGTTTGCCTGAATTTCAAATGAGAAACTACCTTCCAAACCACACAATTCAGCTTAAAGGAAAAATATTTCTAAGAATCAAGCATAGATAACAGAGCGCTACAATAATATTTGGATAGTGAATGATTTTGTTTATCAAAGTTACAAAATTTTCTAACCCATCTTATCATTTATTAGACTGAATTGTTTTGTTAATATTCATGTAACACATTTCAATATTTACATAAATTGTGACCAAAAAGTAACTTTTAGCCAAAGTCTATTTACAGTTTACATGTACATGTACTCAAAACATTCGTATATATTTGATGAATCATACTCAGAATTTTATGCAACAATTTGATGGTCGCAATGGTGCAATACATTGATCTACACAAATGCACAGAGTATATACTCGGCAATATGTATGTTATTTCCTTGTTACATGAGGGTGAGTGTAACTGTTTGAATCTCACATTTAAGCATGAAATATAAATAATATTTTATAATTAACATAGGATAAAAAAAAATTGGTTGTTTATGCTTTAATTTTTCCTGCAAAGAATGTATTTTAAATGTGTTGTAAAATTGTGTTCTATCCATGTATACAATCAATGATGCAAGATCAGAACATATATTTCATTTTACATAGCTTTATTTGGACTGTACTTAAATGTGACTGTAAATGAAAATGGTACATTGCCAATGCAAATTTAAAATTCATGAACAATTGAGGAAGATATATTCATTTACAAGCTAGAATGTTTATAAAGTTCACTGTAAGTCATTAGCCAATTAATTCCTATTCTTTCCAAATTTCAATGCATGAAATCAATGCTTAAAACTCTTTGGGATGCTTAATAAAAAGCATTTATGAGACCAGGGAATTCCCTTTGAAATCTCAACTATGGGTTAAAATTGCCTCTATAGATGGTTAGCTCATTCTCAAAGTGCCATCCCTGAGTACCATATATGTGTTTTAATGGAACAGCCCTTTAAACTTATCAGACATTTTCACTGTGAATATACATGTATTGTAGGGATCTTTCCTATATATATCTTTGATTTCAATTCCTTCTCACTCCATCTTATTCAGGCTTTTAATTTAGAATTTAATAAAACTGTTATTAGATAAATTAATATTTGTATTATATACCTAAAAATTGCCTTGATAAGAATGAGGTACTAATACACATTGTTGTCTATTTTGCCCTGTTAATTATAAAACCTGTAAAAAATTAGGCTAGTTGTTTCATAACTTTTATCTGTTGTCTGTTTACATTGTGATATTTTTTATATCTCTTTATCTTGTTACTTCACTATGTTGTAGAAATACATGCACAAAAATTAAAGATTTTAAGCGATGTTGCCTTTTGTTCTTTATATTGATTGTCCTCAAAATATGCAAGAAATCATTGCCACTGGACATTAAGCAAGAAACAATCTATCTTTTGGCAAACATATACCTTATTGGAGTTATGAGGGCAATAATTTCTATTCTAGAAATAGAACTGATGAGTGAAATGTTAAATTGTCATTAGTAGATGTCTAAAGCTATTAAAAATGTAAGCTCTTGTCCAAAACAGTTACAATTTCAGGTGTGCCACTCCAACATACAGATAATGAATAAAATGACTAACCTTGCAATATTCTTTTATGATTAATAATTCATCTTCTATGATAAGTGATATTAAAGATACTGTTTGCATCATATGTAAGTGAGTTTATTCAGCATCACTCTATGAAGAAAATTCAATCAAAATTTTATTTTGTGTGATTATTTAGTTGTACTTTGTACAGCTTTATGTCGCTACCAAAAGTGTCCAGTGCAATAAAGTTTACCTTTGTCCATTCATATGTCAGTAGGTCACAGAATTGGTTTTGAAATAATTTTGAAATATTGTTAGGGACCACTTCACATTGGTCAACACATATTTTGACAGTTTTCAAATTTGCTATTCCAGAGTAATGCCCCTTGGTAGTATGGAAAATAAACAAATAAACTCATCATAGGTACCAGGCTAAAGATTATAACCTGGAGTCATTTCAGATGATATTGTGGGCTATATTTTAGGTTTCTACTCACGGAGTATGCTTCTGTGATATCATTTGGAATTTTGGAACACATTATAAGGAACTAATAAACACAGGCTAATGTCAAGCAAACACTTTTATCTTCTTTCATTTGAGAATTATGTTACAATATTCCAGCAGCGCCTGTATATGAAGTAGATATCTCCCAGTTGATATGATATTCCAGAGCTTGCATTTCCTATCATGATATTTTTGCAAAGAGAGTTGCAGCTTACCTGAAAGCTATTAAACCAAGAGTTCCATAGGGGTACCTTTAATGACGGATAACGATATAGAATCTTGCCAAAAGTTGTAAATGGTAGTTTTTGAAGTATGACGATAAAATGTACATTTTCTTTATGACGATAAGAAAATCGACTGATTTTGACAAATCACGTTAAATTCTTTTAAAAAAATACAGTAACAGATAATCATTTGAGACCTCTGATGAATCACGATAAAATTTTAACCAAATTGACACGAACGGTAGCCGAAAATGATGGTTTGACGCCAGACGGTAAAGGGCACTTCTACCCTCTTCCATGTGGTGTAGCTGAAATCTTACCGACACCATCACAAGTTAATTGATTGTTATAGAATATCTGTTTCACAGAGGAGGAAGGATATGTTCCAATTGTCATGACCACAATCCTGTCATCTTTTCCTCAAAAGTGACCTACATAATTAGACTTATCACCAGGTTTGTACATATATGAGCAACACAGTAGGTACCACATGTGAAACATGATCTGCTTACCCTCCCAGAGCACCTGATACCAGCACTAGTTTGTTTAAAAGATGTGCTAACCCTTCCGGAGCTCCTGAGATCACTCCCAGTTTTTGGAGGGGTTCGTTGCTCAGCCTTCATGTTATGTTTTATAGACTTGTATGTTGCTTTTTATTTTTTACAGTTGCAATGTTTGTTCATTTTCAACTTATGAGTTTGACTATACCTTTAATTTCTTCCGCCTCTCTTTTATGCCTGTATTAAGTGTAATTACCCTCAAATTGAGGTTCTTGCTCAAATTTATGACAATGATTGAACAAAATAATTTGATAATTTAGCTCACTGCTTAGAACCTATAAAATACAGGTTGAGTATTGATTTTACTCATTTCAGATGTGTCATTCAAGAGTTATGTCCCTTGATAATACTAAAAAATAAATTTGATTTCTGTCCATTCATAGATCTGTGTATACTTTTATGAGATCATTACAGTTATATCACGGTGTTAGGAAGCATTCAACACAGGTTAGGTTTGAACTTGACACATTTCATATATCATTTTAAAGTTATGTCCTGTAATAATGCAGAAAATATTCATTTTTTTTTTAATTTCTGATCAATATCTTGACCATATACAATAAAAGCCATTGCTATTTCAATACAATTCTACCACTAAACAGGGGACAATACACATGTTAATTTCATATTTGACACACTTATTTGTCAAAAGATATGCCCAATGTAATGTGGAAAGCAGACAAATTTATGGTTTCTTTTCTTTATGGGTCGTGATTGCATTTGATACACTTTTTATTTTTTGTTGCTTAATTTGTTCTTAGTTCTGCAGTACAGTACCTTGAGCATGCAGTTATGAAATCATTTAATATATTTATGCAATGCAATGAATTTATACATACATGTACATTTCACCATGTTCACATGTCTTTCTCAGGTTTTTCCCTTTAACAAGATGGAAAATAGACAACATTATTGTCAAGTTTGATTTCTGATTTTCATTTTGCAAGTGGTTCTGCTTTCTGAACACTGCCATCTTTTGGGACATGGATATCTGTTTCAAAGAACACATTCTACTTAGCCATCACTTAGTGGCCGTCATCTGTCATCTGTCATCTTCGTCCGTTAACTTCTGTTAAATCATCTCCTCTAAATATGCTGGGCAAAATTTAACCAAACTTTGCCACAATCATCATAGGGAATCTTAGTTTTAAAAATGAGTCTGATGACCCTTACTGCCTACAAACATGGCCATAATGTTGCACATTGTCTGGAATATATCATCAATATTTAACACTGAATAAAAGTCAAAAGTAGAACAGTTTATTTGTTCATAAACTGTAACATGTTATCATACTCCTTTTTAGTGTTTATTAAACATATTCCAAAAACTATTTGCAACATACAGAGAATTCTCCTTAAATTATGCAAGGGATTTAAAAACTATTTACTTAAATATTTGTTTTCTTATTATCTCCCTTTGATTAGTAAGTGTACAATCCAAAGAATTGAATTCTATGTTTCGCTCCTTCTCTTAGGGAAAATAATTCTCTTTGAGAAAATTATACCCTTTAACACAAGACCTTACTTTTCTACATCAGTCTGCTTTTTGTCTATTAGCATTACTAATAATATTAACTTTATTTGTTATTATAAGTATTTGTTCCTTTATTTCTTGTGGTACAGATGAGACATATTTCTGACATTTTTCTAATCTTCTAGTTTTTATTTCCAAGATTTTACACTGAGTATAGTGGATAAACATCCAAAAGGAGTTTTTTTTACTATTTTTGGTGTAAAAGAATACAAGTTTTATATTTTAAGCATAACTGTCATTACTAATCCCTTCAGAAGAATATTATTAAATCAAATTTTATATGCACCATGCAATACCACTTAGGCATATTTGTATATATTAGCCTTTCATTTTTAATAAGCCATATTTATCTGTTCTATTGTTTTGTGGGTCATGTTTCAAATTTTTGATATTCATATTTCTAAATTTTTCTAAATATTTTTTTATCATTTTTTACATAATTATTTTCAAGAAATTGACCGTAGGCAGCAGAATAGGTAGTTGTGTGTGGTGATGAAGATAGAGGGTTTAATCTTTGTCTCTGATCCCCAATTCCATCCAGAACTAATTTAAAAGCTTGTAAAGTATAAGATACTTTATAAGTAGTATTAAATTTCAATAAAATCAATCACAAAAAAAGATTACTATTAACATATTTTTTTTTCTTGTTATAAACAAACAAAAAAAAAAAACAATCAAGGAAAGCACAAAAAACTTTATTTCCCTTCAACTTTCCATGGACCCCTCCCCCACATCAATTTTTAGTGCATTCTGCAATTTATGAAATGGCCATACATATTGATATGTGAATTTTAACAGGTATACATGTACTGTTTCATGCTGGTTCTTTTCAACATTTAAAAATAACTTTTGATTTTATAATTTGTAACTATTGAACCAGTCACATTAATACCAGTTGTTTTTAATCGGGCCAATTCTTTATACAATGGATTATTATTCAGCTTCATATAACCATGGAAGTATCATATTCATTTTACTTCCATGATATAACAGAGTTCTTGTTTCATTCTGCTATAAAGACAGACCCTGACTTTAAAGGTATCATGGCATTATGAAATAATAAAGAACTGTGAGCTTGCTTGCTGTTTAGATAAATAGAGGAGGTACCTCATAACAGTCGAAAATCAATAAATAGAAAATAAATATACAAGTCGATACAAGTGAATCCAAAACTTTTTTTACGTTTGCACTTGAACTTACCCGTTGAAAGGGATTGCCATGATGTAAAGCATACAATATCCCGGGAATTTATAAACTGTAAATTTTGAAACTTTTGCAATATTTTTATTATTGCAAAAAATTCTAGATCCCCCACTGATTTGTTTGCTGCATTTTTTAAAATCCCTTTTTAAAATCACATGATAAATCAAACTTTTTACCCATAATTCCTCTATCACAATAATTAATGTGAAAACTTTTGAAATTACAGTACAAATGTATATGATAACCAAAAAGTAACATCCAGGTCATCTTCTTTCACTGGTTACATTCAGAGGTATCAAAAAAATCTAGTCTATTAGTCTAGAATTAAGCCAGTGTTTTGTTTCATTTTTTATTTTTTTTTTTTTTTTTAATTTTCAATAATTTTTTGTCAAAAAGTGAGTGGGGCAAAAACATAGTTTGCCTTGCCCCTCCCCTTCTATGCCCTTGCCACTTGCCTCATTATTTACATGGTAAATACTTATCTAGGCGTCCTGTAAATTGAAATTTTCTATTTATAAAATGGTATATATAGTATTGTTTTAAATTGTGACAATATTATTGAACTTAATAGAGTTAAGTGTTCAGAATGTATTTTTTATTGTGTCCTTATAATTGTATATAAAATTCAAAGATATACAATAGACAGAAATAAATCATGCTGAGGAGCACCATGCAGCCTTTTGACATAAGGGAGCTACCATTTGATTTTTTTAGGGGGGGGGGGGGGGGGGGGGGGGGGGGCTAGGATGAAAAATTTTGTCCTGCATTTTTTTTAGTTGTAATCTCTGTCCTGCCTTTTTATTTTTCACTCTATTCGGTCCTGCCTTTTTTTTTATTAGTTTTCCTGACTTTTTTTTACATAAATTGTCATCCTGCCTTTTTTTTTTTGCCAAGTTGCTCATTCTGCCTTTTTTTTTTACTCAAAACTCCTGTCCTGCCTTTTTTTCAAATTTCATCCTAGCCCCCCCCCCCCCCCCCCCCCCCCCCCCAATAAAAATCAAATGGTGGCTCCCTAAGGGAGTAACCATTTAACTTCATAGGGGGGTATGGTTTTTTGTCTGAGTCAGAATTTTTTTTTCATGCAAAGTGCGACGTTTTTTTTAGTTTTTCAACGCTATCAATCAAAGTGTTTTTTTTTCAAAATTAAACACTATAAGGTATGGGGAAAATCTGGATTCAGAATATTTTTTTTTGTCATCTGCTTGACCACAATATTTTTTTTCATCAAATTGGGATCAGAATATTTTTTTTAGGAAAAAACCATAACCCAACCCTTTGAGGTTAAATGGTCGTTCCCTAAGGAGAAAAGACAACCAAAAACAATGACCAAAGGTCCATGAAAACAGGAACATATATATTGACGGGACTTGACTTAGATATACTGTTCCCAGATGAAAATAAAGGCAACAGTAGTATACCGCTGTTCGAAACTCATTTATAAATCGATAGAGATAAAACCTGAGACAGATTTTGAAATAGAAACAGAAGACACATTCAAACCCAACAGATAGTAATCGTTAAAATTGATCGATAATTATAAGAAAAATGAAGGCTTATACGTTCATTCAATTATTCGAACCCGTATAGTGAGGTCAAGGTCAGAAAAAAAATTGAAATAAAACATAATTATTGTTAGGACTTATTATCTTTCATTTCTATGTTCAAGTTTCTGTAATTAATTTTTTAATTAATTTATATATATAATCTTTAAAAGTGTACGTCTGTATATCAATATTTTCTTGATATGGCATTTAATATTACAAACGAGCGCACCTTGGTGTTTATAGGTTTTTTTACCTTTGAGTCAAACGCTTCAATGATTATGATCGAGTAGTTAAATGACCGTGATCAACAAAGTTGATTTGGAATATTGTGGGAGCTGTGAGATTAAACTTTTCTAACAGTTTGGAATCGTTCTTTATAATGTATTTATTTATTTGGAGGACAAAAATAGACAATGGATAAAAAATGATACGATGTCGAATGTTAAAGTAGCGGTGCGAGTTCGTCCAATAAATAAAAGGTAAAAGTTAGCAAAGTTTTCAGAGAACTGTAATATATAAATTTAAGTTTTTTATACGCGCTAATCAATGCAGACACAGCTGTCATTTACTGAGGATATAACATAAAATTTTGTGTTTTATATTTACAGAGAATTAGAACAAAATGGCAAAAATATCGTGGATACAAATGGGGATGCTATTAGTGTAACGAATATCAAGGTAAGACAATATAAGTCACGTTTTGGAAGTTTTTATACCTTCCTAGTTTGTACATTGAAGGCAGAAAATGCACAATTTTCCATTAAGTCAAAACTTTGCAGCATTTCGTCATAGGAAGTTACTAGGTAAATATGTGGGGATACCGAATTTAAGGGACCGGTGGTCACCATAATAAGAAAGGGGTTTGGGGCTTTTAAACGCCCCAGCAGGACCAATGCATATATGTTTGCTTAATCAATGGGTGCCTACTTCTCTTTCTACCTATAAGGGTTTATTGTTATTCATCAATTTCAGACAGGGAGTTGAGCACTTATATTGCTAATGCTACCATATTAAAAGTAAAGAATTATTCATTAGGAAATATTATCATTATATTAACAAAAACATTTCTCGGCCAGTATTATTTTTTTAAGATACATGTATGTTTTTATTTTTATAACTGGACAAATAGTTATTTGCATTATTTGTTTCCTCTGATATTATTATGATCTTAGATGATTATCCTATCACTATCATAACTATAAACCTATTGTTGTTGTTTACATTTATTGATTTAGTCAATGAAATATAATTTATGTTATGCAAATGAACTGAATATACAATTACATGTGTAAAGGATGTTACAAAATGTACCTAAACACACAATGTATTGTATTTCTCGATTGTTTAAAATTTTATCCTAGAGCTACAGCATGTACAGCAGCTTTATTATTTATTTTTCTATTGGTTGATTGAGAAACTATAGTTATTTCATATTACGATGCTTCAAGTGATGGCAATATTGATTTAGAACATGTTTGTGTCATATGATACATTTTACACATGCATGTACATTGCACTTAAATCTGCATTCGTTAATTATTACGATTATTGATGTAATTTAACTCCGTTTGAAATTATGAAGTTTGTATTTACAAATTGTATTTTAAAAGTTTGACAGTAAATGTACATGTACAATGTACATGTAGGCTGGTGTTCTATAATTGTTGAATTTAATTTTTGAGCAGTACAATTTGACTGACATTAAACATGTTAAATTTGAAGAGAAAAATACATTCATCATGTTATTGTACATGTATGATAAATTCAAAAATTAAAAGTCACTGATGGGATTGTTGCCAGTATTAGATTTATATCCATAATGCATTACATGTAGCTTGCAACAGTACGATCCTTAGATCATAAATTATATATCTACTAAATGAATTTTGAAAGTGTAACCAAAAAATCAATAATTTTTGTAAATCTGGTTTCCCCTTGCTGTGACGTTTTTAGTATTAGTTAACCCCTATACATGTACACTCAGTGTTTGTCATATCTTGAAAATGACCTTAAAACCCGAACTGCATTGAAATAAAAGGGCAGTTTTGGCGTAACTCCATAAAAAATTAATCATGGTTTATCACATATTAACTGCCGCCTACAAGACAATAGGTTTTTGTAATATCATAAATATTTTTATTATTACATGCTTAAACTATGTTAAAGAGAATGCCCTATTTTGTACAACCAACACAGGTAATCCTGTGATCCATATTATAACAGTTTACACCTTGGAATTCATTCAATAACGGCAGATTTTTAAAACCATGGAGTGGAACCATTTTTTTAATACCATGAAAAATAAAAGATTTTTTTCTACATTGATACTATTTTGAATGATCTACACAAAAATTGTCATAGACTAGCAAATTTAAAAATCTGCTATCATCATGATCATTTTGTATTGTATTTATATACAATGTATGAAGAATGTGTTATGGAAATATCATACATGCCCATGTATTTGAAAATCGTGTATGTTACAATTCTTGACAGTTGTGAAGCTTTAAATGTTAAATTTATGCTAATATTTCCTTTGAAATGTCCTAGGTATTGAAACTGAAAATTAGCATGATTAGACACTCTAGTATTTAAAATGATCAAGTATTTACATTTCACTTTTTGTAATATATATGCAAATTTTAAAGGAAAAAAATGATAATTGTTTTCTATTTTTGTATGTTCTTATAATCCTTTTTATTGAACTATGATATAACTGTGAATATAATAGAGCATGCAAAGTTTTAAAATCAATATACATGTAATATGCTACTGACTGCCATGACTGTTGATCCGTAGCATGATATTGCAAAAATCACAAAGGTACATGTATGTAGCAAATGCTGATTATGATACTCACACAGTGGATTCATTTATTTTCCTGGGCATCAATGTTTGTGGATTGAGAAAAAAAATTGTATTTTTGTTGGAATTTTGATTTCATGGTTTTGTCAAAGTCTGTATACATTTTACAAGCCTATAATAGATATGTACTTTGTTGAACACTTAAATTCCTTGTCCACCTTTACACACGAAATCCTTGAAAATTGGTATCCAACGAGTCATGACAATGAATCAACAGGAAAGAGAGGATACTGGGTGGATTGTACAAGAGACAAAAACTCTTTAAATATAAGGAAATAATTAATGAATCAAAAGAAATACTGCTTTTATTGCTGTTCTTCATCTTAAAGAGTCGCTGGAAGGTGATCACAGATGAGCTGATAAGCTCACACCTACAGCAAGATCAAGACAATTTATAAGTCTGGCTCATGGTGTTGGTCTAGTAAAATGCAGGGTTCATATTCATACATGTATCACATTAAAATTGAGAATGGAAATGGGGAATGTGTCAAAGAGACAACAACCTGACCAAAGAGCAGAAAACAGCCCAAGGCCACCAAAAAAACTTTAACATGTTTCTCGTCCTGAATATGCAGTTAATTTGCCACTGGACATTAAGCAGCCAACCATCATTAATTGCTTGAGGAAGTTTCTGCAGTATAAATCTCCATTTAAGGATTAATTTAATATACAAGAAAACTTGGAAAGGAAAGTCAATAGGCATTATAAAACCTACATATAGATATACAATGTACTACAAAATTTTGTCAAATTAAAAATCAAATCCCCCTCTTAGAAAAATTCATATTTAAAAAAAACTACAGTACATGTATATATATATACATTCCAGGGTAAGAATGAAATTAAAAGATCCTGGACCAGATTTACATTAGATGAATTGTGTTTACACCAAAAATCTATTGCTTGTTGATTTAGTGGTAGATTCCTATTGATATGTCACAAGATTTAAGTCCTTGTCCAAACATCAGTGATGTTATCTTCTGTGTCATTTCAAATATTTCCTGCCAAAAATCACTCCAGGGTTAAAACTATACACAGGGATGTCCTGGACATAATTCAACAATAAAAAGGCTTCTTGAATTCACTTTTCAATGTTAAAATAATCTTTTCCATTATACAATGTATAAGCAGGATACAAGGTTAATAATGTAAATACTCATAATACTAAAATTCTAGGATCCCAACATATATAGTACAAGTATACAGAAAGTATTCAAAATTAACTTGTTTTTGCCTAAAGTTAAACCTTTTGCAGTTTTCCCTTCAGATAAACATTTGATAAAGATATGTAGATGTCTGTTGAAGTCTTTGCCTTAACTGCATGTATACACATGTACATGTTGGTCTGTATTTTTATCTGCACTGAGATTTGAAAACAGGTCTTAATAATATTATTAATAGTTTAAGTTGTGGTGTTTATGTCAATGTGACTGAACAATAAGACAGCAACCCAATGTCACAAAAAAACCAAGATACACCTGAGTCATGTAAGATACATGTAAAGGGATACTCTATTTAGCAGACTTATTTTATGGCTTTAGTAATGACCCCTTCCTTCTGAAAAAAGAAAGATATCTCTAACAAATGATGCATATAATGAATGTCACATCAGTCATCAATGATGAAAATGATTGTGAATTTACTACACAAAATTTCATCTTACCATCTTTGATATTCATGTATGTATCAAAATAAGGAGATATGGTAATCAACTTTCCACCAAAGGACAACAATGTAAACAACTACTGACCTCTGTTCCGCCTGTAACGTGAGCAAAATTCTTACAGAACATGCAGAATAGTTAGATACCCCCGCCCCAATAGAAGAGAAAAGAACAAAAGGTTTTTTTTATTAGGTCATTAAATGATGTATATTTATTGAAATTATTATTTTATGATTGTAGGTAGACAGCCAAGCAGAATATGGAGATAGTAGAGAAAGGATAAAAACTTTTACATTTGATTATTGTTATGACTCTACTGGAGAGCCTCATTCCCCACAGTATGCTCCTCAGCAACTGGTGAGTTAAGGTGTTGGTGAAGTATGGGGAGAGACATGAGTTAGATGACTACTTCTTCTAATTTTTGAATGGGATATTATTCTTATCCTGTAATATCTAGGCTGGAGAAATCATGAAGTGAAAATAAATTTCTCCAAATTCAGGTTGAATATAAATATACCAAATAGCATTTTGTATATAGTTATTTTTATACGACCGCAAAAAAATTTTGTGGTCGTATATTGGTATGACGTTGGCGTCGTCGTCGTCGTCGTCCGGCGTCGTCGTCCGGCGTCGTCGTCCGAATACATATTGGTTTCGCACTCTAACTTTAGTTTAAGTGAATGGATCTTTTTGAAATTTGACCATAAGGTTAAATACCACAAAAGGAAGGTTGGGATTGATTTTGGGGGTTATGGTACCAACAGTTAAGGAATTAGGGGCCAAAAAGGGGCCAAAAATTAGCATTTTCTAGTTTCCAGACAATAACTGTGGAACGGTGTATGGATCTCTCTGAAATTATACTACAAGTTTCCATACCACAAAGGGATGGTTAGGATTTGCTTTGGGGGGTTATGGCTCAAACCGTTTAGGAATTAGGGGCAAAAAAGGGGGAAAAACAAGGTTGTCCTGGTTAATGGACAAATACTTTAGTACAAAACATAATTTAAAGCAGTGTAAGGGAGATAAATCAAATACATCATTGAAATTATCTCCCTTACACTGCTTTTAAATTATGTATAAAGTAATGGTTAATGAACATAAAGATAATCTAAAACAGTGTAAGGGAGGTAATCCAAATACAATGTTTTGGTTACTTCCCTTACACTGCTTTTAAATTATGTTTAAAGAAATGCATATTTATAAAGGAAGACCAGTAAAAATATCTGCAAATGTTTTCATCTTTTTTTTTTACAAAAAAATCCATATGAAAGATTTGACACTATATTTTTATTAATTCTATTATAAAATAGATTAAGTTAGCACTATGGTAAATTTAAATGGGTAATTATGGTTGCCAACTCCATTGGAAATTTGAATTGAGATTATGACCATATCTTGAGGGAAAGAATTTTTTTGGGGGAAAAAGGGGGGGGGGGGATAAAAAGAAATTGTGGGGGGGCCAATTTTTTTCTCATTTCAGATTTCAGAAATTAAAAAGAATTATTCTTCAAATATTTTTTTTTTTTCAAATTTCAAATATTGAAAAATTTCAAGAAGTAATCTTTAATTGCACAGTATGGCGCATTAGATTTGTAAAATCTTTGATCACATTTATTTATTTGTTATGCCGAATCTAACAGTGTATTTAGATTTTTAATTTTGGGTCCAGTTTTCAAATTGGTCTACATTAATGTCCAAAGGGTCCAAAATTAAACTTTGTTTGATTTTAGCAAAAATTGAATATATGAGGTTCTTTGATATGCTGAATCTAAACATGTATTTAGATTTTTGATTTTTGGCCCAGTTTTCAAGTTGGTCCAAATTGGGGTCCAAAATTAAACTTTGTTTGATTTCAACAAAAATTGAATATATGGGGTTCTTTGATATGCTGAATCTAACCATGTATTTAGATTTTTTATTTGTGGACCCCGTTATCTAATTGGTTCATATTGAGGTCAAAAGGGTCCAAAATTAAACTTTGTTTGATTTCATCTAAAATTGAATTATTGGGGTTCTTTGATATTCCAAATCTAACCGTGTATTTAGGTTTTTAATTTTGGGTCCTGTTTTTTAAATTGGTCTACATTGAGGTCCAAAGGGTCCAAATTAAACTTAGTTTGATTTTAACAAAAATTGAATTCTTGGGGTTCTTTGATTTGCTGAATCTAAACATGTGTTTAGATTTTTGATTATGGGCCCAGTTTTCAAGTTGGTCCAAGATAGGGTCCAGTATTTAAACTTTGTTTGATTTCAACAAAAATTGAATATATGGGGTTCTTTGATATGCTGAATCTAAACATGTATTTAGATTTTTGATTATGGGCCCAGTTTTCAAGTTGGTCCAAATTGGGGTCCAAAATTAAACTTTGTTTGATTTCAACAAAAATTGAATATATGAGGTTCTTTGATATGCTGAATCTAACCATGTATTTAGATTTTTTATTTGTAGGCCCCGCTATCAAATTGGTTCATATTGAGGTCAAAAGGGTCCAAAATTAAACTTTGTTTGATTTCATCGAAAATTGAATTATTGGGGTTCTTTGATATGCCAAATCTAACCGTGTTTTTAGATTTTTAATTTGGGTCCCGTTTTTTAAATTGGTCTTCATTGAGGTCCAAAGGGTCCAAAATTAAACTTAGTTTGATTTTAACAAAAATTGAATTCTTGGGGTTCTTTGATATGCTGAATCTAAACATGTGTTTAGATTTTTGATTATGGGCCCAGTTTTCAAGTTGGTTCAAGTTGGGGTCCAAAATTATACTTTTTTTGATTTCAACAAAAATTGAATATATGGGGTTCTTTGATATGCTGAATCTAACCATGAATTTAGATTTTTTATTTGTGGGCCCCGCTATCAAATTGGTTCATATTGAGGTCAAAAGGGTCCAAATTAAACTTTGTTTGATTTCATCAAAAATTGAATTATTGGGGTTCTTTGATATTCCAAATCTAACCGTGTATTTAGATTTTTAATTTTAAGTCCCGTTTTTTAAATTGGTCTACATTAAGGTCCAAAGGGTCCAAAATTAAACTTAGTTTGATTTTAGCAAAAATTGAATTCTTGGGGTTCTTTGATATGCTGAATCTAAACATGTGTTTAGATTTTTGATTATGGGCCCAGTTTTCAAGTTTGTCCAAGTTGGGGTCCAAAATTAAACTTTGTTTGATTTTAACAAAAATTGAATATATGGGGTTCTTTGATATGTTGAATCTAACCATGTATTTTGATTTTGGACATTGGACCATAATAGGTAAATTAAAAAAATTCAAGTTCTTAGACCACATTCTTTCTGTGTCAGAAACCTATGCTGTGTCAAATATTTAATAACAATCCAAATTCAGAGCTGTATCAAGCTTGAATGTTGTGTCCATACTTGCCCCAACTGTTCAGGGTTCGACCTCTGCGGTCGTATCAAGCTGCGCCCCAGCGAAGCATTTTATTAAAATAAAAATTCATGTAGTATTGCCTTAAAAACGAACAATTATTCCTGAAAATGGCGGATAAAAAATACTTTAAATAACAAAAAAATATCATATTCCTCCCCATCCAGTTATTCAAATGGTCACACTGAGAACTAAACAGACAATGTATTTTGTTTTACTAAGATTTGTTAATTATTTTTCAAATGGCTTTGGGGCCGATCAAATTTTGACAAGTAATTAATTTCCATAAACATTTTGCAAAGAAATGAAAAAAGTAAACAGGTTTTAGTATAGGTGTTAAACTCGAATTTTAGGATATATATATCATTGCTCATCAAATATGCTTTTAACATATTTATTGAGATCTGGAAAATACTAATTGAAATATTAAAGTTCTGTGAAAACCTAAACCTTTTAGAACAATTTGAAAGAAGTATAGGATTAGGATAGAAAAGATCTAATCATTAAATTAATGTGTTATTGACACATATTTAAATACCTCGTTCTTTTCTTTAATTAAGGTTATTAGCTCAAAAGGTGTCTATAACTTCTATTGTGTGTAGAAGAAAAACAACATGTTATGTATTGAAATGAAACTTAAATAAGGTTGCATGTAAAATATTAGTTATAATTCCCTCATACTTCTTAAGAGTCAGTGGTATATTATATACAACTTATTGTAAAAAAATACTTGTTGAGTCAAGCTTTCGGCACAACATTATAATTCCCAATAAATCAATTAGTTCAATATTTATCACAGCATATAACTTGAGTATCAATTATATTTTTTAAGTTTGATATAGTAGCTGAGGTCAACACGAGTGACAAATTGTATGTCACAGATAAGATGGTTGACATGACCCTAATTACCTGTATCTCTGAGTCCACAATACCTGCTATTGACATCTCTCTGTTTTTAAATTTTTTTTAATCCTAAAACTAACAAAAGGAATAGAAGAGAAAGCAAACAAAATAAACACTCTCATCGGAGTGTGTCTGTTTTTAAAACGTAACGTGGGAATTTGTTTTGGACATTGAAAGTATTTATATCAAAAGGATATCTCTTCCTCAAGATTTTAATAATAAAAAATAATCTTTTCTTCCATAAAATTAAATTTAATTAAATTTTAAGCCTAAGAGTTTTTTTTATCATATTTGTAGTGCACAATATCAACATCATCATTATCAAAAGTTTCAAATATTGGAACACTCAGATTTATTGTAGTTCTCTGTCACTGCATACAGATGAAGACAGATTAATTCCATTATATTGAAATCATGTGTACATGTATTCATGGATCCTACATGTAGCTTACAACTCACCTTACTTGAATGTTGTGCACCTTGATGGCTTTTAGCATGTTTAGTAGAACATTATTCAATTGGAACTGGCTGGATTTTCTTACTAAGTCATGTTCATTCGATATATATTAAATATGCACATGTTTTTTGACAGTGCCGAAACTCCCCAAAATATAAAGATAAAATGTCATTTTTATACTCCTTCAGAAATAGATTTTATGGCCTCACATTTTTGAACTTATATTGGCCTTACAGGCAGAATTTTTTAAATTGAAAAAAAGTTGAAATTTTTTTTTAATCTTACAAAATTTAGAGATATTTAAATTTTTTCTTGTGCTAAAATTTCAAATTTCAAATCATTCTTTCAACATTAATAATGTAATGATATGCAGTGGAAATGGCATATGGGAGTATACAAATGTTTATTGTAAAGTTTTCAAATTGGGAAAAATACAAGGTGCATTTTGTTTTAATGTCGTTCTTCAAAAAAAGATTAAAGCAAGAGACCCTGTAGTTTAAATGGAACTTCAGACTAATTTTAACACAACAGAACAAACAATGTATTGTGTATTCAATAACAAATCAAAAGAAAGAGAAACAGTAGATGTTCATTTCAAAAGAAAGTTTTGTTCTGGGTGTAGTTATAAAGTGGTAGACTATCCGAGTACAATCAGATAAAGTTTCAATGTGATTTCTGTCAAACAATACATTTAAAGTTAGTTTAAAAAAACAAGTATTAACGGAACATGTACTATCAGTTTACAAATATGATACTTTTTCATTTTTGAAGGACTATCGGTGCTTTTTCAGTTGATTGATTGATTAGATATAAAACCACTTTCCACATTCATAAAATTTCATAATTTCATTATTGGAGATAACTTTCTTTGCAGGCTTTTCTTAAATTGGGTATTATGACCCTGTTTTACATAATTCATGCAAAAGTTAAATAATCATTGATATTATATACAGAAGTTATAGTTAATTCAATGTGAAAAAATTTTTGGGTTATGCTATAGAATCCATTATAAAACCCCTCTTCCTCTGAGCAAAATATTAAAAGTTAGCTAAAATTTCAGATGAAGCCCTGACACATTTGAACCACATATCCAGTTGGAATTGAGGTAGTTTTTGCCTAGTTCAGAAAGTCTTCCTTTGCATATGTTATACACTATATATATATGTGAATTAATAAATTTCATTTGGATTCAATCTTGGTCCAAGATAAATCAAGAGTCAAACAATATTTTATTGGAAATTGAAAAAAAAGTCCAAAACATTGTTCTACATTATCATGCTGTTGGTCAATATATAGTAATAGTGTTATATATATATATTTGTACATGTATTATTAAAGCTTTAACCAAATAAACCTACAATCTCAATGTTTGTAAACACTACATTATTGTCAGCTGTTAGTTTTCATCAATTATTATATTGGTCAATATGCTTGACCTTATTTTTCATGATTTGAGGAGATTTAAGGGATACATTTTATCTTATTTTATCTAAATCTAGTGATCAAATTTGAAAATATCCACTTGAGCATGCTGTCGAAGTGTTGAATGTTTTGTTTCCAGATTATTTTAGAGAATTAGATTTTAAAATTTTATGTAAGGGCCATTTAAAAAGATACTCTATTCTATGTGAAGTAGGAAAAACCCTCCAGTATTCTCTTAACAAATTAGGCTACTGCTTTTTATAATTTTAATTGATTTGATCAAGTTTTCCATCTTTTTTCCTCTGACATGTCTGACCTCATGAATTGTTTATTTTTACAACTTCAGTTTTTCGAACTATTTCAATTTTTTGAAATACTTACCATGATTATATCAAATTAACTTTGAAAGGTGTGGTAAAAGTAATTGAGACACCAACCCAAGCACACAAAAACAAAATATCAGTTTCATCATACAACCAAACCTGTCATGCCTGTAGAGTTTTATATCTGAACAATTATAAAAAAAATATAAGATGCGGTATGATATGGCCTTCAACAATGAGCATTTATATAAATCTTCATGATGACAAATGTAAAAAAAATTCAAACAAGAAAATTCACTGCTTTATATATGGTTTCAACACTTCATATTTTTGATCAAGTTCATCATAATTATGACTAGATAGAATTGACCTAGAAAATTGATTTACACTTTTATGATTTCAGCTTTTAGCTTATGAAATTCGGGAATCAAATTTAAGTTTAAAGTGATATAATCACAATTTTATATTAATAATATTGATATTTGTGTCACTGAGTAAAAACAACCCCACAGGTATTGTGTCCACTTTGTTTATTAATGAAATGACCGTTCCTTCAGGTCAATGTTAAGACCTGTGTTAATAATACATTTGACTTCATGGGAGAGTTATATTTGTACAAGACAATAATAGGAGAGCGATAAATCAAATCTCTTGTCATTATAATTTTGATAAACAATGTATAGGCTAATTGTTTTGTTTAATTATCAGTTTAAATATAATACAAGTACAGACATTTGATAATAACAAATCTTTACTTCAGATTAACAGTATCCTGATTTGGCAGAGGTTGACCATGTTGACCCATGTTCAAAGTGATATTGATATATATGTGTGCTTTTTCTAAAAAGATTCCTCAACAGAAAATTTAAAAGATTTCAAAATTACTTGACTTAGTTTATGCTTGAATTTGGCCACTGAGTTGATAGAAAATCATAAATACTATTAGAAGGATCACAATAAAAATTGGTGGAAATCTTCTTTGAAAATCATATATCAAGTAGTTTCTAGGTAAAACATATTATTATATGGCAATTTTTTGCCACTGATATATGAGAAAATTTTCACCTTAAGATCAAGTTTTTTAGTAGAATTTCAGACAATTATGAAAGCAGTAAAGATGAGATCACTTATTATAAAGCAAACAAAAATATTGAAAAAATTGTGCCCTAAATGAAAAATAACATTAATATCATACATGTGACCTATAGTTGATGAATGTCATTTGGTCTCTTGTGGAGAGTAGTCTTGACATTGGCAATCATACCACATTTTTATTTTTATATTTTTATATGTAAATTCTACATACACATAAATAAAAGGAGATGTGGGATAAAGTAAATTTTACAGAAACCAAACAAAACAAGTTAACCAAGATAAACATCTACTGGCCACCATACATTGATTTGGTTGAAAAAGATCAAGAACTTAACTCATTCGCCCCCAAGAGATTTCTGGAAAATCAGGCATTTTCGAAAATTTGCAATCACATGCAAATTATATGCAAATTAGCAGACTCTTGATGCTGTAACTGATGCTCATCTATTAAGCTATGTATTGAGATTTGGGGGCGGATGGCATGGGTGGGGGGTGGGGTGGGAGGTGGAATATTTTCTCGTGGGTTTGAACCCACCCCCACTGAAAAATGTTAATTTTCCGTCTATTTTCCGATTTTAAAACGACCTTGAGAGGTAAACATTGACCAGACTGTTTTTCTTTGTCATTCAAGTATTACCCTATAGTTACAGCAGTCCATTCATGCTAACTGGGAGTATATTGGACTTAAGTGTCTTGCTGGGGAATTATTATTGTCAAGTCAGGTCTGCCTAAATGTCCGTTTTTACGGATTTTTGACAAAACGGTGACCTAGATTTTACGGACTAGATTCCTATTGGCCATATTATACCTCGTTGTGTTCCTGTACCACCTATGCATGCATTTATGATAATAGTTTATACCTACAGTCACTACCAGTTACGTAGTGGCCATCAAAAGATGCCCACCCCCACCTGATTTTGGCTACTTTTCACGTTTTTCCGATTTTGAACTCTCAAACGGCTTTCAAAGTGCCATATTTTCATGATCAGACATCTGAGAAGAGTTTATGGACCATGAACTGCTTGGTTGAAGTCCCTGCTATCATGACAGTTCAGCTGGGGCAGTTCAAAAATGGTATGGAGGGTCATACGGGCCATCAAAGAATGGTTGTCGCCATCACGCCTACAGGCGGGATTGGGGGCTAAAGGGTTAAACGATTTGATCAAAATTTTTAAATTTGACTTCTGTTGGGTTTGAGGGTCGTTTTGGGGTGTAAAACTGACCAAAACACTCTTTAGAGGTTGAAAATCGGGAAAAAAATATTTTTAGTTTAACTCATTCGCCCCCAAGAGATTTCTGGAAAATCAGGCATTTTCGAAAATTTGCAATCACATGCAAATTATATGCAAATTAGCAGACTCTTGATGCTGTAACTGATGCTCATCTATTAAGCTATGTATTGAGATTTGGGGGCGGATGGCATGGGTGGGGGGTGGGGTGGGAGGTGGAATATTTTCTCGTGGGTTTGAACCCACCCCCACTGAAAAATGTTAATTTTCCGTCTATTTTCCGATTTTAAAACGACCTTGAGAGGTAAACATTGACCAGACTGTTTTTCTTTGTCATTCAAGTATTACCCTATAGTTACAGCAGTCCATTCATGCTAACTGGGAGTATATTGGACTTAAGTGTCTTGCTGGGGAATTATTATTGTCAAGTCAGGTCTGCCTAAATGTCCGTTTTTACGGATTTTTGACAAAACGGTGACCTAGATTTTACGGACTAGATTCCTATTGGCCATATTATACCTCGTTGTGTTCCTGTACCACCTATGCATGCATTTATGATAATAGTTTATACCTACAGTCACTACCAGTTACGTAGTGGCCATCAAAAGATGCCCACCCCCACCTGATTTTGGCTACTTTTCACGTTTTTCCGATTTTGAACTCTCAAACGGCTTTCAAAGTGCCATATTTTCATGAACAGACATCTGAGAAGAGTTTATGGACCATGAACTGCTTGGTTGAAGTCCCTGCTATCATGACAGTTCAGCTGGGGCAGTTCAAAAATGGTATGGAGGGTCATACGGGCCATCAAAGAATGGTTGTCGCCATCACGCCTACAGGCGGGATTGGGGGCTAAAGGGTTATAGAGACAATTTTATACCACCGCTTGCACACATTGCTTGTGGATGGTAATTGTGTGCTTTACATATAGTTCTTAAATACATGCAATTTCACAATCTGAATTTTTCTAGAAGCAGCATGCCTCATCATATGTGGTAAGTCAGACCATTACAGTCACTTCACTGTGTAAAATAAATTGTGATAATCACTTCACTGTAAAATTAATTGTGATAATTACTTCACTTTGTAAAATTAATCGTGATAATCACTTCACTGTGTAAAGTCAAAATGTTGACAGTCACTTAACAATATTGGTGTAGTCTCTTTATCATGCAAAGTTATTGTATTGTCTGGAGTCAAATCTTTACAGTCAATTTTCTGTATGAAGTCTAGTATTGACAGTCACCTAACAATCTAAATTCAAATCTTGACAGTCATTTTACCATATATAAGATCAATTGTTTAAAGTCATTTTATCATATAAAGTGAAATCTTTACAGTCATTTTACTATCTAAATTCAAATTTTACCTCTTACCTCATCATAGTCATTCATTATCTCAAATCAAATATTGACAGTCATTTTACCATATGAAGTCACATTTAGACAGTCACTTTAAGAAGTCATTTCAATATCTGAAATTTTATGTAACTTAACAGTTATTTCATCATCTAACTTTAGTTGTTTCACCATGTCAAAAACATGACAGACACCCAACAATACGATCTTGACTGTCACTTTATGAAAAGTTAACTTGTATGTAAGTTCATTATGAAAATTCAGGTCTTGATCGTTACTTTTTGTACTTCAACAGATGCTTTACAATATAAAGTTGTTTTGACAGTCACCTAGCCATATAAAGTCATGTGTAAATCATTTCACCTTTGAAAATCTGGTTTAGACAGTAACTTGTTCATTTTAAGGTATGAATAGTCACTGCACCATGTAAAAGAAATTTTACCAGAATTTATGGGATTTCTGGGTTTTGATCATTTTTGTCTCTATACATCTTCTGTAGTTTCACCAATGTGTCAGTCACTTTATGTAGTGTAAACCATCACATCACATGTAAAATCAGTTCAGTAGTCACTTTTTGTATTTTATTTGAAACAACTTTCGGTCATTTCATTTTATTCATAACTTTTGTGTGTTTAGAATAGAATAAACAAGTAAAAACAGGGAAAAGAAAGTTAGATTTATACCATATTGTAGGACTAAAAACTTGATCTGAAAATTAATATTGGGTCAATGTTCTAGATTTTTATCATGCTTTTCTTTTTACAAAAAAACAACATTTTTTTCTAATAAACATTCATGAAAGCCACAGAAACTTCAGTATTGGTTTTCATCAATAACTATGGGTTGCCTGAATAATCTGTTCTCCTTGACAAAGTTATATTGAATAAATAACAAAATCGTCGAATTTAAATTATAAATCGTTTTTCATCTTATTCTTTCAAAATAGAAATTTTATGCTTGCTCTAAAAATTTCTGATTGTGGGGTGAAGAACGAGCTTTTGTATAAAATATCTACGGTGAAATAGTCATATAATAAGATAAATAAACTATATGTAAACATTAAAGGGTTATATGAATATTTTCACTGATATTGCTTGTTCGCTTTATTAAGTGTTTGGACAAAATAGATTTATTGATGACAGGCCAAACAAATGTACCAAATATTGAAAAAAATCTGCCTCGTAACGATTGTTATTAGGACAGGTCCGGAACTTTATTTTATATAAGGGGTGGGACGTGTAGTTAAAAATGAATTTTTCTTGTTGCTTTGATCTTGAGTTGTATTTTAAAAATGATAAATAAATCTTTATATAAACACTTCATATCGATCATATACCAATATGTATTTTGCAGATAAAAATTCCAATTTTGTTTTCTTTCAGTGTTTTAAATAGGTGCAGGAGTATTAAATATCATGTTTTAAAAAAAAGCCTCTGTGTCGTCTTATTGTATTCTAAGTTTGCACACAAGTCAATTCATAGCTTCACCCTGTTTTCACTTTATGCTTAACATGCAAAGCTCTTATTATTGTCATTTATTGTCAGAGTCGTAAATTTACGTAATGTACGTAATAGTAAAATATTGGACCATAGTTAGATAAATACTTAATCCTATAAAGAATGATTTAACTGAACTGAATTTATGACAGTTATGAATAAGTTCATATACTACGCAAGTAAGAATAAAAACTGGTAATTTACGGAACAAACAGTTTTGACTACAAAGTATTTGTAAAAGGTGTAACAAGTGATGTTGCTGAATTTTATTTACATCATACTTTTTATCATACCATTCATATATTGTCACACAAGCTTCATTTAAAAAATTCAATCAGCATGTAGGTTTAATTACAAAGCATAATTCATGTAAAATTTGCCACTGCACATTTAGCAGCTATCAGTCAATCAAAAGCTTGCAAAAACCTTTATCATACAGCTGCAAATATTTAATGTATTTTATAAACTATGTATTCATTTTTAGTTGCCATGTCTTGTTTTGTTGCTACTATATATGATTTACTGCATTACTGACATACTGACATTTTATTTTACAAACAAACATATTTGCAACTCCCCTTGGGTTCCATTTGAAGTCATTTTAGTGATGAAATCAAAATTGACCATACAACCTTTGGGTTAGTTCTGTATTTTCAGTTTTTAAATAATTTGATATATTTTCAGGTATTTCAAGACCTTGGTACTGAGGTACTACAGGCAGCATTTGAGGGGTATAATGCCTGTGTGTTGGCCTATGGTCAGACCAGCACAGGGAAAACCTATACCATGACTGGTATTAGGGTAAGCTACTTAGTTTGCATCTTGACCTATGGTTAGACCAGCTCTGGGAACACATAAACCATGAGTGGTTTAAGGGAAATAATAGGCTATTGGGTATAAGTGCCTTTGTGTTAGCCTGTGGTCAGATCAGTTTATTGAAAAGGTTAACATGACAGTTATAGGTATATTGCTGTGTGTTGGCTGCTGGAAAGACCGGTGCCATAACTATTTTTGTAAGAAAACCATATTTTAGTCCCTATTAGAGTACATTGTTCTTTTTAAAGGCATCTTGTACATGTATATTGTATTATACAGTTGGTCTGTACACTTTAGTTTTACTTTGTTTGAACCCCAATTTGTCTCATGACTCATTGCACTTGTTAAGAAGAAATGAAGATATTTGTAAATGCCAAAAAGTCAGAAAATATCAAAATTATATTCTAGAGATAACCATTATCAAACAATTAAATGGAGACAGCGGAAGCTCTGAAAAACTATTGCAACACAATTATAAGGACACAGTTCATGATTTGGAGAGGTACAAAAATGTGATAGAACTGTATACACCTAATATATATATTCAGTATTCAAAATCAGGTGCATGCAAAGTTCATAAAATTCAAATTAATGTTTTATTGTATTCATGAAATTACTTGTCATATATACTAATGTATCTTATATTTTTTACAGGAAGACCCAGGTCTAATTCCAAGAATTTGTGAAGTAAGTATCAAAAAATTGTTATATGGATTTACAGCCTTGAACCTTTTAATCAAATGCCAGAGTTTTTTCAAAACTTTCGTAGTATAATATCAGATATTGTCAAACTCATTCAACATAACGGTTTAACAGCTTGACCTGATATCTCAGCTTCATCCCATCCACTCCTTTCACGAAACCGTGTTGAGAATTTCTTATAAGCTAGGTTGATCGCTCTATCTTAAGCACAAAAAAGGTGACTAATTGGGAAGTTTGTTCACTTACCATGATATCAACCTTTATCATATAATCTATAAAGAAATATAATTTTTGAAGCCAGATATATATCGTCAAAGGTTCGTCTTTTTAAAATTCGGAATTCAAAATTATCAATTGTTTACTTATTCAAATAGACTTTTTGAAAAATGTATTTAAAAATAGATATAAATAATTCCAGTTCAAATACAGTGTTAAAGTAAACAATGTAGTGAACAATTTGTTTGTTTTATGGGTTTGTATTATTTGTAGGTTGTTAACCAATACTGGCTTAGGTCAGTTTTAGGTAAAGGTTAACAGCGGTTGTTATAGTCTTCATAAGAATTTACAAAATAATTCCCTGACAAAAAAGAAAAAAAGAAGTTTTAAAAAGACATTTGTTGTAGGGAAAGAAAGAGTTAAGGGTATTTATTGCCTTTCCAACAAAAATTTTAAGATTTAATGCTGGTTTTTGAGAGAAAAAAAAATTTCTGTGCTAATTTTAAATTTTAAAGTTTAATGCAAGTATATTTTATGGCCTGCCAGTAAAGGGTATTAAATGTTATCGTTGTCCATTTGATTTCAGTTCTGGTTAATTTCTGTGGTCCTCAATGTTCAACAATGATGTTTTACCAGTACAGTCCTAGACCCCTAATATAGTACAATTAGTTCTCTAAAGTTTGACTTTGAACGATTTTCAAAGCAGTTTTGAGTCTGTGTGCTATATACTACATTTTGTAGTTTTATAAAGTGGCAAGTAGAAAACAAGATTTTTTATTTTCCCTTCAGCAAATTGCTTTAATTAAGGTATATGCTGAAATACTGGAATAAACATTCTTAAACTGATAAACCATGAAAATACATACGTGCATGTAGACATGAAAATAAAATGAATTCCCTAATGCATGTAGCAGAATTTGGATCATTATGAAAAATAAACTTGCCAACTAAAAAGGCATAACATTCATACTTTATTTCCCATAAAATTGTTCATTCATTGACATCTATATCTTGGTCTCGAAATTTTTAGTTTATTACAGTTTAACAGTATAATAAGCACGTTTTGTGACTTTCATGTTAGCTTTATATAGTTTTGAGATTATTAACTATGTATAATTTCTTAATAGTATCCTGGATTTGAAGACTTCATGCCAAATATTATTTGAATCCAAACATTAATCTTATAATAGCAGTTACACAATCTTTTAAATTTTAATACTCAAAATTGTTTCCCTTTGAGTAATTTGTTTATTTACATAGTTATTCAGTCTTCAAGGCAAAAAAGAGTTTGGTTTCACTTTTCACGTGCAGTCCCTGCCAAACAAATTATTTTAGATGTCATTTAAAATTGTATTCACCAGTTTCCCATAGTTTTTTGTAAATTAATTTTTCAAATATTCACCAGATTTACAAAACTTGATTTCTTTGATGTCAAAAAGCATGTCAAAACCTATATTGATGTATAGTTTGTCTTCAAAAATGAATGGGGTGGAACTTCATTTGTTGTTCAATAAAAATACCTTTTGGCGGTTACAGGATTATTTAGATAAAATAAGTAGATAAAATAAGTGATGGAAATACAGCTTGGTTCAGAAACATCTTTTTTTGCCATCATTGGTCAAGAACTTTTTTTTAGTTTCTTGAAGGTACTGAAAACTAGATCAGGAAATGAAATGTTTATTTTAATTTTAGCTCTTCTGTAATGATAAATACTTGTTCTGAATTTGGTTCACCTCTCAATTTACACGGACTAATTTGGAAATTAACGCACTGAAAATTTGGAATAACTTGGCAATTAGGTTATTAAAATAATTAAACTTCGTGTGTTAGTATTAAAATGTAATTTATATAATGTTTTTACATAGCTACACGTTGTTAAATAGTGTATTATTGACGTAATTTCTGTTTGAATGTTGTGCTAGAGTATGATAGGGCGTCCTACTGCAGATAAAGCTCAATGAGTTAAATTTTATCAGCTTATTTGGCAGTGTTAATACCGTCAATAGACTTAAAAATAAATTTAATTAGCTTGTTGAAAATGTTTGTCTTTCAATAGGTGTAGAGATTTCTATTAATCAGCATAAAACACCTATCAGTTTCAAGTTTCTTTACCATTGTTGTCAATTCAATAATTGTAGATTAGCTTTGAACATAATGTCATTTTATCAATTGGAAATCGGCATTTAATGTTTACTTATGTTATTTCTGCACGATTGCCTTATCACTATACCCTAGCATTGAAAACCATAATTATTTGCCACAAATAGTTATCACCTAAAGACGTTGTGAATTTGATACATTTGAAAAGGAAAAACTTGTCAAGAAAGTAAATTTAAAGTGCAATTCTCTGTTTTATCGACTCAATCCCAAGTACTAAATTATGAAAATTTATAGACTCTACAAGCCTTTCCCTTTTAAAAGAATATTTATCATACTTTAAACAAATTGTTTACCTTTTAAAGCATATAATGCATTACTGATAAGTTAGCTTGAATATGTGTGGATTTTTGCTGTGTAATTGCCATTTTTTTTCTCTTGTCATTTTGAATTAAGAGTTAAGGAGATGTACAGTCATCACTGAGCCAGAAACCAAAGGACATCTAAGAGGCTAACCTATGGTCTGTAAAAATATGCAGGAGATGTTTATTCAATATGCTAAGCTCTCAATATTAAGTTGTGATTAACTATCTTATTTGAATAGGATTGCCAGTTTTCCAGGCATAGACTCATCTGGTACTTTGCTTCCTCCACCACCAAATATGGTATCCCAATGATATAGTAAAGAGCACTGAGAGTGGTGTTAGACACCAACAATCAATTTATCAATCAAAAGATCAGCATCAAACACTAAATTCCTCTTTTATGTGTTATAACCAAGTTCCAGAAAGCTGTTCATATGTCTAGCAAACTTGTGACCAGTGAATGACAATTGTGGCACAATAATGTTAACTTATAATCACAATGTATATAATAAGTGTATTTTCTGCATTTCAGGGTTTATTTAGCCGTGTAGATGACTTTGAAGCATCAGATCGTACCACCTTTCGTATAAACATTAGGTATGTAGATAATGATGAAAGAATGTTACATTTTACTTGCAAAATTAAACCAAAAATGCCAAAAAAGAGCAAAATATATAAAAAAAAATTGGGAATGCATATTTCAAGGTAAAAAGAAGCACAAACCAACTAGAATTTACTTTTGCAGTATGGTAATTGTCAGAAACTAAAATATACTATAGATATATTTAGGAAAAAAAACAAGGAAAATTTTCGTTACAGTTTATCTCAACATGCTAGGACCAAAATGTTGCATAATTGTTAATATTTTCTGAATTTCCAAGAAAAAGTATTAAGCATGGTTCTTCTGACAAAGTACTGTGTTGATTTCTTTAATATATGAAATTCTACTCCTTCAAAGATCAACTCAAAGATGACCTCCTTTATCAATACTGTAAAATCTGTTTGTAAAAAGCAGAATATTAAAATATGCATTTTGAATCAAGATCCATTATTCAGAAGGTTTACCTCTGTCCATCTGTCAGTCCATGTGTCCTTCTGTCCATCTGTCACATGAAAATTTTCGTAGCATTTTTCTCAAAATACAAATCAGTGCTTCATTAAACTTGCTATCAAGCTTCATATGAGCATACCTTAAAGTGTGATGTGTCTACACATCCAGCGCTCATCAACTTCCTGTTTACTGAATAGCCGGAGTATTATGAATGAGCATTACTGGTAGCTCACAGTTCATTTGGTTATGACAAGTCCTTAAAAAAATGAATCAAAGGAATTTAAAGAAAGTGTTTTGTCAGTTTTATACTTGTATAATAAGATTTCTTGAATCAAATTTTCACATTCAAACTTACCTATACAGTTCCCACTATGATAAAGTCTCAAGCAGTTAAAGTTATCATGAGCAATAGAGACAATTGTGACTACAGCTTGATGTTAAATGTCAAACCAATTATAAGAAATTTGTAAGGAATCTTTTTTTTTTATTTGGTCATCTGTAAATGCTTTGTCTCATATAACTTTTATTTTTCAGCTATTTGGAAATTTATAATGAAAGAGTCCGAGATTTGTTACGACCCTCACTATCACAACGCAATGAAAAATATACCCTCAAAGTTAGAGAACATCCAAAAGAAGGTCCATATGTACAAGGTATGAGGACTATCGGAGGTTTTCTGAATTATGTGTATTGAAAAATATTTCTTTATATATGCTATTTGAAAATAAGTTAACCAGAGATTTTGGGTATTCATCAGTGGAAAAGCAATCCAACAACACATCGAAATTTTGTATAGACATTATAAGATGATTGTAAAAGGGAAATACTGTAAAATGCACTGTATTTAAAGTAGAGTATACAAATATTACAACCAATATGTCCTTCTAAAATTCTATCAGTCTACAGGTCATCTTTTAATATATCTAGTATACAAAATTTGTCAATTGGACAATATTTCCAAGGACTAGAGAACTCCTGAAAATCTGTAAAGAGTACTCCAGAATATATCAATTTCAAGTTCTCAAATTCTGGGAATTTACTGTGATTGACCTTAGTTTTTTATAGATTGACATAGTCACTTTGATTTGATGCAGGGTAAAGAATATATTTGTTTTCACAATCAGTATGCTTAAACTCTTAGCATCCTGCGAAAATATTTTCTCGATCTACAAGTCACATTTCAACTATGATATAACTATTACACAAAATTTGTGGATCGTTAGATACAGTATTTCCGAGAAATCCAAAAAACTCTTGAACATTTGTATAGATTATTTCTGAATACACCACTATTTAGTCTGGGAATTTACTGTGACACACCTCAATTTTGTTCCCAATGACCTCGTAACTTCACGTCTGTGACATCAAATGTTTTCTATTGTTGAGGTTCAAAATTATGTGATAATTTATTTCCTTCTTGGCAGACAAATTTAATTATTGTATTCAATTTCACAGCTAATTACATTTTTAGTATTTCTTCAACCTATGTAATGACTTAACATTCTTGGTGATATTTTCAAAAAGTCTTCTTTTATTGATGTAGACAGAAATATAGAATCATAGTAACTTATGAACCAATATTTGCTTTTCCTCCTGCTTCTTAAGAATGTACTTATACATTGTTTTAATAGTATATCTGTATGTAAATTTGATTTCTTTAGAAAACCAAGATATCAAGTGCTTTTGAGGGAAAATTTATATAGAATATTTTTTTTGTAATTTCAGATTTATCTTCACATGTTGTTAAAGACAATGAACAAATACAGACATTATTAGATAAGGGAAACGAAAGCAGGTTAGTACTTTGAATTTTTTTTTTAAAAAGACATATTTATACATATGCTTTTTCGTTAGCCCTCAATTTTACGTCATTTATAAGATTGATTGGCACTAAATTTCCAGTTGCAAATGTTGTATACATATGAGCAATAACATGTTAATATCAGAAGTTTAATATTCTTTTAAGTATAATTGTCATTGCCATCGAGGGAATTCCAGTCCTTAGTTCTGTACAAAAACTTGATTTTATTCTGGTCTTTCTGCTTGAGATATTAAGATTACAAATGTAGTCTAATGTGATGTTGCATTTGACTGGATATTTACTCATATTGGACATCATTATATGACATATTTTTTTTGTGTAGGCTATCTTATATGGAAGTGGCCTCATTTACTGAACCATGCAGTGTCATGTAAAAAATATTAATATTTGAATTGTTCTTAAATTGTACTGAATGCCAAAACTGTGACGATATAACATCAGTAAATAAAAAGTTCAAAAAGGTGTACTAAAACTATTATAATAATTTATAGAAATGACTACACCATTTAAATATTCATAAATTTTTTAAAACCTTTAATTAAACTTAATTGATAAAGGGTTCAACTGAAATTGCTTAAATTGATTCGAAATATTTTTGAAGTATTTAAATAGGAACAATAGAATGTTGTGTGACCTTTGGTGGGATGTTCAAACAAGACTTGACCGTGTAGAAATATTTATATAGATAATACTGCCAATACAATTCAATAATGAAAGTAGATTTGAGTTGAATGTTAGTTTAATATCTGTTATGTTTTAAAATATAATATTGAGATGTTTAACGTTAGAAAGTACATTAAGTTTGTTGTATAAAGATTTATCGTTACAAACTCTTCTTGGTCTACATATTTATTTACTTTCTGTAAACATGTCGTTGAATGGAATATTATTAAATATAGTTTATATCACCATTTGTACAAATGTTTTATCTAAGGTTATTTCATGCCAAATATCTTTTGCATTTTTGAACAGAAACTGAAATTTATTCGGTCATTTCTATTTAACAAATGCGGCTTCACAATAAATTCTTCGAAAATTAAGTATGAATATGAAAATGAGGACATGTGGTATCATTGTTTACCTTAGCTGAAAAATTAAATGTTGAAGAAAGGTTAGCAAAAAACTGGTCAATACTAGTAGTGACCAGGGTGGTGTTAAATATCAGGATATATTGGCAAATACTGGACAATTGACATTTTGATAGAACTTTACTATAAAAACCAGTCATTCCTACATTATACCGGGTCAATTACTAGGTAAATGGGCAGATAGTCACAGGACAAAAAATCACTAAATTGCTAGGAACAAAGGTCATAATTAATTAGTTAACAAATGGTTGAATATAGATGTAGGACTCGGTGGTGCGATGGGGACCCTGAAGTACGATGGTCACACTGAAGTGCGATGGTCTACGCCGAAGTGCAATAGTCCTTTTGCTGAAGTGTGATGGTCCTTTTGCTGATGTTTGATGGTCTCTTAAGACGTGTGATGGCTATAGTTAAAATCTACAGATGTTTAATTAGGGCCCCGCCGAATGGCGGACACCCTATAGTGATCAGTCTGTCCGTCTGTCTGACCGTCCGTCCGTCCGTTTGTCTGTCTGTCCGTCCCTCCGTCCGTCCATCTGTAACAACACCCAAGTTGACAACCCCAAGTCCTATGGTAAAGATCGTGTCCGCTCTATATCTTGAGAACTGTTATGATTTCAAAGTTTATACTTGACATGTATATAAACCAACACCAGAGGGTGTGTCATAAATTATGTACAACTTCCTAGGTCAAAGGTCAAGGTCAAAAACTTTGGTTTTAGATGACGACCCAATGTCCTATGGTAAAGATCATGTCCGCTCTATATCTTGAGAACCGTTATGATTTCAAAGTTTATACTTGACATGTATATAAACCAACACCAGAGGGTGTGTCATAATTTATGTACAACTTCCTCGGTCAAAGGTCAAGGTCAAAAACTTTGGTTTCAGTTGACAACCCCATGTCCAATGATAAAGATACAAATTTTTTACCACACATTATTCACAGCGGGCCCACAGAGATGGCTCCCATCTCAATGATATCTAGTTATTCTAATTATAATGAGATTTTGTTCTTTTATTAGTTAGTATATACTAGTAAATACCAAACATTCAATGTTTTCTCCTGTTGCAGTAAAAAAATATCTTGTTCCTTATTCTCATTCATAGCAGCCGTATAGATTTTCCGTGTATTTTGTTCCGTTCCTGACTAATCAAGTAGTATTTGCATTTCAAATAACTACTACGTTTTTCAGTCATTGCAGTAAGTACTGGTTTTAAAGGAAAATAACCTTTTATGTAGTGTTTATAGTGGTCAATATCTAAAAGATTGTATGAACTATGATAAATAATTGCTTTTTTGTCTGAAGTGATTTACAAAGTACACTACAATGTTACAGTTAGGACTGGAAATGCAATGACTATTTATCATGCCTGTCTTAAATTAAACAGGTTATACTCTTGATGTTTTACCTTAAAAAAAACTGAAAAGCTGCTTCCAACAAACAAATTGACTTCTACATTGACATGTGAACATTGATTTATGTAAGCCATCACACCTTTTCTTGAATAAAATTCCTTATACTGGGGATAATTTATTTTTTGTGGATATCAATTTATATGGATTGAGAAAAAAAAATTGTAATTCGGCAAATTTTCCATGCAAGTATATTTTAATTTCCTTGGACAATTAAATTTGAGGTTTACCTATACCCATGAATTCCACAAAAATTGGTATCCCATGCGTATACCTAGTCCTCCTGTCTTGGGTTTCTCTTAAACAAAAACTGGACTTAAATTACACTAATGTTTGTTTCTGTTTATGAAAACAAACCTACAATGTACATGCATATGGGAAAATTGTTTTACTGTGAATTCATTTATTTTCGTGGGTACCAATTTTCGTGGAATGAGAAAAACTTGCATTTTCGTGGATATTAAATTTCGTGGTTTTGGCAAAGTCTGCATACATACCTTAAGTAAATTTGTAATTCGTTGAACATTTAAATTCATGGTTCCCTTGTTCCCACGAAATCCACGAAAATTGGTATCCAACGAATATTAATGAATCCACAGTATATCCTTTATTTTTTGAAAAGTTTTGATTATGATTTTTCTCTTGTCATATTTTAGATATCCATTATAGTATATATATATTAATGATATTTGACTTTTAGATTTTTATTTATAATAAAAATCACAGATATTATATAATTTGGATATTATATTTTCAGTTTGAATCTAGCTCTATCTGTTTATTATTTTTCATGAGATGAAATTTTGTTATTCCAGAACTACAGCATCCACGTACATGCATGATCACAGCAGTAGAAGTCATGCTATTGTTACAATTAATTTTATTCAGGTGAGAAATAGTCTTTTTCTTTATAAGATTAATAACATAAACAAATGCCCCAAGATAATCAGCCTTATATATTAGTGGTTTGTCCATTTTCTCCTCATATGACGATGATTTACAATTGTTAATATGTTTTTCTGATTCGCTAGATGCAAAATTTGGTGTCTTCATGCTGTGCTTTATTTTTGCGTACATGTATTTTTATTGAGATAGATTTGTTATACATGTACTCGGTTATCTTTCCCTTTATAAAATAAGGAGATGTCACATGACTGTCAATGAGACAGCTATCCACCAGAGTATAGGTCAGCGTAAAGCCCTTATCAATGAGCAAAACCTTCAGGGCATAGCAAGCATTAAAAGGTCACATGATAGTACATAAAATAATTGAAATGAGAAAACAAGTGGCCTGATTTATGTACAAAACAACAGATGAAAAACAAATATGAAATAAAGCAACAAACGACAACCACTGAATTACAGGCTCCTGACTTGGGACAGGATTACCAGTTAACTTATGATGAAGAATCTTTTCAATTTCAGGAAAATTGTGTTTTGAAGAAATGTTACAAACAACAGGTTGAATTTATTGCAGTCAGCTTATTTCTGTTTGTTCTTCAAAGCTTGTTTTTGATAAATAAAAAGTATGATAAAATGGTTTCAAGTTGTAAGTTTGTAATCCTATTAAACTGATTTTTTCAGAGTAATTACAGAAAAAATTAGAATTTGTGGTTAAAGAGTCAAATTCAAAATACATTTGAAATATAGACTGCCACATAGAAAGTAAAAGAGTTTTGATTTAGTTCTTAAATCATGACATCTTTTGGAAACATAAAATTTTAAGAAGATAATAATCCCTATAAAGGTCCATTTTGTCATTTAGAAATGTATTTTTTGAGAGAACTTTTAAATGGAATTTGTTTACTTCAGGATTGCCTTTGCTAAAGAATTTTTGTTGTATTTGAGCATTTGAAACCATTTAATCAATCCTTGATTTTTCTTTAAGAATTTAAGAAAAACATATTAATAGGAGTGAAGAAGCTTATTTAAAAAACATAATTGAAATAGTTTGAAGTATGCCTAATAATTAATTTTAATTATAAAATGCTTGACGTTACTAAAATCTTTATTCCGTCTGATTAAATTTGTTATGTCATCTTTTGACACTTCATATTTAAGGTCACAAGTAGGTCATTGTTAATAAAGGGTAAAATTAATCTAATATTGAATGAAAAATAAAAGATTATCAACATACTTACGAAATATAATAGTATTAATGTGTCTACAATGAAGTATTCACTTTGAAGGGATTTTCTACTAAAACTGAAATTAATCTGATATGATTCAGTAAGGAGAGAAAGATTACGGTTTGGCCGAAGGCAGTGTTGCTGGATGTATTTAACTTAATACACTACTACTTATTAAATTCTTTCGTTTTTATCTACCCCTGTAAATTAAATTGATAGATAGTTTAAATATTTGACGGGCTATAAAAACAAGATCTTGTTGAAATGAGCAGTGTTTGATTGACTTTGGTCTATTATATATCCCTCCTGTTTATGTCCTAATGATAACTGTAGGTCTGATAATCCTAATGTCTATTGTTAATTGTTTTGATATAAGATATGTTCTGTAGCTCAGAGGTGCAGATCATTGACAGTTCTCATGTTCAGTGTGTAAAGAATTTAAAAATGACCATGACTTTTATAGACCATAGAATCAAACTTAGAAATATTTGTTATAGAGATCAAATGATCTGGGTTTTTTTTGTCCACTGTTAAGTAATTATCTGTCAATCAGACCTGTTTTAGAACTCTTAATAGTTATGTATTTTGGTCTGGATTTTTTTTTCTGTCATTGGGTTGTTGTCCCATTGATGTGTACCCATTTTTTTACTTATTTTCACGCAATAGTATTAATGTTTCTACAATAAATGATCCAAGAAAAAGTCTGTGAAACACAGAAAAAGCTGTTGCCATATGCATTCTGTTAGTATACGAAGAAGCCAGCAATGCAACACTGAAAATAGAAAGAAAAGTGGTTTTATGGTTGTATCATTTTGATGGATCTAAATTGAATTGTCTATTTCTTATGACTATACATTATTTGCACTTAAAAATAACTATAAATAACACAGGTTAATTTAAAAAAAAATGTCCTTTTTTTTTCTACAGGCCAAGTTAGATGACGATCTACCTCATGAAATTGTGAGCAAGATACATTTAGTAGACTTGGCTGGAAGGTAACTATTAATGCACTAGTGCACCACTTTTTAGTTAAGGCATCAGATGTGGTCAGTTCCATAGCATTACACGTAGATCTGGTAATTTCTAGTAAGTAGCACAGAAATATAAAATCAACCAATGCCAACAATGTTGTGGTAGAGTTCATCTTTCTAGTGTAGTTGGTTGTGGATTCAGTCTCTGGTTGTTTTAAACGTCTTTAAAGACACTAATATTAGTCTCTGCTGCTTCTAGGCTGTGCACATGGCATTTAGGAGTAAGAGCATAAACAGGTTGGCATAAAATCTGCTAAATTCAAGTCATACTTGGTTCTAGCATCAATTATCGCTGTCTGTATATTCCTAGTATAATGCTAACTACATAAAAGAAACAGATGCTTGATACTTTATATGTCGGAAGGCAATTTAAAACTACCTATGTATAGTAAATATATTTAAATTTGTGGACAATAAAATGAAAGTTGTTCAGTGTATTGTAGTATGGGCATAGTATTTGTAAGCTTCAGATTGATTCTTGCATTAAACACATCTCATTGCCATGCAATTTTAATGTAGTATTTGATTTTCCTATATGTAGGACCAATTGATATGAATATTTATGCTAATTTTGATCGATTAAAGTGAGTTTGATTTTAAACCATATATTTATTGAATTTGAAAGATGATAATGCAAAAGTTTTGTGCTTGCTAATTTTTCTGAAGAAGAATGACTCTTCATTTTTGTGGGTTTTTTTTTACGATTCTATTCTGGACTGGTAACAATACACAAATATAAAAGGTTCCTTAAATTTTGTTATGCATATTGGAAAGAATTCCAATTTGCTAAAATTTTCACCAAGCTAAATTCATCTATTTCAAATTAATCAGCTGATAAAATATTTTAGCTTATTACTAGTGAAAGGTATGAAGCAAGTGTACTGTAATAACAAATATTGAGGACTAGGATATTACAAGCTTAGTAACTTACTTTAGGGGCTTGTTTGTTATTTATAAGTTAATGGTAATGTATCATATTGAACTTGCTCAAACGCTAAGAAAGCAGTGGCAGATCCAGAAATCTTGTGTTTCTCAAGATTTATATGATTTTGTTTGCATATAATCGTCCAAATAACATTTTTGCCTTGCTTGGATTGCCAGTTTATATTCAGTTTTCTGGAATTAGGCTCCCCTTTAAAAAAATCCTTGATTGTTTGGCCTGGAAATGTTTCCAGCAAGACCCCCTCCCAATAAATAATAAAATTATATAACAATCAAAGAAACAAATAACAAAACAAATCCATGTAATCAAACAGAAAACCCGACAATGAGGAACAACATATGTGAATCAATATTGTAATAGGATGGGTAAGGAGGCAATCATTTATTACAATTTCAGGTATTCTTGAGTGTATTGCCTTTGTCTAGTTGTGAGGGATGCATATTTTAAAAAGCAATACATCAAGTTCAAATAGTTGATGATAGTTCAGTCTTTTTAATGCAATCTCATAAACCAAGCATTCTTTTTAACAAATTCATTTCCACCTGAGCAATTTAAATTTTGCAGATGATTAGACCAATCACATTATCCCATGTGTTATATGCATTTGCGATGAGGATTTAACATAAGACAAGTATTATCATGGAATACCATGGGGGGATTAGTGGGATGTAGGGATGACTTTAGGTCAAATCCATAAAAAGCAACATTTGTTATCAAATAAAGTTCAAATAAAAATTTGTGAAGGTATATTGCAGAAGACTGATTTTGTTGGGAACTAATGACAAATGATATAACGAGCATATATAACGAGCATATATAAGGATCATTTTTCAATCAAATTATTTATCAGTTTAATATTCTTTGATTTTCAAAAAGTTTAAAGAATTGCTTTAAGGACACTTTGGTCAAACAGTGCAGTATATTGTAAAGGAGACTTTCCAGCTGACCTGTCTTTGCGGTCATAGATAATTGTACTCAAGACTCAGATATCAACCAATCAAATTACTGGATTTGGTGTTTCAAGCACAATTTTTTTACTCCGAGTACTGAGTAAAGTTTTATGACCAAGAGTCCAGTCCTAATGTTTAGAGTTCTTTAAGTAATCACTTGGCGTCTGTCGTCCGTCATTGTTGTCGTCGTTGTCCGTCGTTGTTAGCTTTTTACAGAAATCTTTTCCTCTGAAACCACTGGGCCAAATTTAACCAAACTTTGCCACAATCGTCATTAGGGTATCTTGTTTAAGAAATGTGTCCGATGACCCCGCCAACCAACCAAGATGGCCACCATGGCTAAAAATAGAACATAGGGGTAAAATGTAGATTTTGGTTTATATCTCTGAAACCAAAGCATTTAGAGTAAATCTGACATAGGGTAAAACTGATTATCAGGTCAAGATCTATCTGCCCTGAATTTCAGACAAATCTGACAACCTGTTGTTGGGTTGCTGCCCCTGAATTGGTAATTTTAAGGAAATTTTGCAGTTTTTGGTTATTATCTTGAATAATATTATAGATAGAGATAAACTGTAAACAGCAATAATGTTCAACAAAGTAAGATCTACAAATAAGTTGACATGACCAAAATTGTCAGTGGACCCCTATAGGAGTTATTGCCCTTTATAGTCAATTTTTAACAATTTTTCGTAAATTTTTGTAATATTTTACAAAAATCTTCTTCTCTGAAACTACTGAGACAAATTTAACCATACTTGGCCATAATCATTATTAGGGTATCTAGTTTAAAAAATTTGGTTAAAAATAGAACATAGGGGTAAAATGCAGTTTTTGGTTTATATCTCTGAAACTAAAGCATTTAGAGCAAATCTGACAGGTGGCAAAAATGTTCATCAGATTTAGATTTATCTACCCTGAAATTTTTAGACGAATCCGACAACCCGTTGTTGGGTTGCTGCCCCTGAGTTAGTAATTTTACAGAAATTTTGCAGTTTTTTGTTATTATCTTAGATATCATTATAATATCTAATATCTAATACTATTAATTATGATTTTAACCTTATTTTAAATGATTTCCAAAGCATCAGTAAATACAGGTGAGCGACACAGGCTCTTGAGAGACTCTAGTTCATATTATTCCTTTGATATGATTTTTATTTCCTGGTATCTAAGGAGGTTATTGTCTCGTGCACAACAACCCATATCGTTTCCTTTTCTATGTTTGGATTGTCATACAAATAGAAAAACCCTCTTACATACTTTTGTAGACTAAATACCATCTTAAACGATCAGATTATTTGATAGTTGAATCAGTTTATATTTTAACTTGCTTTTGATAAGTACCCAAATCAAATTGACTTGTTTTGATAACATTTCAAATACTTCTATAGCCTGTTTTTGGTATTATATCACTACTATTACAACATTGTAATGAATGTCTCTTTAATAGCCCTCATAATCAAAAATAGCATTTAACAGTCTAATTCATTCTTTCAATAATACGAAAATAGATATATGTGATTTATATGAAACTAAATGAGAATATGAAACATAATATAATTTTCCTGACTTTTTCACTGAATACACAGATTATTAAAAATCTTCGGTGATTTATACTGTTCCCAAATTTTTATTTTTTTTTTAATTGTTGTAAACCAATTTGGTTGTTTTTTTTCATCTCTGCATCAATTGAAATTCAGATATGATCTCAGATTTTCTGTAAAATTTGTGACAGCATATAGAAATGTAGCCTTGCCTCATTATGCGATTGAGAAATATTTATGTCCACCAGCAGAAAAGAACGTCAAAATTACCTGAATGCTTTACAGAATACACTTTTTATGCAGATCAACAGGAAAAAGCATCAATTTTGCTTACATGTTGTATCCATTTGATTAGAATTGTGTATTGCTGTCATACCATCTTGTTAGTTCCTTGTTACCATGTTCAAAATAAGTGGATTTCCATACCTTGTTATGTTATTCAAAAGACTGGAAGTAGCTGTTTCGTTGTAAAAATACAACATTTAGAGCTTAACATATTGTATAGGTCCTGTTTGTAGAAGATAGATTGTTGACCTCTGTATGTGTTTCTGTTTTTGTGCATTGCTGGTTTGCTGGCTCATTGACAAATATCCTGTATCTCCTTTTAAATTGTAGCATTTATAAGTAGATGCAAGTTATATGGTTATTATGTATTTGAATGTTACCTCAGTGAGGTTTCACAAATTTCTCTTAACATCCTTTTCTAGAAAGAACCTTGTGTCAATGAAAGACATGATAATTGTAACGAGCTTCATCCTGAAAATGGTTTAGATATTACATGTAAGATGTGAAATGTTCACCCTTTCTGTGCTTAATCAATTTAACATAAGGGTTGTGTAGAAATCCCTATTGCTATGAGAATGCAAAAATTGAACCATTGATGAGTTAAGAACAAAAATATGAGTCACAGTGTATGACTTAACAAAATCAAAACTTCTTCAACTAATCTTCCAAAATGCTTAAACAACATGTGCAATGTCTGTTTATAAAGATTTATAACATTTTAAACTAAACCATGCTGGACCAAGTCTTACTCATTTTAATTGTTTCATGATACAGTATTTTATAGACTATCTGCAGTGTCACAGTGTCATATAACACTGTGACACTCTCGGCTGTAAAAATGTAAATTTTGAAATAAATCTTGAAATTTATAGTCTACATAGTAAATAGTTTAGGAACTATAAACATTGTTGGTATATACTATATAGCTGTACAATATTTGATAAAACAAATGTAATAGTTCTCAATACTTTTTAAAAATGTGCTAAGTAGCATTAAAGTTGCATGTCATTTTAACAGTATAATCATGTTGCGTCTCTTAATGTCTTTTCGTCCATTATGTTTTATTTTTATAACAGCTATAAAATACTAGTTCATTGTGAAATTGAGAAATTAAGTCTGAAAGATCTCTCTGCCCTGATGTTACCAAGCGGAAGTTCAGTTCACCCTTCTGTCAGTACATGAAATATGGTTTAAATGCCCTGTAAAATCTAAAGTAGTCATGTCCTTCCCATCTCAAACGATAGGTTCAGTGCAGAAAGTTACAGAGAGCTATGGGGTCAATAAAAAGAAAAATTCTATTGGCTCTTGTACATATATGTACTTTATATTTTGAGAACAATTGTTTTTCATCAACCCTTTTAAAAAGGGGTGTTAACAGATGTATATATGTCAACAATGTATAGTTGCTTACTGTATTTCATTTTGCAAGCTCTTACTAAACCTGGTGCAAGTTTTAAATTAATTCAAAAGAAAGGCATATACTTAAATTAAATTAGATATAAACTGTAAAGAAACGGCAATGATAGCTACTAAGATTCAGGACTTTGGACAGGTACATATTCATATTAAGCATGTTGCAGGGTACCTCCTCTTATTTGCTTGCTCAATAAGAGAACAAATGAATGTTTAAAAACATCAGTCATTTTAAGTAATGTTTTCATCACACATTAAGAATGTTAAAAGTTGAACCCATATTAAAATGCACTTTTACCATTAAGTCAAATAATTCAAACTCGTGTTCATCTTAATGTTTTGACCGACCTCTGTTTGTATAACAATGTCATTGTCATAGTATTGTATCTTGTTACAATTATTCAAAAATTGATTGTATCGAAAAGAATTTTTGTATAAGGGGTTGTTGTTCAAAGGAAAACGATGCATGTTTTAAAAAGTGTTTGATCAAATGAGGTTGTTGATTTCAGATTGCATAACTTTCTGATGAATGTATATTTATATAAGTAAATATTTGTTCCTCTGTTCACTTTTAGCTGGGCAACATGGAATTTAAAATATTGCTTGATATTACCTTGCATTCAAATGACAAATAAATACTTCAAACGTTTTTGTATCTAACTTACATAAATTGTTTATTCATTTAATTTATTGATGAAAAAGTGTTAATTTCTCTTTACTTACAAATAAAGAGGAACTCACACAAAATAGTGACTTTAATCTTTATTTGTGTATAAATCTTTTCTTTCTTTTATGTAGTTTAATTTAACTTTTGACTTCTTTATATAAGACAGTTTTCATTTTATTTATTTTTGTTTGTTAAAAGCTGTTTAGAATTGCTTTTGGAATGTTGTTATTTCTATTAAATTGCTTCATATCCCAGTATGTTAGCCATATTATGAGTTTATAGTGTTCACTATTTTGTCATGTTTTTATTCTGTTCTGAATAATGACAGTTTCCCCTTACTACTATATTTTGTGCCCTGTTTCATCTTGCTAGGAAAAGCATTAAACTTGCATGGAAAAATATTAATGAAAGATATCAAACTAAAGGAGCTTGATGTCTGAGGGGCCAGCTGAAGCCAGCCTCTGAGTTGGAGATTTTCTCGCTGCGTTGAAGACACATTGGTGGCCTTAGTCTGTTTTCTGCTCTTTGGTTGGGTTGTGGTCTCTTTGACACACTCCCCAAGTCCATTCTCTATTCTGTTGGATTTTTTTTTATAGAAAAATGCTAAAGCAAATGTTAATTCAAATTCCAAATGTATGAAATTTATCCTTTTGTTAAATAAATTTACATGTTTACATTGATATGCTGAAATATTGAATGTTTATAACATATTGTAATTGATTTGGTTATTCTATTCTATTTTCAGTGAGAGAGCGGATCCAAACTGGAGCTTAAATTACAAAGGCAGACTTAAAGAAGGGTCAAACATTAACAAATCTCTTGTCACGTTGGGAAATGTTATTAAAACCCTAGGTATGTTAAATCTTAATGTTAACATGTTTTGCATGTCTTTGGAAAATGTTATTAATATTTCATCAAATCTTTATGATGGTGCACCAAACTTACACAATTTTATGGTAACTTAAGATATTGTATTTATGCAAAACATCTTAAAAGAAATCTTACGAAATGTATTCAAACAAATTGATTCAGGTTACTTAAGGTCCAAAATGTTGTCCAATTTGGTATGCCTAATATTTACTTAAGATCAATCTAGGAAAGGTTGACAAATTTCTAGCATATCAAATATATGCAGTGTCAGAAATCTACAAGGACACTCAACAAGATCAAAGAGTTGAAATTTGGATGAAATATTGTTCTTTTCATCATTATTTTCACCAATTTAAAGGTTAACTATTTGAAAGTATTATATACCTCAAAACCAGGTCATTTTACTAGAATTAAAAAACACTCATAAAGTAAACATATTTCCAAGAAAGAAAACTTATAAAACCATACTATGTCCGTAACTTTTAGAGAGACTTGAGGAAAAAATGAAATCTAGGGAAGAAAAAACATAAGTCTTCTTTAATAATTCTTCTTCTATAAACTTCAGACCTTCAAAACAATCACATCTCTTTTTGTCTTAAGAAATAACTTTTTATACTTTGCAGCTGAGAAATCAATATTATCATGGAGTACCGACAGTCTAGGGTCCACTCAGAGTTTTGCCAGTAGTGGTGGTGGTGAAGGGAGAGCCAGCCCCTTCTGTAGTCCAAAACGTATGCGTCAACCATACATACCATACAGAGACTCTGTGTTGACATGGTTACTGAAAGACAGTCTTGGTGGAAACTCAAAAACAATCATGATTGCCAGTAAGTTATTTAGTAGATTCTATGCATGTAATTTTTTGTATGCCCATCTACAATAGAGGGGAGAATTGTTTTGCAGTACATGCTTTCATTTTCGTCAGGTTAAAGCTTTTGGTGAAAATAGAAGAGGAGTATTATGTTTTCTGGGCTGTGTGTCACTCTGTCTGTTTGTTCTTTTTTTATTCCTTCCTGTAGCATGTTAATGTTTTAAGTTAGTTTACCGCAAAGTTATGGTAACATCAACTTGAAACCTACACTTGTTCATTATGATGTGAACTTTTTTTATTTGGTTTGCTGAACAAGACTTATAGTGTGAGCAGGGCATGGTGTCCTATGGACAGACATTCTTCTCTCTGAATTTTCAATGTATCTGTGAACTTTCTTGAAATATGCTTTATAATACTTAATAATATAATGTACAAATGTATACTATCTATAAATAATCCATAAAGTCGCAAAAATTTGGTGTTGGTATAATACATCTATCCCATTTCTAGCCTCAATAGAAAGTTAATTGTAGACAAGGTCCCTTAATAATTAGGTTTGAACATGAACATGTGGTTAAATTTTGAGATCTTACTACTGTCTCACATGAATCTCCAGAACTCTAGAGGAATGTTCATGTGACTTTACTGTAGTATAGCCGACTATACTGTATGGGGTTTTCTCATTGTTGAAGGCCGTACGGTTGCCTATAATTGCTTACATCCACTTTGTTTGAACTTTGGTGGATAGTTGTCTCATTGGCAATCATACTTCATCTCCTTGTTTTTATATTAGTACTGTATAAGATTTTGTGTTAAACAGTAAATTCTGGTACCTTAAAATATGTAGGATACAGGGGCTATAGAATTGGAAGTTGAACCTGAGAATGTTTATGTCAAAAGTTGAAAGAAAACATTAATTGAGTTCATTCAATCAATTTTACATTACAACTTTATTTATATTCTTATTTTCTTTCTTATATTTTCTCCCTAAATTGTTTGACATTTTTAGTTAAAGTGTGTTATTGTTATAAATATCCAATTAAAACTAGATTATGAGTTTATAAAGAAGGGGTAGGTCTTGTTCAACAGTTATATATTATGTCCCTAAATAAAATATAATTGAGCATTTCGATTTATTTATCTTTTCGGTGTGGTCTTATATACCACATGCAGTGAACTTTTTAGAATTAAATGAATGCAACAATTGTACGCAATATTCATTGTTCATCATTGCATTACTATTTAGCACTTTTAAATGACTTTTATGTCATATTTTATTGATTTGAAGAGTTTTATGTCTATTTGACTGTTATTTGTTTATTGTACTTTTTAAGCTATCTCCCTTGCCAGTAATCATTATTTGATAATTATTTATTTATTTCTTTTTTCAGCTATCTCCCCAGCCAGTATTTGCTACAACGAAACCATCAGTACCCTCAGATATGCACAGAGAGCTAAAAACATTGTGAATAAACCAAAGATTAATGAGGTATAATGCTGAAAAGACTAAACAGTATCATAGATTTTGATTGGGTGATAGATTGTGCATTTGTCTTGGATTTTTTTACATTTGTTGAATTTCATTTCATATTGAACAGATACCCTGTATTTGCACAAGGATATCTCTTTTATTACCATTCTTGGTGTTTGCCAAATTTACCCTTCACAGCGACCCATAATTATTGTACACTTTATTAAACTCTGCTTTTAATTGCTAACATCACAATAGCCATGTATGCCAGGTGACAGAATATTGAAATCGAATTTCCAATGTTTACCTGTAACTTATTCATCTCTATTGGTATTCAATGTAATTGAACAGATATATCATGTTTAGGAGGGATATATGTGAAAAATACCAGTCATGAGAAGAAATTTACTTTCCATTGGGCTGAGGAAATCTCACCTCTGTCCTCTGATTATTTTCTCAAATATCTGTCCTGAACTTGATATATCTGCTCACTATTTTCTTAGTATTAGCTCTTCTTCCTTATATGTTACAGATGTAATTATAAGGTAAAAATATTTAATGTAAGCATCTAAAAATTTGCTGCAAAACATTATCTGAAAGAATTATTACTTTTCCTTAGGAAGTAAATTATAATAATTAAATATTTTGATATTAAGATTCAACATGAGAGAAAACAATCAATATAACTGGTAGTCAACCCCCCCTTAAAAGCTAAATAAACATTTAGTCAGTAATCAAAATGGTTGCCAATTGAATTGGATCTTATGAAAAATTGTTAAAAGTGTAAACCAAGTAGACACTGCATTTTGAGTAATAAATGGTTATCTGGTAATTATTGTTGTGACATGCATTCATTAAAGAATAACTGCAAATTTACAGTTGGTATGCAATTCTAAAAATTGACGACAGCCTTGTTCCTATCATAATCATCTTTTATTACTTATTATATACGCACAGACATTTAAATTGCTAATATAATCTCTAATTCTTTGAAAGAAAAAGTTGTTTATCGAATCTCATTTGTGATTAACAAAATATGTCTTTATGAAGTTGTTGAATGAAATTCAAATAGTGTATGATATAGATTTGTTCCATTGAAAGAAAATCAAATAATACTAGATAAATCTTTGTTCGGACAATTCAGGTCGTTAAATTACTATCCTATGTACCGGTACATGATATATACTTGTGATGCACTTTAATTTTTGACAAGATGTCATTTTGACAGTACAGAAGGTGTGGTATATAAATAGACTATTCATACTTATAATAAAATGCTTATTGCATAGATACCTTTTAATATTGTCAGAAAAGAGATAGGATCTAAATTAAGACATTTTACGCATTTTAATCCTTGCTTAAACATTTTCTCCTACAGGGAAGTTCAATATGAAATATTTTGATGGTTTTCTTTTCACACCTTTAATATAATGGAGTGGAATTTATATAAGTGATAATGATATTACTAAGATCAACATGCCAAGTTTGATTGAAGTAATATGAGTTTCTAACTTATATGTTGAGTGCAAACATTCCTGTGTGTTTTAATACTTAAAAATATATTTAAGATGACCTTCAAAACCTTGAATAATTTCTCCTTAGACGTATGCTTTTACCCTCCCACTAAAAATAATATTTGCTCTGATGAAGAGTTCTCATTAAGTTATCAGTTTAAAAGAAAATCCTGTTTTTTCTCAGGGTTAATTTAAGTGTATTGCAGTTATCTGTATTAAATTTATACCACATGCAAGGGGTCAGTTTATAATTATAACTTTTAAAAATTTATAGTTTTTTTCTACATTTTACTGATTAAAATGTATTTTAATACAGTTCTTTGAGTCTACATTATATATATATATTGATATGAAATTTGTATAAACCTACTCACAGAATGGGTGGTATACTGCATTAACCATGACCATCAATATGTCTGTCCAGTGTCTTTAACTTGTATTACATATTAATCAGCTTCTGAATTATAGAATGATTTGATATTTGGTCTTGAACTTTATGATGATGAGCACAGAATTTTCATCAATGTGTAACTCATCTAAAACGCTATTTTTATGTAGGCTTTTCTTTATACAGTAAACATGAATATACAAGATAATTGTTTTATTCATTTATTTTCTTTTTTTGTTACCATGCAAGCGTTCTTAATGTATTTTAAAAGGCAGTTAATGTTCATGCAGAATTGTATTTTAAAGATAATGTTTAGATAAATTCAATTAACCCGCTCTAAGAATTGAATTTCTGTTAAAGGCCCCTGCATGCAATCCTTGACAGTGTCTTATGATTATTATTAACTTAGTCTTACTGTATTGCAGGATGCTAGTGTGACATTAATAAGAGAACTGAGATCAGAGATTGACAGACTTAAACAGTTACTGTCAACTTCACAAATGGTAAGTTGTCTGCTCCTATGTTTGTAGATATTTTTCTACTCCATAATCCACAGTTTCAGATCTAAGGCACTTTAATAAATTTGATTTTCCATAAATACATGTATGTATATTTGGTAAGTATTTGATTGTCTTTGGATTCCTTTGAAAATGTAAAGCAAAATTCAATATTCAAAGTTTTGAAACTGGGAAATTAAAAGAAAGATAAACTTGAAATTGCTCATGTAAGAAGAGCTGGAATGAAATAGAAATTATAGAGCTTAACAAAATGTTTTGTTCGCTAATGTAAAAGGTGTCACCATATTTAGGATGGGTAGAGTGTCTTGTCTGCTTCATTGTCTACACTACATAGATCAGTGTTATAGATGCTATGATATAGTGTCTTGATTGCCTGTCTATACATATATATATATCTTGCAAGATAAAGATATCATTACAGTATTAGAAATAAAGATTGCAAATCATTTTCATATTTCCTTTGCAAAAAATATGTTATGGATGACTTCTTTTGCCACATCTGCTATGGTATGCCTTGGTATGCACAAATTCACCAATTTTTTCACAGTTTTATTTAATGACTACAAAACATGATATATGTGTGACAATAATAAATGCTTTGAATTATTCAACCCAGATATTGACCACAGTTCTTTACTTGATAAACAGCAATTTTAATGCAATTCGTTTTGAACTATAATTTTCATTGGAAGTTGACAAATATTTTGAAGGGTTAGATTCCACATTCTACCAGTCTGTAACTAAGGAGAGCCACCATTTTGAAAGCCTAATTTTTTCAGTATGTAATTTCACAAAAAATAAACAAAAAAATCTCAAAATCTACTTTTTGTCAATATTTAAACCATTCATAAGCGTACAAAATAGTATAAATATGTGTAGAGTTTATACTAGGCATTGGGAGTATACCTTTGACATCACATTGTTTAGATGCCAAAGACTATGTAACAGTTTCACAGACTTTTGCATTTATTGCATTTTAAGCCAAAATATTTACTAAAATGGAATTATATTTTAATATGAGGCATAAGAATGAAGATAACTGTATTGTTTTTTAAGCTTGGCCTTTGTAAAAACTTTATTTTACTGTCGCAAATATCAATACAGTTTTCTCCTAATTTGATTGCAAATTAGAAATGTTAGCCTACCAATAAGATGCTAAATGAAAGACAAATGTCAATAACATGAACTTAAGTTTTCTATCAGTAGACCTAATACAAGCTAGATTATTCATAGAGCTTATGCATGTTTGTGGCTAGATGTAGATTTTTGTATTACAGGGGTTTTATCCAACCAGTGATGTGATGTATGTTGTACCATTTCAAAAGTTGCAACGAGAGGTAACAGAGTCACTTGAGAAAATTTTACATCTTGGCAGCATTTGTAAAAAAAATATTTGATATATCATTAATAGGCATATTTTCAAGATTTTTACTGCATATAATTTTATGTAAACTAAGTGTGTATATGACTTTAAGTAAAATTTTAAATATATATGAAATAAATCATTAGTTTTTTGCAGATCAAGTTTTAAGAAAAAGCATCAAGATAAATAATTAATTTCATGCTTTTCTGAGTAATTTTTCTTATATTTCCATTTTTGTTGTTATAAGATTAATTGTTTCATGACATCCATATAAAAAATATTTAATATTAAAAATTAATTCAATTTTCAATTGCATTTAGTTGTATAATATAGTCTCAAGGGAGATAATTCAGTTTTCCAACCAATAATTTTCAGGGAGAAAGTATGCTTCCAATTCAAGATTCAGGACAAGCTCTTGAACAACAACTTCAGATTCAAGAAGACAGGGTAAGTTTATATTAGACAAAGAATCATAAATGATATGAATATTGAAAAACAAGATTAACAGTAAGCAGTAGATGACTAAAAATTATCAGGTATTCTGACACTCATTTAAGATAATTATCAGATTGTCACCACAAAAATAAGCAATTCCTTATTTGAAGGTTAATGAATTTTTTCAGATGTTGATATACATACAGTATGTATGAGTTCTTGACCGTTTTGATTTTCCAACTGATCTTTCAGAAAATTATCCAAAAGGTCAGATGGACCTTTACAATTTTAGGAATGGTCCAATTTTTATATGCCCGTCAAAATTTTGACGGGACGTATTATGGTATACAAATGTCCGGCGTCCAGCTGTCCAGCGTAAACATGTCGCACCGTAACTTGAGAACAACTTATCCAAATTTCATGAAACTTAACATAGTTGTTTCTTATGATGGTCAAACGATCTGTATACTTTTTAGTGAAAATAAGTTTAAAACTTTTTGAGTTACAGGACTTTGTAACTAAAACAGGAGTGTGTTTTTTTCACATGTCGCGCCGTATCTCAAAAACGATTTATGATTATTACTTAAAACTTTACACACTTCTTAGTTATATTAATCTAAAGATCTGTATACTTTTTGGTGATGATTCAAAATTTTATCTTAGAGTTATTGAGTTTTTTGTAAAAAAAAGGGGGGGTTTTCACATGTCGCACCGTATCTCAAAAAAGATTTATGATTTTTGCTTATAACTTTACACACACCTTAGTTATATTAATCTAAAGATCTGTATACTTTTTGGTGATGATTCAAAATTTTGTTTTTAGAGTTGAGTTTTTTGTTAAAAAAAAGAGGGGTTTTCACATGTCGCGCCGTATCTCAAAAACAATTTATGATTATTGCTTAAAACTTTACACACTTCTTAGTTATATTAATCTAAAGATCTGTATACTTTTTGGTGATGATTCAAGATTTTATTTTAGAGTTATTGAGTTTTTTGTAAAAAAGGGGGGGTTTTCACATGTTGCGCCGTATCTCAAAAAAGATTTATGATTATTGCTTAAAACTTTACACACTTCTTAGTTATATTAATCTTTAATGGAAATTATACTTTTAATCATTCAAGTCCTCTTGTCTTTCAATGGAACTTGCCATTTTTATAAAAACATTTATTTTAGGAAACCCAGACATACTATATTATGTCCTGTTTCCAGAGTAAGTATTTAAATGCATTTCAAATGTACTATTTTTAGGCAAATAAATTGACACAAACCTGGATGGATAAATGGATGGAGGCACATGAAATCATCAAGGTAATATTTGATTATACTAAACAAACTTATTTCCTCCAAAACGTTATTAAGTTTCTACTTCAGTGTCTTCTTAAAACATTGATCATGTTGATTTAAGAGTAGAAAAAGCAATCATGTTACTTTTATTTTTATCATAAAAAAAATTAATGAGTTGATGAAGAAAAAATTACTTACAAAATTTTAATATAGAAGTTGTTAATTTCCAATATGCCATAGTCTGAAGAAAGTTTTTGTATAATAAAAAAATGTTATTAAAGTGTTTGTTTTATAGGAATCTGACCTGAGTATTAGAGGGCTAAATAAAGCCAGCTCCATGGGAGTGTTGATAGATTCACAAATGCCACACTTGATAGGGATGGACAATGACATCCTTAGTACTGGAGTTATTATTTACCATCTAAAGGTAGGACCATTAATGCCATATTATTTACCATCTAAAGGTAGGACCACTAATGCCATATTATTTACCATCTAAAGGTAGGAACACTAATGCCATATTATTTACCATCTAAAGGTAGGACCACTAATGGCATATGATTTACCATCTAAAGGGCATATTATTTACCATCTAAAGGTAGGACCACTAATGGCATATTATTTACCATCTAAAGGTAGGACCACTTATGGCATATTATTTACCATCTAAAGGTAGGACCACTAATGGCATATGATTTACCATCTAAAGGGCATATTATTTACCATCTAAAGGTAGGACCACTAATGCCATATTATTTACCATCTAAAGGTAGGACCACTAATGCCATATTATTTACCATCTAAAGGTAGGACCACTAATGCCATATTCTATTTTAAAAGATGTGATATTCCCATGAATTATTATTACTGTAGTCTCATTATTTTTCATGGAGTACTAATTTTTATGGATTTTGTGGATCAAGGGTCAGGAAATGGTTATATTTGCCAGACTTGACTTAAACTGAAATGTCATTGACTGAAATGATAAATTAGGATTTAGGTCAAGAATTATTTTTTTTCTCAATTCTGTGAGATCGGGTTTCTGAATCCCCATTTTACACTAATTTTTGTAATTTTTGGTTTGAAATGCTTCTCAAGTAAAAAGCCTGCCCAAATTTTGTATTAAACAGTACTTAGGGAAACTGGTTTTGTGGAATCATTCCAGTGGTAATTAAATAAAGAAACATACAAATTTTCAGCAATATAGAGTCAGAATAATGCTTTTTTAAAAAATAATGTCAAACTCACATCCTTGTCAACAGTAATGTTGTGAGTTCAAACCCCACTTTTGTAAGTTGCATTAGGTGACTAGGATTGTCTGTATTCTTGTGAAGGTTGTGGTTCTCTCCTGGCTCACCATGATTTAGCCAAGTGTGCTGAAAGTGGTGCTAAATAGCCGCAATCAATCAATCAATTACAATTATTAGTTTAAAAATATTTGTCAATGTTCATAATATAGTTTCCTATACATGCTGCCTATACAATGTTCTTTATTGTTTCTGCAGGAAGGAAAGACTCTGGTTGGAAGAGAAGATGCCAAAAGAGAGCAGGATATAGGTAATATGATAAACTATATAAATAAAACTATGTTGACAAACTTAAAACTAGATGTGTAACCATAGGTTACAAATATTCTGAGTTCATTTTGCAATATTTCAAGAAAGAGGGGGAATTTTCAAGTGTATAATATGTGTCCCATCTTTTTAGCTCACCTGGCCCATCGTCGTCGTTAGCTTTTTACAAAAATCTTCTCCTCTGAAACCACTGTGCCAAATTTAACCAAACTTGACCACAATCATCATTAGGGTATCTAGTTTAAAAAATGTGTCCGATGACCCCGCCAACCAACCAAGATGGCCGCCATGGCTAAAAATAGAACATAGGGGTAAAATGTAGATTTTGGCTTATATCTCTGAAACCAAGCATTTAGAGTAAATCTGACGTAGGGTAAAACTGATTATCAGGTCAAGATCTATCTGCCCTTAAATTTTCAGACAAATCTGACAACCTGTTGTTGGGTTGCTGCCCCTGAATTGGTAATTTTAAGGAAATTTTGCAGTTTTTGGTTATTATCTTGAATATTATTATAGATAGAGATAAACTGTAAACAGCAATAATGTTCAGCAAAGTAAGATCTACAAATAAGTTGTCATGACCAAAATTGTCAGTCGACCCCTTTAATAGTCAATTTTTAACAATTTTTTGTAATTTTTTGTAATCTTTTACAAAAATCTTCTTCTCTGAAACTACTGAGACAAATTTAACCATACTTGGCCATAATCATTATTAGGGTATCTAGTTTAAAAAAATTTCGATGACCCCACCTTCCAACCATTATGGCCGACTTGGTTAAAAATAGAACATAGGGGAAAAATGCAGTTTTTGGTTTATATCTCTGAAACTAAAGCATTTAGAGCAAATCTGACAGGTGGCAAAAATGTTCATCAGATTTAGATTTATCTGCCCTGAAATTTTCAGACGAATCCGACAACCTGTTGTTGGGTGCTGCCCCTGAGTTAGTAATTTTACAAAAATTTTGCAGTTTTTTGTTATTATCTTAGATATCATTATAATATCTAATATCTAATACTATTAATTATGATTTTAACCTTATTTTACATGATTTCCAAAGCATCAGTAAATACTGAGAGCCTCTAGTTTTGAAATAGCGTGTGTTGAAACTTAACCTTAGGTGAGCTGTGCATCTTCAATATGCCACTGATACCCAAACAAAAAATTGATAGGATAGCATAATTACATGATTTGTAGCGATATAAGGGTACATGATATCAGGCATGTTAAAACGATAAATCAGGATTTAAGTCAGTAAAACAACTGAACTATAAACTGATAAAACTAATACATGTATCTTAATAACCTTCTTGTTTTCAATTATGGCCATGTACAATTTGTAGAATGTAAGTGTATGTTAGGGCTGTTCCAAAAAGTATTATATGGGAATTGAAAGGCAATTTTTAATTTACCACACCATGTATGAAATTGTAACTGATTATTTAAAATATAAAAATAACCACCGCCCTTCAATTTAAAATAAAAGTATATTATGTACTGTGGATGCATTACTATTCTAGGGATACCAAGTTTTGTGGATTTAGTTGTGAATCATGAATTTAAATGTTCATCAAAGCACAAATTTCCAATAGCCTGGTATGCAGATTTTTGTAAAACAACGAAATCAAATCACGAAAATACAATTTTTCCTTAATCCACAAATATTGATACCCACAAAATTAAATGAATGAACAGTATGTTCAAATGCATCACTTCTTACCTTATGTAATAATAAGAGAGGGTTGAATTGATTTCTTGTAATTTTCCCATTTGATATCATGTTACATTATACAATTGATCAATTATTTATCTAAAATTCAACCTTATATTGAAATTAAATTTCTTGTTTGATTTGATTTTTGAATTTATTTGAATTTAATTGGTATTTCCTTTTATCTCATGTCATTATTTGATATTTGTCAGAAACATTTTATGATAGCTGTAGAAGTTTAAATATTTTATTGTTATAAACAAATAGAATTTTAAGTATTATAGTGTTAAAAGCAAACAGAGAGAAGAATGACTTGTCACAAAAAATATATTTCAATTTGTTTTTCAGTTCTGAGTGGTCCAGGGATTCAGAGAGAACACTGTTTAATCAAGAATGTAGATGGCAGTGTAACATTGTATCCAAACAGAGGCTCTCAATGTACAGTCAATGGACTGGATTGTAAAGCACCAGTTCTTCTTAAACAAGGTAACATATTCTTTATATTATTTACTGAAATACATTTTGAAAATTTAGTATCCTGGTATAGGTGCCCAATTTTGAAGAGAGTAAAGTCTGATATGTTCAACCATAGTTATTGAACAGTTTGTGTTTGGTTTTACGCTCTAGTATTATATGTAATATGATTTGGTGAGACGTGACATTTCTAGGCTTTTTTGCTTGTTGATTGCATTGTTTAATCCTTATTCTTGACCTGTTTTAATTAATTGCTAAATTGTTGTGTAATTGGTTTTGTTCTGATACAAGTATTAGAATATAGTATCATTATTTCATTTTCAGTAGTTACTTTTCTGTCATCAATATCAGAATATCTTCTTTTGTTAAATTTTTATGCCCCCCGCCGCTAAGTGTTACTCTTGTCCATCTGTAAGTATGTCTCAAAATTGGTTTCCATTCTCTAACTTTAGTTTGCCTTATACACAATGCTTTTTACCATAAAACACAGATCAAGTTCTCAATTTTGGGTGGCATCACTTTTACAAGTTCTCTAGTTGTGTCTCTTTATAATGTTACATGTAAGTGGGGGCATCATCTGTGTCCCATGGACACATTCTCCATTTATTTTGTTATATAAGTAGTTATCGATGAAAAATCTTTTGTAGTCTGAGGGGGGGTAGGAGGGGTCCTGATCCCGAAATCCCGGGCTTAAAAAATGGAATCCCGAGGTCCCGAATTTAAAAAAATTCAAATCCCGAAATTCGAAAAAAGAATTCCCGGATCCCGAAAGGATCAATCCCGAAATCCCGAGCTTAAAAACACCCGATCCCGGAGTCCCGATTAAGGTCCTAAACCCCCCCCCCCCCCCCCTAGTCTTATAACTAATCTGGACTGGACAATTTTGAGCTTGACATATTTACAATTTTGCCTCTAGAAGTCTTTTTCATTTTTATGCCCCACCTATAATAGTAGTAGGGGCATTATGTTTTCTAGTCTGTGCGTCCGTTTGTTCGTACGTCCATTCAGCCGTCTGTCCTTCACGTTAAAGTTTTTGGTCAAGGTAGTTTTTGATGAAGTTGAAGTCCAATCAACTTGAAACTTAGTACACATGTTCCCTATGATATGATCTTTCTAATTTTAATGCCAAATTAGAGTTTTGACCCAAATTTTACGGTCCACTGAACATAGAAAATGATAGTGCAAGTGGGGCATCCGTGTAGTATGGACACATTCTTGTTTATGTCATTGGGTTGCAGTCACATTGACATATTTTAAGTAAAGAGATATCCAACATAGATATTTATGATTAATTACAGGTGATAGTGTCATACTTGGAAAGAGTCAGATGTTCAGGTTTAACAACCCAGCAGAGGCAGCTGTACTCAGGGAAAGAAGAGCTGTGAGTACTTTATACTTATATTTAAGTCGTATCAGCCATTTCATGTCTTGATTTTATTATCTTTCCCGGTATACCAATTTTCATGGATTTTTGTGGGTGTTTGTAAAACACATTTTAAATGTTCGACAAAGTACATATTTTAAATAGGTCTGTAAACTGACTTAAGCAAATCCACAATATGAAATATCCTCAATCCACAAAAAATTGGTACCAATAAAAAATAAATGAATCCACAGTTTGCGGTTTTATCTTGTAACCTTAGATCTTTTTAAGCTGAGATTTTGTTTATCTTTAAATATAAACTATTAAAAACTATATTTTCTTGATAACTAACATTAAAAAGATAAGTGGAAGAAAGTTGAAGTTTGATATTATATAATTTCAATGAAAATGTACCCCTTTTGTCGGGCTTAAAAGAAACTTAGCTTCGATATCATGTATGTGAAGTATTTTCTACAAATGTTCAAAGATAGATGTACCAATAGAAACTAGCTGTCCTGATAAAGTGTCTAAAAATGGCGTTAAACGACAACAAACACACAATATAACATATGGAATTATAAAAAAATTGAGAAATTAATGCAATTTTTGTTTGTTTTTGTAGTCTCAAGAGTGTTTATTAGATGAACCAAGTCCATCTTTCATGGAAACTGACCAACATAGGACTGTTACAGCCAACAGAACTCACTGGTAAGCCATCACTAAAACATCACTCCTTATATACACTAAAGGGACATAAATCCTCCTTGTCAAATGTTATGTCCAAAATTTCAACAAAATTTTCAATTGTTTTCTGAAACATTGATCACAGTGTTAAATAGTGAATCATAAATTTACTAAGATATACTTTTAAAATTTCACATTAATGGCTCAATAAAAATAATACAACAAAATTAAAATGTGAGCGAAACTTATCCCATTGCAATTGTTTGCACTATGAAAAACAATTTAAAACTCTCTGAATTTACAGTATATGAAAGTAGGGGAACCAAAAAAAAAGCATGAATGAAATAACTCCAAAATTTTATATGCCTTCAGCAATGTAGTTGTATTTTTGTATAATTTTGCATATATGACATATTTTTATATTTACAATGAAGATCACTACTCAATTTATGAAAACTCCTTTTAATATATGAATTATCATAAATATTGATTCATGGCATTTTCCCATATGCACTAACATATGGTTTTATTAAAATTTGAGTGATAACTGAATCATCTGCTAAAGTGTGATTGGTGATAAAATATAGAATAACACAAAAAAAAGTTTGAATCATTCCATAGTTCATGCTGTTTTTGAAACATAAAGTAACAGATGTCATGCTTGTTTAATGTACAAAGAGAGACAAGATTAGTAAGCAATATTATGGAGTTATGCATTTTTAATGGTGATGTCCGAAGCATCATATGAAATAAGAAAACATTTTTAAATTATAATAATAGAATTTTTCTTGAATGTCTGTTTTTATGATAGAAATTGCATGGGGAAACCCTCAATCCTTTAGCATGACTTATATTACGAAAGATAAATCCTTTTTCCAGGTCTTTTTTCAGCTATCCTAGGCCTTAATTCAACATTTAATTCAACTTGTGATGTCAGATTTTTTTTTCTAGTGCAAACTTTTTGAAAAGGTCATCTTTGACTTCTATTTTTAAGATATAAGATTGCTTTTTTTACTATGATAAAAAAAAATTAACAGTTATTTTTAATACAATAATGAAAATGTTAAAATTAAAATAGACTTTATATTTTTAAGATATGAGATTGCTTTTTTTACTATGATAAAAAAAAATTCAACACAGTAATTTTTAATACAATTATGAAAGTGTTAAAATTAAAAAAGACTTTACAGTCATTTGTTTTTATTTTAGATATATTTTTTTAAATTTGAATTAAAGTCTTCAAATTAACAGGAAACGTTTATTGATGTGATTCAAAGTAATGGAAATTTGAAGTTGAATTTGACATCATTAGTTATTTAAGGTGTTTTGCATGTTTTGTGGGGATTTTAACATGCACTTTGTTTTCTGTATAGTTTGTATGCTTCCACCGAATTCTGGTAAGTAAGGACAGACAACTCTTTTATCTGGCCTCTTTCTGGGTTTTGCTTCTTTTAGTTATAACCCTTGGTGTTAGATTTTTTTGTTTAGTTTTAAGCATGTGCATGAAAAGAGCTTAACCCATCCTTGTCAACATCATGGTGTGTCCTAAAACTACATTAAATCAGATCTGTCAAAACTAATCAGATGGTTTTATGGCTTATTTGAAATCAGAGCATGTAATATTCATATACTTTGATACCCTGGATACTAATCCAAAAATATCATTGGTAGGAGGTAATTTTAACTGCTTATTGTTATATATGAAGAATGCATGCATTTTAGGTTAAATACCATATGTAAAAAAAATTGTTTCTGTGTTGTAGTTATGAAATGTAGTAATTTTAAATGGCTATGAATAAAAGAATGATTTGATGTGTATTGTTTTTATTACATTTAAATCTTTGTTTATTGATTTATTTAGGGCTATTCAACACAAAATGTAGGGGAAGAGGTGTAGGAAAGCTTTATTTTCAACACCTGCAACCAAATCAAAGTGTATTTGTGTTTAGAAAACTTTTCTGAATCCTATCACCCATGTATTATACAAAGTGCTTTCCAACTCCCTTACATTTTTTCAAGAATATCCCTTATGAATAAAAGAAGATTGCATTATAATTTATCATTAATGATCAGCATTATTTGTATGCTTTTGATTGAGTTTAGCAAACTGAAAGTATTTATTGCAGGTCTAAATATACACAGTCGTCACTTTTACATGCCAATAAAACTACAAAAGAATGTATTTAATTTTCAAAACTGCTTATTTCAAAATATGTGCGCAAGGTTAATTGTTAACAAAATATATTTGTATAAAGGGTAAGATTTTTAAAAATTGATAAAGAGAAGTACCATTAAATGTGGGCATGTCCAATAACTGTGGGTCTTATTGGGTCATATGGTTTAATTTCTAAAGCAATAGACCAATCAGATTGTCTGGTCAGAACCTGAATGTAATTTATATCTGATGTAATTATTTTGATAGAGTCATTACACTAACACCCCATCCCATCCCCTGCTTTCTGATGTGGGCAGTATAAAGCGATGTGGTCAGTCAGTCCATTGGTATTTCCATCTCTTCTTTCATTGTCTGTTTGTCTCTGTACCACTTTTTTATCCACATCTGCTCCTGAACTGCTAGACAGAATTTTCTGAAACTTTTACAGAATCTTACACACACTTTGTAATTTTGCACCTCCCATTTCAATTCTTCATCCCACTAAATTTTGATGGATCACTTTGGCATGACATAGACTTTGTCATATGTGCACACTACAAAATACATTTTTATCAGCATCTCATAAATCCCTAATCCGAAATTAATTGACCATTCTTGGAATCTTCACAAAATAATGCTGTTGTGCACCTCTAATTTAATTTTTTATCCAATTATTTTTGGGGTTTCTTTTAGCAAATCATAGCCTGTGCCATTGCTTGATCTGGGGATGTACACATTTTGTATCTGCATATCCTACTAAATGAGATCACAATTCTTTGAACTTTCTGAGAATCTTAACCATATAATGCAATTGTGCACTTCTATTTTGTATTTTTATCTGAGTTATTTTTGGTGTTTTCCCAAGAAAATCCTATAAACTTTGCCATTGCTTTATGTGGGACGGTAGTGTATCATTTTGTGAGCTTTGCTCGCAATGCTTCTAGTAAATTTCTTTTTTTTCAACAGATTTGATATAGCATGAAAAGACATCTTTGCTAGTGTCTTGGATTTTTTTAGTGCATGTTTAAAATTTATTACCTAATTATGTTTTTGAGTTACTCCCCTTGCTTCAGGTGCAACAGCTATAGTTTATAATTGTAAGCCTAATAGCTATCATGGTTTGATATTTTTTTTTCATTTAATGTTGCTGATGCTTAAATTCTTGAACAGCCTGTGGCTTTTGTTATCTTTTTAAGTGTGCATTTTGTTATGTTTTTATGAGTGCATTTTTGTTATGTTTTTATGAGTGAGCATCATGCTACCGTAGTTTTGGGTTTTTTTTTACATTTGAAAAATACAGACTATAGTTGCACAGTAATTATATTAGTCCTCAATTTATTGTTAAATATCAGAGAACCAGGAAAAGGGCTTAGTCATGAAGTTTAGAAAGTTGAGTGAATTAAGAGCAGAACTAGCCAATGGGCCTATATGAGAGATATTGCTTTTACCTAACTTGCATTTGCTGTCTGAAATTTTTTTCCAATGTTAAACATTTTTGGAAACAAATATGGAAGGAAGGTTCTTTTTTATCGGCACTGGAGGGAGAGTTGATCAATCAGTCTACTAATATTTCTGCAAGCATGGTCCGACAAAAATTTTACTTATGCCCACTTAAAGAAATATTTAGGTAACTATTATTCTCCGTCATTTAGGGGGAAATGTGGTATTTTTTATTGAACAAATCTTGGTGATTTTTATGTTTTCTCTATTTTTCTCTGGATTGTCAGAAGTTAGTCAATGTTGCTTCATCATACTAGGAAAATCACATTACTGTAATAAAACTGTTTTCATTTAAGTTATTTGGAATCTGAAAACTGATAAGAAATACAAGCAAATATGAACCATTATTCTGATTTTGTACATTTTTCTTGCATTTTTAATTTAGTTATTTACATATGCAAAAAAAAAACTTTCTGATATTTTTGTTTTTGTTGACAATATTAAATTTGTTACCAATGATATGTAGTTCTCTTTTTCATAATAAGAAATCGTTAGTTGTATCAGTAGTTTTTGCATGGAAGTTGAGATTTTCTTGTATATCAGGAAGTTTGCAGTAAGCTTGTTTTTTGCACCTTTTTATCCATGTTAACAATGATTGTTTAATAATTACCATTGTTGAATAATCCTTACATATTTAATGGACTGTATTGGATTTGCTAACTGCTGGGATTTGATGGGCTCATACTGTTAGTAATAATTGAACAACATTGATTGATTTTTATATTGTACAGATAATTAGAATAGCTACCTGACAATCTACTTTGACAGGTGTAAACACAGGTGTTTTATCTTTCAGTTTACAATTGGAGAATCAGTACCAGTCTGAAACAGAGAAAATAGAACGAGCAAAGTAAGTATGAATAATTGATACTAATGTTGTGACAATATTTTGCTGTTTTTGTTCATTTTATTATTGACAAGTTTCTGTTGAGTTGTTTAATCGTTATTTAATTGCTGGTATACTTTTGTGCTTGATTGGTATTGCTGCTTTCCTGCTTCCTGTTTCATCTTTCCTTGAACTCTTTTTTAAGGATATCTTGCAGTTGTTGTAAATTAATGAAGCTACTGGTGATTTAATTGATATTATGCAGATTGCAAATCTTTCTAAAAAAAAAAAAAGCTTTTGCTTTTCAAATACTTTGAATATAATTGTATTATTTAGATACATGGGACCACTGGTTCATACTTTTACTATCATTAAATTCATTTATCTTAGCCCTTGCCTTTATGATTAACATTGTTCTATCCTTATGCTTAACCTTGCTTTTACTAAGATGGTTATCTTGTCCTCACAATAGCCCCAAATAAAACAAAATCCTACCCTCATCTTTGCCTCTACTTCACAATAATCCTATTCTTGCTTTTATCCTAACCTAACTTTGAGTACTGATTTTATGTCATAAAATCTTACTTTATGGGATCTTTGACTATGTGTAGCCTTATATTTACTGTAATTGGCACCTTTTTATATTCTACTTCGATTCATTATTACCATAGAGAGTGAATGTTACATATTTTACGACACTATTTTATTTATAAACATTTTCTATTAACCTTTTAAGTTTATGTCTCATTTGACAGTTTTATGATTTAAATATTTAATTGAATTTTAAAGTAAAAATCCTATTATGGTATTTAGTGACATTGAAATTATGTAAAAAATAAAATATTTAAAAAAAATATTGTTAACTCATGCTTGGAATTGTATTTTCAACATGGAGAAATGTCAAAGGATAACTTATTAGTTGTAGTGCATAATGTCGTTATATCATGATGATTCTAGCTTATTAAGGTAAGATAAGATAGTTTATAAGTCTTTCTAAATTCTTCAATATGATACATGATTTTAAACTAATGTTAGGATTTTATCCATTCTTTTATGAGATTAGGATGTTATACCTGTTTAAATTTAATGTCATGCTGGCAGGAAAGCTTATAGGTAAAGAATGAGAAATCTCTTTTACCTTCTGTTCTTATTAATAATAAAAGTAAAGAGATTCAAACATTTCTATGGAAACTGTTGAATTATTTATAATAATTCAATAATTAAATCAATACCCCCAATTAAGTAGCATTGTCCTATTATGTAAAGGATATAACAGATAAGTCTTATTAATTCATGGAACTATCCAATCTTTATGAACAATAAGCTTATTAACATAAGCAGTCAATTTAAATCTCAAGAAGTTAACTTTCAGAGGTTGTTAATTTATAATAAAAATACACTTGAGAAATGTATAACTGTTAAAGGATACCCTTTGCCAGAAGATAAGAGGGTACCTAGTGATCTGTAAAGGTTTTATGTTATACCTGGATTATATACCTGCAGTTGTTGAAGGAGTTGACTTTAAACCTTATACTTATCATCAATAGCCGGTCACACTATGTAATATGTACTCCAGGGGGAAAAAATGTATAATTCATTATCCAAACTGATTGTTTTCGGATATTCATCTGCATGGCCATGTTTTGTTGGCGAAGGGTAAGTCCTAGCACGTTTTAAAGATAAGGGTTGATTTTTTTCTTTTGGTTTATATAGTTATATACATTTATCAGGTATTAAAGTTATATGTATAAGTTAAAGTACACTTTTAACTGAACTAAAAATGTTTAAATGGGGAAATTTAAAAGTACACACTTTTACTAAAAAAGGGGAAAATGCAACGAAAAAAAGAAAGATATTGGATATTGCACTATGTAAAAGTTTTGCCGATACTGTCAGATATGATGGAATGTCTTATAAGTGGTTCTAATAATATTTGTTGGTCCCCAGGGACTCCCTGCTGACTTTATAGAATATACTGTTTGTAAGATTTATTAACTGGTATGTGCTTCAAAAGTTAGACTGATTTTACTTATTGCTTATAAAGTTCAAAGTTTATTTGACAGGTTGGCTATGTGGGAAACATTTTCAAGATTTACTGTCCAAAATTTGACATCCTTTTCAGTTGTAAAATTTAACTGTTCTTTGAGGTGTTATAACTGTCAAAATTTAAAATTCCTTTTTTATTTACGAGACATATAAATATGTAACAATACAAATATTAGGGGTCATATTTATCTTGAGTGATAAGAAAGTCAGTTTAAATGGTTAATTACTTTCTATTTAAAGGCTAGATAAAAGAGAAATTTTACTGTTACATTTTATATGTCGGGACCTCTAATCTGGAGACAGATTGAAATATCAGATAATGACAGATATAGACGTTTTTCTTTTACTAGTCATTCTTTACAAAAGAAAGTCCCACCCAAATATTGTTTGAACATTAATTGTAAATACTTTGCTATTAATGGAAAATAAACAAGTAGTCATGTAAGAATGATTGATGTATATCTTGTTTAATTTAAAGTTTTTTTTTATATATGCATGTATAAAACTTAAGCCAAAGCACTGTAAATTAAGTTATGTCCCTTTATATTAGAAATTGTTATGACTTGGGCCCAATTTCCAGTACGAAATAAACAAGTATAAAATATGCAAAAAATCAAACATCTAAATTCAGTAGTTGTGAGCAAGAATGTCTTTTTTTATTCAAATACTTGCACAAAAATACCTTCGATGATATTTTCACTAAAAGTTATTTAATATATGGCCAACTTTTGACCTATGGAATTTTGTTTTTAGTAGATCTGTTGGAAGTTTATTATAGAAATGTACTTCCACATACTATACCTTTCTAGCATAGCTGTACAGTTTGTAAAAATCTATCAAAATATCCTTTATTAGCTTGAAAAGGTAATCATAAATGTAGGTTATTTCTTAAGGTAATAATGCAGATTGATAATAGGTCTAATTTATTCACATTTTTGCATGCATAAGAGTTTACAAACACTTTGAAGGAGCCATAAGAAATTTAGAAAATGTTATGTCAGGCTAACCTTACTGGTTAATGAACTGTACGGAAAATTGTTTTCTGTTTGTACAATAACTTTGTTTTCAAATTTGAATGTTTTATTTCAGGGAAGAGTTAGAAAGGTTAAAACAAGAACATTTACAAGCTGAGGAACAAAGACAATTAAAGGAGGAAGAATTGTGGAATACTCATAATCATCATTTACATGAAATAGAGGAAGAAAGGAAAAGATTGACTAAATTAAAGGAGGAGACATTTATACAGAGACAGAAAGCTGACCAGGAGCTACAGTATTCTAGAGAGTGTCTGGAGAAAGAAAGAGAAGCTTGTAAGTATAAGACAGACTTAAAACTTGGTTCACAATCACTCAAAAATAATTGTGTGCTACCCAGTCAGGACAACAAGGTTGAATTTTCAGACACACATGGTTAAGATACTTCTTTATTGGCAATTTGTACATTTCCCCATTGATCCTACTGCCTATTTAAAGATTAAGGACAGGACATGATACTCGAAAATATTAAGCAATGACTTCACATAACAATGCAGCAAAGTCACGTTTTCATGTCAATCCTCATCAATTTATCAATGATATGCATGCGAAGTCGTTCAAACAACCAAATGACCTTCAAAGCACTTTGTACATGTTGAATTAGTTTTACTAACTAATTCATGTAATTTAATATTTTAAACTAAAAATCAAATATAGTTAATAAATTTTGCTGATAAAAAGAATAATGATGTTTTATTTTGAAGCTGAATTCATCTGCTTGCATATCGGCACGCCCTAGCATGCTTGCTTAAAATTCTTACTGATAAAGTCAGTATCAAAAACAAAAATGCCATTATTCTTCATGTCCTTTGCATGATAGACTATATTTTTAAATTCAGTTTTGAAGTAGTTTTAGGTATTGCACAAAAATATCTTTATTTTGCAGTCTACCAAGAACTACAGAGTGAATTGACTAGAATTAGAACTGGTAAATCTAAAAGTACAGATGATGATTCTGTTTTCCCAGAAGACATAGACACTAGTGAAGTTTATATTGACTTTATTAGAAGAAGGAAACTTTCTGTTGAAGGCCAGCTTAAAACTATTGTTCAGAAGGAAATCCTGAGGACTTTTTCTCATCAAGAAACTGAAAAATCTCTTCGTAAAAAGACTGATGATTTAGAAGATGAGTTTGAGTTGTCTAAACATCAGATTGAAAACCAGTTGGTCAAGATTAAAGAAATAGAGGAACAATATCGACAGAGAGATGCCAAACAGTATACAGAAATAAACAAAACGGTTAGTTTATTGTTTGTTTACTTCATTTTGAGTTGAACAATGTTGTAATGTATGTGATGTTATGTTAGAATCTGTTCCTTCAGGATTACCTGAGATCAGCCCATGTTTTTGATTGGGTTCGTGTTGCTCTGTCTTTAGTTTTCTAAGAAATGGCTGTGTTTGCGGACTTGTTTGTCTTTACATCATTTTACATTTTTTTGCCATGGCATAGTCAGTTTCTTTTTGACTTAAGGATTTTAAATGTTCACATGGTATCTTCTGCCTTTTTTTTTTAAAGATGAATATAGGCAGAATGTGATCGTTTCTGTTGGTCTGAAAAAAAAATTGTGTTTTATTTCCTAACAACATCATCATGCATGCATTGTTGTCCTTTCCCATGCCGACAGAAAATCGATACCACAGATTGGCAAAGCAAAGAAACTTTATATAATAATTGAATTTCAGCCTGTGAAGATTTCATAATATGATTAAGCAGCTTTGTTTATCAAAAAAATAAGTTCACAATATATATTATGCCTAAAAGAATTAGAGAATTTCAAAAAAAGAACTGAAAGGAGGTTTATTTTAGTGGAGTCTAAATTTTGTGATTTTTAGGACCAAACCAATTTAGCAAGGTTTTATTTTTCATGCTTTTAATTTTTCTCTATTATTCTAATCTTCCTTAAATAATTGACTCTTTTTTCAAGATTTTATCTGATTGCGAAATGAGTAAAAATAAACATCTTGCAAAATCTCCTACCCTTTAGTAATCCTGAAACAGCAATTTTTTTCTCAAACAACAAATTTGGCACACAGTCAAATAGATATATAGAATAACCACTTACCATTGTCCAAAATACTTTTATTTGGAAAATAAGGTTCAGTAGAAATTTGATATAAAAGAATTTTTAAAGTCTTATAAATAAGATTTTGCACAGGTTGAAATCAGTACTGCAGTAAATTGGATATGGTGAACCTTTAATTGATTGAAATTGATAGATAGAATTTAAATTTAATAGAATTGTCTGAATTTTCATGCAGTGTATTGTTTATTATGCTTTAATTTGTATTGTATTTATATATGTTGTGTCTGCTTCAGATCATGGATATTGATTGTGGAAGACAATAACAAACATTGTTTTAAAACTTGTAAAATCGATCATGATCAATTATAGAGTGCATTTATAACAGACTAAAATAAACATATAAATGAGCAGGTGCATGAATTAATAGATATGAAGAAAAATGTATTTATTTACAGTTATTGGAAAATAATTCTTATATAATTTCAGACAAAATTACAAAAGTTTAACATTATAAGTATTGGTTTGGATTTACATACTTTGAATAGCAGAATGTACAATGTACAATTATGAATGTTTTATTACTGATTAAAAATTTTTTTTGCTGAAAATGATTATAAATTTATCTTTTTTTTCAGGAATCAGAATTAGACGAGATACAACAAAGAGAGGAGCAATTGGAACTGTATATAGAGGAAAAGCAGGATCTTTTAAATGTAAAATCAGATAAACCACGTCCACTCAGGACTGCTTGTAGTGTGGAGGTTCTTAATAACTTACCAGTAGAAACAGAATTTGGTCAGAAGACATCTAGTATGTTAGCATTAAATAGAGGAAGTGTTGGTGACTTGCCGGCTATTTCTCATCAGTTTTCATTGTCTTCCATGATGTCTGTTGATTCTGGGAGTACAGAATCAGATTTAAATAGCAGTCACTCAGATAGTAAAAGTAAATTAATTTCAGGTGCTAAGAAGAAAATTTCGACAGGGGCAAAAAGTGTTACTGATAGACTGTATCAAAAGTCAACACCAAAATTCAAATATGAACCAAAAACTAAAAAAACTTCATCGCCAGCTGCAGATCACAAAACCAGAGGAAGGAAAGGGTTACAATCAGACAGTGGTTCCCCTCATAGAATACATGATAATAATGGAACTATTAAGAATTCGACTCCTGAAAAAAGAAGGAGAACCTCTCCGTCGAAGACTGACAATGCTTATGATACATCACAGTCATGTGAAAATCAAACTTTATCAAGGAATGCTTCAAAACGACATGTGAAAAGTAGTACCTCATTAGCAAGTGTACCAGAAGCTGTTGGAGAGGAAGGGGATGATCAAATCATGCATTCTACTCCTGACATATCACAAGTTGTAAGGAGGAGAAATAAAGGCAACAGAAGTAATGTCTTTGATGATGACTTCAGGAGACACTCAGAACCAGCTGGAGAAGAATTGGCAGATGCCTTTGAAAAATATTCACAAGAAATGGAACTATCTGGTGGAGTTGATAACTCTAATTATAGACATAGTGTAAGTCAGGATGAAAGTGTGTCAAATAGAAATAATGTTGACATTCCGTCAGTAATTGTGTCTGATGATACTGATAATGTAACATTCCTTAGCAGAGGGGTCATCAGTGCTCAGGGACAAGAATGTCAGGTTTCTATGGCTGTACTTGACGGACAAGAAAGTGTAGTAACTATGGAGGACGTTGAAGGTCAACAAAAATTTCATGTTTCTATGGAGGACCATGCAGGTTTTATGGAATGTCAGTCGGACAGTACATCTCAGGAATCTTATTTAGTCATAAAACCTGACGTAAGATATGAAAAAGAAGTAAAAGTTAGTGATAACAATACAAATATTGATGAGGTCGTGAACAGGACGGCAAACTTCACAGTTGATCTGATGCCAATTATAGATGTGTCATACTGTGAGGGAGAACCTTTAATTCCCAAGTCACATAACAGTAGCCAAAACACACTTTCTTCTGAAGCAGATAGGTCAGACATTCTTGAAAATGATTTGAATCAGACTGAAAATGTTGACACAGGTGAATGTGTAGCACAAGGAAATAGTGAAAACATGATTCGAATAGGAAGTAAGCGAGAGCATAAATCACATCCTACCTCAAATGTACCCACAAAGCTAAGAAAAAGTGGTCAAAATAACTATCAATGGCTAGTTAATGCTATTTCTAGCTTGAGTGAAGAAAAACTTTTGGATTTAGATTATGGTGAGGAAAATGAAAACTCAGAGGAATCAGATAAAATTGACAATGAATTCCATGGAAATGATAGTGAGCTTGAAACTGATGGAAGTTGTGATGAAATCATTGATCAAGAAAATGGACAAAGCTGGGGTTGGAAGGCTCCAACAGGAGAAATACTTGTGATAGAAAATAAAGTAAACGATAATACTGACTCAAATGTGTCTAGATCTGAACAGGAATATCATGATAACAACAAGGAATATTATTCTGATTCATTAGATGATGAAGATTCATTGGATGGATCAAGACCAAGTGGGGATCACGAGGAGGAAGACATGAGCGATTCCTTAAATAGCTCTGGTGAAGAAGGAAATGAAAATAATGGTGAAATGAATGAATACAGTATAGATAACCCTGAAAATGGTGTCATTGAATATTTTTCTGACATTGAACCCGATTTAGAAAATGTCTTACCCGAGGAGATGGTACAAGACTTGTCTGATTATGATGAGGTTGCTGATGATGATGATGACGACATGATGGAAGAGCGTACACAGATCTACATACAATATCCTACGGACTTCCCAGGTAGTTTGTTATACAGTATTAAAGAAGAATCTGTCCCAGCATCACCTGATCTGTCAGAATCTAAAGATTTCAGTTCTGAATTAAGTTATGATGGCGATCAGACGCTAGAAGAAGATAAATATTTGTCACAGGTGGTAGTATTAGGACAGGAAAATCAAGCCACTGTTACCAGAACTGAGGGTGATACTGAGGAAAGCGTTTCCGAGATTCCTCAAGATAAGGTACAGCAAACTAAACAAGGAATTTGTGGGGAATCCAAAGATTTACAAAATTTACAAACTTTATCAAATGAAATGTGTGTAAGGAGTGAAACTCAAATTGTACTAACTGCAGAAATGGACAAAATTGAAGATAGTCCTTTTGTTTATCATCCAATTGGATCTGTTCAAGGTGATCAGGGTAAAGTGGAGCTAGTAATGTCAGCAAAATCTGTTCAGATCAGTGGAATGGATACAAGTGATGTAAATAGTGAGGATGATCAGGAAAACAGTGGTCTTTTACAGGAAACAACAAAAGACTATGATAGGAATCTTGAACTTTGTTGTGTCAGTACTCAGAATAGCAGAGAACTTGATAGTGAAAAAAATGAACAAGATGGATTTGATAGAAAACAATGTGAACAAGAAAGCAGATTAAGTACTGACGACACAAATATTGTCAGTGAACCATGCCAAGTTTGTAACATCACTGACAGTGAACAAACAGACATAAATGATATCAGTGACACAAACATTGAATGTCAAAGTGCTTCCGAGTCAGTCACTGATAGTTCAAACAGCTTTTTTGCTAACTGTACATGTGCAATGCACCAAGCTGCACAGGCTACAAATAACATAGGTAAACTTTCAAACAGTAAAATTTTGGACAAATCAAAAGCTTGTGAAAGTGAACTGCCATTGAAACAAACTACCCTTCATGATCAAAATAGCAAAGATCAAATAAACACACAATTACTAGATGCTAATAATTTGTCAGTCTCGGAGGAAGTTGATATGGACACTTGTAAACCGATAAATCTAAATGAAGAGACAAACTGTGTTGGTGCTGAAACTCAAAATGAGCATGAAAAGGTTAGGCCAAAATGTTCCGAAGACAATTCTGTTAATCCTAATGAATTCATTAAAGTGAAACATAGAAGATCTAAACCTGAAACGAGGACTTTAGGAGTATCAACCTCACCAGATTTGGTTACTGTTGGTTGTGGTGATGATATGGCCAGTGATGATTCTTTACAAGAAGTTCAGGAAGAACTACTTGTTCTACAGGAAGCTCTGGATAATAAATCTCCAAAGTAAGTTGTGTATTTATAATTATACTCATACACATACAATTGGAAAGTTTAGTACTGTCAATCATAAATTTTAAAAATTACTGATTACATATTGAGAGACTTTTCTTATTTCTAGTATTATGATTTAGTATGGTTATAATGATCATCATATTTCAATTTTTCATATTGGAAAAAGACAGTTCTCACACTTTCTGAATATTTCAAAATTGTTCAATGGATTTTAATTAAATTTTACACAGGGATTGCACAATGTGCAGAATGCACATTTAAGTTAAATTTAATTTACACATGTATTAATATTGTTATACTAGGAATCAGGTAAAATATACTTGAGTCAGCCATGTTTTGTCGCAGGTTTGGTCATAGCAGATTTGCAATAGAGCATTTTACAGAAATTTGCTCGATATAGCATTTGTAAATTGTCTTTATTTTAAAATACTTTATTTCAATGATATGATTTTTTTAAAATTCCGTCAGATTAATTAACAACAATTACTGATCATGCTGATGAATGGGTTTAATAAATGTGTGGTGATACTGATTTTCCTGTAAAATTTAACCAGGCATGATAGACGTTATCAGTTGTTTCATAAAAAAATATTATGTTTCAAATAAAGCAGGGTTGGGAAGTGGCCTCTCATTTGTAATTGAATATTTTATTTTTACTAGCTAAAGGACTATTACAAGTTATATTATAATACATGTTATATAAAAATTTTCTGAGAAGCATCATGTAGAAAATTCTTGACACAAAACATTTCTTGTCTATTTGCCATATCATCACAAAAATGTTGAATCATTGAACTTAATGCTTTAATGCAAGTTTAGTGTTATGTATATACATAATTATTCTGGGTAGACATTAACTTTTGAGTATTACATGGCTCAATAACTTATCAACAACATGTACATTTTTATGTAAATTAAATTTCCCTTGAATTTATCAGATTTTTTTCATGTTTGGTTAGTTTGTTTCAATGGTGCATGTTTCTTTGACAAGATAGATATGTCATGGAGTTTCACATTGAGATTTATAAGTTTACCTTTACTAATTAGAAAAAGTAAAAAGTCAAGGTATTATATCTGATTATTATGAATATTAATTGACCTGTTTATTGATTTTTATACCTGATAAAAAAACTATTATTATTAGTATCAATTGATCAACGGCACTGTGTTAAAATTAATTCAGGTATTTTATCAATTTTTGATCTAGATTCATTTCTCCCTTAGTATAATCATTAAGGATCAAAACATCTATATTTGACTTAACTCTTAACTCTAGTATCAATAAAAACAAATCCATTATAATATAAGATTTAATTGATTATAGGAATTTGATGACTTGCATTTTATCATTATTTTCCAGGTATACCAATACAAATGGAAGCTCACTGTCATCAGCAAGGAAAGCCACCAGAAAACGTGCCATGCAGAAGAGAGGAAGTGGCATTTGTACTGAATCTGAAGATTTAATGTCCAGTGATTCTCCTGGTAAGTTTTCCAAATATAATCTCCGAAAGATTTATTGTCTAAATTATCATCATTACCCTGCTCGAAAGGAGACAGGTTTTATTTGTTTACCTCTGTCCATAACACATATCTGTCACATTTTTCACTGCAACTATAGATCATTGCTTTTACATATATGACACCACGGTTTATCTTGCTGTGCAAAACTGAGTGATACAATTTCATTTCAATTCATTAGCAGTTGTACTACAAGAAACTATATCTTTAAAATGTCTAGCAAGTATTATATGGCACTAAGCTTCATCTGGTTATGCAGTACCATGTTATAAATTTTCAGTTTGTGGTGTTCTACTGCCGAATAACTTATATCTTGAGTAGGGTATGATTTACAGGCAATAACTGATTTACAGAATGTCTTTTTTTCTTGAGAAAATCTCTTACAGTAACTGTTTATACAACACCTAATTTTTATGGCAAAAAATTGAAATTTTACAAGGGTTTGAAATTGAGCAAAATATATTCCATAAATACAAAAATGTATATTTATTTATTACAAAGATAGCAAGACAAGCTTAAATGTAATTTCTATGGAAATTAATTTTGTTATCTCGTCTGCGACGAAAGTCACAAAATATAGGGATTACATTCAGGTGGCAGCGATGGCGTAAACAATTTGTATAAAGCTTTATATTTCAGAAGGTAGAAGATGGGCCATACATTGCAGATACCTTATGTTTCCAAGTTTCTGTCTTTCATATGTCCATTTTCCTTGACCTCATTTTCACGGTGCATTGACTTTAAAAGTGAAATACTCTCTTATTTTTAGTAATAGGATAACCATATTTGGTATATGACTTTGTTGCAAGGTCTTTATGTCAGTCAGGTAGAGTTCACCTGATCTTGACCTTGACCTTATTTCATGGATCAGTGATCAAGGTTAAAGTTACATGGTTAAGTCCATATCTCAGATACTATAAGCAGTAGGTCAGCTATATTTGGTGTATGGAATGGTTGTAAGGTCAAGTAGGCAAGACATTCCAGCATGTACACTCTTGTTTGTCTTTCATTCACCTCTAGGCAAGAAATACTCACAAAACAAAGATATTTAATCAAAGAATATCACAGATATTCAATAGATATTTAGAACTTTACATGGTATATTTGAATAATTATTTTTTTTAATTAATATAGAAATATTGGAATTTTTCAATTTAATAGCCCAATTTGATTTGATTCATATAATCTTGTTTAAAACAGTGTTAATTGATTGATTGAGAACATGATAGGGTTAATATTCTTTATTAATTTGACAGAATATTGGCTGGAAGTCAAATTTGATCTGTAAAAATACCCTGACCGAGTCAAAATTTTTCACACATAATACAAATTTCTTTACTTTCATTAAATAATTATATATGTAGGGTACTTGTTTACCATCAAGAAAACCAACTGTTAAGGTATGAAGGTATAAGAGCTTCTATTTTGTTACGATACAATTAAATCATTCTATGTCCGGGGTTTAAATCTACATTGGCCGATTGCCAAGAATTGATCAGAAAAACACTTACAGAATGTATATTGGGTCTGATCTTACAGAGTTTTATTGACATATGGGAACAAAATAGTGTTTTATTTTTGTTACATTTGAACCTGTGGGATATAAAGATGTTTACTGCATAAAAGGTCAGGTTAATGATAAGTATATTTTATGACATGCTACCTGCTTTGTTGGTTTGATAAAAGTTTTTGATGCAGTTGGTTAATTTTACATAGTCATTTAATAGTATGTTTTGATGTATAACATATGTACATAAAACATTTACAAAAATTTCTTAGATTTAAAGTATGTCATCAGAAAATTCAAAATTCCTTAACATATTTAAACAGGTAAAAAGTTACATGTTTAATTTGGTTTAAGCTATGTTTGCTAACGTATTAAAAATGTGTGGGATTATTAGTTTTTAAGTTTGAAATTTAAACTACAAGAATTATGGTTTACCTGCACAAAGATTATGTAAATATCTCTTTCTTGTAGTCATATGAATGTTTTATTGATGTCAGTTCTTCAAAAGACTTGCACATGTACTGTAAGCAAATATGACGACTCCATAAAACAAACTGAAAAAAGCATATGTACAGTACAGAAATTGGGCTGTATTTTGCCCCAAATTTTTAACTCAAGATACATTACATGTAAAAAGTTTTTTATTTGCCTAGAAAGTATGAACATTTTTTTAAATTACATGCATTAAAATTTGGAAAATTACTCCCAAATTAAGGTCAAAATTAGAGTTCATATAAGAATTTGACTTTTGATCAAATTTGTAGTAATCTAGTTTGAAAGCTAAAACTAATTTTGTTAAAAAGATTTCATTTGTTGGCTATATTCATGGTTGTAAATATTTAATTAGTTTTGATGAAATGGAAAAGAAACTACATGTATGTGTGTTTTCATACAATTGCATTCAAAACTGAATCGAAGCTTTTCTGTCAACTTCTTTGTGATGTCATACTATTAAAGTGTAGGACCACATTCTTTCTATATCAGCAGGTTAAATATTTTGAGCTTGCTTTCAGTAATGCCAAGCATTTTTTTATAGGGTATTATAAGTGTTCGTACATACTTCTTGGATTTTTGTCTGTTAATATGCTGGTATTATAGAGTTATGCGATATTTCCGAACAGGCTTTTTCATTATGGTTTCTTTAATATAACATTTGTCATTCCACTGATCCTTATTAAAAGTGAGGGACGGAGAGGGGTTCAGTTGACATCTAACTGAAAATGTTTTACAAGTTTTACCTTGCTTTATGTTCTTGTGACAGTTCCAATCCATATAAAGTGTTTTATGCGTTCCAAAAATGTGTTGTTGATGTCAAATTTTTCAAATTTATCACAACTTTTTTAGCACCAGGCAATTTTGAGCTACTCCAACTGTCATTTGGTTTCTATATTGTTGGGTTGCTGTCTCATTAATATTAACCTGCACCCCTTTATCCATTTCAATTTATAGTTTAGCATCGAAAAATGCACTTAAAACTAGTTTTTCCCTTTTATTTAAATTTTAAGACAACCAAAGGTCTCATTTGTTATAAAACTTGGCAGGAAATAATGTTTCAATGGGACAAATAATTCAAATACATTGCATAACAATTTCAACAAAGCTTATGTTTATGCTCTGTTAGATAATACTTATGAATGGGGAGTTATTATACATAACTAAGCAAATATTTTTTTGGTGTTTTTTTTTTTATAAAATATGACTATATATGCTTAGTATTCAATAAATGAACCCATATACTTTTATAAGGAAACACCTTTAAATTATTGGTTTCATTCCAAAATACAAAGATTTTTATAGCAACACAAGCGTCTTGACAAAATTATCTGAAGATAAAATATGTTAATCATAAAAACATTAGGTTTTAACAACCAGATTTCGCTATATACTTTAATATGGCAATCACCCAAAGTTTAGGAACTAAAAAGGATTTTATAATAAACTTGACTCAGTATGTTATTTATTGTGAAGATATCATGAAATTTGGCAAAATGTAACTTTGCTTTAAAGCTGACCTCAATCCACTTCTTTGGGGGTTCCTTTGGTTTATTTTAAAAAGATTTGTAAGTGCTGTCAGCATATTTCATAAATATGTGTTATAGAAAATCCTTTAAACTTTCTCTAAAATAACATTGTTATATAATGTTTTCCCTTGAAAAAATATTTATTTAAATACAGGACAATATTTAAAGATCGTTATTTTTTGGGGGCATGTTTTGATATAGGATGACAATCTTTTTTTGGTCAATGTTTAGAACTACGCGTTTATTTCGATTGAATTTAATCGCCAATTGATTGTCCAAATGATTTCTACAAGATTTGCCGACCAAAGTAAAAAATCTATTATTGATGCATATAAAATGGGAGCATCAGCTACAATGTATTTAATAGGCCATTATCAGGAAGCTTATAAGTTTCCATTGAAATTGAACATCATAAAAGAGGGTCATTCACTGTGGTAAACAATTCAAAATGCTAACCAGATGTCTATCAGTAGATCCCCTATTGACAGATTCTTATCAAGACCTAGGGTTTTGACATATAAGATTTATATGTGACAATATAAAGGACCATTGCAAAACAGTCCTATATAACTGCCGATAATAAATTATGCAGATATTCCTAGTCTATTAACAAGTTACCGGTAGTCTGCAGGAGTATTTGGAGAAGTTTGTTGTAGTTAGGTATAGGACTAACAGACTATGAAACTCACTGCCGCTTCTATTGATATACTAGTGAAATGAATGAAATCAAGATTTATTTTCCATCATTTTAATTCATAGGTTTTTAATCGTAAAAGGCACAGGTGTATATTTATCTGTTAAAAGGCACAAAAAATGTTATTTCATGTGTTTTTTATCAATTTTCAAACTTTAAGACTAATATACACACTGAGAAATTTTGAGTAATATTGTAATAGGCAGGCGTTTTTTCTTTCCAACCTTTGTTGAAATCAACAACTTGACATCATTTTTCTCCCCTGGGTTTACTTGCGCAAACCTCTTACTGAAATTTCTGGATTTGATCCTGGGAACATGTGTATTTTAAGAAAAAACTACAAGGTTGTTTAAAGTTATGTACTGGATTAACTCTTTTGAAGAATTTTTCAACATTTTCAAATTGGATTAAACTCAAATTTTATAACTCCATATATACTGGTGTTAGAGGATTAATGATTTTCATGTCTCATTGATCAGGATTTGTTGGCAAGAATATATAACTTTGAAAGGTTTTAGTATATACATATGAATATATACAGTTAAAGAGTCTTTTTGCTTTGATTCAAGTTCTCATGTTAAATGTTACTGACGTTTGGGTTTCCATTTTTGTTAGTAAGCAAATGATTGGAAAATATGCAATTTATATTTATTGCTTCTGCTTATCTACCAAATCCAGAAAATTTGACATGTATGTTCTGATTTCCAAAACTCTTTAACTCTATAATAATTTAAGAGCTTGCACAGTATATTATGAATTGGAAAACTTTAGTTAAGGTCAAGTTACAGTAAATGGGCTATTGTCTGTCCTGTGGTCGGGTTGTTGTCTCTTTGACACATTCCCCATTTCCATTCTCAATTTTATGTCACAGATTTTCTTAAAATTTTTCATACCCCTTTGGCTCGCTCAACTTTAACTGAAAATTGAAAAAATAATGCATTTATCTGTTTTATATTCTGAAATACTACTGATTGAATTCTTTCAAAGTAGGTGAACATTTGTATCAAATTTGCAAAATATTACCAAAATCTGTGACATAGCCCATTGACTGTTTCTTGACCTTCAGTACAGTATCAAGCTGATTCACAGCAACTTTTTGCTCAAATTGTTCGTTGATGAACTTGATCAAGTTTGACCTCTGTATGTTGTGTCTTCTGGTTTGATTGCTCTTGTAGATGAAACACCAGAAATAGCAAGTTTCATAACCATTTTATAATATTGGTACCTTATAAGTTATTAAGTAATTGTATGTGAATTTAAACATAAAATGAATCAAGTAGTTGTTGATTATGTCTTTGAGGAAAGTTTGATCTGTAAATGTAAACATTGACATGGTTATGTCAATTGTAATCCACTGTAGATCCCTTTGTACTGTACCTTGACATGTACTGTGACATTCTTCTGTCAGTCATACAGTTATCAGTAGAAGGTCTTTTAACACATCAATATTATGGATCAAATAGATGATATGATTTGATCAAATTACCGTCAACTATTTATTGATAAATACTGACAATTGTAGGTGCAAAACAAACAATTTCAGTCAAGTTTTAGCTTGAATTCTTTCAATAGAAAGATGGTTTCCATATAAACTGCAGATCAACTAATTATTGTATATCAGTTTGGTTTCTCTCTTTAATTATTTAATTGCGTTGTATCTTCCAAGTCAAAATTAAATAAAGATTTTTAAAGTTTCTTGCTTTGTTGAGAAGGCCACCCAACAAAAGACAGTTTTCTACATCAAAATAATTGTCTAGTACTGTGATTGTAGATAATGGTAAATGTGTTCTTGTTAGCAAAGACACTTTTTTTTCATGTGTGGTTGTAATCTTTAGTAATTTTAACTTAAAATCAAGCGAGGGAAAATACTTTTTTTTTTATAATCAAATTCCTTGATGTTTTGGTTATCTTTAACCAAGTGTCGACCATAAAACCACCACATGCCTCCCTTTTACAAAATTTGAATTGATATGTATCGCTTTAAGTTTAATTTGTAAAATTACTCAATATTTATAAAGATTATTTATGCCATTTAATTTTTGTGTAAGAGATCTTTTTGAGTAAATTCCATTAAATTATTTGTAAATAGGGATTATTGTTCAATAATACGACCTGATGGTCTAGTTTTGGTCACGGACCTTTTAAGTTTAGAAAATTAAATAGCGATATTTACATTTCAATCATTTCCACAAAGCTTGTATTGTTTGCTGATATTGAAATAACGTTTTTAGGTTGATAAATTTGATATCAACGATATGGATGGGTTTAAATAAATATGGAGAACACATTTTATATCTACCTACATGTGATGGAAACTGCTTACAAATTCACGATATGAAAACATGATAAATTAAATTGTTCGGAACCAGAGTGCAATTTTTGATGCGAGAATTTAATTATATTTATAAATTGAAAACTCTATACATTTAACATATACATGTAGGTGTAATTCTTGGCAGAGAGAAGAGAGATATTTCAATTTAAAGGTGATAATATTCACATTTTAAACAACGTTTTGGTCTACTGAACAGAATTAAAACCTGTGATTTTGTCCCTGAAAATTTATATTGATTCTTTTAAGTAGTATATTACATGTGAAGTCGTTGGAAGGTATATTTACCAAAGAAATTGATCGTTATTGGAAGGTGTTGAAAAAATAAGCCTGAAGATTGATGTGAATTTCAATGATTTCAAGAAGCAGCATTGAATAATGTCAATTTTGTTTTTTTGCAGAAAGCCAAAGTAAATCATCATCTTCAAGACCTGATTCAGCCTCAAGAAGGAGGAGACGTCCAAATACCAAGTCAGCAGATCGTTCTGGCAAGAAATCAAAAGGATTAAGTTCTGATGAATATATTACTTCTGAGAATGACAGCATCTACTCAGATGAATCTCCATCCAGGAAGTCCCGGGATGGAAAGAAGAACAAGGAAGAAATACCTGTAGACATTGCCAAGACTTTAAATAGTTGTATTGATGAATTAACTGATTCGATTACACAAAATGATGAATTAGAAGATATTAGTATGGATAGGAATATTCCAAATGGATATTCTGCAGGTGATTCTGAACAGGAACAGTTAGGCACCCGACAGAAAAATCGTCATGTTAATGGGAACTATATTCCCAGTTTACAACTTAGGAATCTCAGTCAAAGTGAGGAACAGTCTTGTGAATACAATGGACAAGATCAGTTAGAAGATTCAAGACAAATGTCTTGGAGGAGTTCTGTATCATCTGGAGGTCAATCCTCAAGGTCAACCTCTGAGACAAGGGATGCAAGTCAGCAGACGGACAGTACTTTTATGTCACTGCCAATAAGATCACCAATGTCAACACAGACAGATGGTGGTTTGCTGCATTCTCTGTCAGCATCACCTATCAGTGTATGGAACTCTGTTGATAAATGTATTAAATCTCCAAAAGGTCATAGTGATGGAGGAAAGGAAAAATCACCAGGTGGAAAGAAAATGGTGAAAACTAAACACTGCAAACTTTCTGATCTTACGCATACTACTCCAGATACTTGGTCAGCGGACATAACTGACATACCACCGAATTTCGATGCAAATGTTGATAAGGAATCTGGATCAGAATCTGACGGTGATGCTGTGATCGTGGAAACTGAAACATGTTCCCCTGCAACACCTTCAACGTCCGATCATTTTTTCGAATCTGGTTATATGGTATTACAAGAGCCACCATCAGGAAGACAAATTCCTGTTAAATATGAAGTGACTTTGAAACCTGAAGAAACAAATATTCTGTATAATGTGGAAAAAACTGAGTATAAAACATATGGACTTCATTCACCTGGCCATGAAACAGAAAATATTCCTGAAAGCATAAACATTAATATTATGGATAGAACATCAAATATTTCTGAAAACAGATATGAAACTATCACACGGCAACAGTTCCAAATAAATCAAGCAACTGATGAAACTCCTTCTGGAAATATAGTTTCGGAAAGAACATTTCGTGCATCAAGTGAATTGTCTTCTGATCGATCTGATTCAAATTTGGAAATAAGGTCTGAGCGTTCAAATGTTGAAGAAGATGAGCAACATTTTGTGGAGACAACTGTTCAAAACTATCCTATTGACAATGATAGACTGATAGGAAAAGTAGAGGATACATTTTCTCCAAGAGAATCAGATACTACATCAGACTATGGGACAATGATATATGATAGAAGGAGAGGCGTTTCAGCTGCTTATGATTCCGATGATATTGATTCTTTAGCTAGTTATGGGAAATACTTTTCTGAATCTCATGAAAATACTCCCCGTGGCAAGAAAACAAAGTTGGATAATGATCTTGCAGAAAGCACATCTTTGCATGATGGTGAAAATGAACTTCAAAATCTGGAACAAACAACAGATATGACACCAAGATCATTTACCTCAGAAGAGCAAAAGTTACCCATCGAATCCACGACCACAAGTCGTGACACTTCTAGGTCATCTGAAGATGTTTATGTCACTGCTGAAATGAGTCGTACAAGCTCTATGTCATCAGAATATAAAACACCACAACAATCACCTAGGGAGGGTAATGTAACGGATGATCTATCATGTGAAAACATTCAAATACCAGATATTTCTGACACATCTAAAGCCTTAATCAATGAAAAACTCAAAGAGGAAATGAAAATGCAAAAGACTGTATCTGTTAACACTGAACAGCTGAAAGAAAGGGAACAAGTTATAAGAGAAACATTGAAAAATGAACTTCAGAAAAAAATCGAGGATTTGAAATACAGTCGAAAAAGTAAAGACGATTCTGCCATCAGTTCTGATTTCACAGATGGAGATTCTGTTTCAGTATCACCAAGAGGAAGTCAGCTGTCTGATAAATTATTAGGTGTTGGAAATATTGGTCCTGATTTAGTTGCTGTGAGAACCACTGAAACTGAAACATCTTTCAAACCTTCATCTGGTGCTCAGTCATACTTGCCAAAACTTGTAGACATAGACAATAAAAGTGTTCAGAAAATCCCACAGAAAGATTCTGGTAATGTTTTTGATGACGAGGACTTGGAGGAACTCATGTCAGAAACGACAGAATATTTGTCAAATGTACAAAATCAAAATAACGGAGCAATAAGTGATAGTGATACAATTGGTGGTCAGGAACATCACTCACCAGCATGTATTGAAAACAAAATGTTTGTGGAAAAAGAATCAAGTGATAGGTCATTATCCCCTGGTGAAATTGTAGCAGACGACATGTATGAACAGTTTGCATCAGGTCTTAATTCTGGTAGTGGTGGTGAAATGGAGAATGAATATTTCAACAATGAAAATGACAATATTGATGGACATAATGATGACTCGAGGTCCAGCATAGAAATGGGGATTAATAGTATGCCAGAAGGCCGAAATTCTGCTGAACTTTTAGAAATAATGGACTCTAAAAATCTGAATAAGGAAAAATGTTCGTCCCTTTCAAATATCAGGAAAGATGTAGATGTTTCTGACTTCCGTAGATCTGTGTCTGAGAACTGTATGGACCAGTATGAGGAAGCTGCATCTCTTCATTCTAGTAGCTCAAATGACAGTATTGTTTTCATATTTATGGGACAGTCACATACCAGAGAAAGTATGGAGAAACTGAAACATTATACATCCAAACAAGAAGGATATAAAGTTCATGAATCTAACGATAATATTCTGTCACAAAATCATGCTAATGGGGAGACTCATTCATATAAAGACAGTGATTATAAAGATTCTGATGGGAGTATGGATAGTCAAGAAGAAATGATAACAAACATGGAACATATTTTATCACAGAATGATTTAGATAGTCCAGAGTTTTCTGAGGAAACTGGTATTGATAGTCAAGAAATATCTGAGGAAACTGGTCTGGAAAGTCAGGAAATATCAGAGGAACAATACCTTGATAGTCAGGATATATCTGAGAATATTGACAGCATGGGAGATAATCAAAGTGATCCTCTGTATTCAGGGGAGACAAGTCCACTTATGACTGAGATTGTAGAGGAAATAGTAGTTTATGATGTTAATCCAACAGATACAGCTTATGAGAATAAAAGAGTTTTTTCGAGTCAAGAAGAGGACGAGGAGCCACTCCGACATAAATTTGGAATTGATGAATCTATACTGCCCATCCCAACCAGATCTGTTTCATCAGATAACTTGCCACGTAAAATTTCAAATCAGAGAAAAATGCATAGATCAAGATCAACAAGTTTGCTGGATATGGAAAAGCCAGAAAAAATTACTACTTCAAGTGATAATGAAGGCATCTTTCCTCCAAATGTACAACACTCTGAAAGTAACAGCGGAGAACTTGAACAGAAGGAAGATAAAGAATATATCGGTGATATTGAACCTGACCTTGAAGGAGAGGATGTTGAAACTGGTAGTCCTGACATGCCTCCAACACCAGCGCCAAGTGTTGTAGACGACACAGAGGAGGACAAACAACCTTCTCATGCTATAAATCAGGATGTTCTATACTCCTCCCTCTTCCCACTTCAAACCCAGCAGTCACAACTTGATCATAATGGCAATATTGAAGACATCTCAGGAGCTCAAGATAGAACCCCTGAAAGAAGTAGACAACTAATATCACCGTCCAGATTTGTATCTGTTGGTACCCAGGCAGCTTTGGCCGATTCTGAAACTCAGACAGATGCTTCAGTGTTTATATCGCCTGATGGCAAAATAGTACAAGTATTGCCAGGTTTAGACTCACCATTAAGATCTCAGAGTATGGTCACTCTACAAGGCAGGATGACACAGTTTAATCCTTCAGAAGATTCAGAAAACTGGTACAATCTGTCCTCCCTCATGTTAGAGACTATACCATTGCTAAGAAATATAAATCAGAGGTTACCAGGAGCTGATATCAGTCAGGCTAGTTCTGTGGAAAATTTTGTCGCTGCAGAAACATCGTCTCTTTCAACACAAACAACAGGATCACTGGAGAACTTAAACAATACTGATGAAGATACAGTTAAAACAACTGAATCAAAAATGGTAGAATCCACACAGACAGAATATAATCTGAAACATTCTTTTACAGAAACATATGATTTGCCACCTGAAAATTTGGAGAAGTCAGAAATTTCCGTACAAACTGATGAACCAGAAGTTAGAGTAACGGAAAGTAGCGAAATATCTGTGCAAACTGACTTTGTGTGGAGTATGGCAAGTTCACAACCTATCACAACAACCACTGCCTCCCTGAACTATGCATGGGCTAACGAACAACCAGAAACTGCATCAGCATCTGGTTCCTTGTTCTCTGTTGATAGAACTAATACGCAGACAGGAAACATTTTAAAATCATCAGAAGAAACCACAAGAACTGAAGCTAAACCTCAACATCAGACATCTTCAGAAAAACATGTGACCAGTGATGGGGAAGATAGCTCTGAGGAAGTGTATACTGAAAATTGTGTTATGTTTTATGACTTTGTTAACAAATGTTACGTACAGAATGTGGAAAGTTCTGAATGGCATCGTTTAGAGAAAAATCGTAAGAAAAATGGACAAGAAACAATCGCTACAAATACTAGTCATCCTTCAGAAAGTGTTGTTGATGTTAGAAAACATGATACTGTTGAAAGTCATACTATTGTCAAGAATGACAATACGGAAATTGATCGTGGAGTGCGGATACATCCAAGATATAGTGAGTACATTTATAAAACCTCTCCAAAACAGACCGACTCTAAAGAAGAACAGGATGTGAAATCTGAAGAATCTAAATCATCTTACTCGTCATTACAGCAAAATGATGCCTCATCATTTAGAAATAGGTACTATCGTGACAGTACTAATCGTTATGATTTTACTGCATCAAGAAAACAGGAGGCTGACATGAATGAGCGAAATATTAGCCCTACTTACAGATCTCATCAGGAGGAAAAGAGGCTGAAGGATTTACGTTTATCAGAAACTAAAACAAAATATGACAAACCACAATATCTTCAAGAAGAAAATAAGGAAGAAAGACCTGAGTCACCAGAAGAAGTAATTACTGTAGAAGAAATAATAATAGTAAACACAGAGCCTACAGATAGTGAAATAGGAGGACAATTGACATCCTCAGAGAAAACCCACAGAGATGCACTCTCACTGAAAATAGAACCTCAGAAATCAGATTATCAGTCTGCTGATGATGATTCTCCTCAGGAGACAATTACCGAGGAAATAGTGACAATAACAGATTATATGCCATGGGAGACAACTCCAAGTAGGAAAGAAAGGCTGACTCCACTGAAAACAGACCCAAAGACAACTACACAACATCTGGAAAAAGAAGTTGTTGAATCTCCAGAAGAAACAAAAAGTGAGGAAATTATAACAGTAACTACCATTATGCCATGGGAGGTCAGTGAACAAACAAACACTCAGTCATACACATCACGTGGAAAGGAAAATCTCACTTCACTGAGAATAGAACCAAGAAAAACAACACAGGAACATATAGAGGAGGAAACAGTTGAATCTCCACAAGAATGGATCACAGAGGAAGTGGTAATAATATCTGATTCAGAACCATACAAATGGGACAGAAAATCGGTCAATGCAACCACGACTGAACCTTCAAAATGGGATAGAAAATCAGTCACTGCATCCACTTCTGAACCATCAAAATGGGACAGAAAACTGGTCTCTCTATCCACAACTGAATCATCAAAATGGGACAGAAAACCTGTTACTGTATCTAGGACTGAAGCATCCAATCTGGACAGAAAACAAGGCATTGTCTCTACAACAGAACCATCATTACAGGACAGAAAGGAAGACACTTTTTCCTCTTACATTTCACACAGGGACAGGACAAGAGACACACTATCATGGAAAACAAGGCCAACAAAAACAAATCAACGGTTGGTTAATGAGGAGAATATTGAATCACCAAGAGAAGTTTTAACTCGGGAGGTGGTAACAAAGACCCAAACAAAACCTACAGAATGGAAAGAAACTCTAGAGAGAGATCTACAGTCACTTAAGATTAAGCCTAGAACATTTAAAAGACATCACATGGATGAGGAAATTCTTATAGATCGTGAATCTCCGCAAGAAGAGGTGACTGAAGAGGTTTTGACATTCACAGTACCTATAGATAGAAAACTACATGAACCATCTTTATCAGAAACATTTAAATTCGAACGTAAAGTGCCTATTGAAAAATATGTTGATAATGAGAATATTGTTGAGGACATTGTATCTCCCAGGAAAGATGACAGTAGATATACATTGTCAAAAGATTACATCATGCCAACACGAGCTGGAATCCGTCAGAATACGAATGAACAACCGTCTACTTCTTCACAACAGTCAACTTCATCTCAGAGTGATTCTTCCCAACGTACCTCAGAAACCGGACAATCAGAACACCACTCCTTTGAAACTAAAACAATAAAAAGAAAACAATTAGATGACAAAGGAGATGATGAAAGTGATGATGAGAAGGAAGGAAGAGATGAAGTCTTTGAAAAAGTATCAGAACATCATCATTCAAAACATGACAATACTCAAGTTCAAACAATACTGACTGAACGAGAGCATGTTATGGAGACGGAATTTTACGTACCAGATATTGAGGCTAGTCAGGCTGAAATGGATGCTCTGAAGGAGGAGCATGAGAAAACAATGGAAGCTATCAGAAAAGCTTCTTCTGAAAGAAAACAACGAACTGATGATCTGAAAAACAAAACTAAAAAGGTGATAGAAACTGAATTTGAAATGACAAAAGAACTAGAAACTTTGAATGATGAGGAATTAGAGAAAAGAAATAATGAAAATAAACAAGTAACATTTGATATGAATTCAATAGAAACGAGAGAATACAGCATTATATCAGAGGATAATGAACCTCAGGTTGTACCTGAAAAGACATCGGTAACTGAATACATCACTGAAACAAAACAAGATAGATCAGACACTGATGATACTGAAAGTAAACTTCAAAAGCTGGAGACAGTGTGGAAAGATTATGTAAGGATAGAGAAAGAACTGAAACAGCAGAACGAAGAAAATGACGACAAATTAAAGCACGACTTGATAGATGATGTTATGAGTGATAATGATGAACCTTCAAATATGAAAAAGGAGAAAACTCCATCGAAATCAAGGACTGAACCTGTCACAAGACCCAATTTTAGAGAATATAAAGTGCAGACAAAAATTGAAACTGATGAGCCTCTTTCTCCTATTAAGAAAATTGACAAAACTGACATTAAGTTCATGCCAACCTACACAATTGATTATAAAGGAGATAGACCCAGAAATGATGCAGAAACTGTTGTCAAAGAGAGTATAACAAAAGTAACATCAGACAGGAAACCAGCTGTGATAACATATACACCCAGAAATGATGCAGAAACTGTTGTCAAAGAGAGTGTAACAAAAGTTACATCAGACAGGAAACCAGCTGTGATAACATCATTACCACCTGTCTCAAAAGAGAAGAAACCAACAGTTGGTTCATTAGATAAGGTACCAGCTATTGTAAAATCAGACAAGAAACCAGTAATGTCACTTCCAATATCGTTGTCAGTTGATACTTATACTAAAAACAAAGGAAATACTCGTAGTATGGGAACTGAAGTTTCTGTTGACATCTCAGATGACTTTACACAAACAGACAATGAAATTCTACCTGCTTATGAACCACCTCAAAGAAGCCAAAGGAAGGATCCTAACAGTAACCAGATCAAAAGTGAACTAGATAGATTGCACAAAGAACGAGTGGAGATCATAGAAATGCTGGCATTGAACTATCTACCTGCAAGTCTTACTGTAGAATTACTGGAAGCAAAACTAAACTACTGTATTGGACAAACTGACTTGTTGCTTGGCTCGCTGGAAGATACATGGAATAACATTCAAGATGTTATTGATATTGAAGAAGAACACAATACTCATGTTGTCACTAAAGAATACCTCACAAAATACATGGAAGATCTACGCAAATCCAAATATGATATTAAAGTATGTAAGGAAAGATTGGACATTAAATCTGGAAAAGGTAGAGGTAGGCCTTTGGGAAGAAACCGTGACTTACATAGGATTAGGAGACAGACAGAAATTGAAGCCTTTCAAGCAGAGAGGAAAATGGAGCAACAAACTTTTAATACCGTCAAATCTATTAACAGGATAAGCCCTGCATTTGATGAAATTGATAGAAAGTTCAGGAGTGCCAGTCCTAGGAATCATGATAAAATTAATATTCATACAATGTCTCCTTCAGAACATGCTGCATATTTAATCAAACTACGCAAACAAGTTGTCAAGGCAACTGAACAAGAGGATGTACGACACAGAATAAGTAGGTCCTGTTCTCCTTATGTTGGACAAAGATATAATGTGGATTATACCCCTGTAGCAAGTCCAAGAAGTTACTCAGCCTATTCAAGTGAAACACTTACTGCTTCTCCACGTATTTCTATATCAGTCACGGAACCTGTAGAGAATGGTATTGGATCCTTTACCTCCAGCGAAAGAAGATATTCTACTGATACTTACTCATCAACCAGTCAACGGAGCTATTCAGCTGATGCCAACTATTACTCATCATTGCGTCAACAAACCTATACTACTGATAGTCCGTCAAGAAGATCAGGGTCATATAGCAGAACAACACCAACTCTTTTTAACAGGTTTTCATCTCCAAATTACAGTAGATCAATGTCTCCACAGTATAACAGGTCCATTTCACCACAGCTTGATAGATCTGTTTCGCCACAGTACAATCTAAGAACTGATGTTATTAGTCCTCATTCATTTGAACAGGAATCATTGTTAGAGAGTGTTAACAGTGTTAACGAAACTGAACTACTGCTGAGGGAGATACAAGAAGCTAGAGAACGAAACCAAGTGGAGATTTCAAGAGCTGAGGAAACCCTTAATTCACACAGGTACAGTATGACACATTGCTACTCTTTGTTTGTGTATTCATAGGGACATCCTGTATTTATTTAGTCTAACAATGAGGCAGCTTGTACCAATTAAAAGCAAGTGAGTTCTGACAGAAATTGTAAAATCTTAATGATTGTAGCATGCTAAGAAAAAATTCTCAAAAGCTTTTGACCTCTTGGAATTTATCTTAAAATCAATCTTAAGAATGGTCAATTTTATATTTTTTATCAAAAGTTATATAAAAAGTTGCTTACATGTAATGTAGGTAAATAAATGATACAGTCACCTAAAACAAGTTATATTACCTGAGCAATACTGGTTTCGATGTATTACAATTTTTAATTCAACTCTTGATAAAATTTTATTTGAACTAGCTAGTGGCAAGAAAATTGGGTTAAAAGTTAAGACTAGCACTTTGAAAAAAAATATTTTTGAAATTTTGAAATGCATATAATATTTTACTCCAATATGCAAACAAAAACTTAGTTGAATGTAATTATGTCAATATTAGGTTGAAAAGGGTACTAAAAGAAATATTTTTTTTATTGAAGGAATGGAACAAGCTCCAGTATCTACAGACCTTATTCCACTTATACAAACTCTGCTTGTGATTCATTAAACACTACTAATTTAAGTGGCAGCTATGAACTTTATGATGAACGATCTAATGTTACAATGTCAAGGTCGTCCTCATGTAGATCACTTGACCATGATTCTGATTCCGTCCAAAGTAACTATTTGTCTCCAAGATATGAACAAGAAGTTTTGCATACTCGTCCTATTCGTTCATCAGACATTAAAACACGAATTCTCAGACACCGGAGATTGCCACGAACATGATGACTCAGGAACAGTATTATTATTCTGTGATATATTTGGTGCCAAAGATTTAGTTTGTAAGATGATATTATTAGTGAGAATTTATGAGATATTTTCGATAAACTGTGGAGATATATGTATGAAAGTGTGGTAAGTTTTTACAGAATTTTTGTATCTAATATTTAGTAGTATTTTGTATATAAGGAATAGCATTGAAACAATTCTTGAAATATTTATTTATAAGATTTATTGTAAAAAAAGTAGTGCAGTATACAGGAAAGGAATACTGAATATGCTTTACTCGACAGTTTTTAGTGTGTTCTTAGAAAAAATATTGCAGAGTAAAAGTATTGTACTCTGACAGCAGCTTTGTTAGTTCTTTGGCAAAAAAAGTGGAATAACGACAGTTAAACATAATATAAACTTATATATATAGAAACTTTCAGTTGTGTACAGCTACTATTTTGCAATAAGTTTTTCCAATGTAAGAAAGAGTACAAAGATTGCAAAAAAATGTTTGACAAGGATACCTTTATTTAAATACATACACACACACACACACACACAAAACAGCATTATCAATGACATTCAATGATGATATAGCTATCTGAAATTTTCACATTTCTATGGGTAAAATGATAAATTAAGTATGAAATTAGGAAGTTTATGATTTATCAAATGAATAAGGGACTAACTTTCTAAAGTTTAAAGTGTAATTTCCAATAACCCATACAACTGTTTTAACATGAATTGAATTTATATTCTTAAAAAATAGGTTTAAGCAGGTATAGTTCCTTCCGGGAATTGTGGTGATTTTACAGTTTATATTTTTCCATTAATGGATGAGCTTTAATTCAAACTTATTGATTTTTTATTATGTATTTCAGAGTGATTTTAAGAAGAAAGAAGACTGGATGGATGGAAGAAAAAATGAGTTATATATTTATTCTGTTGATGCATGGATGAAAAATGAAGATCGTCACATAATATTTATTTTTACACACATTACACATACATGTATTCATTACCATTTTACATTTACCAACCTTCTAAATCTAGAAGTCATTTACAAAATTGTACACACATCCATTAATAGATAACAGATATTTTTTTTAAATATCTTATTTTGTTGATTTTTAGTAGAAAATTCATACTTCATTTATAATACTTCAAGCCTTCTTATTTTATATGGCAGTAGTCATATTTTAATATTTGACAAATGAAACCGTCCTTTTTTTAAACGAATAACAAATTCCTAGTCATTAAAATTTGTCTCACTTCAGTTAAAAAATATTTCATAAAGAATTTTCTTTATTTTCTGTGATCAATTCATTATTTTCTAGTCTGAGAATATATTTCTTTACAATGTGATAAATATAAGAACAAATTTAAAGTATATGATATAAAAGTTTAAATCCATATTTATATCAAATTTATTTTTATTATGCAGATTCATTTTTTTATACGCCTGTTTATGGGACTTATTATGGTATACCGTTGTCCGTCCGTCGTCAACATGTCGGACATTAACTCAAAAACGCTTTAACCAATTTGCAATAAACTTTGGTTAATTGTTTATATCTATTGACGTGAGTTCCCTTTCAATTTTTTATATATTTTAGATTTTACGTTTTCGAGTTACAGGGTTTTATTCATAAAAAAAGGGGGATTTTCCAGTTTTCTGACAAAAAAATCAAAAATTCTGTCAGCAATTCTCATGAAACTTTGGTGAATTGTTTATATCTATTGATGTAAGCTCCCTTTATATTTTCATAAATTTCTAAAATGACATTGAGAATTAATTGAACTTTAATTGTTTATAGTCTGACAACACTCAACAGATTTACTAAGTATTGCGCAACAGCACAGTGTATTGCACAACAGCAAGAAATCTTTAATTGAATATAAATTCAATTCATATAACCAATTTCAAGTTCTTTGACTACATTTATTCAGAAACCTATAATATGTCAAATATTTAATACAATCCAAATTCAGACCTGTATCAAGCTTGAATATTGTGTCCATTTTTGCCCCAACTGTTCAGGGTTGGACCTCTGCGGACATATCCAGCTGCCCTCAGCAAAGCAGTTTATTATTGAATGTACCAGTATGTCATAACAACAGGAAAAATATGATCAATACATGTTTGAAATTTCCATTGTTCATGTTGATCAAATATAGTTTTTTGTTCTAAATTTTATATATGAAATATTTTTGCAATTTGCAAAAAATGGATAAAATTCTGAAAATATTTTAATTAATTTAAAAACATTTATGCAAATATGGCTTTCTAATGATAAAGGAACAAAATAAGGGCTGTGTGCCATAGCCCAAAAATGAATGTAAAAATATGGCATAATCATGTTTAACAAGTTATATATCAAAATAAGTACATGTGCAAATGATGTGATAAAATTAGAAATCTATGCATTGTTGAATTGTTAAAATATTTATTTATTGTTTTTTTTAAGATGTGTAATGATAAAATGTTCAACATTCCAATTTTTATACTGACAATTTGAGAGTTATTAATTGTTCACTTGACATCAAACATTGTTACTATGAAAACTTACAATGGAACCTTGTCTATCTGTTACCTGTTCTTCCATGCCTGTATTTACTTTTTGGGCAACCAGTCTATTATGATCCTTTAATACATATTGAAACTGAATTTACAATTTTTATTTATATATTTATTTGGTCTAAATGGATATCTGTTGAAAAGATTTTAATTTTTACTTAAATTTACAAATAAATGATTTTTGCTGTGTATGAAAGAAAAGTTTTTTTCACTTATGTATTATGTTATCACTATATTTTTTTTTCTCAAAATGTGAATATTTTTTATTCATATAGAAATAAAATGGTCTCATCACAAGAAGAAAACACATTAGGTTCTTCTGTTTGCCATATGTAGAATTAGTAGATACTTCATGGACATGGCTTATTGGCCTTCTATAGGGTAAACAGATGGGTGGTCTTATGATCATTGTATGTAACATGTAGGCTTGAATTTTGTTAGGATGAACTGTAAAAATTAATTATTTTGATGAACTTGCCAGTTTTACCAATAGTTTGTTTGGTGGATAAATATTTAAGATACCATTGTTTTAATTTAAAAAAAATAATAATATTATATTCAGGGATTCGTGTAGATATATAAATTGAATACTCTGCAGTATAAATTATCACCCCTTTCATTTTATTCATTTCATTTTCAATGGTTGACAATAGAGAATGCCGTCCAAATATTATATTTTACAGAATTTTTACATCTTTTCTTCAATCATTCCCTGTATAAAACATCTTCACCCAAAGAAAAGGTTGAAACTATTATTTTTTTTTTATATTTTCATAAAATGAAATTTATTACTTTTATATTTAAAAATATTTTGTTCCAGCCCTATATTTATATCAATTCATTACATTCCAATGATATTTATTGCGGGACTCAGTAAAAAATAGCTTGAGAAACAGATTTTTTATACACACCTTATTACTGGCTATCTGTACCGCAGATGCAACAGGTAACACAGGTCAAAATCTGCTGTACACGATTGCAAAATCCAATCGAAATGCAGACAACAATCTGCTGCATACAATGGCAAAACATTCTTTTTTAATAGCAATCGGGAACATAGATGCTATTTTATCTGCCATAACTGCCATAATGATAGCCAGTAATAGGGTGTGTTAAAGGTATTTTAATGCTGTCAAGGAAATATTTCATATGTTTCATTTCTGAGAGAATGAAACTAACTAAAAACACAATGTTGTATTGAAGTTACCTGTGATATGTAAGAAATTCATTGTTCATAATATTTAGAATATTATAACATGGTTATTTACTTTATGCTTGAAATTATCAGTTCATATACAGCTGAAATAGGGTGTTGAAGAAGGTGAGGGCATTCCTTGGTATATTATTGAATTTTCACAAGTTAAGAATATTTTCACTTGTTGCACTAAGTAATAAATATATTTATATAAGTTAGTCTGATGATGACAATAAAATATTGAAAAATAACACTTTGTTTTTACATTTAAGCCTTATCAGATATTGACTTCACTGAGCATACATAGTTGTTTCTTTGTTATATAAAAACTAGAGACTCTGAAAAGCCTGTATCACTCACCTGCATATTCAATAATTGCCACTTGTTTTGTAAAAATCATCAGTAAAGAGGAATGACAGTATTTAGAGTATAACTGACAATTTCAGCCATGTTGACATATTTGTGGATCTTTTATAAAGTTTCTGTTTATACATTCTAGTTTTCAAGATAATAGGCAAACTTTAAAAATTGGGAAAATCGTCATTAAAGGGCAGTAACTTTAATAAGGAGTCGACCAACATCTTCAGTCGTAATGACTTATTTGTAGATTTTGTCTTGCTGGTAATTTTTCGAGATAATGGGCAAAAATGAAAAAAATTGGTAGAATTCATCGTTTAAGGACAATAACTCCTATAAGAAGTTATCTAACAGTTTGGATGTCAACAGACATTTATGTAGATCTCATGATTCTGAACATTTTTGCACATTTCCTCTATCTTTAACAATTTTCAGGATAATAGCCAAACATTGCTATTTACCCTTATGTTCTATTTTTAGCCATGTCGGCCATGTTGGTCAGCAGGCGGGGTCATTGGACCCATTTTTTAAACTAGATACCCCAATGATGATTGTGGCCTAGTTTGGTTCCAATTTGCGCAGTAGTTTCATAGGAGAATATTTTTGTAAAAGTTTACGGACGCCAAGTGATGAGAAAAGCTCACTTGGTCCTTTGTGCCAGGTGAGCTAATAAGATGAAACAACTCTCCACCAGAGACCAAATGGTGTAGAAGTTAGCAGCTATCAGTCACTGTATGGCCTTCAGCAATGAGCAAAACCCACACTTTACAGCAGTCGATAAAATGCCCTAAAATGACAAATGTAAAACAATTCAAATATAAAAAACTAATGGCCTTATTTATTCTGAAGAAAACCATTGGATTTTGTTGGCTCGTGTGCTTTTGAGGATTTAGTTTTATTGAATTACAGGACTGACCAACCAACATGGCCGCTGCTGTAAATGGTCCATAGTTGCTAAAATACTTTCCTGTAGTTAAACTGTAAGAACCAAATGTTAGAGAATTGTTTCTTTAATGTTTCAATTTCAGAAAAAGCTTGATTCTTTTCAAATTGTGTTGGATAATGTTAAAACAGCCAACCAACAATCATTTCAAACAAAAAAATTCTCCGAAACTGACCTTATCTAGTTGCTTTATTTCTTGATTGACAACATATTTGAAGGACGTGTTTTTCAACAAGCAATCTGCATTCCCCTGGGAACAAACTCTGCTCCTCTTCTTGCCGACTTGTTCCTTTATTTATATGAGGCTGACTTCATACAAAAGCTTCTAATGGATCATGAAAAGAAGCTAGCATTATCCTTGAATTTCACTTTCCGCTATATAGATGATGTCCTCTCACTAAATAATTCAAAGTTTGGAGACTATGTTGAACCCATCTGTCCCTTCGAACTTGAAAGAAAGGATACAACCAATACAGTTAAGTCTGTCTCATATATTGACTTCCATAGAAATTTACAATGAGGGTCGGTTGAGAACAAAACTTTACGACAAAAAATGATGATTTCAGCTTCCCAATTGTGAACTTTCCATTTCTATGAAGTAACATTTCAGCAGTCCCTACATATGGATATCTCCCAGTTGATGAGATATTCCAGGGCTTGCATTTCCTATCACGATTTCCGTGATAGAGAGTTGCTGCTCACAAGGAAGCTATTAAACCAAGAGTTCCAAAAGAGAAGCAAAAGATACCCGCAAAGGGACATTCAAACTCATAAATCGAAACAAACTGACAACGCCATGGCAACAAAAGACAAACAACAGTATACAAAACACAACGTAGTAAAATAAAGACCGAGCAACACCATCCCCACAGGGTATCTCAGGTGCTTCGGAATGGTAAGCAGATCTGCACCACATGTTGCACCCGTCGTGTTGGTCATGTAAGAACAAAATGAACGAATAAAAGCTTATTTTCAAAAAGTAAAACCCCTTTAAAACAAATGAATAATCATGGAAAGGAATGCAATTGGCGCCTTATTTCAAGCTAATTTACTATTTTTCATTACTTTAATCAAGTATTTTCAAATTCACATGAGTGGCAGCTGTGTCAACAAAGTACTTAGATAAAAAAATAAAATATTCGAATTTTCTAATTAAAAAAAAAACGGTGGATGGAAATGCACTTTATACATTTATAATCTTTGTTGTGAGAAAAGACACCATAACTTAAAAATGTTATTAACTTAATTTTAGGGGGGAAATAATTAATTTTAAAAAAAGTTTGTTTCAAAGTAAAAACTAAATAAACTAAATGAATCAATGAAATAAGTCACCCTCTTAAAGGGTATAAACTAGTTCAAAAAGTCAAACTGATTGTTCAAAAGGTCAATATGCTTGGTCCAGAAGCTAAAAACCTTTGGGGTGAAGGGATTGAAGAGTTGAAGGTAAGTCAGTTGATACTATAAGAAAATTATATTACTAAACCCTTGTTAGTATTGATATATGAATTTATCTAGTTTGAGTTCTTCTTCGGTTACTCCTTACTGTATTTGTACATTTTTAGAAATCAAAAACCTTTCAAACAATTTTGCCAAAGTATATCAAATATACATTTAAATTATCCTTACTATTTTGAACTTATCATAATCATGGAATTATGTAGATTCTGGCACATTATGACATTTGCATTAATTTTGAGTTCAGAATTCCCTTTAACGATAATATAGCATACGAAGTAACTTAGGTAATTACAAACAGAACCGCTAAAATATACCGTTGAACTATTTTTTTTTCTATCTATTTATATATTAAATAAAGATTCTTCTCATGATATCTTTAGAAGGAATTGGGGTGAATATGAAAACTCAACTACACGTAACACTTAATTTGCATGTAAACTTCTAGTTTGTATTACCTCTATACATTTTACAAAATCAAACGAAAACAATAAGTTACAATTAAGTCTGAGATTGCTGTGACTTGCTGAGGGACGAGTACATATCCCACGACCCTGAGGCCTCGTTAATCCCTAATAAGCCGTCAGCCGTCGGGGATAGATCTCAGACAAAAAATGACGAAAGACAAAAACAGTTGACAATATACAAAGTCCAATGATCCATTTTTTCTTAAATGTTTTATTCAACTTTTTTAGAAGTCTTATTTTCATCTGCAATACAATAACTATGAATGAAAAGAAACAAAAGTTCTGTTTCAATTTCATGCGAAGTAGAAGAATTCATCTAAAATATACAGCAGAGACATATATACACATGTATATATATGTCTCTGTATACAGTGATGCCCTACTCTATATAATACAATCTCTAAAACCAATGCATAGATTTTTATAAAAAAAAAAAATAGATACGTTGTTGATACATACATTTCTTTTGATTAATATAAAATAATCCAAAGGGTCACTCACTTCGCTTTTGATATATATATATTAATAATTTAATTTTGGATGTAACGCGTCTTCTGATTGGCTGACGTTGTTTTGTTTATCAGCTCATAGACATAATTTTGTCATGGGACCGTGACCTCATCAACGTTTTTTCATGGTTTACTCCGGTTTAAAATGGAATTTAGAATTAAATTATAAGAAATGACTGTAATATTTTTTCTGTCTATTCGAAATAACATAAAAAAATGTGGTGCACACTTTAAAATAACCCGCTACGCGGGTTATTCAGTGTGCACCACATTTTTGATGTTATTTCGAATAGACAGAAAAAATATTACAGTCATTCCTTAAATCAATGTTGACGTTGGGCTTATCTCGACGTTTGGGGTATCTTTTGACCTAAAATAACCTTTGACTGATCGATGTATACCGATAAAAGGTGGCTAAGTTATATGCAAATGTTTAACAAAATCTGTGACATAGCCCATTTACTGTTTCTTGATCTAAAGGAACATTTAAACTGCCGAATTGTAGGAAAATTTCTATGCCCGTATGATTCTTACTACAAATGGGATATCACATCCCAATGTTTACGATGATGTTGTTATAATTCCAGCAAATTTAGATTATATTCATGTAATTTCATTTATCTTTGGAATAAACTTATTCTGAAAGGTTATCAATTTTACACCATAGAAAGATCTTAAACATGTTAAAGTATTGTTTTTCATCGTTACTGAAATTAATTTTGTTATTGATAAATTAAAGCATAGTCTGGGAGAACATGATTAATTTATAAGTCGTGTTTGGCCTTAAACTAGCTTTCAAGGACTATTATAGCTGGCTGTTTGGTGTGAGCCAAGGCACCGTATTGAAGGCCGTACTTTGACCTATAATTGTTTACTATTTACAAACTGTGACTTGGATGGAGAGTTGTCTCATTGGCACTCATACCACATCTTCTTATTTATATTCATTAACTGCGAGTAATCTTAGATCAGTACTTTGTGACTTTTGTCTTTATGTTAGTTGTGTTTTGTGCTTAGTGCCGGTCTGATGAACCAAGCTATGATCTAACTGTTAACCACTGTTCCGGGCTACAGAAGGGTTGAGCGCTCATTATCGTGTTTAACCCCTCCACATTCTTTATTTGCCTGTTCCTATAAAACAGAAGCTGTCTATCATATTTATTTTGTGTTTGTGTTTATTGTTTTATCGTAAACCAGGTTGTTGATTTTTTCTCGTTTGATTTTTTCATGTCGGTGCCTCTTATAGCTGACTATATGGTATGGGTTTTGATTATTGTATGAGGTCGTACGGATACCTACAATTGCTTTCATCCAAATCTATATATATAAAAATAAGAATATGTGGTATGATTGCCAATGAGACATTGCTCCACAAGAGACCAAATGAAACAGAAATTAACAACTATAGGTCACCGTGCGGCCTTCAACAATGAGCAAAGCCCTTACCGCACAGTCAGCTATAAAAGGCCTCGAAATGACAAATGTAAAACAATTGAAACGAGAAAACTAACGGCCTAATTTACTTACAAAATAATGAACCAAAACCAAATATGTTAAGCAGCAACAAACGACAACCACTGAATAGCAGGCTCCTGACTTGGGACATGCGCATACAGAATGTTGCGGGGTTAAACTAGTTTGTTGGCGCCAAACCCTCCCCCAACCTGAGACAGTGGTGTAACGGCACAACATAAAAACAAACTATGCAAAACAATTAACGAAAAACAAATATGAGAAGCATTCAAAAAAACGACAACCACTCAATCGCAGGCTCCTGACTTGGGACAGGCACATATCGAATGTGGCGGGGTTAATCTAGTTTGAAGGCAGGCACCAACCCTTCCCCTAACATGGGACAGTGGTGTAACAGTACAACATAAGAACAAACTATAAAAATCAGTTGAAAAAGGCTTAACTCATCAGATGAATACAAATAGAAATACATCTAACAAAAACACAGAGTGGACGTGGCAGGGTGCTTATACCTTCCCACAACAAAAAGACACAGAGTAAAGATCTGAGAGTACTTGCAGTTACTGACAGCTAGTTAAAAGCCAATAACAACTAATAAAGAAAAAAAATCATGCATCTAAGACTAAAATATCAATCATTACACATCCAACACCCAATGGATTTAGTAAGGATTTAGTAAATAGAATTGAGAATGGAATATAGAATATGGAGTGTATAGACGTCATTAACAGTCAGAGAAAAACATGACCTTGTGCAATGCCAAGATACAGGTATTGACAGATTGTAGAGCCATAAATGTGCATATGTATATAAAAATAATATTTAGTTTGATTTTAATTTACTGATAGCAAAATCAATATTAATACCAATAAGATAAATATTCAAAGATCTAATTACAGTGTTGAATTGGTAACCTTTTAAAATAAGCTTATTTAGAGGTTCGATAAGTTTACCCGGATCGTTTCTTTCCGTGCGCGGTAAACAACATCTCCGTAAAAATTAGGTTGTGCTATCAAGTTTGAAATAAGTTTTCTACAGGTACAACCAAACTTCAAAACCAAATCTTTATATCTATGGAAGAATTTAGTAAAGGTTTTAAGTAATTTGTGGTAACGAAATCCCTGACTTGATAATTTACCAATAATACATAGATTACGTTTGTTGAAATCCAAAACGTCAATATACAGTCACGGGCATAACGAACGAGTTGTGATACATAAACACCGTAAGATGGTGTCAAAGGAACATCACCGTCCAAAAAAGAAAAATTAACAATAGGAAAAATCGTCCCTTTTGTCGTAAATTTTAGTTTTGAGTTTCCCGTGTAAAACTGAAATATCTAAATCTAGGAAAGGACAGTTATTACCGTTTATATTTGATTTATTTAAAGTAAGTTCCTTTGGGTACATTTCAACAGTATAATTAGAAAATTCTCGATTATTTAACGAAAAAATATCATCAAGATAACGGTAAGTGTTGTTGAATTTATCAATTAAATGCAATCTAAATGGGTCTTTACTGAGTTTGGTCATAAACTGTGATTCATAACAGTACAAGAACAAGTCTGCTATTAAAGGGGTGCAATTGGTGCCCATAGGAATACCTACAACCTGTCGATAAACTTTATGGCCGAAACGTACATAAATATTATCAAGCAGAAAATTACTTTAACAGCTTCAATTATCTCATCACGCCTCCAGTAAGTATAGCTAGCATATTTACCTTTCTCATTATAGAAGAAGGCTTTAAATGAGTTGCTGCAAATATATTTGCATTCAGATTTACCAAACAAGCATTTAATTAAATAGGAAAACTTTTGTTTGATAATATTGTGTGGAAGTGTAGTGTAAAGAGTTGAAAAGTCAAAACTGTTAACAGATAAGATTGTGTGGAAGTGTAGTGTAAAGAGTTGAAAAGTCAAAACTGTCAACAGAATCAAAAGGACAACCAAAAGCACGTAATTTATCTAAAATATTTTTTTACATTCCAAAAATAGTTAATTCCACTATTTTCATATGTTTTATTACAATAGTCTAATATAAGTTCTTTGAAAGTAGTTAAAGAACTAGTTAAAAGCACTAAAAGATCAGTTGTAGAACACTTAGTACAGGTGGAGATGAAACGATATTTGACTGTTTTTTGTGAAGTTTAGGTAACCAATACGTAGTTGGGACCTACAAATGTTCAGAAGAGGCCTTAAGTTGTGATTTGGTTATGATATGATTGTTTACTATATGACTCTCTGTGGAGCGCACGGACTTGAATGTAGAAGAATTTAAAATTTCATTCTTAAGAACGTCCGTGTAGTATTTACGGCATACCACCACCACATTGTTGGCTGCTTTGTCGGTCGGTACAAACTCAAACCGCTTTGAAAGTACTTGAATACAAAAATAAGGAGATGAGGTATGATTGCCATTGAGACAAACTATCAACCAAAGTTCAATTAAAGTAGATGTAAACAACTATAGGCAACCGTACGGCCTTCAACAATGAGCAAAACCCATACCGTATAGTCGGCTATAAAAGGCCCCGATATAAAAACATGAAACAATTCAATTGAGAAAACTAACGGCCTAATTTATAACAAAACAATTTACGAAAAACAAATATGACAGACATGAACCAATGACAACCACTGAACTACAGGCTCCTGACTTGGGACAGGCACATAAATAATGTGGCGGGATAAAACATGTTAGTAAGCACTCAACCATCCCCTTACCCGAGACAGTGGTTTAACAGCAAAATATAAGAACAAACTATAAAAATCAGTTGAAAAAGGCTTAACTCATCAGATCGATACAAAGAAGAAAACGTCAAACATAAACACAGACCGGACGTGGCAGGGTATTTATCCATCCTTCATCCCTAACAACAAAAGGACACTAAGTACAGATCTGAGAGTACTCGCAGTTACTGAAAGCTAGTTCAAAGCCAACAAAAACTAAAAAAAAAGTATCTAAGACTAACATATCAATCAGTACACATCCAACATCCAATGGATTTAGTGTAAAGACGTCACGAGTCATTAACAGTTAGAGAAAAATATGGTTTGTTTCTTATTCTAGAAATAGGCGTTTTAGTTACTCTTTTATTTATTTCTGAATTATTTTCAAAATGTGATATTCGAATATCCATAACTTTCATACATTTATTTAAATAAGAATGATTTTTTATCAGTTTTTCCCCCCGTTTACACCAATTTTACAATACGTTGAAAGAGCATCTTTTGTGAGATGACGACACTGTTTCCAATCTATTTTAGATGGAGGACGATATTTTGGTCCTTTTTGTCAAAAGGTTTTTAAACTCTCGGTCTTGAACGATATTGAGGTCCCCCGTAATAACATGACCATAGGGGTCATATCTAAAATTCGACGATTCACAGTTTCAAGTTAGAGGAGAGTTATTTTCTACACTGACGTCTGATGTTACTGATGTATAATTCAAAAAAAGATTTCTGCTGGTTTTTTTGTATGTATACGAAATAATAGGTGGTTCGATATTATCGAAATAGGGAGGTATAAAGTTTTGAATGGTAGAGTCATTAAATATACTCGATAAGTTATTGAAATCAATACCTCTGTTAATATATTTAATTTTCAGAAAATGCCGTTTATGATCTTCAGGTTTATCGCCGATGATATGCAGGAACAGCCTATGGTGGCAAAAAACTGTAATTATACGCGAATATTCATTGAGTGGGCTGAAGAACGAGATTGTGTCACACTCCTTGATAATATCATGTAATTTACTAATTGGTATTTGGCCAGTTTTAAGGCAAACCGTTTTACTATTTATTCTAACTTCAAGATATCTCATATAGTATATCAGATATCTCATATAATATATATGGTTCTAAAGTTTTATAAAGAATATAAGAAATCTTATAAAGTTTATTAGATATCTTATAAATATTTTTTATATCAGATATCTTATAAAGGAAATTATATGAAATATCTTATAAACTAAATAAGATATCATATAAACTATATGAGATATCTTATAAACAATATAAGATATCTTATAAACTTTATGAGATATCTTATAAACTATATAAGATATCTTATAATCTTTATGAGATATCTTATATAATATATCTTACATAATTTATAAAATATCTCATAAAATATATAAGATATCTCATATAATATATCAGATATCTCATATAATATATAAGATATCTCATATAAAATATAATATACCTATCTTATATATTATATAATATATAAGACATCTCATATGATATATAAGATATCTTATATAATCTAGTTTTGATTAGATATCTTATATATTATATAAGATATCAATTATATGAGATATCACATATAGTTCATAAGATATTTTATATACTTTATAAGATATCTCATATAGTTTATCGATATCTTGAAGTTAAAATAAATAGTAAAACGGCTTGCCATACAGTTTACATAATAATTGATGCCTACCATTGTTTTTAAATACAGATAGATCATCAAATGTATAATTATTACGATGTTTAATTTGTTGATTTCGATTGATATGTTTGCCATGAGATCTATTATTACGTTATCTTTTATCAACAATATTCATGATATAGAAATAAGAAGATGTGGTATGAGTGCCAATGAGACAACTCTCCATCCAAGTCATAATGTGTAAAAAGTAAACAATTATAGGTCAAAGTATGGCATTGGCTCACACCGAACAGGAAGCTATAAAGGGCCTAAAATGACTAGTGTAAAATAATTCAAACAGGAAAACCAACGGTCTAATCTATATACAAAACGAGAAACGAGAAACACTTAAGAACCACACCAACAAACAACAACCACTGAAACAGGTTCCTGACTTAGGACAGGTGCAAACAAATGCAGCGGGTTTAAACTTTTTAACAGGCGCCAACCTTCACCCTAACCTGAAATAGTAGTGTAACATTACAACATAGAAAGACACACTATAAAATATCAATTGAAATAGCTTAACTCAATTAAAAAGACATATTAACAAAAACAAGTAAACACACACTGAACGAATAAATTTGATCTATGACACAATATAAATACAATATTAATAATAAACTAGAGGCTCTCAAGATCCTGTGTCGCTCACCTGACTCTACTTAGGTTTTAGAAATCATGTAAAGATAGATAAAAATCATAACAGATACCCAAATAATGATTGAGGCCAAATTTTGATTAATATTGGTCCCGTTATTTAATAAAATATCCTGGTGGCCATCTTGAACAGTAAATCGGCAACAAAGTAGCAACACTTGGTCAGCACTTCATAAGGAACATTCATGCCATGTTTGGTTCAATTCCATTCAGTGGTTCTCTAAAAGAAGACAATTGTATGTATTTCCCATAGGGTCCTATGTTAAACTAAGTCCCCCGCTGTCGGCCATCTTGGATGATGGATCGGCTGCAAAGTAACAACACTTGGTCAACATCTCATAAGGAACATTCATGCCATGTTTGGTTCCATTCCATTTATTGGTTCTCTAAAAGAAGACATTTTTATGTATTTCCCAAAGGGTCCTATGTAAAACTAAGTCCCCCGCTGGCGGCCATCTTGGATGATGGATCGGCTACAAAGTAACAACACTTGGTCAGCATCTCATAAGGAAGATTCATGCCATGTTTGGTTTCATTCCATTCAGTGGTTCTCTAAAAGAAGACATTTGTATGTATTTCCCATAGGTCCTTTGTTAAACTAAGTCCCCTGCTGTCGGTCATCTTGGATGATGGACCGACTGCAAAGTAACAACACTTGGTCAGCACCTCATAAGGAACATTCATGCCATGTTTGGTTTCATTCCATTCAGTGGATCTCTAAAAGAAGACATTTGTATGTATTTCCCATAGGGTCCTATGTTAAACTAAGTCCCCCGCTGGCGGCCATCTTGGATGATGGATCGGCTACAAAGTAACAACACTTGGTCAGAACCTCATAAGGATCAATCATGCCATGTTTGGTTTCATTCCATTCAGTGGTTCTCTAAAAGAAGACATTTGTATGTATTTCCCATAGGGTCCTATGTTGAACTAAGTCCTCCGCTGGCGGCCATCTTGGATGATGGACCGGCTGCAAAGTAACAACACTTGGTCAGCATCTCATAAGGAACATTCATGCCATGTTTGGTTCCATTCCATTCAGTGGTTCTCTAAAAGAAGACATTTTTATGTATTTCCCATAGGGTCCTATGTTAAACTAAGTCCCCCGCTGGTGGCCATCTTGGATGATGGATCGGCTACAAACTAACAACACTTGGTCAGCACCTCACAAGGAACATTCATGACATGTTTGGTTTCATTCCATTCAGTGGTTCTCTAAAAGAAGACATTTGTATGTATTTCCCATAGGGTCCTATATTAAACTAAGTTCCCCGATGGCGGCCATCTTGGATGATGGATCGGCTACAAAGTAACAACACATGGTCAGCACCTCATAAGGAACATTCATGCCATGTTTGGTTTTATTCCATTCAGTGGTTCTCTAAAAGAAGTCATTTGTATGCATTTCCCATAGGGTCCTATGTTAAACTAAGTCCCCCGCTGGCGGCCATCTTGGATGATGGATCGGCTACAAAGTAACAACACTTGGTCAGCACCTCATAAGGAACATTCATGCCATGTTTGGTTTCATTCCATTCAGTGGTTCTCTAAAAGAAGTCATTTGTATGCATTTCCCATAGGGTCCTATGTTAAACTAAGTCCCCCGCTGGCGGCAATCTTGGATGATGGATCGGCTACAAAGTAACAACACTTGGTCAGCACCTCATAAGGAACATTCATGCCATGTTTGGTTTCATTCCATTCAGTGGTTCTCTAGAAGAAGTTCAAAATGTAAAGAGTTAACGCCGACGACGGACGACGCCGGACGACGCCGGACGACGGCGGACGACGGACGACGGACGACGGACGACGGACGCCAAGTGATGAGAAAAGCTCACTTGGCCCTTCGGGCCAGGTGAGCTAAAAAAGGGGGATGTAAAACAATGTAAAAAAAAACAAAGTACGGCCTTCAACACAGAGCCTTGGCTCACACCGAACATATGATATGTTCCCTTGTCCCAGTATATTGTCATTTAGATATGCTGTCTGCAGTCGTTTAATCCAAGACAGTTCGATGATTTTACGGGAACCTTCAAATTGTTTATGCGATTACCCTTGTTGTTTCTAGATCGTTTCGAGTGGTTGGAATCTTATAAATTTAATATTGCGATTGTGTTTACCTAAATGTTGGTAAATTATACTTTCGAATTTCTTATTTTTTCGGAAGTGGTATAAATGTTGCTGTGTTCGTCTAAAAAATCCCGTCCTGTTTGTCCTACATATTGTATACCAACCTTTGGCTTTTTTCAAGTATCCGGATAAATGAGTCTTTGAGTTTTTCGTGTTATGTCACAGGAAAGGAAAGCGAACTGTTGTCCTAACAATATTATTAGAAGATAATCTAGAGCAGGTAAGTCATTTTCCGGCATATATGTTTATCCAATATATTCATATTTCAGCAAGAAAGAAGAAACAGAAGAATATTAAAGGTAAGATACACAGGAACAACTGATCAAAAACACAACATTTTGTACAAGTTCATATATATATAGAGAGAGATATATTTTTTGTATAATATATAACTGATTATTGAAATAAAGAACAACCCCCTTTTTGATACAAGATTCATATTACAAATATTCCCTAACGGTACAAATCAGCTCCATTTGGATAGCATTTATATTTCAAAACTCGTTGCAATTTATAAAAATAGGTTATAGAGATAGTTGTGCATTTAATATATATTACGTTTTTTTAAATTTATGCTTTAGGCAAGAAGGAGAGTAACAACGAAGTAACAAGAGATTATTGATCTAACGGCGGAAGAAAAGACCAGTCCTGTCTATAATTAAAGGTTATACTAGTATTTCTAGGGGTTTAGTTGTGTTTTTTTTTATGTTTCGATAGATTTTTGATGGGTTGGTCGAATGAGAAATCCAATTTTACACTACATGGTTTTATGTGAACTTATAAAGTGCGTCCTTGAAAACATGTTCCATTGTAAGGGAGATAACTTGTTTAACCAGTTAACCATTGACTTATCATTTGAATAACATTTAAAACTGCCATCAAACTAAGAGACCACTTTACCGCGCCATACAGGCAATCTCAATTTAAACACCATTCTAAACGATGCTTGTATCTAAAACTTTGAGAAATGCACTATCTGACCAGAGTTACATATCTCGGGTTAAGATCGTTGTTGTGATTTAGAACTTGACATGTGATTTGTTCATTGCATTTATGTTAATGTGTCTTTTTAAAGTGTAGAATCTCGCCAGCATCGTTCTAATCGCCCTTGTTTTGTTTTGCTAATTTCTAACAATAAAAAATTTACCCGATTTTACGGATTTCAGACAATAAATTTGATTAGTTGTTACGAAATTAATTCAGCTATGCATTAGGTTATTCTGTTATTTTTTTTATTTTTTTGGTCAAGAAAGTTCCTCACGTATTCAGGTATTCATATACCTATATAATTCTTGGCTTTCAGATGTTCCTGAAGAAGATAAATCCAGAAATGAGAGTTCGATTTGACGCACGAAAATTATAAAGTGTTATTTTCATTTAGTACAGATTTTATTGCAAATCATGTACACAACACTATAATGAATTCAATATATAGTACATGTAAATGTAATTTTATTTGTAATTATGAATTCCCCACAATTTTAAAAATCTTATTGGGTATCTTCCGACAGTAAAATAATACAATTATGGTACGTTATACTCAGTAAATATTTAAATTTGAAATGGTAATTAGATATTTCGCGCACTTTTCCGACTGGTCTCCTAGGATTTTCGGTGTTTGTTCTCCTGCAATGTGTTACGCTAGGACCAGTTTATTTTCCCATAGAGACAAACATGGCAGACGGTTAGTAGAAAACGAAACTATTTCATTGTATTTTAACCGTAAAACGAGTAAAAACATGTGTTATTTACACATTAAAGCAATATCAAATACACAATATATCGAAATAATAACGGCTACAAATTATCAATATACCTGTCTCTGAAAATAACACTGTCATGACAGTTGTGATCTACTGTTTTTCTTTTAAAATTATTTATTACCCCCCCTTTTTGTCTTTTGTACTCTCTTAATTTGACATTAAAAACTTTCTGATCCTGTAAAGTTTCTGTTTCCCTCCTCCCTGTCCAAATCACATGAAGAAAATTTAAACAAGGGGTTTTGGTCAAACACTTTATTGCGCTAGAAACTGAAGAGATTGATTGATTCCCTTACATGTATAAATGCACAGTGCTAACTGGCATAAAGGGGTACCACGATTTCCAGAGAACTCCCCAGAATTGAATATTGACCTGAGAACCCATAAATGTTACCCGAAAACTTAATTTTATATGGAGTTATAGTTATACTGCTTATAGTTATATTATATATATATATATATATATATATAAAAGTATATAATTTTGAGATCTACATGTACAATGGTGTAAGTCATTTTTACTCAAAAAAAGTACAATTTCACTTCAAGAATTCGATTTGTGTGTCTTGTAACAATATGGCGGACGTAATTATTAAATAGGTAGATAACTATCTAAATAAAAGAGTAAAAAAAGTTCTGAAGGATTAGTTTCTTTAATCATGTTCATAATGGAAATTTGATAAGTAAATACATCATTTGGAAACTAAATTTAAAAGAAAAATTATTTATACTTTTTTTACTTTTATTTAGATAGAGTTATCCACCTTTTTGCTTCGCATCACAGTGCAGAGCTATTAGTTTCAGTTGATATACACGCCATCTTGAAATAATTACTTATCTCATATAGATTATGATTGGTTGCTTTATGATGCGGCTGAGATACATGTACAGCAACAGCTATTGGCTTAAATGAGATAAAGAATTACAGACTTTTTCTCGTCTTATGATAAGACATCAAATGCCTGAAAAATTTACTATGTGTATTTCAGTTCCGATCAACTGTCATTACTGATTCATGTTCGTTTTTTTATGCATACATGTATATTGCACACTAAAATTCAATATTGAAATATCAATTATAAATATGTGTTTATTTGCTTTGTTAATCTGCAATATGCACGATTTGTTTTGCTAAACAATGTTCCAATACAATGTTTACAAAAATGCATTATCTGTATTTTATAACTTCTGCCAATCTAGGCACACCTCCAGAGAGGCACACCTCAAGAGTGTTTATTCATAAATGTTTAAATTTTCAACAAGTAAAGTGGACAGATTGATATTCCAAGTCTAAGACATCCATTTTATATCAATCAATATATAAAAATACCACATTTCCAATACTAAATCAACAACCACATGCACACATATTATCTTAAAGTAGGGTAGAGCGAAGCAGTCCATAGCTTTTTAGAAAGCTCAAACTTGTGAATATTTAGGTCTGCCATATTGTTATCCACACTGGACTTGCATACAAGACACACAAATCAAATTCATGAAGTGACATTGTGTTTTATTGAGTAAAACGAGTTGTATCTTAAAATTAAATATACTTTAATATCTATTACAATAGTATAAAACCATATAAAGTAAAGTTTTTGCAAATTTTATTGGAAATAATTGGAAGGCACATCATTTGGCCTCCTCATTCATGAGCCAAAGAAAGCTTTGGACATATCCCAAATTTCATTTCTCCTCACACTAAATTTTACCCCTTGTTTTTTGTCTATTTTTGCCTCTCTTCATCTTTGTTTTCCTTTTGAATTTGTGACCCCAAATATTTAGAATCCTGTATGGATACAGACAAGTTTCAGCTCAATTATAGTCTGTTATTTTGTGGCGCAACTCAAAAGGCAAAAATAAATGTTAATACTTATACTTCTGTCTTTTATTTGATAACTTTTTTTGTTGATTTAGAAGAGGAAAATGAAGTAAAACTTCCCGTTTCCCCATGAAAGTAAACTGTTTTCATTCAGGATGTCTCTGGGTTTTTCCCACTGCAATTGAAATTTTCCTGAATGAAAACAATATATTTTATACTTCCTGTTACAAATTAAATGATTGATGAGGATTGATCAATAATTTGTAACTATAGACAAATTTACACTTGTATGCAAATTTGACTGCCATTACTTAAAACCACACAATAAACGCGCAAGTTCCCATAAAATTTGACATCGCAATTTAAAAAATTTGACGTCATGCTTAAAAGTGATTGTTGCTTGACATCAGAAGGTTATTTGGAGACAGATCTTGGGTCATTCAGAGATAAAATTGAGCTAAATACCAAAAGTGTAAATACGTTAATTATAGCAGCAGACAAACAACTGCTTTTATGGATTGTATAAATGTAACTCTAAAAAGTCTGATCAACTTGAGAAAAAAACCCAATTTGTACAGTCCTCCAAGGGGTGCAACAAAAAAAAAAATTTAAAATGATGAAAAATACAGGAGTCGTATAGAGGTATAAAGGTAGATGAGACTGAATAACTCTTTAAACAAGTTTTAACTAAGTTTGTTGGAATTGCTTTGACTGGAAATATTTATTGTTATTTTTTTTCTTTAATAATAAAAATATTGCAACTTTATTTCTTTGAATTACATACATATACTGTACAATGTAACATGTTTATCCACAAAACATTGATCTAGCAAATGGTGTGTTTATATATTTGTTTAGATCAGAATACAGCAGGTTCAGTCGCCGGAGATGCACTTACAGATCAACAAAGTAGTACACCTTTACCATCAGGCGTGCCAGAAAATGTACAGGTAAACAAATACATTCATATAAATATGCACTTACACACAGATTAATAATAATTATAATGTCCACTAGCTTAATGAGGATTGGCGTCAAGATTTGGATATTCCCTTTACCAAAAGTTACATTATGTTTTTATGCCCCACCTACGATAGTAGTAGGGACATTATGTTTTCTGGTCTGTGTGTCCGTTCGTCCGTCTGTCATGCTTCAGGTTAAAGTTTTTGGTCAAGGTAGTTTTTGATGAAGTTGAAGTCCATTCAACTTGAAATTAGTACACATGTTCCCTATTATATGATCTTTCTAGTTTTAATGCCAAATTAGAGTTTTGACCCCAATTTCACAGTCCACTGACCATAGAAAATGATAGTGCGAGTGGGGCATCCATGTACTATGGACACATTCTTGTTTATGCCTCAACTACAATAGAAGAGGGGCAGTATGTTTTGTTCTGTGTATTTGTCTGTACTTCCCTTTTTAGGTTAAAGTTTTGGTTTAAGGTAGGTTCAAGTTTTGGTTTAGGGGTAGTTTGTGATCACATTAACCTGAAACTTTGTGAACATGTCACATGTTCAATATGAAGAAAGCTGTTTAATATTTATACAAATTTAAGCTTTTGATCAATATTTCACAGTTCTCTGAACATGGAAATAAAATATAGGTAGTGCAAGCAGGACATGCGGTGTCTTATGGACCCATATTCTTGTTTAAATTACTTGACCAGTATAATTAAACTGTAAGCATTTCTGATACAATGTAGCAATATCTAAATATATTTAAGCCTTAAACATGTTAAAGTGCATAATGCAATTTTATATTAAAGCCTTATTGTGTTTTTCAAACATTGTGTGGATTAGCAAAATTGTATGACCTAATTTTCAAAATCTTAATATATGTGTAAGATTAAACAAAACATGTTCATTAACAGCAAAAGTGGCTAATCAAACAATATTTAACATACGAATCTCATAAGCCACCAAAAAAATGTTCATTTTTTGTTTGGGATGATATACCAGTAATTCTGTGGTTTTCAAAATAGATCTAAGTCATGAGTCATATCTTTGAGATTGAAGCTTTCATAACAGAAAACATAAAATCTACTACATGTAATACTTTTTTCTTATACATGCATCTTAAAATTTAGTGCTTTCAATTTTTGTAAGTAGGGTAGAACTGATATTTTTTTGATTGTTCTGTTTACAGAAAATCATAACTAGTGAAAAAGAATTACAAGAGAATCCATCAAAAAGACCTAGGGTTGACTTGCAGTCATTGCCAACGAGGGCCTATCTAGACCAAACAGTGGTTCCTATATTATTAAATGGAATGTCTGTTCTGGCAAAAGAAAGGTAAATATTGTATGGTTAAAAAAAAATCTTGAGAAAAAGTATGTAAAAAAATGAAAACTGATTTACTTTTATATTTTCCGGCACTAGTAATATTGAAGTATTGTTCATATAAAAAACTCAAAGGAATGCTAAAGAAATTAAAACTGATTACTTTTTAACTGCAAAAGCAGGTCTAGTAACCACCTCACTTACATTTACTTACTTAAAATTTTCTTGGCTTCTTTGTAAGGTAATGATTTTATATTAAGTTATCTTGATAATGTTGAGTTTTAACATTTTTAGCAATTTTTACATCTGCCGGGAAGCCACTTCATGTTTGATGATAGTTTTAAATTTTACAACACTCATTAATATTGTACTGGGAAAATTTTCGTCAAAATCAAATTTTTCTTGGCTTCAATACAAGGGAATGATTTTATGTTTTATCTGCAACTTGGATGTTGACTTTTAAGTTATAAGCAATTTTTACATCTGCCATGTATCCACTTTCTGTATGCCCATTTGTTTGAAATTTTACAACACTCATTGCACAAGAAAAATAGTCATTAAATTTTCTTGGTTTCAATGAAAGGAAATAATCAGTTATGCTTCAGTATACATGTTACCTCAATCAATTACATGCAGCGACACAGGTGCAGACAAGGTATTGGTCTTGTTAAATCAAGAAATGATATAGATACTCATAGATTCTACAGCAAAAAAGCAATCTTATTATTAATTAATACAAGCCTCTTAGAAACCTGGCCTTCTTTGACTCATGAGTAAAATCTGAATATGTTGTCACTAAAGGCAGTCAATCACATTTACAAAGATTACATACTGGTACACAGTTTTTAAAAATCAAAGCCACTGAGAATACAAAAAATGATGAATCAGTTAGAAACAAATGCTGTTGTCCATAATTTTTTCCATAGCAAGTGAGGTCTGGTAAACACAGTCTTGAATAAGATGAAATAAATTTTTCGAACATTATAAGGTTTCAGTCCATTATTCTTTTTAAGCTTCAAACTGTCAGTTGCTTTTGAATAGAATTGAATGCATGTCAAACAATTGATTTGTTTTTTGATAACAAAGATAAACAATAAAACTTGTATGCACAAAATATGTTTCAAATGGTCAGTGTGAACACAACCTAAGATGTCTACATGGATCATATTTGAGTTCATGTAAAGCATGTCAACCAGAATGGAAAATAAAATCTGGCTGCTACTTATTATCAATACAATATCCAAAACAAAACAAAATGATATGTTAGATATTCAAGTTACAATATGATGTGTATTTGAATTACTATACTTATCAAGAAGAATTTTCTTTATTGTACATTTGTAATTTACATAAGTAATGTGTGGTGTATGAATCTGTGATAAAAATAGGTTCAACTACAAATGTACAATCATGAACAAAAGAAGATAACTCTAATTCATATTTATTATTTGCCAAGCTAAATACAATTCAATGTTTTATTTTAAATTCACAAAATTGCAAAATGAAAGCAATCTTTACCCATCAGTGTTCACAAGTACTTTGATTGGTAAGTGCCATTGATTTTCATAAAAGATTTGTATGGAGTCTGAAGGCTTTCTGTCATATGGCGGTCAATGGAACAAATTAAACTACATTTTTATGCCCCCGCCGAAGCCTAAGTTTTACCCTTGTCCGTACGTCCCAAAGTTGGTTTCTGTTCTCTAACTTAAGTTTGCCTCAACCAAAAGTTATCAAACTTATACACAATGTTTGTAACAACAAAACACAGATCAAGTTTGGTGGCGTCATTTTTACTGTTCTAGAGTTATGCCCCTTTACAAATGGAAAAATTGCTAAATTTTTCATTTTTTTTTCCAAAAATATCAATGTCATTATTCAAGTAATTTTTAAAATTGGAGTTATCTTCCTTTGTCCATGATTAAAGTTAAATCAACTACAATCAATGCTTTATACAATGCAATGTTTAATTTTGCCTTCCACTGATAAAACACAGATCAAGTTGAATTTGGGTAGTGTCACTTTAACCATTATTGAGTTGTGCCCCTTTATAAATAAAAAAATTGTTAAATTTTTAGTTTCCATTCTGTAACTTAAGTTTGCCCCAACCAAACATTATGAAACATATACACAATACTCATTACCACAAAACTAAGATCAAGTACAAATATTGTTACGTTCTCTAACTTTAGTTTGCCTCAACCAAATGTTATGAAACTTATACACAATGCTTATTCCTACATAATACAGATTAAATACGAAATTCAGTGGCGTCACTTTTACCATTCTTGAGTTATGTCCCTTTATAAACATAAAAATTGCTGAATTTTTCGTTTCTGTTCTCTAATTTATGTTTGTCTCAACCAAATGTTATAAAACTTATACACAACCGGTCTAGAGTTATGTGTGTTTACAAATAGAACAATTGCTGAATTTTTAGTTTCTGTTCTCTACTTAAGTTAGCCTCAACCAAATGTTATGAGACTTACAGTCAATGCTTATTACCACAAAACTCAGATCAAGTTCAAATTTGGGTAGCGTCACTTTTACCGTTCTTCAGTTATGTCCCTTTATAACTATATGATATGCAAGCGGGGGCATAATCTTTGTCCACATGTGGACACAATCCACATTTATTTTTTAACTTAAAATTATGTATTTCAAATCTAAAAGTCAACTAAAAAGATGAAATAGTTTTGGAAAGACAGATAATGGTATAACCGTACATGTATGATTAGGTCACACAATGCCATTGCTAAAAAATGTAAATATACAATATATGTATTTGATTTTATCTTTTATAATTCATAGCTTCAATGATTAATTACTTCTTATTTCATTTCAGACCACCAAATGCTATAGAATTCTTGGCAGCATATTTACTGAAGAATAAGAACCAGTTTGAATAGCAACTTAGGAATCATCTTCTTTTGTAATAACTTCATCTGCAATAGACAGGAATATATAAAATTTCATCATGTTTTTAAATTCATATTAAATGTAAAACCATTCAAATTTGTTTCTTGTTATCTATTTTCCCAGAACATTCAAGTATTTGTTCTTTGGAAATACACAAGTATTTGAAGGTTCAATAAAGTTAAACTACATGCATCTGATCTCAGCTGTTTAAAAATAAGGAGATGTGGGTGGTATGATTGCCAATGAAACAACTATCCACCAGAGTCAAAGGATGCAGATGTAAGCAACTAAAGGTCACCATATGGCACTCAACAATGAGCAAAACTCCTACCATATAGTACCATATAGTAAACTAAAAAAGGCCTGACATGATTTAATGTAAACAATTCAAAAAAGAAAACCAACAGATGATTTATGACAAAACAATTAATGAACAAGAATGTGTCCATAGTACACGGATGCCCCACTCACACTATCATTTTTGTCTCCCCGGCGACAAAAGTCGCAGTATGCGAGACATAGGTATTACTATCCGGCGGCGGCGTAAACTATTTGTATAAAGCTTTATATTTCAGAAGGTAGAAGACCTGGATGCTTCATACCTTGTATGCAGATACCTTATGTTACGAAGTTTCAGTCATATGCCCATTGAAAAAAAATTACAGTTTTTTTGTCATGTGAATTTCTCACTTATTATGAGTAATATGATTACTATATTTGGTATACTTGCAACGTCTACATGTCTGTCAGACAGGGTTAACCTGACCTCGACCTCAGTTATGTCCACTATAATGTGATTTGGTCCGTTTCTCAGATACTACAAGCAGCAGGTCAACTGTATGTGGTGTATGGAATGATTGTAAGGGTTACATGTCAGACTGGCAGGTTTCATCTGACCTTAACCTTATTTTCATGGTTCATTGGTCATTGTTAATTCTTTGTGTTTTGGTCTGTTTTTCAAGTACTATAAGCAATAGGTCAACTATATTTGGTGTATGGAATAATTGTAAGGTTTACATGTCTGTGTGACAGTTTTATCTGATTTGACCTCATTGTCATGGATCTTTAAAAATGTTAAGTTTATGTGATACTTGTAGTAAAACCTTTATCTTTAAGACTTTCAACATAAAATCAATAGTCAGTAAAACAGGCAAGACATTTCAGCATGTGCATTCTTGTCTATGTTCAGTGGACCGTGAAATTGGGGTCAAAAATCTAATTTGGCATTAAAATAAGAAAGATCATATCATAGGGAACATGTGTACTAAGTTTCAAGTTGATTGGACTTCAACTTCATCAAAAACTACCTTGACCAAAACTTTAACCTGAAGTGGGACAGACGGGCGAACGAACAGATGCACAGACCGAGAGACATAATGCCCCTCTACTATTGCATAAAAACAGATATCAGAGACAGCAATTAACAACAACCACTGAATTACAGGCTCCTGATTCTGGATAGGTACATATAGAATGTTGCAGGGTAAAACATGTTTGTGATCACTCAACCCTCCCCAACCTGTGTTTAGTACAACACAAACAATGAAAAGAAGGTAAAGTCTTAAATTATATCAATATTACCTGATAGCAGTATGAGAGAGATTTACAACATATTTCACTGCTTTTTTCATAAACTTTGAGTAAAATTGGAAAAAGAGACACTATATATGCATGTTCATACCGGTACATGATACCAAGAAAATACAATTAACATCTTTTAACTGATGTAAAACCATTAAAAAGTACCTTAGAATAAGAGAAAGTATAAACTCTGGACCTCTGGGATACCCTTAATAAACACAACTCTGTCTATGTGAATAAAAAGACCATTGGTGCAACTGTCAATGACAGCATCCAAAAAAAACTAATTTAAATTTCAAGAAGTCACCATATAGGGATAATTGTAAAGACCTTAATTGGCACAAATGGACTACATACTAAATTTTGCAGTAAATCAACAAACATGGCTCCTTACTTAGCACAGGTATACTGGCTATTAGAGTTTTACCTAAGCTTGTTACATTCATGTCAGATTCAGAATCCAGTTGAGTTATTGAAAATGATAAAATTGAAAATAATTCAGTTCAGTATAAATTGCAAGTCATTGTTCCTGCCTAATCCTCAATATATCTTTAAACTGTTGAACACTAGAGGGTCATCAAGTATTTGAGAACAGAAGTCAATGAAATGACAATCATGTAAAATCCAGGGTTGTCTGCTGCATAGTGTTAGACTAAATTAAAAAAGGTCTAAAAGAAATTCTCGAGCTCTTTGCTTGCAAATTTTGCCCACATCAACTTGTCAGAACAAACAAGAAATTGAATGTATATCACCAGTGTTATCTAAAACCAAAAATAACAAAAACACAATTTACACAACAACAATTTATTAAAGTGCAAAAAGATGGATTTATAATATTGCTGAAAGATTCGGTGGTATCACAGTTAACACAAAACAGCATTAATAATTTAATAAATCTTAACATTCAAAAGGGGAGACAACTGTTAACATGGAACATGGCTGGTCTCCTGTGGATTATTAGCAATAACAAATATTAACATATTTATCAAGATTCAAAGTAACATTCAACATGCATTATGTTCTAACAAGAATACAAATAACAAACAATTAAATATAATGTCCATACTTTTCAGAGTTTTCAATTTCAAAAAATGACATTTCCTTTTTCCTGTGATTATGCTTTTTACTACAAATACTATGAAGTACAATACTATAAAAATTTTTTTTTACATATTTTCATCCATTTGGGTTTTTCCGAAAGGTTGACCATCCTTATTAAATTTAGCAAATACCAAATTACTTATAAGACAAGCTATATATATTATGTTGTCAAGGACATCAATCAATAAAGCGGCAAGCTTTATGAAAAATACTCTGTACTAGTAAACTGGTGATATATAATTTGTAAACAGTGCAATGTTTCATCAAATTGACATGTCTTAGTCTTACTGTAGATTCCTTTATTTTCATGGTATCAATTATATGGATGCACGGAAAATTTTTAGTCATAGATACCTGATTTTGCAATAATAAAACCATCAAAAGAATTTTTGAATTTAGAGTACCGGTATATTGTTCCAACATTCTCATAACACCACTTTTGTTAGGACATTATATAAATAACACATAGCTAAGAGGGTGACAGAGCAGACTGTTACCCCAAGAAAACATTGTCAACCGAGGCGAAGACAAAGTTTGACAATTTTTTTCAAGAGGTAACAATCTGCTCTGTCATTTTAATTAATTATACTGAATGTTATGTCATTATTCTCTTTTAAATCAAACTGAAAATTATTAACTATGATGTCATGTACATAACAACGTTACAGTTATTAGAAAATAGAGTGATGCAAGATGTATTTTTTTATTTTGACACTTCATGAAAAAGTACGAGGTCAAACTGTAGAACCTAAGCATTGTTTTTAAAACAATTGATGTAAATTCAATTCTTTGTCCATTAAACTATCAATTTTTTATTGGTCTACACGAGAGGGTGACATTCCAAAAATGTCTCCCGCTGAGCCATGGGATAGAGTAAATTATCTCCCTTGTATTAGCTAATCAAAATCTGGCATTTTATCGTGAAGTATAATAATACAAAATGTTAACTGTCTGATATGTAAAAGAAAAGTAATATAAAACACCATTAACAAAATTTAAATGCATATTAGTAGATTAAATAACATATAAAATGTACCAACACTTTCCATTATGCATATGCAGTTATATAATTACTTTCTGATTAATCAATGTAAAAATATAACAATGTTAGTCCTAGTAAATTAATGAATATATTTGTTATTTGCATCATGGCTTTTCTCCCAAAACAATATGAGACTTAGCATTTGGCAAACTTTTTTTTTCAAGTGTAACAATATGAATAAATACCATTACATGTAACAATACAAGATCTCAATATATAGGATTCAAATAGAATGTATGAGGGTCAGGATGGGGTTTACAGACTGGAGAATAATGAACAAAAGGTGCAGAATAAAGGGTTAAAAATATAAAGAATAGAGAAAATATGTATAAAAAATAAAGAATAGAGAATAAGGAGGTGTTAAAATATAAAGAATAAAGAATTATGATCAAAACTGATAAAGAATAGAGAAAAAAATATCTAAAAACTTACAGAATAAAGAATTGAGGAACCCCCATCCAGACCCTCATGTGTAATATTGACTGACACATATATCTATGCAATTAAGAACAAGGATTTCTGCTCTGGGTAGGAAAAGATAAGTAAAATAAATTATACACATTTACAAATATTCACCTTGAAGTGACATACTGGTTCTAGAACAAATCAAAGTGCTGGTCAGTACTAAATGGTAAACATTGCACTTATCTTGCATTGGGAACAAAAAATTAAGAAAAACATCAGGTCTTTATCCTTCTTGTAAAGACAAGTTTACAAGACATTTCAAGCTGCCAAGTCATTTCAGCTTATTATTAAAGTCATGGCTTCATTGGTAATGGCAAGAATACAAGATAAAATTACTCTCATAGCAAAAAGTTTTGTTATCAATATGAATGTATTTTTATGTTAGTTGTGATTATTTGCATATTAACAGCATATGAGCTTCATATATGGATTTTGTCTTGCAAAATAATATACATTTGATTTTCTGGTAGAAAGTCTACAAAAAGTTCGAAACAAAAATGTGACTCAATAAATGTATAAAACCCGTATAATTAGTTTGAATATATTTAAAACTAAAGTTATTTATTAAAAATCAACAACTAATATAATAAATAGTTAATTAAATTTATACATCAACTATATACAAATATAACTTGAATATATTATATATTATGTCAATTTTTTTATTTGATTTAAATGACTACTGTCTACTAGTTTAGTCTTTATGTGACATTTTTGTAGCAACTTACTTTTAAACCTGTATGAGTTAAGCATCTATACAATTACAGAGCATTAATGAATAGTCAAAGAGAAGAATGTTTTGGCCAAATTATAATAAAAAGACAGTTCATAGGAAAATAAATCAAGTTAAATGTTACTGCATTGACATAGTTAGATGTCAGAAGTGTTCATTTAAAGTTATGATTTTTGCATGTGTACATATTTTTTTATTAAATAACCAGGTGACCCCTGCTCTTTAATGTACACTATTTCTTTCTGCTCAGCTGCCAAGTATAAAAATTTGCATTAAAAAAAATGGGGATTTCATTTTGTGCTTAAATGTACAATGTAAAAACATATGATAGTAACTGGAACAAATATTAAGTCCAGAAAATTAATGTAGTAGTCTCTCAATGATCATTTTATTTATTTATTTTTTTTTTTAATTGGTGTTTGAAATTCAGTTGATCATTTACATGAAGGTCATATATATCCCCCTCAGAACCTGACACATAAAACTGCCTTGTAAGAGCAGTTACCTTTAGATTAAGGTTCAAACAGTGGGACAAGAAGAGGGTGACTTGGCAAAACAGGCATTAGCTTAATAGAGGTGACCTTTAAAGAAGGTTTGACTATTACCTAAAAAGATCTCAAAAGTATCACTGACTTTCCCATAGGAAGATATTGGCTATATAATGATATAGGAATTCAATTGAATAGGGATATCTTTTTTGGAACTCATGCATCAAATTGAATAAAATTACTTCATTTATTTCAAAGCTGCTTTACTATAATCCGAAAGTTAACAGTATGTCTTATTATCACAAATCTGAATATCTATAATTGCAACAACTAAAATATACACATATCACATGGTATATATCACAAAATTGCATATTTAACAATAAGTTAATACAGTTTGACAAACAATATATGAATAACATGGGTAAATATTATAGCCAAATAATTTAATTTTGGATGTAACAAGTCTTCAGATTGGCTAAAAGTTTTTTGTCTATCAGCTCATAAACATAATTTTGTCATGAGACCGTGACGTCATCAAGGTTTTTTCATGATTTACTCCTTAAAAATAGAATTTAGAATTAAATTATAGGGGCTGACTTTAACATTTTTTCTGTCTATTTGAAATAACCTCAAAAATGTGGTGCACACTTGACTTTTATATAACCTGCTATGCGGGTTATTCAGTGTGCACCACATTTTTTTATGTTATTTCTTCAAAGACAGAAAAAATATAACATTCATTCCTTAAATAAATATTGTTATGTAATTTTTAGCCTAGGTATCATCAATTATGTCACTATCCATTCAAAGGAAAGTCATATACCATGTATTTTGAAATATTGTTTTTGATTTTGAAACATGTGTCTGTTACATTGTTATGTAATTGAAACTATTTCAAAATAAATAAATTAATTTTCAAGGTGTCAAATGCTTGTCTACAATAGCAAAAATTAATCTAATAAGGGCCTTCTTATTACAAGAACTGTCAGCAGTGTTACATTTCACTTAAATTTTGATATTTTTATGTTTACACATCCTTTATTGAAGTGAAAAGACCTCAAAATTATTATTTTACTTTTGCATAGAACAATATTGGCTATACATTGATATAGGAATTCAATTCAATAGGAATTTACTTAAGTTAATGCATTAAACAGAATAAAATCTCTACAATCATATCAAACTTGATTATCTGAAAGTTATAATCAAAATGCTGACCAGTAAACATTATGCAACTTTAGATCAAACGGCTGGCAAGGAAGCTAAACTAACCAATTAAAAAAACAACAAAAAATGTTAAAAAAAAATTATAAACATAAACCTACTCTAAAATTATGCTTTAACTTATTGCATTAGTTCTAGAATTTTAAGAGCTAGACTTTGCAGATCTTTAGCCCTCTTTTGGCCTATAGCTAAAACTTCTTCGTGTGTTGTAACCTTTGCAGTGGTGTAGTCTAGACAACATTTATCTGTAATCAATGATATACCAAACACTTTCATACCCATGTGACGTCCAACAACAGCTTCAGCTACTGTACTCATACCTATAGAGAAAATACATTGTCCGTATTAAAAATATTTTGACATTCTAATCCACTTTCTTAAAATAAAAATTTCTTAATTCTTATAAACATATTGTACAATGTACTTTGCAGGAAAACAACATATGCTATGCATGTCTTTATTAACTTTTATTTTACAATGACATTTTTAAAACCTGAACAGATATGTAAATCATGTAATGTGGATCGTATGCAGTTTGAGCTAAAATTGTATTCTTTATGTGGATATTTGTTGTCATGGTTTCAACAAAATCTCTTTACAAGCATATATAAAATTGGTAATTCATTGAGCACTCAAAAAAATTTGGTTGACTTTTAGGCTTTACCCATGAAATCCACAAAAACTATTGATTAGTACAGTAAAATTAAATAAGAATCCACATTACATCAACTCTGTGTATGTGTGTGTTTGTACATGTGTATTTTTACATTTTAGATTGAACATGTTAATAATTGAATCAGAATAACATGATAATCCATATATTTTTGTGACAGCAAAGTATTTAGACACAATAAATTAGATAACATATTCATGTGTGTTTTATACTAACCAACTGCATCTGCACCAAAATTTTTCAGCAGCCTGGACTCAGCTACAGTTTCAAATGTAGGTCCTCCTATCATTACATAAACGCCTCGTCTCAGTATATCACCAAGTCCTAATTCCTTGGCAGCTTTCTCTGCTAACTCATTCATAGCATCATCCCATGTTCCAACTGTTGCTAAGAATCTGGGTCCAAATCTGAGTATAGATAGCACAAACTTGAGGTAATTTTGTATTGTAAACACCTTCAATGTATTAAGTGGTCCTGCAACCTATCAACACTTATATTTTGGCACAAAAACATGCTTTTCTCAGACTGCTTATGAGGTCTTTACACTAAATCCATTGGAGGTGTACTTAGACTGATATTATTGTCAGACAGAATATAGTTTATTTATGAGTTCAAATTGGCCTTTTAACTAGCAAATAATAGTACTCTTAGATCAGTACTTTGTGTCTTTTGCCTTTTTGTCATTTGTTTTTGTTCTCAGCACTGATCTGATTAAACACTCTCATAAAACCACTTAAGTTAAGATATCAAATTGTAGTACTAATTTATCGTAGGACATGTAGAAAAATCTGTTCTTTTTGAACAATTCTTAATTTAAGTACTTTTATGCATATCACCCAGGTCCTTTTCCTTTGGTCTTTGGATGGGTGTCTCATTGGCAATCAAACCACATCTCCTTATTTTTACATAATTTCTGTTAAATCACCTATGGGTAAACGTAAATGGACAAAGCTCCACTGTGTTGGATAAAATTATTTCTTTCTGACTCACCTATCATCGTTAGCTCCCCTGAGTACACATTCACCAGACAATCCAGCAAAGTCTATATGGTCTCTAATAATCATGATATCACCAGTGTTAAATTCAGGATTGATCCCTCCAGCTGCATTGGTCAGAAATAATGTTTCTACACCTAAAGCCTTCATTACCCGTATAGGTATTGTTGTCTGTAATAAAGAAAGTTCATCTTTTAATATAATATGATATCTGAATTTTTTGCTGAAGTCTGCCCATCTGATTCAATTAAATTTCATTTATTTTATCCATCTTTAATAACAAATTTGTAAACTTGAAAATAGGAACTGCTTTGGCTTCTCCAGCACCAGTGTTCACCATTTTGTAAAGTGGGGTTCAAGTTTTCAGTACCATACTTATCTTTTGTTTTTCTGTATTTGAAAAGTTCTGTATATTGAGATGCTTGTCTTTGTATTTGGCTTTGGTATGCTTTTTTGGCTATCATACTTTTGATATCTACTTTTTGAATCCCTTATCATTTTATTTTGTCCTATCAAATCATGAAAAGTCTACTTTGTATTTGGTCATAATTAAAATAAATGCCATTCTGTAATTCTTTTGGTCTTTAGGATATTTTTTCTTATACACAGACAATTTAGAAATTGAGACTAGATCGAAGAGCTATAAAAAAAAATACAGAAACTAAAATGATGCCATCATAGGACAATCTTAGTAAAAACAAAATAGTTGCTGTTTGAAAAAAAAATAAATTGCTTCGCCGAGCGTAGCTGGATACGACCGCAGAGGTCCAACCCTGAACAATTGGGGCAAAAATGGACGCAATATTCGCGCTTGATACAGGTCTGAATTTGGATTGTAATTAAATATTTGACACATAAAAGGTCTCTGACACAGAATACATGTAGTCAAAGAACTTAGAATTGGTTATATGATTTGAAAATATATTCAATTTTTTGCTTTTGTGCAATACACTTTGCTGTTGCGAATTGACCCCCCCCCCCCCAAAAAAAAAAATTAAAAAAATTACCCCCCCCCCCCTTTTTTTTTTGCTTTTGTGCAATACACTATGCTGTTGCGTATTAACCCCCCCCCCCCCCACACACACACACACACACACTTTTTTTTGCCAAAAAAATAATATTTGAAGAATTACCCGTTTAAATTTACCATAGTGCTAACTTAATCGATTTTATAATAGAATTTAAAATGTGGTGTCAAATCTTTCATATGGATTTTTTTGTAAAAAAAAAGATGCAACATTTGCAGATATTTTTACTGGTCTTCCTTTATAATTATAAATTTCTTTAAACATAATTAAAAGCAGTGTAAGGGCGGTAATCAAAACGTTGTATTTGGATTACCTTCCTTACACTGCTTTTAAATTGTCTTACTTGTTCATTAACCATTACTTTATACATAATTTAAAAGCATTGTAAAAGGGAGGTAATTCAAATAATGTATTTGAATTACCTCCCTTACACTGCTTTAAATTATGTTTTGTACTAAAGTATTTGTCCATTAACCAGGACACCCTTGTTTTCCCCCTTTTTTGCCCCTAATTGCTAAACGGTTTGAGCCCAAAGCAAATCCTAACCATCCCTTTGTGGTATGGAAACTTGTGGTATAATTTCAGACAAATCCATATGCCGTTCTACAAGTTATTGTCTGGAAACTAGAAAAATGCTTATTTTTGGCCCCTAATTCCTTAACTGTTGATACCATAACCCCCAAAATCAATCCCAACCTTCCTTTTGTGGTATTGAACCTTATGGTAAAATTTCATAGAGATCCATTCACTTAAACTAAAGTTATTGTGCGAATACCAATGTGTCTTCGGACGACTCCAACACCGACACTGACGTCATACCAATATACGACCGCAAAATTTTTTTGCGGTCGTATAAAAAAAAAAAACACTTCAAGATTTAATCAATTCGTTTGAATAGTTTTGTGTTGAGAATTTATTTTACTTTGTATGCCAAAGTCTACATACAATTATGTATCAAAGTATACCAATGTTAGATGGGTAGATAAAAGATCTTCTTGAGGTTTGACTATTTTTTTTTATTTTTCTTATTCACATGAGAATTTGCGGAAAAAGGATTCATAAATAACTTTTATAACCTTGCTCAATTTTTTATATGTAGTTGGATACTCAATGGGCACACAATTCTTTATCATCATACATGTAGTGCGAGATATAAAGGTGTTTTAGTTATATTGATTCTAGTGTATTTATGATCTACCACATTACCTTCCACATAGGATATCCTTCATAACAATGTAATCTTCCTCTCATTAATACCACTATCTGACCTTTCAACTTTCCAAAAACCAGCTTTCCCATATGTCCAGGAACTGCAAATAAAATTAAACATTAGAATTTAATCCTACCCATTTTCATGTTTATAACAGATAGCATATTTTCTCAGCATAATTGATATTATTTCTGTCCAAGAACTGTAAACAAAAAAACATATTGATGATATGTCATACATACATGTAACACAACTATATATTATATTTTATCATATACTGTAAATTCAGAAATTATTGTGAGGTTTTTATTAATGCGAATAATGCGACTTGGTGATTATTGCAATAATAAGAACTCGCATTAAGACATCTGATACCAATATCTGTATGCAGATTTTCCTAAAATAGCAATAATTAATCTCACATTTTTGTCCATTCTTCAAAAATTGCAATAATAAATGCACGCAATATTTCTGAATTTACAGTACTTAGCATTAAAATAGTTTTTCCATATGTGTAACAAGCAGAAGTAAGCTAGCCATAAATTCACACCCAGTCTGATAACCCATATCAGTCCTATGTGTTGTCACGTGCCTGGATGCGTTCGTACATCGGTAGTACTGTAAACCAACTTATTTTCGCGGATACTTTATTTCACGTTTAGCCCTTCCTAGTCCACTTCGCAGCAATTTAATTTCACGATTCGTGCTTGATACAGGTCAGAATTTGGATTGTAATTAAATATTTGACACATAAAAGGTTTCTGACACAGAATAACGGTAGTCAAAGAACTCAGAATTGGTTATATGATTTGAATTTATATTCAATTTTTTGCTTTTGTGCACTACACTTTGCTGTTGCGAATTGACCCCCCTCTCCCCCCACAAAAAAAAATAAAAAATTTACCCCCCCCTTTTTTTTTGCTTTTGTGCAATACACTATGCTGTTGCGTATTAACACCCCCCCCCCCCCCCCCCCCCACACACACACACACACACACACACTTTTTTTTGGCAAAAAAAATAATATTTGAAGAATTTTTCTTTTTAATTTATGAAATCTGAAATGAGAAAAAAATTACCCCCCACAATTTCTTTTTCACCCCAAAAAATTTCTTTCCCTCAAGATATGGTCATAATCTCAATTCAAATTTCCAATGGAGTTTGCAACCATAATTACCCATTTAAATTTACCAGAGTGCTAACTAGAATTTAAAATATGGTGACAAATCTTTCATATGGATTTTTTTGTAAAAAAAAAAAGATGCAACATTTGCAGATATTTTTACTGGTCTTCCTTTATAAATATGCATTTCTTTAAACATAATTTAAAAGCAGTGTTAGGGAGGTAATCAAATCTTGTATTTGGATTACCTCCCTTACACTGCTTTTAAATTGACTTAATTGTTCATTAACCATTACTTTATACATAATTTAAAAGCAGTGTAAGGGAGGTAATTCAAATGATGTATTTGAATTACCTCCCTTACACTGCTTTAAATTATGTTTTGTACTAAAGTATTGGTCAATTAACCAGGACACCATTGTTTTTCCCCCTTTTTTGCCCCCAATTCCTAAACGGTTTGAGCCATAACCCCCCAAAGCAAATCCTAACCATCCCTTTGTGGTATTGAAACTTGTGGAATAATTTCAGAGAGATCCATACACCGTACTATAAGTTATTGTCTGGAAACTAGAAAAATGCTTATTTTTGGCCCCTTTTTAGCCCTTAATTCCTTAACTGTTGGTACCATAACCCCCAAAATCAATCCCAACCTTCCTTTTGTGGTATTGAACCTTATGGTAAAATTTCATAGAGATCCATTCACTTAAACTAAAGTTATTGTGCGAAAACCAATGTGTCTTCGGACAAAAATTTTTGCGGTCGTATAAAAAATGAGAAATACAACATAAATGGCCTCTACATGTACTTGCTTTCCTTTGACAATCATGACAATACCCACCTGTGCTGACAGGAAAGTGTGGTATTTCATCATAGGGTATGATATCAGCTTCTTCTACTAAATCACCAAGTCCTCCCAGTCCTGATCCACAAACAATACCTAGCTTCGGTCTGTATTTTGTTTTTCCTTCTAGAGTCTTAGCAATCTCATGGACTTCCTCATAACTTGGACTGAAAAAAAACCCAATTAGTATATGATGTATTTCATGTATTTTAAGAAATGAAAGCTTAAATATTAATAGATCATAGTTTTCAACAAAACTTTTTGACCTATAAGCCTGAAAACCAGTTTTTGTAAAACTTCTTTAAATTAAAATGTGACAGTCTTGAAATGCCTCATTTCGGGAATTTTTTTACGAAATTGTCTGAAAAAGACTATTAACTGGTTTATGGTTTCAAAACTATTTACCTGTTACCTGTTAATAGTCTTTTTTATGGGATATTTTCCCATACTTACTGTATCGTTTGAATTGACTAAGTCTCCAGGAAATTCTGAATGAATGTTTATACTTTAACTGTGCTATTTGCAAAGTCAAATTATTATGACGTCAATACAGAATATAATTTAACCAAATTTTTTTACGCTTGTGAAATTATGATTTAACTACTTGATTAGTGGCTACTGAGTGTCCCGTAGCAAATATTTTATTCACGTCGGGAAATAATTGGTGCCTCGGGGGACAATAACCTTGCTATTGTCCTCATAGCCAGTATTAAAATAAGTGTATACTATTATATATGTTCCTGTTGGAATAAATATTCTATATCCTACTTTTTTTAATAACAAATTCTGTATTATTTCCATTTCCAGTGGAAATAATACTCCAGAATATTTCTTCCACTAGGAACTATTATTATAGAGGATATTCTATTCCATAACAGAATGACATGTCTTTCTGCTGACTGTTACTCTGTAAACTAGTACATCAAAATAACAGATGTCAGTCTAGTATGATTGCTTTATGTCCAGTAGCAAATATTTCATGCATATTCAGGATGAGAAAAAAGTAACAATCAATACAATATAAGACATGTCTTGCAATAGGGGTTGATCAGGATGAAGGGCATGCAAGGGTTCTCAAAGTGCTCAGGGCATGTCTATCTCTTTACAAGAGGCATCCCTTTTCTGACAGGAGGTGCCTGCTTATTGGTATATCTGGTACAGCTAGCCAAACAGATGCCCCACTTTGGCACAGATTTTATTATCGGTTGTAAGAAGACCAAGGGATGATGCTCAGGCACTTGTCTCTGAAAATCAGGATGTACAAAGCAGGATTCATATTCATGTAAAATTTCCATGTTCTTGACCTGCTATGCATGTAATATTTGCCACTGTGCATTAGACATGCTAAACACAAAATCATCACCATCATTCTATTATATTCTAGATTGCTGTTTAATCAAAACCTGTAACATTTGTTGATAGTATAGCATCTGATTAGCAGGGCATTTTTTTCTTTTTCAGAAATTATGAAGACGGGCTAGGCAATGTAATTAATAACAATATTAGGCCTCTACTCAATGGAAACACTTGGAAAACAAAAAATTTTCCCGTTCCCCTGAGTTTTGAAATTATATACCACTTGCGGTTTATCGATTTTTTGTGAAATTTCTGCATTATACGATACCCTAATTCTTAGATCATAAAATATTACCCTTGTCCCATCCACATGATGAATGTGTATGTGCTGCCTACAGGAGAGAAAGCAATAAATATTCAAGGAATTTGTATTTTCTGTTTACAAAATTCTACCCTTACAAAGCAAGAAAAGGCCCGATATGCTCCGAAGAAATACGATAGGCCAAACGAAAAAAAATCGTTGGTTACAAAGCTAAAATCACAGATATCGCTTAAAGCGATGAGAACAAAGGAGTTTAATGACCATTTATTGTTATAAGCTTGTACACTAGTCCTGATCATACTGTTTTAATGTCTTAAAACAATATTCCTATCAAATACCTGAGATCTTCTCGGAATCTCAAGTACAGAATACTGTATAGTCGTTTAAAAAAAAACAGAGCTCACTCAACTCTATTTTTTTTTATAAGTTTAAATCTTGGATTGTTGAATAGCAGAACAAAATATATAAGTATAGATTTTTAATCAAGTCAGCAAATTTTTATGCAGAAATGCAATTAAGTAACGTGAATTTTCAATTAAATGAACATTTTTTTGTAATTTTAACTTACAACTGGGACTATTACTAACATAATATATTATGTCCCAGCTTATAATAACTAATATTTCAACAAAGGTAGATTATTTTTGATTGATTTCATTTTTGATCAAGTTATTAAGGGAAGGTAACTCAGAAATAGTATTGTTTCTGGAGGAATCAACATGAATTTTTCTATTTTATTTTATTGCAGGTAAAAAACGTACGGTGACCCCATTTTTTTTTGTTGATATTCTAAAAGTATTTTCTACTGAAAGCTTATCTTCTCGTATTTTATTTCACAATCAAATGTAAATAGTCATAAAAATGTAAATGATACCAGAGACATATATATACACAATGTGTATATATGTCTCTGATCATGATACCAGAAGACCATAACTAGGGTTCTAGTAATAGACATATACATTATACACAGGGTTTTTTATGCTTTATGATTATGTCTCTTCTTTTGTTGAAAGCCTCAATGTGAGGTGAAGAATAATTTCATATCCTTTGTGATCCTTTATATTTTTTGAATAAACCTGCAAGAACCATCGGAAAATGTTTCTGCATACAAATGTTTATAAAATGTGATGAAACGCAATGATTCATTTAATCAAAGCCAGAACAGTATTTTCTCCTTACAATCTAATTAAAATATAGATCTTGGAATTCGTTATACTACTATATGTAGTATAACGAAATCCGAGTTCTATATTTTAATTAGATTGTTTCTCCTTAAAATCGTACAACGTGATCCTCCGGCTCGGTGAAAGGTAAATGTATCATGTAACTTATTTGACTCTTTGGTAAAACCAGTACTTACAGGTAACTCTGAAGTTTCGAATATATGGAGAGCTACATGGCATATCATTGAGTAAAAATAGCTAAACAAAGAAATCAGTCAAGAGCCTTGAGCTGATTTCTGCTCTTTGGTCGAGTTTGTTTCTTTTTGACACATTCCCCTTTTCCATTCTCAATTTTATTAATAGATAAACTTCCAGTGACTTAAATAGACTTCCTGGGAAGAATACATATTTTCTCAACTTTACTATATAATTAACGTTTATAAACACGAATAATAAACCAGAAAAAAGAGCATCAAACAAAATGCTTATTTAATCACGAGGTAATGAATATCATAAACATCAAAAGAGAAAAGAATAAATGACTGGGATGAAAGCAACAACACGTATATATATATATGTAAAGCCATTAAGTTAACTTAAATAGTGAATTTTACCTAAATGGCGATTATTTTGATTTTAGAAAACTAATAACTAAATAAAGAATGAGTGAACACACTCTTTAAATAGAAAAATGCAGACATTAAAAGATCCCTAGAGACTAGAGACGCGCTCTGCCTAGAGACGAGACTCTGTAAATTTTGCAATATATACTGGAAGACGAAAAACAATTCTTCCTAAATTGCAAAAAATATAATAGAGTATTTAAAAGATATGAAACTATAAACAAGGACATCTTAAATTTTGATAAAAATAGATGAAACAATCAAAAAATGATAGTTAACCCAACATCTCATAGTCAAATTAAACAATAGTTTTCGCTCAGAGTTTTCGTCATAAAACAGTCATTGGAACTGAGGTGTGGAGTCATATTGACTTATTTATTGACTATCACAAGACGTTTATATGTTAGTGTTATATTTTATTTTATCATCCTTATTTGATTTTGTGTCGATAACCTTTGAGTTATTATATATATAGTGATTAATGGCAATACAATATTGAATTGAATTGAATGTATAATTATGTCTCTGCTTTTGTTGAAAGCCTCACTGTGACCATAGATGTATAAATCTATGCTGTGACTATGAGATGAAGAACAACGGTAACAGGTTTCAGATTTGGGGTTTTGTTAAGGGATTATTTCTGTATTATTAGAGATACAGTTTTCTTGAATACCTCGGAATCCCGGCGATGACTTGTTGAATTCCTAGAAAGAGGATAATATATAATGCCCCAGTTGAATACTAATAAGTCTAATCACTATATACATGAATACCTTAACTAGTTCTTTGCCTCAATTTTATGCTTTCGTGGACCTAAATTTGGTTTAGAAGAAAGTGCACAAGGCTCCCCAAAGAAGTCCGGGAAGTTCTACAATTATGCCATTAGCTACCTTGTGAGTTTCTTGACTTTTTGAAACTCTAGCAAAAATGATTATATCAATTTTTCGTGGATTGTTATTGTAAGCAAATACATCAGTCAAATTCGGTAAAGTGCATAACAAAATTCTGTTCGATATTATAGCAAGGTGTTTGTCCTGTTTAGGATTGATAGACGTTATATGTTACATAATAAGTAATTAATCCTCATCATTATGACACTAGACCTTATTTTCGATCTCTTTGCTACCTTCTGTATACGCCATATGAATAAATCCTTAAGCAGTTAATCCGATTGTCCGTACTTGAAAACATTCAGTGCAGTATTCAGCATGCAATGAATAAAAGTACGAACTGTAAGCTGTGTGACCTAGATGGTCATTTTTCGACAGACTGAAAGGAATACTTGAATGGATGGTTCGGAAGTATAAGTAAGCAATGAAATAATAAAACACAAGCCAAGCTTAAAGGCAGATTTGTTTTCATGCATATAGTATTTGATATTACTATATACATGACTGTATATTTTCCTTTTAATTAGCAAATTAACAACTCAAAATGACACAGAACTTGGAAATATGATTATTGAAAGAGACAATATGGACAAGAAGTAATTACTTGATTGTAATATAAATGGATATATAAGACAAATGGATGTCAAACCTACTAATCAATAAACACATAACAGTCAGAATTCTTATGTAAATGTACAGAAAACATTGCTCCCTGCGGAAGAACAAAAGACTTACCCTGCTTGTGTGTTTTCACTATCGGTCATTGTTCCTTCAGAGTGTTTGAGGTTTTGAATACAACCTTCTGAAAATTACTCGACCTTCTGTCCTTCAAATCTAATTGTGATCAGCAGGAATTATCCCCACATGCATAATTCATGGGACTTTATCCAAAAGGATATAATACATCAATTGTAAAACAAAAAATATAATTGAAGAATTTCGTGAATTTTATCTTTAAGATAAAACTGGCTGTATAAAGTTCTAATCCGGGATTTTAATTTTAAGGAAGACTCTAAGTAGAAAGAACAATGTCTATGGCAAACGTCTCCAATTTGTAATGTCCTCCTCAACCCATAAATATGTAAATTCATATATAACGTATGTAATATGTTATAAAATATTAAACTATTTCCCTTACGTAGTCGGATATCCGTTCTACACATTAATGTATAAGAAATATGTAATAACGCACGTACATCATAATGCATGCATACTGTAATACATAATCTGTTAAGTAAGATTAATATGACTAGCATTTGCTATAATTAATGAGATTGATCAGTTCAGTATGTTATACCGAACAATAAAATAACTGATAGCGGGGGCCAGCAACTCTTTTCATAAAAAATCTTACGATTAAAATTGATCGTAAGTTATACTGAAATGTGTATGACTTACGAGTATTTTTACTCTTAAGATTTTTTGTGAAATGAGTCGCAGGTTATAAGTCGAATGCCATTCTGTCATGTTACTATGAGTCCGCATTGAGTTTGCAAATTCTGCTTTGGTAAGCCATCTGTTCACTTCGTTCATTTATTACTTTAAGGACAAACCTACTTTAAGGACAAACCAAGTCGATCCGGATATCGTATGAAAAGTTATATATGTATTGAGTTTAAGCAATAGCAGGGGGAAAACTGGTGACACGATTTTGTGTACTGGAACTCTTCAATGTTTGGCACGTTGTTTGCTAGAAACGATTTGGTTTTTTTTTTCTAGCAAAAAAGAAAAACTTGAACACATTGCAATAAAACACTGATTTACATTATAATAATATTAGTTTCTTCTACATAAGTTAACGATGAGAACAGCAAGGCTTGTTTGTTTTACGTAAAATAATATTTATAATTGTTTGTATTTACACAAACACACTATTGTCATTTTGAAAGTTCAAGTGACAAAAAGTAAACCGGCTTGCTCAATAATTAAGTTGCTTTAAGGTACATTTTGGGAAAGGAGTAGCCCCGGTAAGACCCCTTTTTGGCCCCAAAATATATCATTTCAAAATTTGTAAAAAATGTGAACTTTTAGCTATTTATTGGAAAGAAGAATACTTTTGTTACATAAATATGGGCTGTCTTTGACATTACACTGCACATGTGTCAGGTACTAGCATCATTAATTCATGCAAAATTACTGAAATCTTCACAATTTTAGCATTTGTGCTAATTTTTAGACGGTTTTTGTCTAAAATGGAAGTCGACGCACTTGTGTTCAGTCTTAATATTCAAATATATGTTGTATTTGATGATGATACATAACATATATGAAGCATGAGACTGAACACGAATGCGGCCACTTCCATTTTAGACAAAAACCATTTGAAAAGTGACATTTTGTCCAACTTGTAATTTGATAGATTTTTCATATTTAAACTTGAATTTATGCGTCTTTAACAACCAAAATCCGTTTAAATCGTTTACACAAACTATTTGAATCGACTGAAGTTTAAAAAATGTAAAAATCTTTCATCAGATAAACTTCTAATTTTAGGCCAAAATAAGCCCTTACCGGACGTTCTCTTTTTACCATTATAGGTGTATGAGGAACAATCAGTATGGAAAAGGCTCAAATTCTGTATGGATACATTTTTACAAATTATCATATGCAGCAAAGATTAACATCTTTATATTATTACTGTAACAAGCTCCTAGTGCAATTTTGTCTATGGATAATACAAAAAGAACAATATTTGTACGAATGTTTATTTGAAATAGAACAGTTAATTTAACTCGGAGATAAATCTGAAAAAAGGTACACTTGTGGTTAATCAGTGTAATTCTTGTATCGTTCTCAAATCACTAGTCATTCCACTAAATGTTGGGACGTCTATTATAATTTGCGGATGTGCGACTTTAATTTCTATAAAAGGCCAAATACTTATGGTCAAGAAGGTCACCGTACTACTATGTAAATTTATATATATTATATATAAACGAATCAAGAATGACTTATTTCCCTTCCGCCGAAGGTGGGAGACTACACTTTTTCAATCGATCTTCAGAAAATACATAAAATTCAAATATGCAGAAAATTAGAACCAATTTCCCATTAAAAGATATAAACGTTATCAAGTTGTTCTGTCATTAAAGAGAATATATATATCTTGTGCTATAAAAACATTTTTCAACAGTTTTACATGTGTGCTCAAAAATAAAATGTTATACGGTGCTACATGCGGCATGTTGTCTTTGAAGGCATTTCATACAAAATAGAAAATTTTACAAGTTTTTGTAAAATTTAGTATTGAAGAACTTTTCTAAACAACTTGATCTTACTTGTATTAAAAAAAGTCTAAAGCTTTATTTAAAACTGAATTTTGGTTTTGTTGAGCATATCTTATTTATACATTAAAATTTGGGTTGAAAACTCAAAATTTGTCCAAAATTGGTCAAAATGGGGTTGGTCTATCTTTTGTTATCTGTTTAGAAGTGAGCCATGATAGTTTTAGAGTCAAACAGTACTCATATGGAGATGCATTAGTGTGAGCTTTAGTACAGATTGGAAAAAAAGTTTAAAAATAGAGTTGTTCAATAGATTCAAGGGAAATTGGTTCTTTCTCTTGAGGTGTTGATATCAAAATTTCTATAGTGAAACTGGTCATTGATAACAAAATAAACCAAACGAAAACCGTTTTCGTACGTTGCATATGCAACAGAAATTGTATTGGTAACACATTTAATTGTATGTTTGTATGTTCAAATGTAGAAATTAAAAGAATTCACTCGAAATGTATACCAAAACGTTAGTGAGACAAAAATTAAAACGACATCAAAATGAAAGGATTATTATCATTATGTAATGTACTTGTATTGCATGAACGAACAATTGCTTCCTTTTGAGCCCCTCTAATTGACAGAATAAGCATAGTCGTGCACGAAAAAGGGGGCGGTTGAAAAGGAAATCTTGCCGAAAAATATCTTGCTTTATGTTATACCTTTCAAAATATTAAAATAGACAAATCGATATGATTGCCAAAGAGACAATTATCCCTAAAAGACCAGAATGTAAACAACTTAAGATTACCGTATGGCCTTCAACAATGACCAAAACTCATATTTATGAAATGGTATAAAAGTCCTCTGCTAACAAAATTTGAAACGACGTAGAATACTAACAGCCTGATTTAAGCAAATAGAATTAAACGATAAATTGATTACGCTTCGAATTGAGATTTAGACCAGGATTGAAAACATATTCCACTGATTGTCAGTAAAAAAGACAAAGTATGGATCCAATACTGCAAACAAACAAAAAACCTGAATTTGTGACTCAATATAAATATCACATCAACAGCTATAGAGATAAATGTCAAATTGATAAAATTTGTTAACTGTATTATTTACCCATGATATTTTGAAGGTCAGACAAATAAATGAAATAAAGGGCAATATTTGGACAAACGAACGACACCTTACTGGGGACATAGAAATACCGGGCGCCCGTCTGTTCGTCCAGTCATATGAGCACTCTCACGTGTACAATCCTTATCAGATTTTTATGAAATTAATCCAAGAAAGTCTGGGCTGATCAATTTATTTTTGCAGGAGTTATGTCCCTTAGAAATGTTTACCCTATAGAAAATTGCATTATAAGCGCTCACAAGTTTACAATTCTTGTCAGATATTTGTTAAATTTATATCAAAGATTCATATCAATAATGTCTCGGACGAGTTCGAAAATCAGCGATGATCAATTATCTTCACAGGAGTTATGTCCCTTAAAAATGTTAATTTTATAGAAAATTACATCATTACAATTCATGCCAGATATTTGTGTATGTACCGTAGATATATAAAGTCTACATATTAAAATTGCATTGTACTTGTAATAGTGCCTATTAAGTGTACAGCTCTTGCCTGATATTGATGAAATTTATGTCAAAGGTTTGTACCAGTCATGTCTAGGATATATTTGAAAATCAGTGACGATCAACTTTTTGCCCTTTGGAAATAGAAATAGAGATGTTACACATGTTTTTTGAAATGATGCAATAATGAAGAAGAAAAAAAACGTCTTTAGAGCCTAAATAGTGTATACTACGAACCCACCCTACCAAGTATATGCCTTGGGTGAAAAAAGCGTATGATACACGACCGAAGACAGTATATGGAAAATAACATTGTAAGCGATCTCGTTCCTACATTTCTTGTAAGACATTTATTAAAAAGTTTTTAAAAGATTTTCTTCATGTATGTCGTTTTTGCCCTTTGGCAGACAAATATCGCAAAGAAAGGGACATTGGCGCTCTGTTCAAGCAAACAATTCTCATTCATTAACTAAGAGTAAAACAGATGCCACTGTATGCTATACCTTATTTGAACTTAAGCTACAGGTACATAGAAAATCAATATTTTTTATTTGTTTTATGACACATAATTAAATTGTGCAATTAGATATTATCGTGAAATGCAGTTCCGGGTTTTCCATTCATAAAACACTTTAGGTTTGTTTGGATTCAAAATTATCTAATGAGAATCCGATACTATTTATAAGTTGCTGAAAGTACTAGATATTGGTATTTAAGTTAAAGCAATGCAATAAGAAACAGACAATATCGAATAACATGCCACTAACCTTGGAAACACCGACAAATATATTGACTTTTTTATTTTAGATTAAGGAGATGCATTTCTGAAAACTGCAAAGATTGATATTTGTTCAACTCTTCAAAAGTTTGGATTCTATATTGACTTTCATGTCGTCTAATTCCATAACGGATCTATAAATCGGTTTATTAAAAAACAACTTCAGAAGAAAAATCCAAACGTTAATTAATAGGTGTCATAGACATAGTACCGTGATTGATTTCCATAGGAAGTACAAATATTTGTGATTGCAAGAGATATTAAACTCTCTCCAAATACGCCTCCAGTGATTTATTTCAATGTTTCGGCCCCGACCATCTCTGTTGTAAATCTTTATGTCGACAAAAGCCAGAGTTTTCCATCTCCAAGAGAAAACTAATCACACCTCATCCATTCCTAAAGAAATAATTCTCCAATCGATTCAATGCAAAACTATATGTCGTCCCTTAAATCTTCATGTCAGAATTCTTAACAACATTCATAAATCTTTTGTCAATTAACTTTTGTTAAAAGAAGCTTTATTGTAAGATAAGCTTATTGTTTCGAACTGGGGTCAATGCTAAACAGAATATACCATTGAACAATCTTATCATGAATGAGTGTATCGACAGGGAAACTTTTCCATTGCAGATCACCAGAATCGTATAATGTTTTCTTTTTGCGCAAATTGCCCCATAATGTAACTTGTTGCATGTTTATGTTTCATAAACCATCGGAAAATGACAGCTACTGAATAAAGATTATCATTGTTAAAAATTTGCAACTAATTTAAGGTGATAACTATGAATAATAATATGAGAGATGGTTTGTGTGCATCAATGAGACGCCAACAAAATGACACAAATATCTTTAAAATGTCAGGAGGCATACCAAATCATGAGCAAAGCAGTAAAAAATTATTACACATACTTACTCTCCTTTTTCGCAGAATGTGACCTACCGAATTAGATTTAGCAGCGCGTTTTTACATACTAGTATGTGAGCAACACGATGGGTGCTACATGTGGAGCAGGATCTGCTTACCCGGCCTTCCAGAGCACCTGAAATCACCCCGGTTATTGGTGGGGTTCGTGTTGCTCAGTCATTTTTTTCTATGTTGTGTTTTGTGTACTGTTGTTTGTCTTTTTGTCTTTTTCTTTTTTTTTGCCATGGCGTTTGTCAGTTTTTTTTTCGACTTACAAGTTTGAATGTCCCTCTGGTATCTTTCCCCTCTGCAACTGACCACATAAATAAAAAAGTTAAAAATATATATATTATATATAAAAGTCTACATACTATATATATGCAGATCTAACATTGTTGGGCTAAATTTGGGACGAATTATATCCTTAAAATTCAAGAGTCTATCCTAAATTGAGTTAAAATTGTATGGCTTTCCAAATACCGTTTCGATTCCTAACATCACTGTAGAGACATTAAATGTCGAAATCCGGATATGGTGTACAAAAACCTTTGCACCTTTTGTTTGCGGTATACCATCTTTTCCGCAAGTTTATTATTTCCTGTTTAGTGTTAAATTTATAATTAAGATCCATTTATTACATCGGTGATCCGTTTATTTGGCAATCGCCAATGGCAGTCAGCAGGGTTTAAGAACATCAGTTGTTCGACCTGTCAGTCAAATGCGTTTTGTTGAAATATACATTTTCACTTTTTTGGTCTTTGGAAAATGTTGTTTGTGCTGTATTTAGACCCCTCTCACAAGAAATTTGTTTTGCATGCACACGTATAAAAATTGCGGTTACGCAATCATAGGTTTGAACGTTGTTTTCAATTTAGACTTGTTTATATTTTTTCGTTTGGGCTTGTATTATATTTGCCTTCGGGTTTATATGATCCGTTCATCCTATTTTGACTCCTTAAAATTCAAGAGTCTATCCTAAATTGAGGTAAATTGTATAGCTTTCCAAATACCGTTTCGATTCCTAACTTCACTGAAGAGACATTAAATGTCGAAATCCGGATATGGTGTACAAAAACCTTTGCACCTTTTGTTTGCGGTATACCATCTTTTCCGCAAGTTTATTGTTTTCTGTTTAGTGTTAAATTTATAATTAAGATCCATTTATTACATCGGTGATCCGTTTATTTGGCAATCGCCAATGGCAGTCAGCAGGGTTTAAGAACATCAGTTGTTCGACCTGTCAGTCAAATGCGTTTTGTTGAAATATACATTTTCACTTTTTTGGTCTTTTGGAAAATGTTGTTTGTGCTGTATTTAGACCCCTCTCACAAGAAATTTGTTTTGCATACACACGTATAAAAATTGCGGTTTTTATCCAACGCAATCATAGGTTTGAACGTTGTTTTCAATTTAGACTTGTATATATATATTACCAGCTTATATCGATCAGTGCTGTTTTTTTTTGGGAATGTATTTACACGCAGTTGTTGTAACATCTTAACTGACGTCATTTTGGAATTTTAGAGTTGTGCCAGTTCATATCTCTAATTACTATTTTCATTTAAGGCATGTCTTTGAGTCGTTTTTTTGGAAATTTTAAAAATTTATTAGCGTCTCTACATATGATGTTCGGGTGAAACTGTTTCACTTTTTTTATTGTATAGAATTCAAGATTGCTATAGTTTAATAATCAGAATAGATTGATCTGATTCATTTTACATCGTGCTCATACTGATGAAGGATATCTGTTATCCGGAATATTTATAGTTACATTTGTTCGTTTATTGTCATTTTTTGGTAATGTTGTACCCTTTTAGACTGGTTATATATATACTCTTTCACTCATTTGGTCTTTTGGAAAATGTTGTTTGTGCTGTATTTAGACCCCTCTACCACGAAATTTGTTTTGCATGCACTCGTATAAAAATTGCGGTTTTTATCCAACGCAATCATAGGTTTGAACGTTGTTTTCAATTTAGACTTGTATATATATATATATATATATATATATATATATATATATATATATATATATAATGGTGTTAGACCTGTATAACTACGGGTTATCCGATGGAGAATGTCTGTCATAAAGTTGTCACATGTTTAGACGTATTATATATCATATATATATATATATATAAATTATGACAAAAAATAAAAATTATAATTTGATGTGATGGCATGGTATTTACATTATCATCCTTTAAGACGAAAAAAACAAAGCTGATCTGAAAGATATACCATCCTACTTGCCATTATACATCATGTACTATGTTACAGCCCTACATAAAGCTGACGAGGAAAGTCATAACTCGACTAACGAAAACTATATTTTTATATAGCCTAGTAGTTCGAGTGGTCTAGGACGCTGGACACAGTGCAGGCGGAGTTGCCACGATGTCCCAGAAGCAACGGTTCAAATCCCACTGAGGGAAGAACAAATATTTGCGCAAATTTACAGATCTAACATTGTTGGGCTAAATTTGAGACAAATTATAAATATATAATATATATATATATATATATATATATATATATATATATGTATTTTTCAAGTGTTATTTCTTTTATTTAAAATTGTATGCTAGCTGTTTTTATATTAATCAAAATTTTGTAAGTAAAAAAATGATGATTGGGAAGATTTTTTATGAGGTAAAGCTATTTGCGTTGTAATATTTTAATTGAATACCCAATGGTTTTATCTGAAATGAACGATGTCAATTCAAACTCGAAATACATATTAATCATTGCAGCGGAGATGTAAAGCAGTGGTTCTATCTATTCCATTTCATATAACCTTTGGAATAATCAAGTGGTACGTTGATTTCTGTTTCATTGCTTTCAATGGCACGGCGTCCTAGAGTTAATGAGACAGAAACATGCAACAAGTTACGTCATGGGTAAAACAGAAAAATCATCATTGGAAAATCTCAAAGAAGATGGGATATATAGAACTTAGTAATTTCCGTTCATCAAATTTGTAAATATATTTTTATGTAAATATTTGCCATGCATTACAGTCTATTTACGTATTAATAAAGGAGAAAGGTCAGGAAAGCCTAAATTTGGCACTAAAACTGGACTTTCTATTGTAATATCTCCGATAGTTACGATCTAAAATGTGCAAATTTGGAAAAGCAATACATTTTTCTGTTTCTTTACTGTTCGTTTTAGACAATGTTGATAGCAGGAAACGTATCAGTGAATACTGCCAGATTTTTAGCCAAGTTTCCTGTTTAAATGTAAGCTATTTCAAAATGTTTAGCCAAGTTTACTGCTATAAATCAATACGCAACGTCTATTTCCACATAAACAACATTGATAACACCCGTCGACCAAATTGAATTGATATACACATTCTAACAGAACATCATATTGGTTCATGCAAGTGGTACATATTGCCAAAGCAAAAATATCTGAAAATTTGCAAAACATAGTCAAAATTGCATAATCATGATGCCATAATGACATCAATACTGATGAAATGTATCTAGGTATGTTTATTTTGTATTTGTATTGTATATTTTCATCAAATAACTGAATCGCATGAAATTTTAAGGCCATTCCAACCCTTCGTGGTGAATCTTCTGCTTTTCTACCAATTATCAAACTAAAATTTATAGATTTCAACAAAAGTTAAAAAATGGGAGATATTGAAATCATTATTGTTCTGATAATACAGTTTGAATAAAAGTCACTTTATCACTGACTATACCAAAGAAAAGATCAACCTGAGAATTTTGAAGTCCTTGTTACAAATTTAGAATATCCTTATAATGTTGGATGTGTACTGATTGATATTTTGGTCTTGGATGCATGATTTTTTCATTGGTTGTTATTGGCTTTGAACTAGATGTCAGTGACTGCGAGTGCTCTCAGATCTGTACTTAGTGTCTTTCTGTTGTGTGGATGTATAAGTACCCGTCCACGTCAACTCTGTGTTTTGTTAGATGTATTTCTATTTGTATCCATCTAATGAGTTTAGCCTTTTTTAACTGATTTTTATAGTTTGTTCTTATGTTGTACTATTACACCACTGTTCCAGGTTAGGGGGAGGGTTTGGCGCCAACAAACTAGTTTAACCCCGCCACATTCTATATGTGCCTGTCCCAAGTAAGGAGCCTGTAATTGAGTGGTTGTCGTTGTTTTGCTGTTTCTCATATTTATTTTTCGTTTATTGTTTTACATAGTTTGTTCTTATGTTGTGCCGTTACACCACTGTCCCGGGTTAGGGGGAGGGTTTGGCGCCAATAAACTAGTTTAATTAACCCCGCCACATTATGTATGTGCCTGTCCCAAATCAGGAGCCTGTAATTCAGTGGTTGTCGTTTGTTGCTATATGTAACATATTTGTTTTTCGTTCATTATTTTGTACATAAATTAGACCGTTAGTTTTCTCGTTTGAACTGTTTTACATTTGTCATTTCGGGGCCTTTTATAGCTGACTATGCGATGTGGGCTTTGCTCATTGTTGAAGGCCGTACGGTGACCTATATTTGTTAATTTTAGTGTCATTTGGTCTCTTGTGGAGAATTGTCTCATTGGCAATCATACCACATCTTCTTATTTTTATATTGACATCTAAAACGATAAATAATGAACGAATTATGCTGCAATAAAAATCTAAATTTCGTTTGGTTCTATGATTGAAAGTAATTTGGTTGTCAAGGTTGTAACTCTTGGAAAATTTAAACAGTTTAAATAAGTAATACAAATTAAGTCATGTTTCATATGTTGTATCATTGCAGGCAACAGGACAAAATCTAAAGGGGTGAACATTTTGTACAATATCAAATGACCAAAGAATATATTTTTTTTCTGAAAATTGTTTTAAACGCCACATTTAACAAAAAGGAACATAAAACGTAACACGCGCACTTAAGACAGTAAAGTTTACATTATATCTTCAAATAAAATATTAAACTTAATATAGTATGTAAAGCTTAATTGATAATTCCAATCTGAAAAAAAAACTATATGTTTGTATAGAGCTTTTTAAGTATCAACAATTTCCAATGTGTGAAATGCAATATACATTGAAGTTTTAAAAAACATGTCATGCAAGTAGGAGGTTTGCACTCTCATGTTTTAAGCCAAATACATTTTATTAAAAGTGTCGTTATCAAGCCAGGGATATGTTAACTCACGAAGGTATCGTCTGACTTAAAGTCAATGTTTTTGGCATTGATCACGTTTTTTAGTACATCTTTCGGCCAAATAGCAGAGGATTTTTTTTTATTTTACAAACCTTACTGAAGTAAATTTGACGTTTGACTGTTACGTTTGAACCCTTCCTGGATTACATGCTCACCCGTGTAAGTATTATCCTTTGATTGGGATTTTTCCTAGTTTGTTTAAATTAACAAGTGAATTTGTACTTTCAGAGAAATTTTGATATTATCGTGGAAATTATCTTTTAATTGTTTTTTTACAGAATGTGATTGGACCAACATGTCTTTTATAAAGCAACAAACGTCTTTGGATTGAACGCTGCTTTGGATCGATCGCATAACCTCCCGAATGCTACCACAAGACGGTTAATCATAGCAACATTCTTTGCTTTTGTTTTACGTATGCATTTAATCTTATAAGACTCGTCGATGTATGTTTGGAAGAAACCTACCGGCTCAATCATTTGTTTCAATTTCAAATGAAGACAGACAATAAAACAACAAACCACCAAATAACAACCGACCTAGATGGAATTGACAAATAAATCTCTTCATTTAGACAGTTAGGTTTTAACCACAATTGATGGATAACTGAATGATGAATCCAATAGCTTGTACTTAATACAAGTAATCCACGTAGACTCCTAAAATTTGCACATATAAGCAATTTTATGGTATGTTCTTAATCCTCTGTCGGACATTTTGTTTTGTAGTGTTCATTTTACACTGATCCTGTATAATGCCATCTTAACGAAGACACAGACAAATTATATTGCAAAACGAATTATATGTCCGTCAGTTTTAAGATACTTTTCTTTTTTGTTTTGCAATATAAACTATACATAGTTGTTCCATTGTCGTCTTTTTACACGTAGTTTGAACTAACACATATATGGTTTAAAATACCATGTTAAGAATTCAGTGAAATCTTCAAGAAGATACTAAGCAGAATTGAATATTATAAATAGATACAGAATATGGAAAAAAAAAATAATAAATAATCAAAATATTTGTATATCGCAGCTATGCTTATCTGACATATGGCGATAACATTATTTATACCACCCTCAATCTTTTTTTTCAATTTCAAAATGAATAAAAAAAGACCAATAAAACAACAAACCGTCAAATAACAACTGACCTAGAAAGAATTCACAAATAAATCTCTTTATTCAGACAGTTAGGTTTTAAATACAATTGGTGGATAACTGATATATGCTGTATTGTCTACGTTACAGGCATTAATTCAGTGTTCGAAACATTGTCTTGCATTTATATATATATCCTCTGTAGCGACTATTACATTGACACTTATAAAATTTATACGAGTCAACTAACTTACTTGAATCTAGTCAATTCTCTTTTCATTTCAAGAACAACTGTCTATAAAATAAACTCATCATATATACCAAGATTCCAATTTTAAAGGTAGACGCGCGTTTCGTCTACAAAAGACTCATCGGTGACGCTCGAATCAAAAAGTTAAAAAGCCAAGATAAGGTACGAAGTTAAAGAGCATTGAAGACCCAAAATTCCGAAAAGTTTTGCCAAAAATAACTAAGGCAGTCTATTCCTGAGGTAAAAAATACTTAGTATTTCGAAAAATAATCGTGCGTTGAAATTAAAATTCAAAAGAAGGGATCAGAGAGGGTATCCCGGTAAATTTAAGGTACACAATCACCCGATGCAAGCTATTTCACCATAGCAGTATTGATGTAAATGCTTAACAAATGTTTAAGTTGGAATAGCCATGCAGTGGCACGAAAATGAAAACAACATTGGTATGATATCATGTGTTAGTTGGTGTAAAGAGGACAAATCAAGCCAATAGAATTTTTATATTAAAAATATCAAACAATTATGGTATTAAACACGGGGCTGGGTCGCTCGTATATAAAACAACTTAACAGTACGTGTCAAATATCTATATTTATGGTTTGCTGTAACTGAGCTGTTTTGTCAAAGACGATTGCTTTGGTTTCCGTTTGATATCAAATGCACCGTTGTTTACCGAATATATTGTGAATGATGTGAAAAAAATTACTACTTTGACCAACAGAAAGATCCAAAGGAACCATGCCATTATGATTGATGCAGTCGAACCATCTGAAAACCTCACGAATAGGAATAATTTTTAGAGAAGACTCAAATCATTCGGATGGATTGGATGGATTGGATTCTAACGTCTCTGAGCCAACATGAAGTTTCTGTGACCTTATACAAATCATTGATGCCTTTATCCATTTTGAAATGTCTGAGAAAAATCTTTACTAATTCAAAGTCATTTATATTTTACTTTTACTAAGAAATTTGTAGCCCTCGATATATATTGGTACTAAATGAGCGGCATCTTAAGAAAAGTTACTTTTTGTGAATAGCTTGGAATCTGGCAATCTTCGCAATATAATTCACGGCATCTGGAAATAATTTATAAGTTGTAAATGATATTCTCGAGTAAACAAGTCGACTTGTTTCATTATTGTCATGGTCAAATTGATAAAGACCAATTCATTGGGGTATGTTTTGTAAAACAAAGATGCCTAAATACTTATATAAACAAATGTAAAATTTCAGTAATACATAATGTATGTAATGTACAAAAGCTTAAGTGGACCTTCGATGATTTTGGCTGTTTTGTTTAACCTCTTATTATTTTTTGAAAGGTTGTATGTACTTAGTTAGTACTAATCTTTATAATGTTAACCATCCTTTTCCCTGACTTTCTAACAATTAGAGCTTAATTGTGTTTCGTGTGCATATGTTTGTAATAATATTTTTTTTTAATATATTTCATTGCTTTGATTTCCAACAGTTAATGTTGTGAAATATATAATCTCTTTTCTATGTGTTCATGGCACCATTTTGCATTTATTTGCCATAACATATTACTAAAAGTGGCATGAAAATGTTACAATGTCATCAAAATATGGTCAAAAGTAGAATTTCGATCCAATTAAGTACACATAAAACAACCTTGATGTTCATATAGACCCATTTTGAAGGTTTTATCATTCCTCTTCTATCTAGGAAGGAATTTTATTGCATTGTTATTCTCATATTTTCGGAAATACATTAGGGTCGAAATGTGCAACTACAAGTCTAACTTTGAATTGCTAGCTTAGATTCACAAACCTTTAGTTCCTGGCGTACCAGACGATTATTTTCGCGGTTATACCAGACACACGTGTTGTGTGCACCAAATTCAGTATCAAACGTTGATACCAACCATTCCCCTCATAAATTAGTAGTTAATTACTATCAGAGTCAAGTTTATAATCCCATTCTTGTGTTGGCTATAATCTATACATATTATGTATAAGAAGCTTAGAATTCCATTAGGGACATTTTGTACGTTAATAAAAAGTAATGGGAAGACACGATACAAGGAAGATACATTAAGCTGATTAAAATAAATTGTTATTAAGATGCCTTTGTCTAAGTAATTGATCGGCACTTTCCAACAGCTGTCTTTTGTTATATATTTCTGTCTTCACGAGGAGTATATACATGTTCAAGATGCTAAAAGCACAATGGTTTAGCATGAGGATTAATGACAAACATGGCTCAACAATTATTTTAGTCTATCTGAAAATAACAATATCCAGGTTAATAAAGAATTGGGTTGGAACTGACAGATATATTTTATTCAACCATGTAGCCCATTTCTACTTCTCACAAAAAATATTATTCTTTAATGTTTCTAAGCATTTTCGAGCTAAAATTTCGGGTAACCAGATTTTGCTGCGATAGGTCTTCCATGGTCGCAAATAGCGCAGACAAGACAAGTCCATATTATTTAGGGAAATATGGATTAATTACGAGTGAGAACATTAGTAGTCTCTGCCAGTATTAAATAAATACTATTATAATCAGATATATTTTAGTATGAGCCACAATTTGTTTTTGATTTGAGAACGAGAATTAACTGTTTTTAATATTGTTAATTTCTTGTTCTTTTCGGTTAAATATACTTTATTGTCGAGAATCACGATGTTTGAAGACATTAAAGATAGTGACAAGTTTGTAAACTTAGGCAACAACAACCGATGTTAAAATCTAATAAATCGATTATTACGATACAAATCAAGGTAAAAAACAAAAATTGTGTAAATCGCATGAACTCCAAAAGGAGCGACCTTGCGCGTCGACAGTGTAAACTCAGTTTAAGAAATTTTCAAGGGCACGATTTTATTAATAGTCATACATTAATTGTATGCAGACTTGTTTTTCGTATTGATTTTTGTCTTGTTAAGAATCATAGGTTATGGCCAAAGTCAGTAAAATCTGTCTATATACTATTTACAGCACATAGACTTGAGTGTGTAGGTAAAGGTAGTATCTTTGGTTTGCTTGCTTGCTAGATGAACCATGAAATCATAATTAGCTAAGTTTTAAGATTATCTTCATCGGTGCTAATGAATTTAATAAAATACAACATAACTAAATGCATAAAGTTATGAACACTTATGGTCCTACATCGATACTTATAGTTGGGCAATGCGCAAGGTCATTCTTTCTCTTAACTTAAATGTGATGTGACAAAAATTTCAATGATTTGAGATAAAATCCTTGTCCAGAAAATCAAATGGCTGCTAACTGAATACTATTGGAAATGATAAGGTTTTGAAACTTTCTATCCTGCTAATACACAGATAAATTTAGAAAAAAACTTTATAATACTAAAATATTTATAAAAAGGATAACATTAAAATTCAATACCATAACAGGATAAACACACTCATTTCGCTGTTTTTCCGATACTAGACTAATAGTCTCCAAAGTATTCATTAAGGCTGATGAACCACTTAATCAATGATATTAGTTATATCTTCAATAAAGAAATCTGCAATTAATATTGATATATTATTGTAATTGTAGCTGTCATTTATGATATATTGCCGTCTTATTTTATCTTTTCGGAAATCTATGTATTTTCTGTGAAGGCTGATCTGAACATTTTAATCTTTTCCAATATATACCAGACCAAACTAAAGATTTCTGTATTGAATTGAAGTGTGTTTGAAAGTATGCCAACATATTACATCATTTGTGCCATTTGCTATATAAAGCAGACGAACAAGCAATAAGCAAAGATAGGGATGTGGGCGAGCGCCTGATTGATATGGTATTGATATAGTGTTTGATATTGCTATATTTATGAAGCACCAAGAAACGCTCCAAATTGTGGACCGGAATCAAGTTGTCAGATAGGGCCAAGTATAACACTTATATTGGATGTTCATACCAAAACATGTATACACTGAAAGGAAATTTCAACTACCTTCAAAAAGGCTTTCAGGTATGCTGAAATTAAAAAAATCAAATGTACTTTTGCAAGGATCTACTTACCTTTCCGGAGTACATGAGATCAACCCTGTTTTTTTTTGGGGTTCTTGTTGCTCAGTCTTTAGTTTATTATGTTGTTTTCTGTATACTGTTGTTTGTCCTTTGGTCGTTTTTCGTTTTTTGTCAATTCGTTGTCAGTTTGTTTTCGACTTATGTGTGTCAGTGCCCCTTTGGTATCCTTCGCCTCGCTTTTTCAATACTAGTATCTTGAGGCATTTTAGGCAACTCAGCCCGCTCGATCTCATGATAATAATTTTTACAAAAGCCCCTTTTAACATATAAACTTTGGAAAATTTCAAAATCTAACTAATTCTGAACAAGCATGAAATATTTGCCACTGGACTTTTAGCAACCAATCAACAATCAAGGAATCATAATTCACTGACTGGTTGATTATTTGATATAAATTTAAAGTCTGCAAAAAGGTGCCGTGCGCCCTACTAGTATATTATACGTTAATTAAACAAACTAATATTCATTTTTCGTTTGTTGTTTTGTTCATAAACCCGGTTCTACATCATTTGGTCTCTGGTGGAGTGTTTTCTCAATGGCAATCATGCCACATCTTCTTATTTTATATTAATAACGAACACACTAATTAATTGTTTCACATTTTGTTATGTCCGGACTTTTTATAGCTTACTGTATGGTATGAGTTTTGCTCATTGTTGAAGGCCGCACGCTGACATATAGTTGCTTACATCCAAGTCATTTAGACTCTGGTAGAGTTGTGTCTGATTAGCAATAATACTACATTTCATTATGTTTACACCGATGCGGAATATATAGTTAACTTTGTTAAACCAATAACTTAAAACAACATGTAATTCATTCCATTTGAGGGCTCCTTCTGTCTGATTTTTAATTTCATAAAACGGGCTAAGTATTCATTCTTTGGCAACCGAAATAAAGACATTTCCAAAGAGAACCGAAAAGGTAAAATTCAACAAAAACTGTAATGGATGAACTTTCACAGATGGAGAGAATAGCAACATGTATGTCTGATTGAGAAATTGATAACATATACAAATATAATCATATCCACAATAAATGGTCTGATTCGTTTGAATTTACCACTTTCGAAGTGATTTTCTGAGTTGGTTTTCATAATTGAATCTCTGTGCAATCCATGAGAAAGAGAGACAGAGAGTGACAGTATTAAATATATTAACATGTATAAAATATTATTAAACAATGTTATCATGTTTGCATAACAAACGTCAAATAAAATCTAATTTGGCACGGGATTAAAAAAATATAAAATATTTATATAAAAATCAAAGAGATGTTTCCATAATTGTTAAGTACGGTACGCTTTCAGACTGGGGTGTTAGCTGTCTATCCGTTTCATGTAAAGGAGGTTTCACTTTTGGCAGAGGACGAGTCATCACTAATGCTTCATTGTATGGTGGCGGTTCCGGAAGCGAAATATTGACAGGTAATTCAGATATGCTTGATGTTGACCTGTAGAAATTGTTGTTATTACTTGTTCGTGTCAACCGAGCTGTAGAAGTCGCTGGGTTTATTCGGACAAAAAAATCTTGCGGTGATTGCGGCGAGGAAATATTACTCTGTGTACCGTCGTCCCTCCGAAATAATGTAAACATTCGTCGAGGCTTATATCTTGAAGTACTCGAACTAAAAGTTGCATAGTTTGAATCCATATGCATACAGTTTTGTAAAACAAGGCCTTTGTTTACAATAGAATAACTCTTGCATCGTTTTATAAAAGGAGACGTATCAGACAGATTTTCATCAACTTTATCTGTCTTCGATAAGGCAGACAAAGAAGTAAATGTTAAACTTCGAGGAGTTCTTTTATATTGTGAATTGTTAATATCATAAGACATGTCTGGTGCTATCAATAAGGCTTCGGAATAACTTGGTATCATTGCATAGTTTTTCTGTATAGTCTGTTCTAGTTCTACACTTCCCATGGTATTAACTCGAGTCATTCGACCTGTTGTTGTAACTGGATCTATGTAATGTGTACCAAACAATTTATGAACATGATAATGTATATAAGCCGTTTTGTACTCAATTACAACACGAAGTGGCCAAGATAATAGCAAAATCGATGCGATCCAAAATAAAACTTGTGACGCGTACCAAGGAAGATTGTCTGGATCGGAAAAAGCTATCATATATTCCCTAAAATTGACATTCAATAAATCCATTCCTTCACGCGTTTCCATAAAATCATCTCGTCTTTCGTTGTCGTTGAAAAACCGACTCCTTTGTTCGTCGAATTCATGTTCTGATTCAGAACATGTATAAGAGTATCCTTTAGACAACCTTATTTTCGTTGCAGGATATGTTTCTAATTTTGACAAAACTGGTGAAATATCTTTTACACCACACCGTGAGAAATTAAAAGCAGAACCAGCTGTGTGAGTGTTTACTCTCTCATAATAGACCTGGGTACTTGTATAGGAATCTCCATTTCTGTATCGGGTTATGTGTCGTGTCTTCCTAACATAATGATAACAGAGAGCTTTCCACCACAAAATCGGAACGGCATCTCTCATACTATTTATCTTGTCATAAACAGTGTTAACATCCACTTTATATTGTAATTCGATTCTAGTGTGACAATGATAGCACTCGACCAAATATACAAAGTAAAGCATGATAACAAAAGCCACGGGGATGTAAATATAACCAGCGTCACATGGGCTAGTCTGTTTTGTTCTGGTATCCGGTATGTAAGCAGTATAAAAGTTGACAACAAAAGTAGTTACGGTAGCCAGTCTACAATACACTATTGCTATGAGACATCCGAACATCAACACAGTCAGAATCAAACATTTCCAGTGCGCATCTCGTCTAAGGGAACCACAAAAGGACTGTCTGATTGGTTCTAGCTGAAAATATACAGATTTTGTTTGAATCATTATTATCTAAAATTGGTATGTAAAACAAATGAATATCAAAGAGATAATCAGAAAAATAACAAAAATACCAAACTCCAAGGAAGATTCAAAACGGAAAGTCCCTTATAAAATGTTCAAAACTCAATCGATGTAAAACTGACATGGCCATGGTAAAAAAGGAAAAACGACGAAAAAAACAAGTCATTAAAAACCTACACAAGATAACTATTATAAGACTGAGCAGCACGAACATGAACGGTACTGTCACAAAAAAGGAACGTTTGAAAAAATATAATAAGAACGATTGTAGTATATATTTTAAATAAAGGGAATATTCTTTACATGTTTGTTTGCATCCAACTAAAAAACGATCAAGAGTTTTACAAAAAAATCATTGTTTTCTGTTTTCAAGAAGGAACATGCAAGTTAAATGATAGTATCAGTCTATGGCTTTATTGCACTTATAAGTTGTGCACTATATTTGCATCAATTTTCGTTTAATCTTGTTTTTCTGTATTTCAGTTGACAGAAACACGTTTAATACGATGCTCTATGGTTGTTTACATCCTGGTCCTTTGGTCTCTGGGGGATAGTTGTCTGTTATGTACCAAATAAGAGACACCGTTTTACACTTGCAATGCAATTGTGTATTCTAAGAGTAGATATGAAGACATTTGTTTATATTTAATCTTAATATCTCAATCAGATAAAGAATAATTTCCTATTCATCAAAAGTATAGTCCTGAAAGCATTATGCATGTAAACACGATACGGAGGGATTAAAAGGAATATATTGATGATTGTTTCTAAAACAAAAACCAAAGGAATGACAATCAATAGGAATTCCCCAGCTTACATCAACCTGAATGACATCTCCTGATTTATGCAAAATAAAATAGACTAAAGTTACAGTCGCTTATTCGTTAATTGAAAACGTTAATGTTACACTTTTGACCGTTCCAAATGAAGATCTTCCTGAAATAAGCATTGAATGTATTGAATTGTTAGCATATGTGAAAACAACGACCAAATGAATAACGCTGCTGCTGGTAATTCCGTCAATGAAAATATCAATCGCCCAGTAGCCAGAGCAAGTGTTTTTGCAGTAGCATGACTTTATGATTGTGAACCATCAACTTATAAATAAAAAATAAGGAAACTTAATCAGCAAGGTTGAACTTGGACTTCCGGTTCTTTCTATGTCTCTTTCGTTTTTTAATCTTCTCAAACGATTTGTATCTTGAGATTAGTTTTGAAGAAATACATCTTCATGGGAATACACCAAAATTGTTCTCATGTATTTCTATCATAAAAAGTATGCAAATTAATGCGATTTGATCACGAATTTCCATTTTCTTGTTAACGTTTTAGAATATATATCAAGATGAATTCACGTATAGATGGTTGAATATTTTCCCTAAAGTAAAAGCATAGTTTTATTCCACAAACTCGATTAATGTGAGATTGATAGAAATGTAAGAGAAACTGACACCTCAATGAACATCATTATAACTACGTGAATATTTTGTCTCTTCATTCCCTAAACAGCAATTTTGTATATTTGAAATTGATGTACTAAGAACTAAAATCAAAGCTATTCTTTCAATGTAAATACAAAAATCTTCGACACTTGATATATCTACCAAATAGTAAGTAAAACGTATTTTGTGTATAATGCATTTATTTTGCGCGAACACTTCTTTGATTATATACAAGCAAAAATTTGCTGTAGAATATTTAATTAAAAAGGTTGATTTTAAGGAGACAATACCCTCCTAAAGAAGACAATGTATTGTAAAGCTGTTATTCGAGCGAGTCTGGACAAATTGTGAATGAATTCAAGAGAAACTGCCAAAGAGCTGCCAAAAAATATAATATGTAAAAGGAAAGATAGCATACAACATTTAAAACCAACTAAACAACTGTTGTCAGGGTTCCTACTTTGTTCAATTGTTTGTTTGAATTTGCCATTACTAATACTATAAAAAGGGAGAAGTTTCCTGCCATAAACTTAAAGGTTACATATGTTACATACTATGTCCACCTCTGATTTTCGTTACATGAACGCTGATAATTTTGTGATGTGAGCTGACAAAGGAAAACCAAGGACGTCTACGTTAAAGTAAGGAAACTTTAATCTGGAAAATGGATTATGAGACTTCGATAAAACATGTTGTCAAATCATTAGTCAGGCAATATTACCAGATTCCAAAATAATAAACCAATGATTAAAAAACGCGTTAGGCAAACTGACAGAAAAGTTCAAACGATTTTAAAAAAAAAAGTATGAAGACACCAATGGGCAACCAAAATTATAAATAGAAGAACGACAGACCACACCATGGACAAAAAAATAAGACAAAAATGCAAACTGCAGTCGACAAAATACTAAGCCGAAAACTAAAGGTTTAGTTCAGGAACCAAGTTAAGAACGTACGTGAATCTGAGTACCCTGCATTAATGTTTCCGTTTCAGTAGTAATACTAGTGCGTTATTTTTGTTAAAATCAGTATTTCGTAGTCGATGGGTTTATAACAAAACGAATTAGACGATTTTTCTATTCTTATCCTCATATACTGACAAATGTACAAACCCTTATTTGTAAGTTCTTCAAAGTTTGAACTCAAATACGGAGTTTTCCAGGATAAAGATATGACCGATAGAAACCATACATACATTTATAAGAACCCTAGGGGTGAAATTATGTGCTTGGGAAGGGAAGCAGTATCAGCTCCAATAATAGCTCCGTCGTGTTGCTCAAGACAAGATAAATTCCGGAATCAATGCTCTCTTGATAATCGTTAATAATCAAGAAAAGGAAGACAGATATGTGGATATGACAATAAACATCCGTGAACATATTCAGATTCCGAATAAAAAACCCGAATTGTATGATTATCGTGAATTAAAACACATGTTTCTAGAATAACCTTGATCGAGTATGCTCGAGGTCAAAGTTTAGAAAGCCACACATATAATAACTTTAAAAGAAAAAGTTCCTAAATAGAAGGGATGAATATGGTCAACTTTGCTTGAGGAAGTTGCAATCTTTGTTTTTATAAAAAATGAAAACAACACGTTTTAAATTTCGTGCGTTCGAAGCACTTTTCTGGATTTAGCTCCATCAAGAACGCTCAAAGCCGAAAATTTGAAAGCCTAGGATATATAAGAACCGAAACAGTTGAAGAGCTATATGACCAAAAAGGACCTAATAAAACAGCCAAATCCATCTAAGATCAACTTTGACCGAAGGAGTTGAAACCTTAGTTCCTTTATAATTCAAAAATTTATAAACGGACAATTTTAGAAAAGTTTGTAATAATTCATATCATTATCAAAATACTGACTACTGAGCTGATGATAGTCCACCAGCAGAGGAATCGACCAGGTGCTGTAAAACATGAAAATGACACGTTATAATAATTGCAAACTATTATGAACTGGACCTTTACAGACTAAAGGTATCATTGAAATCAAGCCACAAACTGAAGCATTACTGGGAAAATGATACCCAAGAAAAATAAAAGTCCACTGATATATGATACAACTGTGCCATTTACAAAAGTTAACTTAAAGCCGATAACATATATTTGTCTAGAGTAAATGATAAAAGTAAATATATTTTCCCTTTAACAAAAGATTTACACTTGCATGGAAATCATAGAAAAGTAAAGAAGGATATAAGCGAATTAAACAATCGTCTTATCAGGCTTTGATCTATATTATTCATTTGAAAAAAATATGAATGATTTATAGAGTATTACAATAGAAAAAAATCGAATTGTAAAAAGAGGCAGAAGATACAAAAGGACAATCAAAACTAAAAAGCCGAAGAGCGACCGACTTACCCATGACAAAAAAAAAACGTCGAAAAGACCAACAACAGTCTAGAAAACACTACATACAAAATTAAAGAATAATTGAATGGTTTTTTTATAAAAAAAAGAATAAATAACTGCTCCTGCGTGAGTTTTTTGTTGTTGTTGTAAATTTGCCAAGCATGATTCAAAAAAGGCAAATTAAATCATAGATGTGTTGAAGAGATGAAACACGAATTTACCGATGTTCAAAATAGTAAATTCATTATAAATATACAATCTAAACTAAAAAAAACAACCCTGAGTAAATTGAAGTAACTCCAAACGAGACCAAGTGCGTAGACTAGTTAAACGTCTCATAATGTGGATGTCCAAACCACCGTGCAAATCGAAGTGGAAACGACAGTGAATAGGACACAATCGGTATATTCACCGGCCAGACGACTATAATGGTCGCAAAACATGTCTCTTGTCAGTTGAGACACAGACACAAAACACAACCTATTGGTCAACCTATTCGGGATAGCGACCGGAAAACTTGTATAGTGTTTGCACTACCCGTTCTTCTTAGTAAAACAAATCTGTTCTACATGTCCAAACCCATATTTGAGTACGAAATATACATGGACCATATCGGTGATTGTTTGGAATAATGATGACACGTTACATTTTTCTAACTCACAGAGTTTTTACTTTTCTCTTCTTAGAAAGAAATAAACGAGTTCAGCATTCAAAGCAGTAATTCTTGTGTAGAGCAATGGTGCTCTTTACAAACGAACACCACACATTCATTTAAGAATGCCATCTTAAATGACTGAAATGTATTGCTTAAAAGACAAATACATACGTTTTCATAACTATGCAAAAGTTGACCGTATTTGATTATGTGATGGAGTTTTTTTGGATTCAAATATAGAAGCATTCTTACTTAATACGTTTATATAAGAGTTCATAGAGGTACTTTACACACATTTCGCTCTTCAAAATGGCTTTCACATTATAAAAAAACCGAAGCAATCCTTGATTGTCAAATACTTTCTTCGAGAAAAAATGTTCGTGTTAAGATTTATAACTTTACACGATATTTGAAGCTAAAATCAGACGTTGAATAATCGAAGTAGACCGAAAGCTTTAAACACTTCACAGCTTTCCATCAACTTTAAATTACAATAAATTAAAGTTGATTGATAATTGATTAACATCCCCGGTGAATATTACCGTCAAAACGAATCAATATCCAAACATTATTACACGAAAGGCGATAATGAAATGCTTTTTTAATTATCAACATGGAGTCTCGGTAGACACTAAGTCACCTTCACCACCAGTATTACAGTTTGCTTATAGAAAGCGACAATTATCCAGGGTATTCGATTGTATTGACAATGTATGAACAAATGTTCATATTTGGAGGAATCTGTAACTGGCAATTTCATTACTAACAACACTGTCAGCTGTCATGGATGACAAACTGACAATATTAATCATTGTCTACTTATCAATCATTGTCAAAGCTTAGACTAGAAATACAAAGACATTTTACAGAATTCGTTGTACCCCAATTCAGTAATCTAATTGTTAACAGGTTTTATACAAAGTCTAACAGTTGGGGTTTTTAGAATTATGTCACTACCATGAAAACCACATTCTCTTCTCTTTGCGGTAAACGGATAAGAAATAAATAGAATTTAAAAAATACAAAATCAGTAAAATGTTATTCATAAGGTCGGTATCTCTATTACATTTATTCGATTACAAGCTTTTAATTTGTAATCGCATACTCCAATTGGGCTTATATTACCTGTTGCAGAATTAAAGAAGTTGTATTTAATGTTAAAAAAGAGATTCGGTTGATTGGATAATTGATTGGCGATTTTTAACCTCACATTAACATCTTATGGATGGATGCCTTGGTAAAATATTTACCAACAGATAAACTATAAAATCATGAAATATGATATCACCTGAGCATTCTTATATTGATGGAATTTCCTGAAAGGCCGATTTAAGAGTTCTCAGGTATACAACCAACACTATTAAACAAATCATCGTTGTATTTAAAACATATAATAAAACGATTTATTTCAGATCGGACAAGAAATCTTATCTCATGTTGTTGGTTGTCAGCTTTAAAGTTTACAAACCTTGACCACAATTCCGCGTTATGGCAAATACTTATAACGACATTTTAAATAAGTATATATATATATATATATAAGAAAATTAATATAAGATAATGACGTTTCAATTCATCAAAAGTGATGAATTGAAACCGTCATTATCTTATATTAATTTTCTTATATGTTACCAGCATACGGACTATTTGACTTTTTTCTATATATAGATATATATATAAAGTCTAAATTGAAAACAACGTTCAAACCTATGATTGCGTTGGATAAAAACCGCAATATTTATACGTGTGCATGCAAAACAAATTTCTTGGTAGAGGGGTCTAAATACAGCACAAACAACAATTTCCAAAAGACCAAAAAAAGTGAAAAAGTCTATTTTAACAAAACGCAATAAACTAACAGGTCGAACAACTGATGTTCTTACACCCTGCTGACTGCCATTGGTGATTGCCAAATAAATTGATCACCAGATCTAACAAAATGGATCTTAATATTAATTAAATACCAAACAGAAAACAATAAACTTGTGGAAAAGATGGTATACCACAAACATGAGGTTCAAAAATTTGTACACCATATCCGGATTTCGACAATAAATGTCTCTTCAGTGATGTTAGGGATCGAAACGGTATTTGGAAGGCCATATGATTTACCTCAATTTAGGATAGACTCTTGAATTTTAAAGAGTCGAAATAGGATTTATATATATACAACTCTAAATTGAAAACAACGTTCAACCCTATGATTGCGTTGGATAAAAACCGCAATTTTTATGCGTGTGCATGTAAAACAAATTTCTTAGTAGAGGGGTCTAAATACAGCACAAACACAACATATTCCAAAAGACCAAAGCGTGAAAAAGTATATTTTAACAAAACGCATTTGACTAACAGGTCGAACAACTGATGTTCTTAAACCCTGCTGACTGCCATGGCGATTGCAAAATAAACGTATGACAAGATGTAACAAAATGGATCTTAAATATTAATTTAATACCAAACAGAAAACAATAAACTTGCGGAAAAGATGGTATACCGCAAACATGAGGTGCAAAAATTTGTACACCATATCCGGATTTCGACAATTAATATCTCTTCAGTGATGTTAGGAATGGAAACGGTATTTGGAAGGCCAATTATTTTTATAATTTACCTCAATTTAGGATAGACTCTCGAATTTTGAAGAGTCGAAATATATAAATATATATATATATATATATAAAACCAATACATTCTTACCAGGGCTGTATTGAAATCTAGCTCTTTTTAAAAATTACTGATAATATTTGCTAAATAAAAAAAATATTTCTCTATGGAAATCAAATATTGGAAATATTATTGAACATTTCATGCAACAGAAAATATTAATGCACTTTATATTTTTATTGAGTCATAAACTAGACCAGACGTCAAAATTTCGAGTAGAAACGATCATAATATTAGATATACCGTACTGTTAAACAGCAGTTAATTCTGGCTTACTCAATGAAATTTTTGTTAGCTGTAGCTAAGAATTAGAAAAACAAACATTAAATCTCGGTGATTCAATTTACCTCATGATATCACGCTATTTGTGTAAAGCTGGATTTCTATTTTCAGGAAAGATTGTAGAATTCAATCAATAATAATAATTTTCAATCTTGGAATTGAAAACAGCAATTATCCAGGTATTAGAATCTGTTTACACGGATCATTTATAGAAAAAAAAATAATTCTGGAATTTCAACTGAATTTTTTTATATTTCCTACAATTTATACTTTTAAAATTAAAAAAATGCAAGAGGAAATGTTTAATTCTATGCAGTACTTTCATACAGTTACAAAGTTCTTCGTAATCATACAGTTTTGGCTGATTCACAGATGTCTAGATAAATACTATTCACACGAAGAGGCAATTATTTAACAGAATGTATTCAAAGCGAAACGATAAGATTAACGGTACTAATTTTACTAATGAAATGGTAGCTTATTAATAAAAACCTTTCTTATTTTATATTTGCTACGAGATATAATTTAAAAAAGTTTTTAAATTGTCTGGCTTGGTAGTCCTGTCAAAAAAGACAATAGTTTAATGGCTGTAAGAATTACCTTAGTGAAGAGTTTGAATTCCAACTAAAACCAATGATATCAAACTGGGTGTATATGATAACTTATATTCACAATTGTCCCTTCCTGTGACAGCAGCCTTTGCAGGTCAAAATCGAGAAAAAATATAATAATTGCATTAAAATCATAGAAGAAGATGAAAAGTTTCAATTTGAATGGCGAAAGACCTTATATTTTTCTTTAAATAGAAATAATAAAGGTGTATATACTAACTATGAAAAGTATACAGTTATTGTCTTTTTCATTGTAATTTCATGTAAATATATGAATACAATATATCAACATTCATATATTTTATTTACAGAATGTTCTACGACACGTTAAAAATAAAAGACAGATATTTTATAAAGGCTTTTATACTGCATGGATCTATGGTCAGGATAACAAATGATTTTATTTTTAACCTACAATTTTTTTCATCCTCTTATCTAAGTTCACTTTGGTGGATTTCTCATCTCGTACCCGTTCTTTTTATTTTCCATCAGGAAATAAAAATACATAAACAATAATGTCATGCCACCATATTAGAATTCATCTGTTCACATTACCAGAATCAGGATTATAATCGGTAGATACAATAAAAAAAAGTTGAGGACGACAATCATACGTCGTTAGAAGGTAGATAGCTGACATTAGAAAATAAGATGTTATGGACTACAAATTTCAAAAATGGAATCATAGATTTTATCTAATTTCAAACAAACAACGATTTTTAGTATCCAACAAAAGTAATGAACCAGCTTTAACCTTATCCATATTCTACAGGTTTGATCTGCATGACAGTTTGAGATATTGGAATTCCAACCGTGGAAATAAATGTTTTAATGTTTATTAGTTCGACTATCAGATTTTGATAGAATTGATCGAAATTTACAACGGTTTATATTACGGTAATGTTTAAATGGCATTTTCTTGTTTAAGTAGCATTTTCTTTTATTTTGAACAAAGAAACGGAAAGATTGTATCACATCGAACAGCTACGGGTGGAATTAAGCAATTGCAGGAAATCGAAGTATATTTGAATTAGAATCAATTATTGATTCAAATTTCCCTCAACAACATTTACGACCATCATGAAGGAGCAATTCTTTTCTTTCGAAATACAAACTACTATGATGTTTCAATCATTTGCAATGGTGAAAAACCTATCCATGGCTGCTTCACAGTTAAAGTTTTTTGATATCCCCAGATTAGTAACACGTAGAAAAAACAATAATATCTCAAAGTTTATATCAACCATTTAAATGTTTGTCATCATAAAAAAAACTATTACTTTAAAATTGAAGTAAAGTCAAGAATAAAACTTTTTTTAAGTTGCTTTAACTTAATAGATTTTAAAAAGTGTCCTTAATTTACTTACCCTATTATACCGATTGTTTTGCCTTCAACACTTTAAGGATGCATATGTATATTTGACGTTTGTAATTAGTGGAATATAATCAGATCATCAATCCTGAGACTCTTAGTTTGCCCCCAGTTTTTATGGGTACATGTTGCTCAATACTAAGCTTTATTTTAAGTTTTGTTCGGACTGTTTATTAATCTTTTCGTCTACTTTGAATATAATATAATGAAAATAATTACAGACCATATATTTAGTATCTTCTGATTTACAGGACATATTTTTTTTTTCAAAGTACAGTTATGTTTTTTTTAAGCTGAAATTCAGTAGTAACTTGTGGTGAAGATGAATTTCGCCTAATATGAATTCCGCAATTGTTCAACTTTTTATTTCTCAGCACGTCATAAAACGTTTACATGTCTCAGTTAATACATGACGCTCGAGCATGTTCACACTATACGGACTTTGATAACAGGGATGTGTACCTTACGTTAATATTGTTCCAATAGATTTATGAGGAAGAACGATTGAAATCGACATTACATAAGTTTTACCGTCACCATCACGAATGAGTTGACCGAGACGATGTGTCGGTGTCTCAACTTTCTGGCGGAATATTTTCGCGTCTTACATCTTAGATACAAGTATAGTTGTTCTATCTGTAATTTTACTTATTGTATCCTATTATCGATTCTGAAATTTCGTCTGAGTATTGATTGGCATGGGGGGTGATGCAATCATGGCAGGAAACGTTTACTCTGGCTACGAACACGGTCTCGCTCCTTTTGGAGTTATGCAATTCCCTTAGTTTTGTCTGATGCCTTGATTTGCCTCTTCTTAATCAATTTATGAGATTTGAACATTTCATGTAAGTTTAAAATTGCTCACTCACTCTATAACATGTTTGACTGTACGATAGATACCTGTCCAATTAAACTAAAGGGTGTTTAATTATGTATAAAAATGAGAGATGTGGTATGATTGCCAATGAGACAACTATCCACCAGAGTTCAAATGAAGTGAATGTAAGCAAGTATAGGCAAACGTACGGCCTTCATCAGTGAGAAAAAAAAACATACCGTTAAGTCGACAATAAAAGGCCCCGACATTAAAAATGTGAAAAAATTCAAACTAGAAATCTTACAACCTAACTTAAAATAAAACAATTAACAAACACAAAAACGACAGACATGAACAAACGAGAACAACTGAACTACAGGCTCCTGACTTGGGATTGCATGTTTGTTTTCAAATAGTTGCCAATAACATCCATGCTAGAGGTTTGTTTTCACCTGTATTCTTATTTGAATACCCCTGACCTACCTGGAGACAAAAACTCCTGACCATTTTTATTCTGAAAATTGTTTCAAAAGGGGTTTTACTTAAATTTTACGGAGTTCTCATTGGAAAGTTACTTTCCATGTGCACTTGTAAAAATGTATATGTGCTGCAAGTTGCTTTTCAGCTAGTATGCCCTTAATCTTTTGAAAAATTGGAAAACATTTAGTCAATTTTACGGATGGATGCCATATAAAGAAATAAAGTTCATTACAGGCCTTGTTTAAAAAAATCAAGTAAAGGAAATGTTATATGATGCCACATTTTGGCCTATTGGATTCGAAAATCGTGAATATTCTGAATCTACCAAACTTCATCCTACAAATGTAAGATGTCAGTATATATATTCTAAATTTGTTTAAGGTATAGAACCACTATTTCAGGCCCGGTCTGAAAGTAGTACATATTTAAACAAAATAGTTCCTCGTTCGTATCAATTTTCGTGTAGAGGAATAGTTGTATTTTCGTAGATATTAGATTTGATTTTGGCAAAGTCTGCATTACTGAAAAATTATTACACAAGGGTTTCCAATATCACAAACTAGTCAAAACATTTACTAAATTTTATCATCGGTATAAGGACATCATTCGTAAATATAAATCAACATGCAGACATCTTATACGTTCAGGTATTTCACATCCAATCTTTTATGATAATATTCTATACAAAGCACAAAAATGTAGTCATTCACTTCAAAAGCTACCCAAACCTTTAAACAAACTTATTCAGAAGGGATATAATTACGATACTGTTGCCAGGTCATTAAAGATGGCATATTTTGGAATTAATATTGATTCACTTATAGGGTCTTTGCATCGGAAATAAACATTTATTCTAAAACCAGTTGTTGGCATGATACTGGTTATGTTCTTCTAATATATTTTATAATGGTATGATACTAAACCACTAACGGGAGGGATTGTGCTTGATTTTCATATGATGAAGTCAAGACATAATCTTTCAATCAGTTTAATTGAGGTCTGGAGCTGGCATGTCAGTAACTGCTAGTAGTCCTTTGTTAATTTTTGTATCATTGCCATTTTGCTTAGTTTCTTCTGTTACCTATTCTGACATCGGACTCGGACTTTTTTTAAACTGAGTATTATTGTGCGTATTGCTGTGTGTGTGTTTATTTTACATTGGCTAGAGGTATAGGAGGAGGGTTGAGATCTCACAAAACATGTTTAACCCCGCTGCATTTAACGCCTGTCCCAAGTCAGGAGCCTCTAGCCTTTGTTAGTCTTGTATGCTTTTTTTAATTTTAGTTCATTTATATGTTGCGGAGTTTAGTGTGACGTCTATTTTCACTACACTAGTACACATTTTTGTTTATGGACCAGCTGAAGGCCGCCTCCAGGTGCCGTCTTTTCTCGCTGTGTTGAAGACCCATTGGTGGCCTTGGGCTGTTTTCTGCTCTTTGGTCGGGTTATTGTCTCTTTGACACATTCCCCATTTCCATTCTCATTTTTTTTGTACAAGCCTAAGGAAATGTGTCCTTCTTTGAACATTAAAATTCGTGGTTCACGTAATCCCAAGAAATCCACTAACATTGGTACCCCACGAATGATAATGAATCCACAGTAAGTAAACTATTAGGGTAATTTTGGTATGAAATGAAAGCTTAAGGACTTGGGGTCATGGTTGAACTCTTGTTGAAAGTTTCTTATTACTTTGACTTGACTGTAAGTGTTGCTCTCCACCTATAGCAGTTTATTCAAAATCATGACCAAATTGCAATTTTGTTTTGTCAATCCAAACCTCTCAACTGGTCAGAAATTTTAACGAATTGCTGTAGAAAACCACAGGCAAGTTTTGAAAGTGCTAGGTGATTAAAAACCCCCGTCGTGTAGCTCATGTAAGTACAAACCCGATGATAAGTTTCATCTGGTAAGTCACAATCGAGGAAAAGAGGAAGGGATTGTGGTTACGACAATTGTAACATAAAAGTCGTCATCTGTGAAACGGATATTCCATAATGGTCAAACAACTCGTAATGGCGTCCGTAAAATTTTCGAACGGATGGTTTTAACTCTCCCACTTGGAACTCTAGGTTTTATAGCTTCCTCTATCAAGGAAATCATGATAGAAATGCAAGCTTTGGAATATGGTAGATATATATACTGTAAAGTGTCAGAAAACATTGCGTGCATTTATTATTGCGAATTTCGAAGAATGGACTATAATACGAAATTAGTTATTGCGATTTCAAGAAAATCTGCATACACTTATCTGTATCAGATTTCTGAATGCGAGTTCTTATCATTGCGATACTTATTCAGTCGCATTATTTGCATTAATAAAATCCTCACATTAATTTCTGAATTTACAGTACTCCATATGTAGGCGCTGCTACAATGTTGCTACATAGAAATTGGAAGTTCACAAGTGGGAAGCTGAAATCATCTCTTTTGTCGTTAAGGTTGGTGGGGTTCGTGTTGCTGAGTCTTTAGTTTTCCATGTTGTGTTTTGTGTACTATTATTTGTCTGTTGGTCTTTTTTAGCCATGGCGTTGTCAGTTTATTTTCGACTTATGAGTTTGAATGTCCCTCTGGTATCTTTCGCCTTTCTTTGTTCTCAATTGAAGCAAATGCTGATGATTGTATGTACTCTAACAAAGTTTTGGATGTTTTAGTATCCACATCTGATTCACGCCGCCCCAAGAATAAGTAGTTTCACAATAACTTTGAAGGCCTGCTGATAAAATTGATGTTAATAATCTAGAAAGAGGTTTTTCGGAGCACTTGGACACCCAGGAATATAATGTTTTTTAAGGACACATATAATTTACGTATCCAATACAGTGGCGCAAGATCAAGTTCTTCATCTTTGGTAGAAATTCCAAAGGAACATAGAACAAACCTATGGTTATCCAGGATTTTCCTCCTTGGTAAGTTTCGTGAGGGTATATGTTGAGTTTCCAAGTGAATTGTCAATACTTAAAACATTTATCAGTTGGTTGACCGTTATGGAATAACCGTTTCACAGATGATATCGGATATGTTCCTTATGTCGTAACTACAATACCATTCCCTTTTCACGAATGTGACTTACCGAATTAGACTATTTACCGGATTTGTAATAACATAAGCAACACGACGGGTGCCCCATGTGGAGCAGGATCTGCTTACCCTTCCGGAGCACCTGAGATCACCCCCAGTTTTTGGTGGGGTTCGTGTTGCTTAGTCTTTAGTTTTCTATGTTGTGTCATCTGTACTGTTATTTGTCTGTTTGTCTTTTTATTTTTGGCCATGGCGTTGTCAGTTTGTTTTCGATCTATGAGTTTGACTGTCCCTCTGGTATCCTTCGTTCCTCTTTTATCAAGGAGTTTATGTAATTTGATTAACACACAAAAAAGATGTTGTATGAGGATCTATCTGCGGGGAACATGTGCAAATGGATATTTGGTTGATGATTTCTTATCGTCGCGTCAGCGCAATATGTCTATTTCGTGACCAGTTAAACCTGCGAAAAATAATATATGAATCTAAATTAAAAAGAGTATCTGAGTGATATATTTTTTTTGATCAAAATAATTGTATGAAAGTCTACACTATATTTATAAAAAAAAATGCCATAAAGCAACAAATTTTCGATTGTTTTTAACAAAATGTTACGAGAAAATGCCACGAAATAATCATATAAATATCTATTATTTTCAAATATTTTGTACAACAAACAATTAAGCCAAATTTCATTTATCTGACACAAATCATTCGTTTTATGCAAACTCATAAATTTTAATTGAATATATAATCTTGTATCCTTCTTAACATTTGTTTGCGTGCACAATGGTAAGAATCTCAAAATCCTGTAGAGTTTCAATTAGGTAAGAAAAAACTTCTCTGTGGTTAACCCTGAAATACTCCTGATTTAAGTATTGATTTAAGTCAGAAGTCGATTGAGCCAATTAAAAAATGTAATCACACTGTGCAAACATTTTAGGGATGTAGAATACAGAGGCTATGTCCTATTATTATTTAGAGTTATTTTAGAAATAGTTATTAACCATGATTGGCAAAAACAACTTAAAGCAAGCTGGGTTTAAGATAGAAAAAAAACTATCCTGTTACAAAATATGACTTTTACCGCCAAATATGGAGCTTGCTTTTAATAACGTTGATCGAATTTCTGAAAAATGCTTTTATAAAATCAATGTAACATTAATATATCGTCTTCAATCACCGCACATCTTCTGCTTGATATATAGTTATCAAAAAGTATCATTTACAATCAATGGTTTAACGTCAATCACACTGTTTATAACAATATCATAAGATCACAGGATCGATTGTGGATCATTAGAGATAATACTTTCCCTTATACAGACACTAACTACACCCTACACGTATCAAAAGCTTCCTATACTACCTCTGACTACAAAACACTATAATTTAGAATAATGTTCTACGCTAATTTGTCTATTGATCTCTTCAATCCAAATTATCTGCTCCATGGATCAAGGCAATTAAGGCAATGCCTACTATTACGTTGATGGCAAAGGTGCAATTTATGAAGGGATGTAAAAAAAACACCTTTAAATTAACATCATGTTTGCAGTTCAAGATATCAAAATTAAAATACCAAGCGAGGTTCAACTTTGACATTAGTTCATGTCAACTTACGATTCGTGTTTGATTATGCCTTCCAACTGGTTTGATTCGAACACCACTTTTGAGTCTTATGTAGACGAAACGTTCGTCTGGTGTACCAAAATATAAGCCTGGTATCTTTAATAGTTTTTTTACTGCTAAGTTTTATCTGAAGGTATTTGTTAGCATTATTCATGTTGTCGTGTTATAAATGAATAACCTAATCATCCGCATTCTTTGATTTCAGTATTTGCCTCTTGAATTTTTTTATTCACATGTTATCTTTGATTCTAAAATGCTCTGGTAATCAAATGCCTATATATATATATACATATGTTAGAAAAAAAGTTCACATGCACATAATAAAATATTTATGAAAAAAAACCAATAGAAAGTGAGTTAAAACATTGTCAGTTGTCTAGCGGTTTCATCTATTTGAAGGGACTTTTCAGGACTAAGACGTTGTTGTTGGTAACGTTGATCGTTAGCGTTGTTGAGGAGGTTTTATGACGTTATGTCATTGTCGACGTTTTGCTTTTTGTCTAGCATTTAATGTCGGCTTAATTTTTTTTAACAAAATCTAAAACAACAAAAATGAGAATGAAACAATTAGTTGAAAAATATTCGGACTCGCTTACAGACATAGAAATAGCTTATCTATAAAAATTCGTCCCTAAATGCAGTAATTTTATGGTTTTTCAAAAATTCATAAAAGTCATTTTGATTTTTTAAATCACATACCAAACATAGTTCCAGAAAAAAACAATTATAACTAGTTTTGATGTCCAAAGCCTGTATAAAAATATTCCACATTATTTAGGCCTGACAGCAATCAGATACTAGCTTGATAAAAAACGGAACTTATTAGATAGCAGGTTTGAAGATGACATTTTAATCGAAGCCCTTGAAATTGTTCTTGAAGAGAATACTTTTTTTTGATGGGGAGATGTATAGGCAAATTAAAGATACAGCCATGGGAACCAAGGTCGCCCCAATTTATGCAAATTTTGTGATGGGTTTTCTTGAAAAACAAATGTATGAGAAAGTAGCGGAAATCTTCGATCCAGATTTCCAAAACTACGTAGAAAATAATTGGAAAAGATATCTCGATAATTGCATAATATTTTGGACCAGATCGAAAGAAGACTTTTTAAATTTCCGAGATTTACTAGATACACTTCACCCTTCTATAAAATTCATAATGGAAACAAGCGAACTGATTTACCATTTTTGGATATTCTTTTAAAAAAATCTGGTACTCAAATTATCACTGATATATACTACAAAAAAACGGATACGCATCAATACTTATTTTTTTTCCATTCGTGCTATCCTTCTCACACAGAACGGAATATTCCATTCAGTATGGCCAGAAGGATATTTGCAATTGTACCTGATGATAAACTTCGGACATTAAGACTGGAAGAATCTAAAATATACCGGACTCAACAGTGTAACCCAAAACAACTAATTGATGATGGTATAAAAAAAGGCAAAACATTTGTCCATACAGGAACTTAGAACTCCGAAGGAAAAACAAACGGAAAATAAAATGATACACTTTGTACGCACACACGACCCAAAATTACCGGACGTATTTAGTTTCATGCGATCAAAATTTCCCGTTACTACACCAAAGCGAGAGAATGAAACAACTAGCTCCAAAGAAATACTTAATATACAGTCGCCGACAACCTACAAATCTAAAAAAAAAAACACTTGACACAGCCAAATTCGACTCAATTCAGGATAAATATTCAGTAAAAGAGTGTGGGGATACTAGATGTGGTATCTGCTCAAAAGGATACAGTTATTTAGAGACCGGCAATATGAACGTTTTCTAAATGAAAAAAACATCTATATAAATGCAAATATGACCTGCAAGTCATCCAATTTGATTTATTGCATAACTTGTGTGAATTGCCAAAAGTTATATATAGGGCAAACACTCTTTGTGATTGGGTACGTATCCACAAGGAAGAAATTTAAGCCGACGTTAAAAAAGCAAATCGTCGACAATGACATAACGTCATAAAACCTCCTCAACAATGTTAACGACCAACGTTACCAACAACAACGTCTTAGTCTTGAAAAGTCCCTTCAGATGGATGAAAGCCGCTAGACAACTGACAAAGTTTTAACTCACTTTCTATTGTTTTTATTGTTGTATATATAGAGTGATCTTAATGAGGAGACAGATGGGTAAGGGGCTCTTGATATGCATGTATCACCCACACTGTGAATCACCCATCAGTCATAATGATACACTAGGGAATATGATACAATCGGTAAATTTACTTATCAGGCAACCATCTGATATATAAAGATCTAATACCGTGAAATCATGTCGATTTTGAGTTGCGAAACAGACACATTGTATAGGTCAACCAATATCTTTAGTTATAGACTATGAAGAATAAAATACTACTTGTCCGGATGACGAAATCATGACAGACAACTAAAAAATTTAGGCGACAATAGTTTACCAATGTACACATCTCGTAAATCGATCGGAAAGAGACAAATCAAGATAACCGACAGAAACGTGGGGAATCGCATGAACTCAAAAAGGACCAAGACCGGTTGCGTCTCTTACTATGCATGCATCCCTCGACATGCGAATTCACACTGAGACGAAATTTCTCTATTAGGAATAGCACACAATCGGTAAAATTACAGATCAGACGATTATACTGATATCTAAAGATATAAGGCACGATTTTTAACCGCTTCGTTTATTGTGATTAAATAAATGCGTGTTTTAGTTCCCTGTATTGTCCTAACAGTTTGATTTCGGGTTCATTTTCCAGTTTTTCTAACCGACTGCTTCTCAAATACTCACTTAGAGTTTTTGGGGAGGTTCTTATTGCTCAGTCTTTAGTTTTCTATATTGTCAGTTTGTTTTCGACTGGTGAGAGTACTGTCCCTTTGGTATCTTTGGCTTTCTCTTTTAAGAAAAATATCATTTTTGTTTATCATGATCCGACAATTTAAAACACGGCTTTTCCACAATATGCTATATGATGATGTTAGAACACCACCACACCAGTATCAAAACACCAAAATAGAATTTGATTTTTTTATTATATGTGTAGACACTCGTTTCAAAGTAGTTCTTCTGAAGAGCTGGGGAACAGTTGAGATTAACTGTCTAATAACTTATAGACATCAACATTGCTTCAATGTAAAAATCTTGAGTCGTCTTGTTCTACAATTTTTGTCAAAGATTGGTCTTTTATATGTGTAGACACTCGTTTTAAGGTAGTTTTTCTGAAGAGCTGTGGAACAATTGAGATTAACTGTCTAATAACTTATAGACATCAACATTGCTTCAATGTACAAATCTTGAATCGTCTTGTTCTATAATTTTTGACAAAGATTGGTCTTTCGTCCATACACTATCTTAAAAGTAAAGAATTTATGAAGATATAACACATCAAACTATATAAGTGTTGCCAATATTAGGACATGTGCAACTTAATGTGTTCATTAGAATAGGTCATAGAAAAAGGTTTACTTTGAACGCAATAGAAAACCGTGTGGTAAAACAATACTATATTCTAGTAATTTCATTTGGAGTTAAAAATTTCTATTTAAGGGAAAAACCCTGATTGAAATAAACTTTGTCAGAGCTTTTCCCACGTCGATCTTTCTTTTATATTTCAAATAATTGCGATGTTTTCCCTTTACATTTATTTTCTCTTTGCAGAAAATACAAGAACATTAAGTTAATGTTAGAGATTAAATCATACGGGACTGTACAAGGGAATGAGTAATAAAAATAAATCATGGAAATGGAAGCATTTGTGTCAATATGTCCATGTCATTCAGTGATGAATGATTGTATTTACGTAATCTTAAAATTGAATTAAAATAAAACATTACATATATTAAGAAGTTGTTTGACACGTTTGTATGGAAATGGAAAAAAAATTAGTTTAGCCATTGTTATATATTACTCTAAAAATATTATCAAAATCGATTGCATGCTAAATCATGAGCTTTATATTGAAAAAATATCTTTAGTTCTAGACTGGTTGACGGATAAAATATCATGTGTCCGAGTAACGATACCATGACTGAAAGGTATCGTGTTGTTTCTTACAACGTACACAGAGTACAATGAAGTTAAGTTTGTTAAGATTGCTACATGGACCAATAAATTACATATTGAAAGAGTAGCAATAGTTATATCAGTAACAAAACTCCAGTTATATTACATTTTGGAATTCAAAATGTTGTTTGTTCAGCCAATGAAACCAGAAGACAGGTAACAAAGGGTACACTGAAATATCTGTCTTTATATTAACAATAATTTACAAAGAATGTATTGTTCCCCTTACAAACATGCAGGATTTAAATCTATCCACACGAAATACACGCTCAAATAGGTCAGCCGTAAAAACTTAACTTTCACTATCATTTCTAAAGATTCATATCTCTGTCGGGTGCTGGAAAGAAATGGAAATTCCCTAGATTATCGAGAGAGAAAAAAACTAATGCTACAAAAAATCTGAACATTTCATGTGGCACTTGAAACAAGAACAAGAAAATATTGTAAAGAAATTGAAAACTTGTGGTGGATAAACAAACACCTTAAAAAAAAATATTTCAGATCAATTAATACCAACATTAAAGCAGGATGAATCTATAATGTATGAAGCTTGTATGGTTATAAAAGTAAAATCTTGACTAGTAAGGTAATTACCAGGAAAAAAATGTTCTGTCCGATTCAATGCTGAAGATTTTCGAAAAACAAAAATGTGCATTAAATCGAAAGTAGTAATGTTTCGATTGAGTCAATCCATAATTGCCTATTTTCTATATTAGACCAAATAATGGAATTATCATATAAATGTATTGCTAAAATTTGATATTACTAATCATGTTTTCTGGTACATCCATTGTTCGTGTCATCACACTTTTGATTAATAAGTAAGCAACAGCTATACTGCGTTATTTATGGCAATTGACTTTAGCGAAAAGAAAATCTTTTTCATTTTTGTAATGAAACACGACCTTTTTAGTTTGTTTGCACGTATCATATATCTATTTCTATTTGAAAGATGGAAAGGAATACTTATTTATAAGTCATGATGCGAATAGATGTCTGGAGACATTTAGTAAAGTTATTTTGGTCACTTGGAGATGCGCATCCTGTAGACCGTCTTCTTATAAAACTAAAACTTCAAATGACATAGATTAATATCGTATAAATATAGATTCTTACATTGGTACCAGTGGATTGTCGGATTTATCCAATAGAGATAGTTAAATTGTCAACTTTTAAAGTCCGAGCCTCGGCGAGGACCTTAAAATTGATAATTTTACTATCGAGATAACTATGTAAGAATCTGTTTCTCTAATGATTATCAAATAAATTTTCATTTTTGATAAACGAAAATCCCCTTGGAGTGCCTTCCATATTCTAAAAGTTGTCAATTTGTTAACACCTGTTAGCATATTTTGATTCATCCTGTGAGCTGATTAAGGTTATAACCTTAAACTCATCTAATCATCTTCTGAGATCATCGGAAACCACACGTTGATTAATTTTTTTTATTCAATGGGTCCGGTTAAGGGTTAAATTGCCACAGAATTAGAGAAACTGTCTTATTCCATGATGTCTAATTTTTCAGCTTTGTGTTCTATTCAATTAAACGTCATTAAAAAATGTTCATGAAGGCATCAACATGATCATCATTTTATTACTTCGTCATTTTGACCCATTTTTCATCCTCAATTTTCTAGTTGTTATTTTTCATCAAAAAGCAGGTTATTTAATACATCTTTTTGCAGATGTTATGAACCATAAGTGATGTTTTCTTTTTACCTCTCATTTTCTGACGGGTTAATTCCCATTTATATGTGGAATCACGTTTCCTCTATTCCTGCGTTTACAAGTTTTTTTTCATACGTTACACTCGTGCGTGTTCCCTCTATGCGGCCTTCATTAACAGGGTTGTGCTTTTACTCCAAAAAATGTTCCAACAGAGTTATGAAGAAGAACCACTTAATCGAAACTGTATAAGTTTTACTTTCATTGGTTGACCGATACTATGTGTTGGTGTTGCAACTGACTAGCGACATTTTTACGCGTCTTAGATCTTAAGATACAAGTATAATCATCTGATCTTTAATTTTACCGATTGTGTCCCATTCCCGATTGTGACATTTTGACTGTGTGTGAATTCAAATGGCGGGTAATGCATGCATGGCAGGAGGCGCTAACCCTGTCGACGCACCCGGTCTTGCTCCTTCTGGAGTCCATGTGATTCCCTCATTTTTCTTTCTTAGCTTGATTTGTCTTTTCCTAATCGAGTTACGGAATTTAAACCTTGGTTAACTACTGCGCCGTAATTCATAGAAATGAGCAGACGTTGAATTTTTAAAAATTTCATCAGAAGAAACCATGCTCACGTTCGCATTATCATTAAAGATGAACACAGCAGTCTATTAACTTCTGTGATGAAGGATTTGTCGAAAAGACCATTAAATTCATCTCCATTATAACTATTGACGAATGGTGCTAAAATAAATTTATATGTATACTTAAATACATTTTATCATTTAAAACATGTTAAAAAGCATGTTTTTCTCTACAATTACCCGTTGACGAATCATGACATTACTAATAAACTAAGATCTCATCTCCCTGTGGCAAAATTGAACTTATCTGAATTTGCCTTTTCGTTTTATGTCTCTTTTTATCATATAGCTTACAACGTTGCTACGTATTTATACATCCCCTGCTTTCAATGTTTTGGGTTGGAGCCTTTCTGATGAAGGTAAATCCAGAAAAGCGCTCCGGACACAAGTATTTTTATAAAGTATTATTTTCCTTTTTCATACAGAGAACAGATTATATAGCATCAACCGGTCATCATCATTTAAAAAAAAAATATCTACTTTTTTTTTAACTTCTTAACTACAACTGTTTTCGTCTTATTTATGTCGTTTGATATTATATCAAATTTAAATCGGTAAAGTGTAATTGCATTTAAGTAGGCCTAGGTACAACCTTTCCCTAATTTAACGAACCTAACGAAGTTTACTTCATTTGAACTTTCTCCTTATTTTTATATAATCCGAATAGAAATGAAGGCATCAGTATAAAAAAAACACACACACAAAGGAATACGTATTTTTAATTACAACGTTCTTCTGATTGCGTTTTAGTATAAAGTTGAACAATTATCTCTATCTCGGGAAGCTGAAAATCAAATGAAGTACACATAATGCTTAATATTGATCTGTTTTACCTTTTTATTGTACCAAAGGAACTTGTTTTCAGATGGAACTTCCAGGTTGTCACATAAAAAACTATTAAATACAGAAAATCAACTGTTTTTAATATTATTCAATTTAGCGCTTAAAGACAATTATTTGATCACAACAAGACGGAAATTTGAGTACCTATTTAACGACTTCAGATGCACAAATAGGTCGTCCCCATGAAAGCAATGATTAATTCAATGGTGTCATGTTACAAAAAATATCTTGTTGGAAACAATTGGTTTTCAGAATGGAGGGCAATTTAAGGTTTGCAACACGTAGCATTTAATCATAGATCGGGTGACTAAACACATTCTCAGCTACTCAATTTGTCATTTCTACCAATCATCATTGGCTCAATATGTATTTAACATCAATACGTAGATATTACTCAGAGAAGAAACTGTTCGATCATTGTCCACAAGTATATATACAAAAAACATTATATTTATTTTGAGATTTAATTTTCAAAAGACAAAAGGCAGCGTTCTATAGTGAACCATTTTAAGTAAAACAATTCTACAGAATATCTGCATTTTTTCAGCGAGTCTTCATTTTAAATTTAGAAGGTAAATTTTGTCTTGTAGTCTATTTCAATCCGGGTATCTATGATGACTTTATTTTAATTGATATTTGATAAAATCATAATGACACGTGTTAAGAATTTGAATTAAACTAACAAAGACAGTAAACCTGTCTTAAGCACCGGATTTTTTTAATCGTTTTTTTTTTGTATTGCGTTTGACTTTTCCTCTTTTCTCCTCTTAGTCATAATATTTTGTATCCTTATCTGACTTATGAATTTGTGTGTCTCCTGGTAATTTTCGTACCTGATTTGTATTTTCATGAGTTTGATACTATGTGAAATATACAAACACCAACACGTTATTGCAACATCGTGCAGATATTTCATGCAGCCTTTATCAGCAATAACACAAAGTGAAGCAGACATCTTTACTTTGGGAACAGACTTTACTGTTGATTGTTTTATCAACCACATTAAGTAGCGGTTTATTGATAATCTTTGAAATCTTTCGCACATAACCAGACGATCCCATTATGATACAAAAACAGTTGGTTTATGGGAAAATGTTTTACTCATTCTTGAGGAAAAAACATATATAGATATAGTGTGTACAATAATGAAAGAGAATAGCATTTTCATTCATGTTTTTCATCTGGGAATTTACACAAGGGAGTAAATATACATTACAACTTAATGTAACGATATGTTTTACCGAAGAATCTAAACTTGCACCATACAGAGAATTAAGAAGGCTCCCTGAAGTCGAGTGCTAAATGACATATAAACAAGTTAAAAAAAAAAACATGACACGTAAAAGGATAACTATGAATTCAAAAACTGTGAGATTGAAATAAAATGTACTGAATTCCTTGGTTTCAATTGCATTTCTTGATGTATCCTTTTTAAAAGAGATAAAAAAATCAAAAGGGTGGGGGGAAACATATGAATATAAAGATATATGACCAAAAAGGGGACAAGTAAAATAAAAAAAAAACAAAACAGTATAATGCCAACTTTGCAGATGGTTGTACCATACCAGAGCTCCTGAGTCACCGTTTTTTTTTTTTTTTTTGCTTGGGTTCGTTCTGCTCAATCTTTAGTTTTCTTTGTAATGTTTCCTGGACTGTTGTTTATCTTTTCGATCTTTTTACGCCATGGTTTTGTTTATTTTCATTCGACTTGCCCATAAATATATTATATATATGTATATATATATGTATGTTAAATATCATGGCCACCGCCAAATCCTTGACTTCTGCGAATGATTATCTAAGATGTTACTGCGACTCACTGGTAATGAGGCTAGGTAAAATGTTCTAAATTGCATGTCTCACGTTCAGCGTTTCGAAATCTAACTTGATTAAATTATAACATAGGAATAGGGAAAATAGAACATCAGTGTAATTCTGTAAGGCTCAAATCTAACATCACTTGACCACAAATGAAAGATATATGTTTTAGTCAGAATTGATATCAACCAGTCATATCATGAAAGGACAATTAATATATTAATGTCTTGGCACAAACAAGAATAATAAAATACAAATCCCAGAAAGGTTTATAAATAAAAAAACACAAACAGATTCACTTTCTTCTAAAAAGCTATAATTTATCTTTAGCTAGGAAAACCTAATTAAAAAATGGTTTAACTAAAGAGTACATTCTATGAAATAAAATATCAATGTGTATAGTGATAAAACTGTATTCAATTCAAGCCAACAACTACAATCAGATTAAACCAAACTTTGCCCGGATAGAGAAAGAAATAAATCCTAATTATGTGCAATTTCATATATGTACTACGTTTGTTTTTACGTCTGGATATTGGTAAATACTTGTAGAAAAAAGACAACAGTACAAAGAAGAATGATTTATAAAAAACTCATCAAAGATACTACGTTTTTGATTCGTTACGTCAGACGTGGGTTTCGTGTACATCAGACTGGTCAGTGGCGCTTGAATAAAACAGTTGGAATGTCATATCAAATACGAAGTTGAAGACTATTAAAAAATGAAAATTTCGAACCGTTGTGGCAAACACTGCTAAGGCAATCAATGCTTGGGGTAGTAAAACCTTATTATTTAAAGTTATTCAATATCTTATACACTGCACAGTTAATTTACAGAAAATGAACATACAATTGATATTTAATGTCAACACAAAAGTGCAGACTACTAGGCTGGTGATAGTGGTTGCAAAAAGTCCTCAAAGATACTTATAGTATTATTTCGTTCCACAAGACTCACTAATAGCGCTCGAATCGAAGCAGTTGGGAGGTAAAATCAAAAACGAAGTTGAAGATCATAAGTTTGTTTATCAATTTACGACATAATGATAATGCGAAAATCAGTAACCAGTTGATAACTGAAATGTTAAAATTGAAAAGGAAATTATGATGGTGGATGTATAAAAGACAAAAAACCAGACGGTTTGCAAGAAAGTTATCAAAAGGAATTGTTCTTCATATATATTGACTGTCGTCAACCATGGACTTTAGATCTTAAAACTGAAAAATAAAAAAAGAACACATGAAAACTTCCATGAAGTCTATCATTTGTTAACTGACAGATAACTATATAATTTGTAATCGCAAACATGTAAACAAGCATACAACCACAGAGGCATCATCAAGACCTTTTCAGAAAAAGTTGACACTGAAAATTAAGGCTTTAATCGACAATCAAAACGGATTTGTTGTTTGGTAACTGTTTTTTCAGTGGCAAAATGTGTATCTATATCATGGAAAACAAGTTAACCAATAAGGTAATATGTAGGATCTGCAAAGTGGGTTGATCGAGATGATACGTGGGAAACTTGGAGTAGCAATGGAAAAGGTAGTAAACATAAATTTTTGAAATTCGCATCTGGAAAATAAAATTGATACAGTTATCATATGTTATTAATATTACTATGTCGATACCGCTGCTGTTGGGCTGTTAGTCCCTGGGGGTATCACCAGCCCAGTTCCCAGTAATTCGGTACCGGCATAAAAAAAGGATATTATGTTATTAAAATTTGCTATTACAAAATTTTGAAAATTATTTTAAACTAAGTAATACAAGTGGCATCGGATTCATAAGTCTCCATTCCGACCGGACGTGGCTGCGTATCTTTTCATGTAGGTCTTGAAATGCCAAACGGATGCCTCACTTAAAGAACCATTTTAAATACTAATTGGAATTAATCCATGTTACCACATTTCTATAAAACATTAAAACCATTTTGAATCAAGCGAAACGGATAGACTGTGAGATTGAATTCTGAAGTATAGATATATCTAGAAGGTACTATAATGAAGTATTCAAACAATGAGAAATTATCACATCAAGAAACACTCATTAACTGGAAAATGATAAGGAACATATACTTCAGACACGGAAACATGTTTAATGTCTCTCAACATAGCATGTCTGAGAAAATTAAATTTTGAAATGTTAAAGTTGTAAAATTCTTTTCTTTGCAACTTCAGCTTTTATACTTTTAAAATTAAAATTTCCATTTTATTTTTCCTAAATCAACATAAAGCTACGATTGATTTTATGAAGCTGAAATGGCTATTCATAACTATTTAGATATCTTGCATGATGGGTTTTATTGCAATCATACACAGACTTACATAGAAAGTAGAATCTAATACAAACGTTAGAGATTTCATTTTTTCAGGTGAGCAATACCGTTAATCTTAGCCTATAGCTTCTTTTGTCATTTCATTTGCAATTAAACCCTGCTGACATTCCATCTAAGGTTTATATTGATAAACTGATTACTAACATGATAAGCAAAAAAACGGATTTCTGTAATAATGCTTTGGAGTAGACTTCATTTGAAATGAATTATAGATGAGCATTCAATTTCATCAAAACGAATGTTTTTTTAATTCAAATTACAAATGAAAAGAAGATATATGACATATATAAAGATATTCTCATTCATTTAATTTTATGTTTTTGAAATTAATTTGAAATGAGAAATAAGCAATGGGTAGCATCTTCCATTTGAAGTACGGGATCTCGTTCTTCAATAATAAAAAAAAAATAGTTGTACTATGCATAAAAGTTGCATATAGTACTTAAATTGATTTAACGAAATGGATTTCTCAATTTTTATGAAATTTCGTGTTACGACAGTGCAACAAAGGGACTGATGAAATAGAATTTGCTTTCTTACTTTGATAGTATATATTTTCGAATTTTGATAGCAATCCTGTATTCGAAATCTAGAATTAAATGTGATAAAATCCCAATTTTTCCTGCTGTCCCTATCTTCCGCGTGAATCTAGTTGCAAGCTCAATTTGCAGGTCAACTCAATTACACAAAATATTGATAGTTATAATTTGATAGAAAAGACGATGAAAAATGAATTGTGTTTCTTATCTATAACGCATGCACAACATTTTGTTGTGGAATAACGCAGCATTAGTTTAAGCTTTGCATTTTCTACCAATGAAATTTTTTTAAATGCACATTTTTTAAATGTTTTTTTTTTATATCACAATAGGGGTTTTGATGGGTTCAATTACAAGACTACCACCATATTTGAATTGAAACGAGGTATGTTTTTGTCTACTTACTCAAAAAAAATCCAGGTTTTGAAGAGATTGATTGATTGATTGTTGGTTGCTTAACGTCCAGTGGGTGGCAAATATTTTAGGACGAAAACAAATCAACAATAAATAAAATCGGTAGGTACTGCTATAAAGGCTGTCCTGGGAAAAGGTCAGGGAAATTTGAACTGCCTCTGGGAAATGAGGTTAAATTGTTTGTTTGAATTGTTTTACATTTGTCATTTAGGGGCATTTTAAAGCTGACTATGCGGTATGGGGCTTTGCTCATTGTTGGAGGCCGTACGGTGACCTCTAGTTTTTAATTTCTGTGTCATTTGGTCAGTATCTGCTAAAGATTATATTTTTTAACCGCAATATATCCAGTTAACGCAATAGTCAATGCTTTTCAATATATTTAGGTTTGGTAGATATAAATGCACTTTTAATTAAAGACTAAAACATTCTATTTGACATTCTACAAATATCCAATATATATTGAAACATGATATATCATGTCGATTTGAGGTTTGAAGAAAATTCATTTATTTTAGTAATATTTGTAATCGACGAAAAGGGTATCGTATAACCAATAATATATTCTATATTGCTATATTTTATTCCCTCAAATATGTTTTCAAAAATTCATATAAAAAGAATATTTGGTATACATGATTGCCAATGCGACAAATCTCCACAAGAGAGCAAATGACACAGAAATTAACAACTATAGGTCACCGTACGGCCTTCAACAATGAGCAAAGCCCATACCGCATAGTCAGCTATAAAAGGCCCAGAAATGACAAATGTAAAACAATTCAAACGAGAAACTAACGGCCTAATTTATGTACAAAATAGTGAACGAAAAACAAATATGTTACACAGCAACAAACGACAACCACTGATGTCTGCCTTCGAGGTAAGATGTGAGGAAATGCTTGGCTTGTCATAGTGATCAGAAATCATTGTCGGCCATAGAGAAAAAAAAATACAAATAGCTACGTTGGGGAAAAAAGATGCATGTCAGATGGAATATGCAATATTCTAATTGACTGCTGGCCTAAGACATTTAAATCATTCAGGTCTAGCTTTATGTACAACTGAAGTAAAGTAAAGAAAAGAGATGCCAGTTCAATGGCAATGAGACAGTAGCCCAATAATACAAGTTAACAAAAATATGAATGTGTTCCAATAAAAAGCTTCGTTTTTATAGTTTTTAAACATTTATAATATTTAATAAAATTAACGTTACTGCACCAGATGTGCATTTCGACAATAAATGTCTCTTCAGTGATGCTCGAGGTAAACAAATTTGAAAAATCAATATCGGGTTAGACTGGCAAGTTACTGAAAATGCTTTATCTCCAAACAAAACCCAACAGTTTTCAAGTATACAAAACCTAAAACAAAACCACAACATTTTGATCTTACAGTTAAAACCGAGTTGACTTTTAAAGGAAAAAAAAAAGAAATAAAAAAGTCTTATATATCTTGTATGTATGATAAAAATTACTGTTTTCATTGTGAATTTAGAAATATGTTCGTGATGGGACGCCACTCCTCCTTTTTATTTTTATTTCTTAAATTTGAAGAACTTGCCGAATTTAATTTTATCTAATTTGTAATTGTTCAGTGTTTTGTACTCGTTTTTATGTTATTGTACTAGCAGTCTAAAACATTTGTTTTGGCAATTTAGAAATATTTGTGGATGCTATAAAGACTGCTTTTACTGGCACTTTTTTTTTTATATGAAAGATTTTGTCAATATCGAGATCATAATTATTCTTTATAAGACCTTTAAAGACCATGTATTCTCTTTCTTAATGATAAAAAGAAAAGACATCAACATTTTTATTACGTACTAAGTGGTAATAACCTCAATGAAATTATATGAGTCTTATACAATAAGTAGGATTAGTAATTTGTTTTGTTGATGGAATTTCTTATCATCAATGGTAAATTATTTCTTGATTTCATTCAATTTGTCGATTCCTATTTACTATTATATGATAACGACAATTGTTCCATCATACGTATTGTATTCCTGTAGAAATTATTGTTAGAATTGTATAAACTTAAGATACTGATTTCATTGTAAACGATTAACCTCGATGCCAAATCGAAGGCAGCTAATACAGAATGGCAAAAATAGGGTGAAGTCAACTCTTTCTGGTTAGAGTTAAAATATTTGTTTTAGTATATTAAATTTTATATATAAGATCTAATACAAATTGGTAATGTTTGATACTGATCAAAACAGGTGTGGCCAATTCCCCTGAATTTATTACTCAGTTGGTCAGAATCAACATGTTCCTAAAAATTAGTCTAATTTGATTTTTTTTAATATCCTAGAGTCTATTTAAAGGGAACACCGACAAAAGATTTTCTTTAAAATCAAATCCATCCATCTGATGAAAAGTTCAGTTCTAAACATTTCCTGATGAAGACAATTTTGAAACAATATTGCAAACTGTTTGTGTTCATATAATTCTGCATTCAATTTGTTGGAACCAAAACGAATCCATTTGTATCCGGAAAACCCGTTAATAGCTTGACTTCTAATCACCAGGAATTTTGAATTTGGTTAGGAGTGGTCCTTTATTATTTTTTTTTTGATAAATAATCAAAATTTGCCCCAAAAAACCTTCAAAACTGCAACTTTTAAGTCATCGTTTATTTGGTTATATGATGATATGATACTGGAAAAAATTAAGCATAGACTGAAGACGTTTTGACAAGAAGGTCTAGAGAGAAAAATGGGAGATATTAAATTTTATAGTTTGAAAACATTCTTCATAAATATCACACATATATAGAATTAAGTTAATATAAACCGTTTGGAATTTACCGAAAGACTCACCAGATGATTTCGCAACAATCCCAAGTCTTTTTCTATATTCTTTTAAATCGGTGTATATTAGAACAGTTTTTCTCCGAAAGGTTGAAAGAGTATAGTTTGAAAAGTTAATTTTACAAATTTCTCAGTCAATTAGAATATTCAAAGTAAGCGCCAAGAAGTTAAGATATATAAAGTAAAACTAATACAAACCCCTTTTTTTGGTGAGCTTAAAAGTACAAACAAAAGATAAAGTTAAGGCTAACAACGTCAAAACAAATAAAAGTTAAAATGACATCAATTCATCAATTCATATTGCTGTTAATAGTTTCCTATCCCCAAGCATATAAATAAATAACAAGACATTTTCTAGGATATGAATAAAATATTTAGAAGAGTTAGATATTTACCTGTTCTTCAACGGGTGTGTTCTGATATCTCATAATGACACTTGAAATTCCATTGACATTCCCAAAGCTAATTTCGCCTTGTTTTTCCTTAATATGTTACGTAAATCTGTACACGGACATTGTAACTATTCTAAACTATTCTATTTCAAAATGGATAACGTTGTAAATGTTCAAAAGCCAATAGTCCCAATGGATTCTTTAGGCTATAGAAAAATCAATGTAAAGGTTGTCAGTATTCATGAATTATTTCAGTGTAATAAAGACTGTTTCCCGGAGTAATATGCTAACTTTCCTATAAAATAATTAACCTGTGGACACGTCTGATTAGGATGTTTATAACACACGGGAATTTTATTTTTTGTGAAAAAAATAACCGTGATTTATAAAACTTATATTTGCCGATGTTTGTATATATCACCTATTACAGACATCAGTTATATTGAAAATAGAATGCTTTATATTACTGTTCCATCAAATAAATAAATGTCTGGTTATCTACTTGGACGATCGGCTAACAACAACAATTTGTCTTTAAATTTAATGTGTCCTATCAGTCATGGAGTAAACGGACGAATCGATCACTTTCGCCGGTGCCATTTAAAGTTCAGTGAACGTGCACAGTCTAAGACAGAAGTAATAGTAAGCTTTGTATGCAACAAGTTTTGGTTCAATGAACGATTATTATAGATGTCTGATTATATTGTTATTATAGGAATTATAGCCCTATATCAGATCAATTTTAAAGAGTATGCATTGTTTCATTATTCAAGACAAAATCATAGCAACACTGGGAATCGTACACATGATATTTCAAATGACTAGAGAGGTGCGAGTTAACGCCATTTGATACGACAAAATACCTGTATTATAAATAACAAAGAAAAAATTCGTGGTAAAATTAAAGAGTAGATGATTAAGTCAGACGTTGTGTTGAAACGAGAGAAGAGAGTAGTTCAAAACCTAATTTCGACATCTGACAGACACACTGTATAGGTTATAACACTGCACGCTCTTCAACCGGAGCATTTGCAAAATGGCAATATAGGGAAAGTTCATATATTTATTGGGTTTATTTTAACAGTACATTTTGGAATGTTGTCTTATTTAAAACCACCCATATCCATTTATTGCGGTGTTCAAAAGATTACAAATATCATTTCATAGCAAAATAAAAATGTACCACAATAAAATGACGAGAAAAAAATCAACAAGCAGACGAGAAAGGCTAAGGAGATGAACAAATTTTAAAAATGCAGCTAATAGGACTGTGATCTATATCGTAACCTTTTTTAAAAGGTCAGTGGCCAAAAATAAATGAAGACAAATGATAAGCATAAAAGGCGATAATTCTTGAATATTGAGACTCGCAAGATTTTTGTATAAAAATTACAAAAAAGTCGACCGAAACAAAACTTTGAAAATTTAATGTACTGGGCTTATATAAGGTATAAGTCGGTATTGCAACCATTGAGAAAAAAACATAGAATTTAAAACATGTTTAATTTTTGCGACAACACATAAACTATGTCTGTTGAAGTGTGCATGGTAGGAGGTACATAAATGGACCGTCGGGTGGTACTCTGAACTTGTGCAACTGTAGCTTTAGAGCTGCATCTGATATAAAAAAAATCATTAGTTACACATGAGGCGCAGTAGCTAATTTTCCAAGTGGGAACTTTCTGTTTTCCAATTTTTAAAGTAGGAAAATAGTTTGAATATCTAAAGCGACGGAACGAAAAAGAAATTCAGTCAGCTGCTCTGGAGTGATAAACGTGATTGGTGTCCATAAGGTTAATTAGAATCTCGACTTTACAAAATGGCGACGACCCTAACGGCATTCTTTTCATTTCTTTTATTTAGATTCTCTGATGAAGATGTTTCCCATATACATTAAGTAAATGATCTGGGTAAGAATAATTTGTTTATAATTACATTTTAGCGTAGATGAAATAATTAGCATTTCTTTATTGTTTTAGGAATATTGCATTACCTTGGTGGCATATTACGCCTAGGACAATTGTCAACTAATGGCTAAAAGATGACTGTAAAGTCTATTAGGTGTTTTGTAAAGTAATTCTATATTCCCACGTCACTTATTAAAAAGTATCTTACTACAATAAAGTTACTGAAAGTTCAATTATTAGTGTTTCATCGACAAGGTATTATTTTGAATGTCGTCACCGACACCTTCATAGGTCCTAATTAGTATTTGTGTTTTGGTGTTCTGTTCAACATTTTATTCAGATTCACAACAGTGGGCTTGTAATAATATTAAGTGTGGCTAGTGATATTATTTGAGGCAACAGTATTTTACCGATGTTCAAATCTCATAAATCTATTAAGAAGATACAAACAAATGAAAACAAAAACTAAGGGTCTGGGAATCGCATTAACGCCAAACGGAGCGGGATCGGTTGCGTCAACAAGGTAAGCGACTCCTGCTATGCACACATCACCCGTCATGCGAATCCACACCCAGTGGAAAAGACACACAATCTTTCATTATGTCCCTAGAGCTTCCCTTTGTTCAGTTGAAAGAGACGAGCCTTACTGTTACAGGTGTCACGGTTAGTGGTGTAGTTAGTTGGAAGGAATCATATGCTCTACTGGTACATTTGGCGCTCCAACCTGAAAACACATGGAACGATTAATTGGAGAGTCAAACTTTGGCTTGATGTTGGCTCTCGTAATTATGGTAGAGAGGCCTCTTGATAAGGGAAAATCGTATCGGAGCTTCTTTTCACCAAGTAAAGTTATACCACTCTTCATTAGGTGCGCAAGTGAACTACATTGTATCAAATAGATGGTGGAGCGATCGCTTTCTGTAGTAGGGGTATCAATAGGTGTCGATCCCAGGATAATAATTTCGGTAGGAATAGTGCCAGAAATAACAATAAGTAAACTAAATCAAAATACATTGTAACATAATTACATGTATTTACAAGTTTTACATTTACGTAATTTAAATTATGAGTTATAAACATAAATGATTGAAGTTTGGGCTTTGAAAATTTAAGTAAACTTCCTGTAAGGTTCGTTTCCAACTGTGAGAATCAGCAATATTGTTTCTAAAATGGAACAAAATCCGCAAGTTGTACCGATTAACAGTTTCGTCTGGGAGAACAAGGTTTATTTATAAGTAGAAATTGTGCTTTCTCCTAGTTTTCAGTGGGAGCTAGGTTCAACCCATCATTTTCTTCGAAAAATATCTATACCAAGTCAGAAAAATGACAGTTGTTTTTCACTCGTTCCGTTGATTGATAACGTTTGATTTTATGAGTTTGTATGGACTTCCCCTTTTTGGATTAACATTGAAGTTTGGTATTTTTGTTATACTTTTTTTTCATTAACTACGAGTACTCTAAGGTTCATACATTCTGTCTCTTGCCTTATTGTTGTTTGTTTTGTGCTTAGTACTGACATGATGAAACAAGTCCAGGCTAACGAAATTTTTTTGCAGTTAGTTATTGCTGTTTGTTCAAAATTCTGTCATGCCAGAGTGTTTGATAGCTTACTATGCGGCGTGGTTCTTGTTCATTGTCGATGTGCAGTATATATCCTAACTCGTTCGTTATGCCCGCGTGTGTAGTGATGTCATAGATTTTAACGAACGTAATCAATGTATCACTGGTAAATTATTAAGTCAGAGATTTCGTTACCATAAATTACTTAAAACATTTACTAAAATTTTTTCATAGATACAAAGATTTGATTAGTAAATTTGTCTGTACCTGTAGAAAACTTATTAAAAATGCTATTTCACATCCTAAATATTGTACTAAAAGCGCGGAAATCACTATGTGATCCGTGTAAACTTATCGAACCTTTAAACAAACTTATTAGAAAAGGTTATCTTATAAATGTTGTAATAAGATGTTTGAATATTGTTTTCATTGGCACTAAAATCGATTTTGTCATCAACAAATTAAAACATAACTAAATTTGTATTCTTTTCGAATGTTTTTTTGGGATGTATATTTACACATCCACGTTTATTTTCTATTTAGAAATTGTTTTATCTGTATACATAACTTCATACATATTTATTATAAGGTTAAATCCTAACTATCCCACTGCCTGACGTTACTTTTATTTTGGCAAATGCACAAGTCATGTCTTCTTTGACTGTCCACGGCGTTAAAACACTAAATCCCTGCCTGGGATGTGTTTTAATTGATTTTAGTCTCTGATGCATGATTTTTTATTATTAATTGTTTTTGGCTTTTAACTAGCTTTCAATAACTGCGAGTACTCTCAAATCGTACTTTCGTGTTAATTTGACCTATTGACACAATTTGTAATGCATTTCTGTTATTCAATATTTACTTATTTTGAGTTATATCTTGTCTTACTATTTTTAATATGTACCACCTTTGATAAGTATTTAGTATGACGAAAAAATTTTCACTTCTGTTCTCGTACTATGAATAACAAATTTATGTTGTAAAAAATGTTTCTGTACTCCTAACAACTAAATTATTATATTTAAAATACGCCAAAGTACGTTACTTTATTTAACGCCATTTTTGCCTAGGTTAAAGTTGTCTTTTTAACATTGAAACATCTTTTTTATTAATATTGTGTCATAGATCAAACTTATTCGTTCAGTGTATATTTACTTGTTTTTGTGTATTGTCTTTTTGTTTGAGTTAAACCATTTCAATTGATATTTTATTGTGTGTCTTTTTATATTGTAATGTTATACCACTGTTTCAGCTTAGAGTGAAAGTTGGCGCCTGTTAAAACGTTTAAACCCGCTGCATTTTATGCACCGTTCCTAAGTCAGGAGCCTTGTTGTTCAGTGGTTGTCGTTTGTTGGTGTGGTTCATAATTGTTGCTCATTTTTTATATATATTAGACCGTTGGTTTTCCTGTTTGAATTGTTTTACACTAGTCTTTTTGGGGCCCTTTATAGCTTGCTGTTCGGTGTGAGTCAAGGCCTCGTGTTGAAGGCCGTACTTTGACCTATAATTGTTTCCTTTTTACACATTGTGACTTGGATGGATAGTTGTCTCATTGGCACTCGTACCACATCTTCTAATTTTTATACCATTATCTATAAGATAAATAAAAAAAATGATTACGGGAATTGCCAAAAATATTGGACAGTTATACTTGTCGCGTAGCAGCCAGAAAAGACAAACTCTTTTCTCTTTTCCTCCTTTTCCTAAAAGTTGCTAAAATCTGTTTCATTTAGACTCTCATTGGCAATACCACATCTCCTTATTCTATATGCATTAGCCTACAACACCCAAGACCACACAAAAAAATCTTCAGAATGAAATAAGCCATACTTAATTAATCTCGGAGTACGGTTGGATCAGCCGAAGCAACTAACAGGTATAATCTCCTTTCCCCCTTAAAAAGTATAGCAGACTTCAATAATTGCAATAATTGCAACAAGACATCCGTTGAACACAGAAAAACATTATATAAATAACACATAGCTGAGAGGGTGATAGGCGGCAGATTGTTACCCCGAGAATACATTGTCAACTGAGGATAGCCAAGGTTGACAATGTCTTTTCGAGGGGTAACAATCTGCTCTATCACCCTCTCAGATATGTGTTATTTAATTTATTATACTGAATGTTCTGTTATTACTGTCGATTAAATTTCAAATTCAAAGTAATCAACTATGACATCTTGTACATAACAATCATCCGTATTTAATAAAGCGCACACTTGATCAAGCGTCTCCGTGAAGGGTAATAGTAATAGAGTATTTGCCATAGGATAGAGTCGTATTTAATAAAGCGCACACTTGATCAAGCGTCTCCATGAAGGGTAATAGAGTATTTACCATAGAATAGAGTAAAAAGTAAAGTCACAAAAATACTGAACTCCGAGGAAAATTCAAAAAGGAAAGTCCCCAATCAAATGGCAAAATCAAAAAAACAAACACATCAAACGAATGGATAACAACTGTCATATTCCTGACTTGGTACAGGCATTTTCTTATGTAGAAAATGGTGGATTGAAACTGGTAAATTGTCTCCCTCGTATTAACCAATCAAAATCTGGCATTTTGACATGACGTATAATAATAAGCATTGATACCTGCTTAAAATACACATAATAGCAAATACATGAAAAATCTCTTAATCTTTTGCATAAACAAATTAAAATCGGAGGATTTTCGAAATTAGAATGTGGACGTGCTGCGAACATCAATGTTGGCGTGATATCATGTTGTTCAAAACTCAGGGTTCCTAGGGTATAAACATCCGAACCTTTCGTACCATAAACTGTTATGCAAAAGGTCCGAAAACGTCATATCAATTAACTTCATTTCGAACATTTACATTTTGCGGACACTTTCCCAAAGAAGATTTTGAAATATTAAAATCCAATACTAAAAAAAAATAACAATCTTCACCAGAGGTCACATTTACAAACCAATAATTAATTATAGAATATAAATGGTTCGTGTAAACTAATATCAGAGACAAAGGATACATGTCTCTGCTAATATACTTAATAATGACTGTATTAGTTTTATTTTAAAAATGCAAAAGTTAATTGAAACTTATATGTAAGATAGCATGCATCATAATCAAATCTCAAAATCATGTTTCAAATCTATTATGTAACCATTGCTTGGGAGAACGTTTTGTATTCGCTGAGAGAAATTAAATTTGTAAAATTATAATATTGATTGAATTCACATTACTTAAGAATTTAGTTGAAATCAAGAAGAACTTTCTTGTAAACGCGGAAACAATTATAATTGTCCGGCATAGGTTTTATGTTTTAATACGTCACAGCTGTTTCCGAGTTTGATGTTTGTAAACATTATCAATATTACATTGACAAACATGAGTAGAATTTATAATGATAAACCTTTATCAAACTTACCGCTAATCACTATAGAACATCCAGAATGGAACTTTGAAGAAAAATCAGGGTAAGTAAATTAAATACACCAGATATGTTTGGAAATCGCAAAAAAAATATTGATATTTTGTAATCCCACCGTTATTTCCGGGTCACCCATTGCCGAACACCATACAACAGGAAACTTTTAAACTTATCTTTTCTGGCATGGAAAGAACTTTAAGTGCATCTTAGGGTTTGACCTGGGTATGGGTAATGTTCATCCAACTTTATGGTAGGTGGGTGCTGGGATTCATGCTCTGTTCCCTACATATCATAAAGTAAGTATTTTCAAGAAATGTATGATGCATTTTAAAGAAAATTCCAAATATATATTGTTGCATTTTAAAGTCTTGTCGTGGCAATTCAGAAAACATACTTATTAGGGGCGGAGATCTGAAACGTTTGTGATATGAAAACATTAAGTATTCCCACCCATAAACTATATATATTCTTATTTGCCTTGCCAGCTTTCGAGACGCGACGGCCATACTTCCATGACGGCCATGGGATGTTTCGGCCATACCGTCACATCGTCCATGGGACATATCGGCCACACATTGTGAGACGTATCGTCCACACTTTAAAAAAAATTTTTTATTGAGGTTATAGCACAAAATATAATAATAAAATAAGTATTTATTCATAATAATAACATTAATATGATTTTGTAGTATTTTTTTCTGTACAAGAGATCTTATTTATTCTTGTAAGAGTTATCTTTGCTTGATCATCATCACTCGTGTTTACAACTTGTTGGGGCCATATTATGTAAGTATATTGACTATTTCTTCATTATCAGTTATAAACAATTTCTGAAGAATCATTTTTATTGTAATGTGATATAAAGGCATTTTATTTTATATGAAGTTTAAACTGTAGGAATGTTGACTGTCGCTGTCGATGACGATATATAAATACAAGCACATGTCACAGATCTTTTTATTATATCTGTAAAAAATATATTATTCTAAACAATAAAAATCTTCTCAATCTCAGTCTTGGTGAAATTTAAAACAGGACTCAGTGTTAAGGTTAACTCTAAGGAAGGCAGTTCATCAAGTTCGAGTTATATTTGTCATGTTCATCAGACAGTACATAGTTTTAATAATTCTGTATTTTTTTTCTTTCTTATAGTTTAGAGTCATTCCATTTGCTGAACATCTTTCCAAGACGGAGACTACTGTAGAACTTTGTTCATTGTGTTGAATACTATTTGTTGACAATTTAAATGTTCCCATTTTTGTGCCTTTGTTGATGGAGAATTGTATTATGGACAATCAAACCAATATACTCTAGTATAAGAAACAAAAAGATAATATTTTTGTTTAATATATTTTATTTATTCATTCAGTCATACAGATAAACAAATATACAACAAACATATAAATCATACATCATACATACACAAAACACTCATATATATTATTCTTTTCGTTCAGGCATGTAGAAAATCAAACACATCGAAATGTAAGAACATACATATATACACATGCCATTGAACATTCATCTTATATACATTTTTTAAATTAGCAATCTCACACTTTTTCATTTATTCCACTGCATACACATTTCACCCAATATTCAAACATTTATATTCACATTCACACATATAACCTATATCATAAAGCACTAAAATACATAAACGTGCAGTTATAAAAGTCACAACATAAACATGCAGTTATAAAAGTCACAACTGAAACAAAAGCACTAAACATACCAAAATATACTATATTATGATCATTTACTTCATGAACTCATTAAAGTTACTATTTTAACAAAGCACTATACACAGAATAAGCACAACCAATAAGTTCTCAAGTCACTACAATTAACACTTATAACTCGATGTCGGAATCTTCAGAGTCGGACTCTGGGAGGGTCTCTGGCTGTGGAACAGGGGGTGCATACAGATGGCCCACGGAACGGAGAAAGTCTGATGTTCTGATACTGTCTTCCTCGTACTGGTCCCACAGTGAAGTTAGACGGCCTTGAAGCTGCTTGTATGTGTCTCGTTGATATCGGCTGAGTTGCTGTTCACTCACAAGCTGCTGTGTGATGGACACGGTCTTTGCTTCTTGTAGGAAGGCTGGCACAATCTTATAGAAATGGAGGTGGTTGTGGGCAGCCTTGCCATTGAAACGCCTATGCCACCCTAAAATAAACACAATAATTACTAAAAATTTGAATAAAAACGAAACAATTTTAATGTTAATATTTATAAAAACTATTATGATGATAGTATAACTTTAACTTTACCATCCTAAACTAATTAAACACAATAGATACTAAAAAATTTTTAATGTGTAAAGTTATTTTATTTTAAGATTGAAATATGATCATAGTATAACTTTATAAAATGCAACAAAAAAATGATGAAGCGGTATTCATATGGGTTCTCATTGCTGCTGGTTGGAAGTTTCGGGAATTGTTGTCTCATCTTCTTATTTTTATTTTATTATTAACTATAAAAAATATTACTAATAATTAAAAATACCTTCTACATCATTGTTTGTCCTCACTGAGAGCCGATGGACAGACCACTGTTGAACAGTCCAGACTGTGTTGTTGAACCAGGTACGTTGAAGGTAGGTCATCAGCTGCTTGATCTGTGGTGAGGCTGTTGCAGTGGTTTGAAGCATCTCTGTAAAAGCTGGTCTGATGTGGTCAGATGGCAGGTATGGCAGAGCAAGTAACTTCCTGATGAAGAGGTGGACGCTCTTCTTGGAGTCATAGGCGGTCTTCAACCCCAACTTGGCAACCTTCCGCATGACTGCTTGGCACCAGTGGAATGAACATCCCTTTATCTCGGCTGTAGGAAAGACGGTCTTGATGGCTGACCAGGCTGCTGTAAATTTAAATGACACATATTAGTTTATACATTTTAAAATTATATGATGAAGAGATTTTATAATAAATGAAATTTTACACTAATATACCACTTTTTGTTTTTTCATACCATTTTGTTGAATTTTTTTTTTTTAAATAACTGTAATATATGGATGGAGAGTTGTCTCATTGGCACTCATACCACATCTTCCTATATATATCTATATTTATATTCATTGGCAATTATCTCACATTTTGTTGTATTGTAGTATGCTATGTTTTATATTAAACATACCTGACTCAAAGTCCAGACAGAAGGCTTGCACACGCAGGTCTGGTACTACCTGCTTCAGTCTTTCAAAAACCTAAAAATTAAGAATAGTAAATATAAGTTCGTGTTATATATATAAATGAATTATTATTTAAATGTTAAAAGTAAATATAAATGTTTATCACTATAATGAGTTTATATTTATAAATCTTGTAACATTATTTCACGTGAACAGTTTATTGCATTGTTCCTAAATATTGTCTTAGAGATATAATAAACTTTTACTTGTAAGATTTTTGGACACCGTCGGCTCATTGGCAACCATACCACATCTTAGTTATAAAAATAATGATTTCATAATCAACTTACTGCCTTGTAGTCTCTCTTCCTTTTGCGTGACATCAGCACAAACACTAGAGGAACCTGCTTGATGGAATCTTCTTTCTGCAAAAAGGCGTGTACAGTGAAGAGCTGTGTGAAAGGTGTGCGTACAACCTTGAAGGTGCCGTCCAGGTACCACCGTCTAGCTTTCTGTAGGATCTGTTGCTGTGTAGGTGAGGAAAACATGACATGGTGTGATGCTGGTGCTGGTGATGGTGGTGCTTCTAATACTGCCTAAACGAAAAACATATGTATAAAAGTCGTGAAACAAAATATAATTGTGTATTTTTGCACAAAAAAAGTATAAAAAAAAACGTCAAATATAATATAATATTATATGTCAAAATATAATTCAAAATATATAAATTCACATTAATATTTGTAACATTGTTTGATAATTGGCAATCACGTAAACTAATTAAAGGATTAACACCTCCGAAATGTGTATACTTTGTATTTAACAGAGACACGCGCCCAATGATTGGATTAATATGATTTATGATCGGTCTTTTTTTTATAGGTCATCATACATAATCATAAATAACGGTTTGAGACCTTTTGCATAACAGGACTTATTCGGAATAATAGTCAACCACAAAAAATGAAAAATTTAGGTTGAATACAATTGTTCTTCTCAAAATAATAAAGGAACGATAAGAAATTAAAACAATTCTGTCGAACACACAACATTTAAAGAAATAATACGCAAGATATCAAAAAACCATTTAGAAAACAATATGATATTTAATATTTTATTAGATTAAACACATTCATTTACGATATATATATAATGATTAAACAAATGATATAACAAAATTAAACATGATAAATAATATAAAAACAGTAAAGTTTATCTAAAAGTTATAATAACCATCTATAAGTATCAACATAATTCATAAATAACATCTATATAAAAAAAAAAAAAACCATGGACGATACGTCTTCACAAAGTATGGCCGTTTTTGTCATATGGCCGTTTCATCTTTTCGGGGTATGGCCGTTTCATCCTATGGACGTCATGGCAGTATGGCCGTCACGTCCTGCATCGCCTTGCCATACCTTTATAGTAATAAAAATCCTTGCTTTCCAATACTATTTAGAAAGTTTGTCTATAACCCACGAGATTATGATATATTTAGTTTCATGCGACAAATTGAAAATAATTTACACAAAAGTGAAAAAATGGACAAAGTATTACAAAAAAAGAAGATTATCAACAGTAAAAGACAGTCAAAAAGTCTAAAACGATATTTAACATCTTCAAAATTCGACTTTAATGAAACTTTGCCTATTGTTAGAAAATGTACCGATAAACGATGTATGACATGTCCAGATTTAATAGAAGAAAGTTCAATTTATTTCAAAAATGGAAAGCATTTCACAGTTAAACAAAATATGTCTTGTAAAAGTTCAAACGTCATTTATTCTCTCATATGTGCAAATTGTGAGGAATTCTATATTGGAGAGACAAAAACAGAACTGCGGATTAGAATGACTGTACATAGACAGCAAACCAACCATGAAGATTTAACAATCATCAGGGCTAACGACCATTTCCATCGTTGTTCTAATGGACGATTTAAAATATTTCCGTTGTATATGGTCAATCGTCAAAATGATTTTCTCCGGAAGAAGAAAGAAGAATTATTCATAAACATTCTCAACCCGGGATTAAATGATAAATAATATTTTAATTTTTACGAAACATTTTAAAGACTTTACTCCAATTTTAAAATGACATTAGTAGTCTCCCTTGTATTTGTTAACGTCATACTATTGTTAACGTCAATCAATTGTTTTATAACATTTATGTTTACAAGTCACATTACCTGAAGATCTGTGAAAGCAGTGAAAGCGCTAGTAAAAGTGATGAATTGAAACCGTCATTATCTTATATTATTTTTCTTATGTATATATATATATATATACATATATATCATGAGTTCGAATCGCGGCGAGGGAAGAGCAGATTTAACATTGTTGTGCTGATATTTAGAGTAATTATGAATATAATATGTTTTCAGCCGTGTATCACCTTCACTGGTGATCCAATAGATGGATCTGTCGTAGAGTTGTCACTTGTTTAGACGTTCTTATCTATATATATATATATATATATATAATTATATATATTATTTGAGTACACATTCATGTTTTATTTCATTAGCTGAGATATACAGCACTCACAAGGTACATGTATCACATTGGCTTGTGAACCACCATGAAGAATGGTTGATGTTTAACGCTACTTTCAGCACTATTGTGCTATTTCGTGGCGGTCAGTTTTTGTTGGTGAAGGAACTATTGTGCGCTAAGAGAACCACCGTCCTTCGGTAGGAAAACTGACAATCCTAGTCAATTAAGATTGGAGTCGAGCGCACCTGAGTGTTGACCGGCTAGTGATACAGTAGTCCGACTACTTCGACCACTCGGCCATCGAGGCCCCTGTTTATGTTTGAAGGGGATAGCACATGAATTATGACCTGCGTTTAATATATCCTGCTTAAATTATAGAATTTACATAAAAATATATCAGAGACATCGACAATAATAAGCATTCACTCTAAGAACTCACAACCAAGTGTGATAATTAATTGCATTGCACTTACACTGACTGTAGCTTAGTGTAATATGCTTTACTCAAAGCAAACACTGAAATACTTGTCAGGCCGATCATGTTATTATATATCCACATCAATTTCTCTCCGCATATTAGAAGATCAGGTTGCTTTTAACCAATCATATTCCTAGAAATGTATAGGAGGTAAGATAATAGAAGATCATGGATGTTTGATATTAATAAAACCAAATGGTGCATACCATATTTAGTGACAAGGAATCTGAATAGTTCATAATAGTTAATTTCGTGTACTTTCCGTGCAGATTTTTGTTGTCGAAGTTTAAGTCTTCTATATTAATTTCAATAACTTTAAATATTCACATATATATAATATCCTCACATTCTGAAGTTTTCACAATAGACTTTTTAATTCAGACAGGGTAATCATTTCGGAACATAAAAGGTCTCAATATTTTAGGGGCACTGGTGTCTTAATTGAAGGAAATGTACGGCGAAGATCAAAGGTGTCAGTCAATACAAAAGACGGTAACAAGGTGTGTATATGTTTTGCATATCATTTTAATTTATGTGTAGACATTGGAAAATTGAAAGTTATTTTAAGGTTAGCTTCTTTTGACTTTTGGCGATTTAGATCATTACATATTTTAAAGAAACCTTTTGTTGTATACAGTATGGTCACCTCCAGATGTCTTAAAAATAGTTTGTGTCGAAGATTTATTCATTGACATATACATAAGATATATGTTGTATCAGAAGTCCATTATTACTAGTAAGGAGTCGGACTTCTGGTTGTATTTATATTAAAATAGTTTTGCTCCAATTATACCAACTATACTTGCAAGTGGATAATTATCACAAAATGTTATTTTATTCAGTTCTCTTGAATCAATACATACACGATTTTAAACTTAATTTCATGACAGTACTAACATTTCGAATAGAGTTCTGTTTGTTTCATGGAATGCTACTTGTCCAAAATTAAAGTGTCTTAAATGAACAATCGTAGTGTAAGATACCATTATTTGTATACCGAGTGGTTTCAGGAATGTGTATTATCCCTCTTTTTCGAAAAAGTCCAAACATGCAAATATAGCAAATTAAAAAAAAAACCAGCTGTTGTAGCTGCCAAGTTCATTTTCACTGAATTGGCGCATACTCTTAAGTATGTTTATACCATACTATATACGTTACTTGTAGATCAGATTTACTAAAGGTCCAAGGGAAACAATAAAAAATGCACGAAATCGCTAAAAGTATCGGCGGTTATCTAAGACCTTTGCTGATTGCTGATAGGCACATGTGACCATAATATAATTATAAATAGATAAATATGAATATCACGTGCAATAGTATAAAGACTATTTTTCTGTTTTATATCATATCATAGATATTAAAAAATGTACATCATCGATTTGCCTGTAACCTGTATAACAATGATTTTTTGCGGGTCGAAACAGAATTCAAGTTGAACCTTAGTTTCACCTTTTAAGCTGTTGGCATGTTGTGAATGAAATGAACTTGTTGAACACATCCGCAAGACCTGGATGCTTCAAACTTTGTATGCAGATGCCTTATGTTACGAAGTTTCTGTCTGATATAGGTTTAGCGACTGCTTGAAAAAATTATATAGTTTTTGTTTGTCATATGAATTTCGTACTCATTATGAGTAATAGGATAACTATATTTGGTATAAGGGTTCCTTGCAAGGTCTACATGTACGTCAGACAGGGTTTTCACCTGACCTCGACCTCATATCATTGATCAGTTATTAATGTTAAATTTTTGTGGTCAAGTCTGTATCTCAGATACTACAAGCAGAAGGTCAATTTTATTTAGTGTATTGAATTATTGTAAAGTGTACATGTTTGACTGGCAGCTTTCATTTGACCTCGTTTTCGGGATTCATGGGTCAATGTTAAGTTTTTCTTATTTGGTTTGTTTGTCAGATCCCACTGGTATAAGCAACATGGCCACTAAATTTGGTGTATGGAATAATTGTTAGGTGTACATTGTCAGAGGAGTTACCGCTACTGTGACTTTTTCGCTGTGGGAAGTAGCAAACAAATTAATGTCTAAATAAGGAAATGGTTTCTAATATTTAATCACTCTTTGGTAGTGTCATAGACAATTGCCAGATAGTCTGAAGTCTGGTATTAGCTCTTTATTTCATGTCTACATGAATCTATACAAATTCAAAATCATTGTACACGCATTATTTGTCTTCATTATTACTCTGGAATGAGTTTTCCACTAGATTTACAGTACACTGTGTAAAGGCTTTCACAATAAATTTCAATCCTAATATATGTTTTTATTTCCACTTAAGTGACAACAAAAGTCTTCTTTTCCGATTGAATAACTTCTGTCTTAGAGACTATAGAAAACCAATCGCTCATTGCCTTTGTTCATCGATTGATATAAGCAGAGAGGAAATAAAATTTGCCAAATGATATACCAAAACGTGTCATTTTCGCTTCACCTCATACCAATAATTCGATACAAATGATTTGTCTTAGGAAATGATAGACCACAAATTTGTCATTACTGTTTTTTACATTGGCCAGCAAAGTAGGTAATAAGTATTGAATCTTTATGGTCACCGCTGTAATGTCTTCTTATATTGCAAATGCAGAAGGTATAATTTGTAATAGTAGTGGGCTAATACTGTTCAGCTGCTATCTTGTGATCTATTGTCATTAAAGAATAGAGACACATAGATGTTAGGCAAATTAGTAAATGGATAGACACTTTAGTGGTTTTAATTACCAATAAAGAATTCATGATGGTCTGTTAGAACATTTACACAAAACTAGCTTGACTTTCGAAATAATGAGTTGCTTAATTGTCTTCCTGTGCTAACAATGAGACAGATAATGTAGGGGAAATTTAATCAAGCAAGAGAAAGCAACTGATCATATTTCTCTCTTTATTTAAGGTTTTATCTTGTAAAATATTTAGTTTTAAAAAAATCGAAATAGAAGTAATCCATGATAATGCAAAAATCACACACTGGCGCGAAACAGAAGTTCCTTCATAATATAAGTTCCAAGTGGAAGAAAAAAATATTCTGTCATATTATTTCCACTGGAACAAATATTACAGTATTACGGAATAAAGGTTATAGAATATTTGTTCCAACGGGAACAGATATTATGACATTGTTTATAACTAAGTTTCACGCAGTAGACCTTCTGTTAGGCGAAACAAATAAACGTTGACAACACAACTTTGGTTCCATACGATTTGCTAAATGCACAAAAAAGGTTCTTCTCTTAAAAAATCGTCCTGAACATGCATGAAATATTTGCCACTGGACGTTAAGCAACCAACAATCAATCAATCTCTTAAAACTTTTCATTTATAATGTAAAAGGACATAGTGCTTACATTTGGAAAACATGAACATCAAGTCAAATTGCAAACTAAGCACCAAATAGTGACAAATGTAAATTATCATATTAAAAACGTGGTCGAAGGCATATACTAGCATAGTTACTTTGTGTCCTTTATCGTTATTTTCATTGTCCTCTTTCGTAGTGCTTTGTCTTATTCTGACCTTTTCGTACAATAAACACACTTTTTTTTAAATATGTTGTTTTTGTGTTTTATTACATAAAAGACTACGTTTTTTTTTATTGTAAGTATCAGTGTATGATCTTAACTATTAAATGTTGAAACAGTAGTAAGGAGGCTACCATTTGATATTCTGGGGGTTTGGGGTGTGGGTGGACGAGGATTTTTATTTTTATTTCCGTCTTGAGCAAAGTCTTTTATTTTCAGTTCTTACCAGACCAAGTAACTTATTTTCAAAATCCTCCTATTCCCCATATAATTATAAGTACTATTTTAAAATTAATTCGGGTGTAACCAGTACAATGGATATTTTTCTCAATTTGCTCCAAGAGGATTTTTCAATACAAGCAATTACAGTACAGTAAATTAGCTGCAGGTCAATCAATTTCACTCACTACTGATTTATATAAAGTTTCATATAAACAGCATTTTCAGTTTTCCTATCAAGGGGTCCCTTCTTCAAGTGCGCCTTATACGAAAAAAGGAACGACAATCTGATGAAAACACTTAAATCAACATGATAATTAATAATTAAAAAGTGTCAAACTCTGGATGGTGTTAAATTCGTTACACAAGAAATAAATAGAATAAAACGAATCAAAAGTAAGATATTAAAACTTTGTTTCTTTTCAGAGTGTTATGACAATACTATTTCGTTCTTTTTTCAGAAAAGATATTTTGTACTTCATGTTGATGTACAGAAAGCACACAAAAGAAAATTTGACAGTTCTGGGAAGGAAATAAACCCAAATTTTAGTGAGACACAGAAGATTGGAACAGGTTATCTTAATAAATACAGTAAGCATTTGTATCATTGGAGAATGCTTAACAAAAAATATTTGAAAAATAATTTTTTTTATGGGTTAAGCCAGATCTGGTTAAGGTTAAAAATATGAGAAATCCACTCTGGAAAAAGGCAAAATGTGTCCAATTGTATAATGACAATGACTGCTGTAAAATTAGAGTGTGTTGATAGCTTAATATTTCTTATTCAACATTTTTTTAAGCATAAACACATAAAAAAAAAAATATTTGTTATAAATCAGTCCCAACATTACTCCCCCCCCCTCCCCCGTAAAAAGAAATTGTTTATTACCATTTTATACGTTTGCAGTTTAATGTGTGTGTTTTTCATTCCAGAGGTGGAAGCTAAAGGTGAAACTGATAATATAAATAAACAAGAAGTACAGAAACTTCTACAAAATGATGAAATGGATCAGATATATCGGAAATCTTCTTCACTTTTTTTGGAAGGATGTTTATCGTTTTGGTTACCAGAATCTCAACTAGAAGATATAGAGATTTCAGATGGAGATTCATTACGGATAACAACAAAGAAGAACAGTCCTTTTATAGGTTAGGACAATTCTTTGGTTAAATGTTCCATTCTTTTTTTTCAAAAAAAGAGGCAAAATGCATGGGTATGTTTTTTTTTCAAAAGAGCATGTATTTATATCCAGCAGGTTTTATTTTTGTATTCTTGTCTTTCATTTTTGCTTATGTGCTATGTCTATATATGCAGTTTTGTTTTTTTCTTTGTTGACATATTTGTTGGTTTTTTTTATAGTGATTACGATTATAACACAATGTTGACTGCTGTACCCCTATTTTTGACATTTTTGTCGAGCCTTCGACTTTCGACATAGGGATAGTGATCTGGCGGCGGCGGCGGCGGCGGCGTTAGCTAACTTCTTAAAAGCTTAATATTTCAGAAGGTAGAATACCTGGATCCTTCATACTTTGTATATAGATGCCTTATGTTATGAAGTTTCCGTCTGTCATATGTCCATCGACCTTGACCTCATTTTCATGGTTCAGTGACTACTTGAAAAAAGTTAAGATTTTTAGTATTCTTAATTTCTCTCTTATTATGAGTAATAGGATAACTATATTTGGTATGTGCGTACCTTGCAAGGTCTTCATGCCCGTCAGACAGTTTTCATTCAGAACCCTTGCAACAACTCTTTGATGGGTCCGTAGGTGGCCTGTTGCAAGGCTAAATTTCTGTCCTTATCCAATATACCCTCATTTTCCCGTGGCAGTCCAAATTTCCCCGACGGCCTCTATTACAGGACCTACCTATTGTATTTATTGTAAACTTGTTCTCGTCCTGAACATGCATGAAATATTTGCCACTGGACGTTAAGCAACCAACAATCAATCAATCAATCAATGATAAGTTTTTGTTTTTGGTCTATTTTTCTAATACTTTCAGCAATAGGTCAACTATATTTGGATTATGGAATGATTGTAAGGTGTACATGTCTAACTGGCAGGTGTCATCTGACCTTGACCTCATTTTCATGGTTCAGTGGTCAAAGTTAAGTTTTTTAGTTTTGGTCCTTTTTTTCTTATACTATATGCAATAGGTGAACTATATTTGGTGTATGGAAATATTTTAGGATATACATGTTTGTCTCGCAGGTTTTATCTGACCTTGTCCTGATTTTTACGGTTCATTGCTCAGTGTTTAAATTTGGTGTTTTGGTCTATTTTTGTTCAACTATAAGCAATAGGTCAACTATATTTGGTGTATGGAATGTTTATAAGGTGTTCAACTATAAGCAATAGGTCAACTATATTTGATGTATGGAATGTTTATAAGGTGTTTATGTCTGTCCGCCAGGTATCATATGACCTTAACCCTTGTACATGGCTCATTGGTCAATGTTAAGTTTTAATGCTGAACTTTGTTTCTTAGAAAATATAAGCAATAGGTCAACTATATTTGGTGTATGGAATGAGTGTAAGGCGTATCTGTCTGTCTGGCAGGGTTCATATGACCTTGACCTTATTTTCATGGTTCATAGGTTAATGTTAGTTTTTTTTTTCTTTTTTTATTTTTTTTTAAGATACTATATGGAATTGGTGAAATATATTTGGTTTATGTAATTAATATAAGAATTAAGATTTATACATCTGACTGGCTGGTGACATCTGACCTTGACCTTATTTTCATAGATCATTGGTCAATGTTTATTATTTAAAGTTTATCCAATTTCTCAGTTACAAGAAGGGATTAGTCAATTATATCATGTATTGAATAATTATAAGGTGTAATTCATTTTTATATTCATTTCATTTTTTTTTAATCAGAAATGACTTTGAATATTGAATATAAGAATCATTTTATAACAATAATGAAAATATATTTAAATTAAACCATCTGTGATAATTACTGAACAATGATTAACTGAAACATTGGAAGGTGCGGAAATGTTAAAACAAGCTCACTCATGCATGAACATTTGTCCTGTAATACAGGGCATCACAACCATATTAATAGGATTTATTGTCTGAATATATTAAAATATAAATATTCTTCTTGTATTAAATTCTAACAATCATACTATCAATCTTCACTGCCATCTTTAATCACAATAATCAATATCAATGGTATATCACGAAGTTATTTCACTCTTAACCACAGTTATCCAGCATATCTTCATATAACGGATAATAACTTATACAATTAGTAGTATGAAGACACTATGATAGTTGTCTTCAGCAGGCCTGGCAGCAGCTTTAGCGTTCTTACAGGCATCAGCAGCAGCGACATTATCTCATTATTTACAGCTTAAAATTTATAATGTATGTCTGATAGCATTTACTTTCAACATAACTTCAATTAGAAATACACGACAGGTGAGACATTTCTGTGTGTCCACTCTTGTTACCTATTATGTCTGTTTTTGTTTTGTTCACACTTTGTTGTCAATATAATGGAATTTTATGCGACTGTCATACAAGTGAGAGGTTTAGCTAGCTATAAAACAAAGTTTAATCCACCATTTTATACATCAGGAAATGCCTGTACCAAGTCAGGAATATTAGTTGTTTTCCATTCGTTTGATGTGTTTGAGCTTTTGATTTTGCCCTTTTATAAAGAACTTTCCGATTTGAATTTTCCTTGGAGTTCGGTATTTTTGTTATTTTACTTTTTATATGAAATTAATCGAACGTTTATCCTAAGCAAAATACGTAATACAAATGACCGGGGTTTATATAAAAAAGAAAACAAAAGAAGTTGGACAATCCAGTCTACAAATAGCTGTTGCAGCACAGATAGTTATTGCTTATTTTAGATTTAGGCTGGTCCTCTCCCATGCAACATACGGGTATCTGAGCCAAACAGATAAAGGACAGGGAACCAGTCTAATTTAGATTCAGGACATGGATTAACAGTGCATTATTAAAGCTTGACAAGACGATTTTAAATACCTCGAATTTCTATATTTGGTTGATAACAATTTAGGACAATGGCAGCTTTATTAACTGCAGTTTTTAGCGCTATGATATGAGGGTTGTAATTACGTTGTTCATCAAGGTTGCTGTTTTATGTCAAAAATAAGGAAATGTGGTATGATTACCAATAAGACACTAACCAACAGAGTTCAGTGATCAAATGACATGGATATAAGCAATTTAGCTATAATTTCAATTAAGCTATATGTATTTCACCAAAAATATGATTGAGTTCAGAAAAAAGGACAGCCTAAGAATTGAAAAAAATATACATTCATTGTATAACATAAGTAGAATTATAAAGGATATTTTATTTTCAGAAAACTTAACGAAAGTGGAAATTGCTTCGTCAACTGTGTCAAATTTTGCAGGAGAACAGGTTGGTGCAAATTGGACGGATAAAATTATGTCTTTGAAATCCAATGAAAGAGAAACGACTCCAGCTGACGATAACAACGACGATGAATGGGTATTTATTTATCAGGAACTTACATAGTGTTCGTAAAATGTCGCAATATCTAACTACTTAGTACTACCACGTGATTGAAAAAGAAAACCCATTGACAAGTTCGATTTTTAAGACCATTAGTAAAAAAAAACACAACAACAAGAAACAATTTCATGAAAGGAAGGAAATATTTTCCAGATAAGAGATGGACTCAGGCGCTTATAACAGCGACATATATAATACAATGTAGTATATCCCTGTAAATGTTTTGTTGTCTGTTATTGTAGTGTCAAGTTGTAGTGATCGAAGGTTGCTGAAGCTTCAAGCTACTTACACCATAAGTCCAGAGAAAATATATTTGAGAATGGTTTCCATATTTACCCTAATTTTAGTATATACCCTCGATAATTTTATTGGGATTTTCGGTCAGGGCAGGCTAAAGTGGTGTTCTACTTTGTTTTGCTTTCGCTCAGTAATAGTTATCCCATGAAGACGCGGTGTGTCAGTGTAAGATCACCCCGATGGCCGGAGGCCAGAGGGTGATCTTACATTGACACACCAAGTCCGAATGGGATAACTATGTTACATCCCAGCTGTTCTAGATTAGATAAAAAACCATTCACGCTTCATAAAATCTTGTATAGAACGCCTCACAATCATCAAAATATACTTGATATATTACTATATACCCTTTATGAGCCCCGGACACAGTGTTTAAATATGTTATATTAACTGCGAGTTTGTATCCAGTCGCCCTTGTGTAGGGGTATGAATCGTGGGTCTATATGCTAAATGTCTTGAGTTCGATTCCCAGCATAGACACTGGATTTTTTTCTACATAAATTTTGATAGTTAGTCTTCCTTATAAATATTTCTAAGTTTTATTGTGGATTTGACATTCCCGCCAAAATGTTACAGAACAAAGAAACTCAGGCTCGGAGGGTGATCGTTTTATGGGTCTGTTTTTACTTTTGTGTATGTTTGCGTCCTGACTAACTAGTAGGCTTTGAATTATTGGACTTGACACGAAACAAATGATAAAACAGACATTGGACATGGCTATACACTAGTTTGTGCCCTATATAGTCTTTTAATATGAAATGTATCTGAAAAACACAACTCTACTTGTGTAACTAACGTAGCGTTAAACAAAAGTTCTTTCAGACATGGTCCAATAAGTCATGTACAATTATAGTCAAGTTCGGAAACGATGATTATAATTAATACTGCCTAATGACCGATAAACAATTTTAAGGCTCATTTGTTGTTTTACGTGACCAAGTTTAAATCATTTCGGTATAGTTTTCAAGTATTGATATGGGCTGTACAGTAGCACAGTAACTGTTAGACAATTTTAATAATGAAATATAAATGATAATCTTTCATTGTAAAAATTCACAAAGATCATCGATCTAGGAAAGTGTTTGTATTTCACATTTAAAAAAATCTACTAATATTTTTGTTTTTCAGGATGACTAAGTTCTTACATACGGGAAATGAATCTCAAAGGAAGATAGGAATCTAATGAAATTATACATTCTACACAGACTTCAGTAATAATATGGATTTTTATATTTCTGTGATGATGGAGATATTTCGACAAATGAGCCATCTAACAGGATTATGTTTCGCTGTTATGTAATAGAACAGGACTGTAAATAATAACTAGTATTGAATTGTTACAATTCTGGTGCTACGTTTGTCTAACAGGTTCAAATTGTGCAATAAAATAATTATATAAATGCTTTTCGGATATGGTCTTTTGTTTTTCTTCTTTACATCATATACAAGGAATATATAGTTGTTGTTTTTTTCTCGGGTAGAACCTTCTTAGAACTGCTATATATCTAGTACATTTTTGCAGTACAATTGCAATTGAAACAGTTTTTGTAAGGAGGGGGCGTATGCAGTCAAGCTTTTTTTTTTGTGATCACTATAAACAATTTGGACAAGCTTCAAAAATTACTAAAAGTGTATGCGTCAGTGCTACATTTACTGCAGTGAGGTTCGGGTTTTCCGCCCGTGTTGACCCCCACTGTGACATAGAGATGTATCGGAGCCGTTTCGTTGCATGATCCTTTTGGGGTTTAGTCAAGGCCACGAAGGGATTTATGAATTAATAAACCATTTTCCTTTTTCAATAAAAAAAAAAACTTTGACTGAAAAGTTGTATTGTCTATTTTATATATTGAATTTGTTTAGATGTTATGGCTTTAGTGTCTGGATTGCTATCTTATTGGAGTATACTCGGTACCTTCCTTTATCCAGCATTGATAACATGTATAAAATGTATATAAGACACATTTATGAAGAAGCATACTACAAGCCATTCACGTAGTCATAGGGATCAAAATTTGTCACAGCATGTAAAATCTTGAATGGAAATGTGCTTCAGTGAGTACATGTCATTACAGTCATGTCAAAGAGGCTCAACCTGAAAAACCTTGCACTTTATTGACCAAGTTATCAAGTAAACAGCTGCTTAAAAATGATTGAAAATACATTATTATGAGGTGCAATTTGCTATTTCTGCGTGATTCATCGAAGTACACTCGTTTGATGTTAATAAAACTTGTACAAGTGGTAGAAAGTTGGAAAGCATTGTGAATATGAGATAAAAGGGTCAAAAGTGATCACATTTTTTTAAACATTAGTGTCTTGTAAATTTATAATGGGCATGTGGTTCAAAGACCTGGCGGAATAGCAAGAGTCGGGAGAACCTCGCCCAAATTTTGTTCAAAGTGACCCAAAACAGTTTTCTGTATAACAAGGCTATCGAACAAGCAATTGAAACATTGATTACTGGCCAATCTTAGTCAATTAAGATCGGAATCGAAGCACCAGCCATGCACGAGCATCGAACCAACAACTTACCTCAGTGTTGACATATTAGTGATCACTGCTGATGAACTACTTAGACCACTAGTAAAAGTAAAAGTAAAGTAAAAGACCATAGATCATCCATTAATTAAGTTAATGTGCACGGTTTGTGAGTACATTTTTGCGTTGGCAACTTTTTACTTGTTTATTACTATGATATACCCTCCGAAAGTGTTAGGAAAATAAAGTTTGACCCGCTTGCCCATTCCTACGTCATAATCACATTTTATTTCCACAGTAAGTAACTGAAATTAAGTCTCGACACATTGATAAGAAAGGATCATTTACACAGATGATGGATTTTCTGTACAGAAATGATGAAGTTTTTATGGGCATGCCTTCAATCAATTGTAATACAATAAATCATTTCAATTCTAGAGATTGTCCAGATTCCCCTATTATTCACAGTAATAAATCACATGCAGTGATGCCGATGTATATATGAAAAATAAAGAAATGCACTACTAATCCTCGAGGGATTACAAGAAATTACAAATCTATAAATTCACCAACAAAAAAGGATAAAAAAGATTGATCGCACCATATTCTTTGGTACATGCGTTACAAATTCGATAACATGTTTACCTTTAACTATAATACATGCTTATTTTTCACTGAATATATTTTTTTTAGTTTGTCGTTTTACGCGCTTTAAGTGAAACATTTAGTATATTTTATAAAGACCTAGTCAAAATAAAATAAGAACAAATAAAAATATTCTAATTCTATTTTTATAGTGATGACACCATATAATTTCGTGACGACTTCACAAAAACATTTCATTTCGGTTGTGTGGAAATGTGTTAAAATAGTTACATTTACTTCGGTTTTTGTCCTGCCGAAACTAGGAAAGGAAGCCAAAACTTATGATATATGTAACCCACTGGTTGTAATCATTCTTCCATAGGCGACAATATTAACATTTTTAAATTTACCACTTATTATTATTAAAACCTGGCCAGTTATGTAAGTTATTTGTACTTTATCATTCTGTATTTGAAATAGAAGTCAAATGGTAACATGACCATCTTCCAACGGAGCTTGTTTATAGTATCCATGCTAACCGTCATTTTACATCAAATTTATGAAAATTTGGAAGCCTTTTCGAATAATTCTTAAGAAAGTATTTCGATGTGTTTCAAAATTTATATTGTAAATATACACACTGTAGTTATTCATAAATAGATAAAAAAAAATATATCATACCCTTACATCCACTGGCAATCACAGCGCTCCGAAGTTGACTTCCTTCGCCTGCCTTGGGTACACGAAAGGCCAACCTATAAGCCGGGAAAATGTAATACTACTTTTTTCCTAAATGACTGTCGGTGGGTGTAAGGTGTGACAACTGCTTTGAATGACTATACCATGCTAAGTTGTAATCCCTCCCATGTTTTTGTTCCCGCCTGCGACGAAAGTCGCAGAATGCGAGACATAGGGATTACTATTGGACAGCGGCGGCGGCTTAAACAATTTGTTTAAAGTTTTATATTTCAGAAAGTAGATGACTTGGATGTTTCATACCTTGTATGCAGATGCCTTATGTTACAAAGTTTCCGTCGGTCATATGTCCATTGTCCTTGATCTCATGTTCGTGGTACAGCGAGTGTTTATAATTTCTTTTTATAAAAAGGTTGTTTTAACTTGTGAATTTCTCACTTAATATGAGTAATAAGATAACTATATTTGATAAGGGTTCCTTTAAAACTCTACCTATCCGTCAGGCAGGGTTCACCTGATTTTGACCTCATTTCATGGATCAGAGATCAAAGTTAACTTTTCGTGGTCCAGTCTATATATCTCATATACTGTAAGCAATATGGTCACATGTATTATATGTCTCTGTTACGATTAAGACGCCCCAAAAGTTCAAATGGGGGAGGGTGTAAAATCAGGAAAGCAATGACTTTTTCGAGTTACTTTTCACAAAATTAAGTGTCTTCTCAAAGCTTGAAACGTAAAGATCTTATTGTCAACAATGCAGACCTTTTAATCTTTAGTCCTCTCTTTCTTTAAAACTTTAAAACCCTGTAATGAATCAAACAGGATACATTAACTATTTCAATTTGATCTATTTTATATGAATCAATAAGAATCACTTATTGACTTCTTGACAATATTAGTGTCAAATAATGATTGTATTTATTTTTATCCTTTTTCATATATCTTATTAAAGTGATTGATCCTGTGAATTTTTAAATGAACATTTTTGATTTCAAAATACTTTGTGACTTATTAATTACTGGATATATGTTTAACGGCATCCTGGCAGATATTAAAGGCTGTAAAATATCAAGTTATCAATTCGTCAGTACTTTACTTTGGTCTTGATTAAAAAAACGTCAACGCCTTAGTATGTCAAATACCAACATATTAACTATTCCAAATTTCGACATTTTACTCCAATATTCCAAATATCATCTTCATTCTAAACATTCCAAATACATTTTTTTTCCTGTATAGATTCAAACTCATGATCATCTTTTACTCTAAACATTTCAAAATATCATCAATTTAGTTTTGTTTTAAATTTTATCGAAAGCTCTTCAACACTATGTGTATTTACCATTGTCTGTAATGTAAGATCTACAGTATGTTATTTACCTCTTTTTTCTATATAGTTCCCAATTTGCCTTGTTGTAATGCGGCGTTTCTATGTGTCTGTTTTAACCTGGGACATAATATATATGATTAGTCCCAGTTTTCACTTATTACTGACTGTCATATCAAATTCATTAAAAACGCATATATCGTGATCGTATTGCCGACATCATTTCGACTCATTAATATTACATTCTAAAAGTCATAGTATATGCAGAGACATATATACACATGTGTATATATGTCTCTGGTATATGTTATAATCTATAACACTTTGGAACGAATTTTGGTCCATTGTGGTGTGTTGTTGTATTTGGTAATTTTTGCCATCGACTTTTACTGAGAGAATATCGATAGTTTCTTTCCTCTTCAAGACAGGTCTCCCTGTTAAATAACGACACGGCATGGGTTTAGTCTGTGGTCAAACAGAAACGTTGCTTTTGCCAAGTGTTTCGGCGAAATTGAGCAAATTCCTATGTTATCCAGACAGCGAGTTGTCTGAAAAATTTAAATCTGGAACAAGAGTAAAAATTTCTCACCAAAAATGGCAAAATTCTGACTGGAGTTAATTATGTATTTTCAGGTAGTTTTGTAGACATCATTCGAGCAAATGAAATAATTAATACCTTTATCCAGCAACTAAGTAAACATATTAATGATTCTTTATGTGAAACGTCAACATTGGTTTTAGATTTGAATGAAAAACAAAAGTCCTTGCTCGTGCCATGTGTGATGCAAAATGCTGGAAGTGATCCTGGTTTATTGTCACCAGTATTTAAGAACAAGGGGGACAAAAACGATGCCAAATATTATCGTGGAATTACAGTTCTTCCCATACTTCTGAAGATCATCGATTTTATTTTACGAATAGACTTAAGATCCGGTTCTCTAAAACTACAATCTATACTTCAAAAAGGCTTTACAGCAAATACTTCACCATTGAATGCTGCCATTATTTTAGAAGAAGTGTATAGGGAATATATGGACAAAAAATTACCGTTTTATATAGTACTTTTGGATGCAAAATCAACATTTGATGTTGTTGTTCTAAAAATGTTGTTAAGAAAAGTATATATATCAGGCACTGATCCATCATCTTGGCTCCTGATTGATGAAATTCATAAGAACACTGAATCTCGTATAAAATGGTCAACCGAAATCTCTGAAAAATTTCCAGTTCTACAAGGTGTTAAACAAGGCGGTCTATTGAGTGCTGATCTATATAAGGTATATATCGAAGATCTTCTTAATACATTTGAAAATACTACATCTGGATGTGAGATAGGTGAAACGCTGATTAATGCAGTAGCATGTGCCGACGACGTAGCAATCGTTAGTGAAAATCCACATGATCTACAATACCTTGTGAATATTGCTGCACAATACAGTGAAGACCATCACTACCTCTTACAACCTCTAAAAAGCGTAGTTCTACAAGTACAACCCTCAAACCGGAAAAAACCGGACGTTCCAGTATGCATATCCATAAATAACAATACAATGCCAGTTACAGAAAAATCTCCACACTTGGGCATTATATGATCAACAACCAGTCAAAAAAACACAAGATGCTACTATTGAACAGAATATCACAAAATCAAGACGAGCTGCCTACAGCTTAATGTCAGCCGGTATGCATGGAGAAAATATACTTGACCCTAGTACTGCTATCCAACTATTTAGAACCTTCGTACAACCTATCCTAACATATGGTCTCGAAGTCATACTACCAACTTCTCAAAACCTACTTAAATTGGAAAAGTTTCAGAAGAAAATATTAAAACAAATTTTATCCTTACCAATTTCGGCTCCTGATCCTAGTATATACATCCTGTCTGGCATTCTACCCATAGAAGCTCAAATTGATCAAAAATCATTAAACCTATTTAACAACATTTGTAATCAAAATGAAGGAAATTTGGAAAAGAAAATAGCAAGAAGGCAATTAATCACAAAAAATGAAGAAAGTAATAGCTGGTTCATAGCGATCAAGAGAGTACTATTCAAATATGATTTACATTCACCAATCATACTTCTGAATGATCCACCAACAAAATACTCTTGGAAGAAATCCGTCCGTTCAGCGATCGACCGCTACTGGAAAAATGTATTAATACAAAAGAGTTGTACTTATAAATCTTTGAAATACCTTGGAACATTGAATACTTCACCAGGAAAATGCCATAATTTATTATTCATTGGAAATACAAGTGATCCAACCAGAGAGGCTGTCCGGTTATCTGTGAAATTGAAGGTTATTACTGATACGTACATTCTACAATCCCATAGATCAAGATATAACCTGAACGAAACACCTATCTGTAAATTATGTGATATAGAAACCGAAGATCGTTCTCATTTTTTACTTAAATGTAAAATTCTTCAATGCATTAGAGAAAGATATCTCAACCAAATTGACGAAATTATTACTGATTTTTTTAACTTTAGAATGAGGGACATACCAACTGATGACTAAATACAAATTATCTTGGATTGCACCGTGTTACTTTCCCGGTATACAAGTGATAACAAATTATACCAAAGAATAGAAGATATTTCAAGACAGTTGATTTATGCTCTTCACGTAGCTAGATATAGAACGTTAGACATTAAGAAAAGATAAATGTAATCTATCTAATAGAGAAATAAATATATTGCTAGTGTGCCGTGAACTTTTAGTGCTAATTTCACCCTGATGACTATAGTGTATATATGGTGTATATAAAAATTGGTGATGGATTTTACTATGGTGACGGATTACTGTACACAAAGATGACAGAATAATACTCATTTGAGGTTGTCCCAACGTGGACGGAAGAAGATTACCAGAAGAAGAAGGTAATTTCAATGGCCAAGACACTAGACAAAATTCTAATACATGTCTACAAGAAATAAACATTTCAAAGAACGGAACAAAAATCAAAACTGTGACAGTAGACAGAAAGGAAGAAAATGCAGAGAATAATATCAAAGAAAATATTGCATTGACAGATACTCATGATACATGTACTGACACTAATATACTTTCAGATTTTGTTTCTTCCAAAGAGAATCAAAGAAAGGTGAACAAAGAAGAAAATGCTTTTGCTTCAGCACTATATAAACATGCTCTACATGAAAATATCAGTTCCTTCAGTGCTCAAAATGCAATAGTCAAAGTTGACTTAGAGTCCCCAGGCTTAGGTGAAAAAGATCATGATGAGAAATTACAAATTAAAATACCAGGCTTTGAATCCGATAATGATAGTGAGAGGAATAAAGGGAGCAGTGAAAAGGAAATAGTACAAAGTTCTGATATAGACAATGAAAATGTAAAAGACTATTCTTTTACTGATGATGATACCCGAGAAGAAAATAATATATCAAACCAAGGTATAAAAAAGATTCAAAGAAAAAGGAAGGATCAACACACTTGTAAAGTTGACTTTGATATTGATCATCCTGATTTTAATCAAGGTACATGTATACTGCCTGATGAGATTAAAGATTTTAAGTATGAAGATGATGAAGAACCTGTTTTCACAATGCATAGAAATGCTGGTAGACTAACTAGGGATAAAGACAATCAAGAAATGGCAAAGTCAGAATGTAGATTTTGTCCTTTTGTCAATTTTTCTGTATATGCTCGGGCAAAGAGACAACTGCAACAGCATTATTGTAGGAATCATGCTTATGTTGAACCAGTACATAAATGTGAACAATGCAGTGAAAGTTTTTGTACCACAGCACAGTTGTATGATCACAAAAGTTCAAAACACATTTTCATAAATTGCGAAACTTGTGGAACAGCAATTCATAAATCAAACTATCTAAGGCATTCAAAGATTCATGAAGATGGAAGTGATTCCCTTAAATTGGAAGATGATAAATGCAAAAATAAATTGACCCCCAAGTTACATGTAAGTTTGCAACAGCCAAAAAAAAACACATTCACATATCTGTGGAAGAGAAAGGATCATTTAATTGTGAAATTTGTAAAACATTCTGGCTTGACAAAACATCATTAGATTTGCACATTAAATTTAAACATGGTAAAGGTAAAATAAGTCAGGAATACCCATGTGAAGTTTGTGGTAAAAGTTTTCCAAATGTTTCACGTGTAAATAACCATAAAAAGATTCACGATAAGATTTGCCCGTTTTTTTTGTGATGTGTGTCATAAAACTTTTATGTGGAGATATGGTTTAAAGAGACATAAGAGGACTCATACTGGTGCAAGAGATCATAAATGTAAGGAGTGTGGAAAGACATTTACACTGGCAAGCTCTATAGAACGACATTCACTTGTACACACTGGTGAGCGTCCATTTGTATGTAGCTATAGCCTCTGTCATGAGGCATTTAATGATCGTTCAACACTACGTCGTCATATGATTCTTCACACAGCTTCAGAGAATCCAAGAAAGAAATGCAAGGTGTGATCAAGAAAAAATGTTTATTGTGCAAGTAGACACATATCAATTTAAAGGATAACAGTGGTTAGTCATAGGCAATTGTAGCATCAAAAATATAATTTATATATCAGAGTGTGAAAAAACATTGAAATACATATTTGGTTATCATGGTTATGAAATTTATCAGCTATATCATGTACATCATGTTATTTTACTGAAATTTTTAATGAGCAATGATAAGCTAAAACAGATTTCTAGCCAATGATATAAATTTATGGCATAGAAAATATATTTCTAGCATAATTTTAGATAAATTTTGTACATGTATCATGTGTATACTCAAGCCCAAAAGTTTGAGATTCCTACTACTGAAAACATTTTGAATGGCTCTCAATTTGACAACAAAGTCTGACATGCATTCCTATTACATGTTCATTTGCCCATCCTGAGTCAAGAACCTCCTGAATAGGTGGTTTTGTCATATCTTCATCTGTTCATGTTCTTGATGTTTATATTTTGTTATTATACGACCGCAAAAATTAAAAAAATTTTGGTCGTATATTGGTATCACGTTGTCGTCAGCGTCGTCCGAAGACAGATGGTTTCCGGATAATAACTTTAGTATAAGTAAATAGAAATCAATAAAATTTTAACACAAGGTTTATAACCACTAAAGGAAGGTTGGGATTGATTTTGGGGGTTATGGTCCCAACTGTTTAGGAATAAGGGCCCAAATAAGCATTTTTGTAGTTTCCAGACAATAACTTGTGTTAAAGTGTATGAATCTCTCTGAAATTATACCACAAACTTCCATACAACAAAGGCATGGTTAGGATTGACTTTTGGGGGTTATGGCTCAAACCATTTAATAATTAGGGGCAAAAAAAGGGGAAAAACAAGGGTTTTTCTGGTTAAAGGACAATTGAGACAATTTAAAAGCAGTGTAAGGGAGGTAATCCAATTCAAATTAAAGAACACTGTTTGATTACCTCCCTTACACTGCTTGTAAATTATGTATTAAGAAATGATGATTGTCTTGAGGTGATTAGCTGTCAATTAATTTTTAGCAGTTACTATTAATTACAGACATGGGGTAATTGAAATATGTAATTGTAATTGGCTGTAATTAATTACAATTTCTCAAGTAATTTTATGTAATGTGTAATTGAGCATTTTTTCAATTACAAGTAATTGAAAGTAATGAATTACAAAGCCAAAATTGTCTGTAATTGACAATTACAACTCAATTACAACTCAATTACATTTGAAATTTGGGATCAGAAAGATTGAATCTTGTGTTTTCTCAAAAAATTATGAAAAGCCATGACCTTAGCAAATGTAGTGAGCTGACAAATCAAAGCCTACACAGTATACCTCCTGTAATTACACAACCATGGAAGATTCTTTATTTTGTAATTAATGAACAAAAAAGAAAAAAAAATATTGTAGAAACTTGCCATAATTTGTGTTTAAAAGAAACCATTAGTAAGTCACTGTCTTATACCTTAATTAGCTTGTTACCTACATGTATATTCAGATGGATATTGTTATACATTGATTTAACATTATCAATTTGAAAGGTCATAAGTCAATCAATAAATATAACCTCTGGCTATTTGTTTTATCATAAACTATATTATGACTGTTTTTACAACAGTTATGTTTGCATGTTAAACAGGTGTTTAGCCAATTAGAGAGAGATAAATATACCCCTAGGTACATGATTTTTTTTTTAAATTAATTAATTGTGATTAAAACTACATTATATTTTTAAAAAAGTCAGACTTTCTAAATCATTTCTTTAGGAAAAATAATTTTAATAAGTTGTGATCAAATTAAAAAAATAATATTTTATCTATAGGGCTCTCTTCTTGTATCATTTTCAATGAAATACATTAAAACATAAAATTTCAATAGGTAATTAAACAAAATTTAATATTTTCCAAATATTGATTAAGGCTTTTTATCATTTTGCGCATTAAATTAAACCAGACATCTAGTCCTAACGGTTCCTGATAGACAAAGTATTATGTGCACTTCAGATTTATATTTGTTTTTTTCTTTATTCCCGTAACACACCAGATATTTAACTTTTACTCTTCTTTGATACTGGCTGAATTTGAAAATAGTCACTGTAGATCTCATTTGTTATTACTATAAAGCAATGTATGATAATTATGTACATATGATAGAATGAATGCATGTTCTAAATTTTCCTTTCAAAAGTTATTGAAGTAATTAATTACATTTGCCAAGTAATTGCAAAGTAATTAATTACATTGTCAAAAAAAGTCAAATGTAATGTGTAATTTAATTGAAGATTTTGTAATTGTAATTGAATGTGATTAATTACTTTCAAAAGTAATTGACCCCATGTTTGATTAATTAATATTAATTTTAGCCATGACTATGTATGTCATTTTATATTTTAAAACTTTTATGATGTATTTAAATGGGTAATTTTGGTTGCAAACTGCATTAGAAATTTGAATTGAGATACTGACCATATCTTGAGGGAAAGAATTTTTTGGGGGAATAAGGGAAAGGGGGGAGGTGAAAAAAATTGGAGGGGGGGACAATTTTTCTCATTTCAGATTTCAGAAATTAAAAGAAAATTTCTTCAAATATTTCTTTTGGGGGGGTTAATATTCAACAGCATAGTGTATTGCACAAAAGCAATAAATTGAATATAAATTCAAATCATATAACCAATTTGAAGTTCTTTGACTACAGTTATTCTGTGTCAGAAACCTATTATGTGTCAAAAATTTAGTTTCAATCCAAATTCAGACCTGTATCAAGCGTGAATATTGTGTCCATTTTGGCCCAACTTTTCAGGGTTGGACATCTGCGGTCGTATCCAGCTGCGCTCAGCGAAGCAATTTATTTTAATAAATTGGTGTTGATGGCAGATCATTGATTGTTTCTGTTTAAGTTTATTCAATCACAACTCTTTAAGACCTTTGATACTTTGTAAAAAAACACTTCTTTTCATAGTCATGACTGTATGTTGCATAATGTGGTTTGTGTTGTTTTGGTTGCTGTTTCATTGATGTATGCCCCTCATTTTTTTTATTCATATATTTAAACATCAAACAATAGATATAAGAAGATGTGGTATGAGTGCCAATGAGACAACTCTCTATCCAAGTCAAAATTTATAAAAGTAAACCATTATAGGTCGAAGTACGGTCTTCAACACGGAGCCTTGGCTCACACCGAACAGCAAGCTATAAAGGGCCCCAAAAATTACTAGTGTAAAACCATTCAAACGGGAAAACCGACGGTCTAACCTATATAAAAAACGAGGAACGAGAAACACTTATGAACCACATCAACAAACGACAACTACTGAACATCAGATTCCTGACGTAGGACAGGTGCAAACAATACACTGAATACCAAAGTTTGGGATGTAATAAATTTCAAAAATAGAATCAATCATATAAAGAACCAACTGTAACCAAACTTCAATGAAATAACAAACTAATGACTGAATACCCAAACTACCATCAAACATAGTTTGCCACTTCTGCTAAAATAGAAATGACATGTCAGTTGAAATCTGGATAAAATGTAGAGGGGACATTGTAACCTCACTCTTTGAAATGACTCATCACCATGATTACTAGTCTTCTGTAGGGATTATTGATTAATTTATCATGCTAAACACCAACTTTAAACATGTTTGCCATCTTTATTATAAAAAAAACAACTAATTTAGAAGTTATGAATAATCATGCACATTTATGTGCCCAACTTTTAGGTAAATGATGCATTTATACTGTTTATGATCCCTGAGAAGTTCCCGGTTTAGTTGGGGCCCCCTGGCACACACCCCCGCTTTCAAAAATCCTGCGGCTCCGCATCTGCATGTTCAGTTTTAAAACTTAGGTGAAATAATATGCACACATTTAGCATGAACATATTAATACAATTAATTGATAAATTTGATGTGGAAACAAGCTGCTAATTTGAGTGTGTTGAAGAGTTGATGTTTTACTAACCCAACCAAATGAAAAATTGCTGCCACTTCTATCATGTCTATGAATAAAAAAATTGACAAGTTAATGCAAAGATTCTGTAAATTCCTGCAAAATATCGTTGAAAAGCTTCAAAAACAGGGTTCATGATGCATTTATTTGCTGCTAAGTTGTTTCATGGTGATAGTTTTCTTTCAAAATTATATAAAGATAAGGAGATGTGGTATGACTGAGAACAAAACAACTACATGTATAGGGCAATGTATGACCTTCAACAATTAGCAAAACCATACTGTGAAGAAGCTATAAAACAAAATGTGTAACAATTCAATAGATAAGACCAACAACAACCACTGAATTACAAGTGCCTGACTTGGGACATTCACATAAAGAGTGTGTTGGTGTAACACCCTCCCCGAAAATCAAATGGTCGCCCCCTTACAATGATAAAAAAATTATATATATATATATATTATACTTATACTATCTATAATTAAAATGTATTATTTTACTACATGTATGTATATAATTAATGTTTTAAAAAGGGGCATTCATAGGCGGATCCAGGCGGGGGGGGGGGGGGGGGGGGGGGGGGGGCTTTCGTGGGACTTGAAAAATTTTGTTGATTATATAGGGAATCACTGGAGCGGGCCATCCCTTAGGTCAGTCAGCGGACCCCCCTTACAAAAAGTTCTGGATCCTCCACTGGCATTAGCTGTCATGTTCATGATCACCGATTTGACTCAAATTCTCATATTTGATTTATAACATACTAAAACGTATATCCAAGTCACAAAAAGTCTAAAATAAACGATTAACAATGCATAGACCCGATAACATGTATCAGCGATGTTTCTTAGCTTATTTTGACAAAATTGAACCAAATTGGCTGCTAAAAGTGAATTATTTTTCCACTTTATCACTTTCATTAATGATTGAACAAAAAAAAATCATATTTTATATTTTTGTATATCTCGTAGCTGATTCCCCTTTAATGTATGGATAGTAAAATAAGTGATTTATCAGAGTTGATGTACATGATGTAAAATATGTGGTATAAAAATAGAAAATCGAATATCCATGTAAAAATCCAAATCCTGTACCCAAGCACCGGTGTCTATGAGAATCTGAAACCTCAATAAAAATAAGGTTTATACTGAAGGTTTATACTGACATGCATTCGTTTATTCATTGATTGATTCTATGTCTAAATATAAAAATAAGAAGACCTGGTATACAAAAAAGAAAATTGAATATCCATGAAAAAAATCCAAATACTGTACCCAAGCGCCGGTGTCTATGAGAATCTGAAAACCTTCATAAAATTAAGGTTACTGATCACATGCATTCGTTTATTCATTGATTTTATGTCTAAATATTAAAAATAAAAAAGATATGGTATGATTGCTAATGAGACCAAAGTAAAATAACAAAAATACCGAACTCCAAGGAAAATTCAAAACGGAAAGTCCTTAATCAAATGGCAAAATCAAAAGCTCAAACACATCAAACGAATGGAAAACAACTGTCATATTCCTTACTTGGTACAGGCATTTCCTTATGTAGAAAATGGTGGATTAAACCTGGTTTTATAGCTAGCTAAACCTTTCACTAGTATGACAGTCGCATAAAATTCCAACTCTCCACCAATAACAAAATGATGTAGAAGGTTAGCAACTATAGGTCACCGTAAACAGCCTTAAACAATGAGTGAAACTCATATCGCATAGCAATCTATGAAAGGCCCCGAAATGACAAATATTAAACAATCCAAACCTGGTTTATGTAAAAAAACAATAAACGAAAAAAAGTTTTGATGAACAGCAACAAATGACAACCTCTAAATTACAGGCTCCTGAATTGGGACAGGCACATACAGAATGTGGCGGGATTAAACATGTTTGCGGGAGCGCCAACCTTCCCCTAACCTGATGTTACAGCACAACACTAGAACAAATTATAAAATTAAGTTGAAAGGGACTTAACTCATCAGATCGATACAAAGCACAAAAACAACAAACAAAAACACAGTTAAAAAGTACAGATATGAGAGTACTCTCAGTTACAGAAAGCTATAGTTCAAAACCATAACAACTAATCAGAAAATCATGCATCTAAGACTAAAATATCAACCCGAACACTTCCAACTTCCAATGGATTTTTTACTATAAAGACGTCATTAACATGACCTGGTGCAATGCCAACATATAGGTTTCGACAGATTGTAGGACTGCGAATGTACATATGTGTATAACATTAATATTTAGTTGGGTTTTAATTTATTGATTACATAATATTTATACCGATAAAAACAATATTCAAAGATGTTGAATTTGTAACCTTTTAGAATAAGTTTATTTAAAGGATTGATAAGTTGACCCAGATCGTAATTAAATTAATGGGCTCGGTAAAAATCAGGATTGGAATAAGTTTTCTACAGGTGCAGCCAACCTTCCAACTTAATCTGTGTATCTATAAAAAAAAAAGGAGTGCAGTTGTCCCGTGTTTAGAAAGTCACCATATAATCATATACATGGGAGTTTGACCCATCAAGAATCGAAATAATCAGGACGAGATACTCTTGGTTCTGCGAGTTAGGTCGAGCAGAATGAAAAGGCTGGACTGACACTAGTAGTACTGGAACAACCTATGTTGGATTATATCAGAAAATTTGCCTTGCAACAGGTCACGTATATCACCTCAAAGAGTTGTCCCCATTCGACTGGACGTGGGTTCTGGATTCGTAGTATTTATACATTCCACTTAGCCAAAAGGATTTTACTGCAGGAAGGGAAAACTCCATGCAAGAATGGCAAAATTTAAAAATCAAGATTAGTTGCCAACAAAATAGAGATATACTTGCTGAAGTAACGTTAATTTTTTTAAGTTTGCTTTGTTGAGAATATAGCATGCAAAAGCTGATTTATAATTGATAATGATGATGATGGATGGCTGCTTAACGTCCAGCGGCAAATTAATATGCATATTCAGGACGAAAATATGTTATTTAATATGAATATTAACCCTGCTTTGTACTAGACCGACACTCTGAGCCGGATTCTTAACGTGCATGCTAGTTCACAAGATAACAGTCCGCAGGAAGACCTATCACCTTACCCGGACACTTTATTCTGACTCCGAGCCGATCAGTCTTTACTCTTACCCCTTAATGCCACGTGCTGAGCGGAGAAGCAGCAATTACTAATTTTAAAATCTTTGGTTTGACCCGGCCAGGGTTCGAACCCACGACCTCCCGCACTCGAGGCGAACACGCTACCACGAGACCACCGAGGCGGTGATTTATAATTGAAATTCGCTATACAATGACTTATTAATTAACTACACTGTTATTGGACTTAATATGATGAAAACTGCCTATGCAATATAAAGGTGTCAACTCGGCCAATACAGAATAACTCGGCCAATATAGATTTTTTTTCTGTATTGGCCGAGTTCTGATCCGGCCAATACAGGATTTCGGAACGTCTCTAGTTTTTAGATCGAAAGTCACGATAAACACAAACTGAAAGTAAACAGTTGTTTGGAAGACGCAGTTTTCATTTACTCACCATAAACATGCTGAAACGTTCAGTATGGCATATATTTCAGGCTTAAGACGGTCACATTCATTTAAAAAGCATTTTGAAAGCAGACGATGGAATTGTTTCAGGTTTGGGAAACGAGTAGATTATCACAAAGTTCATTTCTTGTCGACCTCATAATTTCACGATGGTACAAATCGATTTACTGTTTACTTTCGCTTCTCATGTTTTGTAACCTGTCATTTATTTTTAAACCCGAACCAGGCATATGCATTCTAGAAGGGTGACCTGTAATTGTGCAAATCTTCGTTCTTTGGTCAGTTGGCTTATGGATAGTTGTATCATTTTCAACTCCTACATTATTTTTTCAGTTTGTTTCTGCATAACACATGCAATGGCAGTACCTTTCCAATTACTATTTATGTGTTGTGTCTAAATTTAAATTGTAACACTTTATAGTGACTGGAAAGGGTAGAAAAATTCATCAGATGAGAAAATGCTGAAGACACCTGGAAACGACACCAGATCATTAGATAGAGCATCTTATAAAAAGAAACTGAGATTTGGATAGTTCCACTTCAAGGTAAAAATGTTTATCTCTTGTGAAATGAAATAAAAAAAATATTGTAACACTGTAGTTAATTAATAAAGATACTATTACGTGTATTTCTGTATTGGCCTTGTTATTGGTCCTCGGCCAGCTGTATTGGCCTTCGGCTTCGCCTCAGGCCAATACAGCAAGCCTCGGACCAATAACAAGGCCAATACAGAAATACTCACGTAATAATATCATAATATACATCATATTTGGATTGGAAATAAGAATATATTGAAAAGGGACGAAATTTGCCTTGCAACAGGGCACCTACGGACCCCTCAAAGAGTTGTTTCAAGGGTTCTTAACGTGCAATTAAAGAGCGTTGCAATCTCTTCACACGAGTCGTCGGATTTAACGTCTGACCGGACGTGGCTGCGTACTTTTACACTCCTCACAGCCAAACTTTGGCAAGTGTTTTACTGCCGGTCGGAAGAAGGCCTTAGTGACCATATTCCTATTCCCCAGTCACAATTAGGGGTTTCAAGGTGATACAAAATTTGATTGCCAAAATTCATCGTTACAATATCGGAAGCATGAGAATCATTCCTTTTTTTCCCCAGATTCTTATTTTTAAGACAAACTTGTGGTTGATCGTTGTTTGACAATCGTAGGAGACTCGACTGATTCTAAATTGAATTCAAAGCCTATTTCTATTTTAGAAAGTACTTAAGTTCATTAATATAATTTGACTAAAGAGGAAAATTCAATTTTAAATTGACGCCTATGAAGTCAACTATGACATGATGTTATTAAAACAACACAAAATAGATTTTATTTCGTTATGTAATCATTATAAATTAAAACATTGATTTGTCAAATTCACTTATATATATCCGCTTACAGGGGCGCATTCAGGGTTTTGTGTTGTCGGGAAATACATACGGGAAATCTGACTAACCACCCAGCAGGGTTTTAGTAGGGGAATTAACCCCCCTCCCCCCCCCCCTTTCCGAAAGCTCCTGGTATTTCAGTAGTTACAGCCGCCTAAATCCGCACCTTATTCATCAATGGCCAGATGTAAGGTTTTTGAATTCTAGCAAAGAATTCTACTAAATCCGTTGCTATGGATAATTTTATACTTGCAGTGAGGGGCGTTCAGTGTTGCATTGTGCTGAAAGCCTTATTTTGATTTAGATAAATGCGCCATTCTTTTTATACTTAGGGATAAAATCATTAGGGTATACTCGCAAAAAGTGTGAAGTAGAGATTGAATATTATTGTTCTATTTTGGAAATAAAACCAGTTCGTGTATTTTAAGCGCATCTAGCCCAAAGGGTCAGTGTTAGTTTTAGTCACCACTAGGCGTTCGTTGACGTCGTCCAGCGTCCGTTTACTTTTACAAAAATCTTTTCTGTTAATACCGTGCCAAACTTAACATTCACCATTGGGTAGTTTAGTTTTAAAAATTTGCTCGATCATCCATCCGACCAACTAACATGCCTACCAAGGCTACAAATAGAAAAGGATAATATGCAAGTTTTATCTATTATTTTGAAAACCGTCATGGAAAAACGGTCATCTGACGGACAGGGCAAAAATGACCAAGATCAACATAATGTCTATTTTGACCAAAAACTATCAGAGGACTCCTAAAAGGGAGTTATTGCCTATAAATAACCATTTTGCACCTTTTTTTGTCGATTATCTTTAAAACGATAATAGATACAGAGAAACTTTAGAAATTAAATGATATTATGATCACCAAAACAATCTGCACATAATTCATGACAAAATTGTCAGTCGACTCCAAATCGGAGTAATTGCCCTTAAATGCCGATTTTTTCCCTAGAATATGGTGTGTTTTTGTTTCTTTTCTTTAAAACTATAATTGATAGAGTATGACTTTTAATAACATAAAAGATAACCAGGGATAAATCTACAAATTTGTCCACAAGCCTGAAATTGTCAGTCAACTTCTTATATATATTATATTATATATATATGAGTTATTACCTTTGAATGATAATGTTTACCCATTTTTAGCTCACCTGACAAATAGGCTAGCGTTAAGTGCTTTCACACCATCATTGGGGGTTTTTGTTTAAAAATATGTCAGATGATCCCGCTAGCCAACCAACATGGCCGACATGGCTAAAATAAGAACATACGGGGATAAAATGCAAGTTTTATTAATTACCTTGAAAACCGCTTAAGATAGAGAAAATCAGACAGGGACAGACATATTTAAAATGATGAGATCTACTTTCTACCAATTTCCACCAAAACTGCCAGTGGTCGTTTTGTGTTTCCTCCATGAGTATCGTGACGTAATCACATGCAATGTGATGTAGTATACAACGTAAACGAATATGTTACTAGTATCAAATACGGGATAATTCATAAATACAAATTATTCAATGAAATTGAGTATGGAAACGGGGGATGTGTCATGGAGACAACAACCCGACCAAAGAGCAGAAAACAGCCCAAGGCCACCAATGGGTCTTCAACACAGCGAGAAAATCCCGCGCCCGGAGGCGGGCTTCAACTGGCCCCTTAAACAAAAATTTGTACTAGTAATCTATAATACACCCACGACTACAAGAGAAAAAAAGAGTACCTTTAAAGTAATTGCACTTAACTATACCATTTCATACTCCTTATACCCCCTAGTGGTGAACGTGGTGAAAATGTTACTGCCTTATGATGTACGAGTGCAGAAGCCCGAGTTCTGCCACCAATTATCATTTTCTGGCAGAGGTCAAAGAATACTTCAAGCGCTCATGGGAAATGTACCAAGAAATACGTTATTTGCCTGGGTGAACGCTCATTCATATATGGAGAGCTTTTTGGAAAATGGTTTGAAAAACTTTTCATACCAAATCTTCCTCAACAGAGACAAATATTGCTCACTTTATATAGCCATGCTTCGATCCATATTAATACCATTTACAAAAATTCGTAAGGGTTCCGCGGAACCCAGTGTCTCGCCTACTTTTGCTGTTAGTCACAGGCTCAACAAAAATGGGGAAAACATTATTAGAAATTTTCCTCTAGATACTATCTTTTGATTGTAAAAAGCTTCTATTTTTATGAATCTAATAAATGTTTTTAAAACTTAACCGCAGACTGTATATAATGTTATTTGGAAGAAAAACTAAGTCCATTTATTAAGTAATATACGGAAAAACAGGAAATAAATTTTTACAAAATTTCCTTCTAGATACTAGCTTAATTTTGGTCATAAACAAGCTTCTGTCCAAATTGGTACAAATCCAGGATAGTTTAAGAAAGTTATTAAAATTTTAAAAACTTTAACCACAGAGTGAATGTAATGTTAACTGGCAGAAAAACTAAGTCCATTTATAAGTAAAATACGGATAAACAGGATTTTTTTTTACAAAATTTACTTCTGGATACTATCTTATGATCATAAACAAGCTTCTGTCCAAGTTTGGTAGAAATCCAGGATAGCTTAAGAAAGTTATTAAAAATTTCAAAAACTTTATCCACAGAGTGAATATTTGTGGACGCCGCCGACGACGACGCAGACGACGGAATGTAGGATCGCTATGTCTCGCTTTTGCGACAAAAGTCGCAGGCTCGACAATAAATGATTTATCTGTTAAAAATTGCTGTAGCTGATGAAATTAAAATATTCTGCTTACCGCAATCTGATTAAAATTCAGATCTATCGCAACTCGCATGCTCATGTTAGGATAGCGAAATCAGAGATCTATATTTTAATTAGAGTGTGCTTACTGTTACATACCACTTACTGGACACAACCTTGAGATGTAGAAGCATATTTGGTTCATTGAAGAAATCTTACAAAAAGAACTGTGGCAGTTTCCTTAAACAAACCCCAGAAGACTTGTAACACGCTATGATATTTTTTGTAATTTTAAACAATACTTTCGATTAAAAAAAGGAACATTGTAAACATCTTTAGTGCCGTCAGAGCTAAAAGCCTAAATGAATACAGTATATACTCTTAGTTCTTATGCTAAACAAACGCTAATGGTCCCTAAAACAATACATGTACATCGTCAGAGGAACAGAAGAGTCAGACTGAGTCTGAAGTTTTAAGTCATCTGATAACTGAATGGAGTGCAACATTCAAGAAATCAATTTTATACACCCACAGCAGTAGTATCAGAAACAAGTAAATCAACATCTGAGAGCAGCTATATGCATTACATTCTTGAAACTTCAAAAGTTGAGAAAGAAACACACAAGAGTGAAAACGCTGAAATGTCTCGCCTGCTTTACTTATCATAACTAAATTATGTATGTTGAAACTCTGCAATATGAAGGTTCTATTACAAGTATTTTATAATCTTAACATGGTGAATGAGGTCAAGGTCAGATGTACCCTGCCAGACAGACATGCACACCTTACAATCATACCATACACCAAATTTAGTTGACCTTTATTTCTTATTATAGTATTCAAATAATTGACAAAACCATGAAAACATACCACTGGAAAATAAACCATGACAATTAGGTCAATGGTCAGATGAAACCTTCCAAACAGACACAATAACTTAACATTGACCAATGAACCATAAAAAAGAGGTAAAGATCGGATGAAACCTACCAGCCGGACATGTACACCTTACAATCATTCTAAACACCACATATAGTTGACCTATTCCTTAAAGTATCTGAGATACGGACTTGATCACAAAAACTTAACCGCTTGATCGCTGATCCGTGACATGTCAAGTCAGGTGAATTGATCCAACATACCAATAGTTATCCTTTTACTCATAATACGTTAAGTATTTCACATGACTAAAAAAACTAAACTTTTTTTCAAGCAGTCGCTGAACCATGAAAATGAGGTCAAGGCAATGGATATTTGACAGACTGGAACTTCTTAAGATAATCATCGCGGCATCTGCATACAAGGTATGGTGCATCAAGGTCTTTTACCTTTTAAAATTTCAGACATATGATACATATGTATTATATGTCTCTGGAAATATAAAGCTTTAATCTTTCGTCGAAGGCGAGACAAATACAACTCGCTGTGTTGAAGACCCATTGGTAGCCTTGGGCTGTTTTCTGCTCTTTGGTCGGGTTGTTGTCTCTTTGACACATTCCCCATTTACAATCTCAATTTTGACAATAGTATCCGCCGTGATATGTCGAACAGAAATTGAATTTATACACTGAACTGCGGTCAAGCTTAGCGAAAGGTCGTGCAACATAATCAGTCAAACAAACTTTATTAGATTAACTCGTTAAGGAACGATCGTTTTCATTGGTCAATTCAAACCTTCGACCTCACACCAGCGAAAATAGAACACGCGTACTATAAAGCTGAATGGACTGATCAGTATTCACGTAGCCGGTCAAGGTCGTTTAAAACTTCCATCGTCGTATTCCCGAACATGATTGTGTTCTTGATTATCGCATGGCAATTCTAGCTTTTATACATGTGCATTTAAAATTTTAAACTTTAATCTTAACAGTCACGTCGAAATATTTAATTCAACTGTCTCCTCTCAATTGGTCCTGGATTAAGGGAGCTACCATTTTATTTTGATTGGGGGTGAAGGACTTGGATGAAACATTTTGTCCTTCATTTTTTTTAGTTGTTATCTCTGTCCTGTCTTTCTATTTTTCAGTCTGTTAGGTCCTGACTATATTTATTCGTTTATCCTGATTTTTTACATAAATCGTCATCCTGCCTTTTTTTGTCAAGTTGCTCACCCTGCCTTATCTTTTATTCAATGGACTTGATGAATTAACGTTGTACTTGAAATGAAACCGTACTTAACTACAAAAATAACCAAATTACATACTAAAGATATTGCTCGATTTTTATAGTAAATGGGTTTGTGTTATAAACTGTCATGTTCATTATTCATATTCTTTCATAAGTTTTAGGATAGTGTGATTTTTTTTTCTGATTTAGTTTACTTGATTTTGAAAAAAAAATCCCGAAATTCTAAGTAAATTCAGAACATGTAACCAGCCATGCTTTGTTTAGAGAAAAAATGGAGATGGCAAACCATGGCACAGTGGAAGGAAATGTACTTTATAAACTCCAGCGATATACTTTCTTAATTTATAATTAACTGTTTTGCTATCCTCGGTTGAAAATTATATATTGTAAATATTTAAATAGTTGCATAGAAAACAATCAGTTTTACACAGTGTGGTTATTCACTAAATGTATTGATAAAAGGTGACTCCATTTTTGTACATACTTTTACAGTAGTCATCCTTAATTTCTTAATATTTCGTTTATAAGTTTATCATACATGTATGATTTTGTATTTCATTTTAATACGCACGCATGCCACACGTTACTTTGGCGGATTGTTCAACAATGTTATGCAAAGCTCTATTCTTACGGTATGAAATTAAAGGATAAATTTTCAACCAATCAAAATCGAAAACAGTACATTTATATAGTTCCTTATAAACTACGACATTTCTCACAAGTATTTATTTATTTTTTAGTTCCACACATGCAAAAATAAAATCTTCGCCGATGAAACATTTCAAACCTTTTTACACCAACATGCCTTCACTGAATTCATTTGAATTTCGTGGTGACCATGATAGTACATTGCATAGTACATCTATATTCACGTGCACACATGGTACGATCTTTCGGGGACAATTTGCTCGTTTATGACACGTCATTTCTGAAGAACAAACGCTTAGCTTCTTTATTTTCGTTTTATAGCATGAAAACAATAAAAGAGGAATGTGCAACCCATCATAAATTTGAAATGGATCAGTATTATGAGATCCTTATTATAAGTAACTACGACATTGTCTGGATAATAACCTAGCGTCAATATGAAAGAAATTAAAGTGGTTCATACATTCATCCGTATAAAAGCGGCACACAGTGGCGGATCCAGAGGGGGGCGTAGAGGGCGTACGCCCCCCCTTTGCTTGCACTTTTTTTTTTTTTTTTTTTTTTTTGTAAAATGATTTATCAGACTAGACTTCGCGAACTTTGCCATTTCCCGTGTATTTAAATTTTATGCGACAATTCTTTACTTATAAAGATATTTGTCGCTCGTATTTACTGATATATATTATTGATTATGTCAGTCATGTGATTCGCTACGGTGGAGTTGACCTGTACGTCGAAAAAAACGTCACTCAGTCATTTTGAAATTCAAATTACAGTAACACATTGCTTTGGTTGAGGATGACAAGCATGACGCCTTCAAAGCGACAAAGTATTGAGCAAGAACGTATTGACTTCTTTTTCACAATTCCACCGAACAGAAAGTAATACTCTATTACACTCTGATGAAAAAAAAAGTTCCACAGCAATATTATTTACCTACGAAAACATGTTTACTGACCCCACACGCCCCAGCCTATTAATAACATTGCTGAATAGTGATCTCCAATCAGTAAGCTCTAGATATAGATTTAAAGTCTAAGGTACGGACCATTTGATTTGAGGGGGCAGTCAGATATTTTAGAGAAAAAATTCTGACCCTGATTTTTGCCTTAAACAAAAATTCTGGCCGTATCTGGATTGAAAACAATAATCTTGTCTACTTTTTTGCTATCAGAAAAAAATATTTTCAACAAAATTATTTAGCATTAAATGAACATGATGAATAAAAAATTCGTAAGGGTTCCGCGGAACCCAGTGTCTCGCCTACTTTTGCTGTTAATCGCAGGCTCAACAAAAATGAGGAAAAAAATTAATAAAAATATTCCTCTCTATACTATCTTTTGATTGTTAGTAGCTTCTGTCCAAGTTTGGTAAAAATCCAGGACAGTTTATGAATCTAATAAATGTTTTCAAAAACTTAAAGTGCAGACTGTATGTAATGTTAACTGGAAGAAAAACTAAGTCCATTTATAAGTAAAATACGGAAAAAATGGAATTTTTTTTTTACAAAATTTACTTCTGGATACTATCTTTTGATCATAAACAAGCTTCTTTCCAAGTTTGGTAGAAATCCAGGATAGTTTAAGAAAGTTATTAAAATTTCAAAAACTTTAACCACAGAGTGAATGTAATGTTTCTTGGCAGAAAAACTAAGTCCATTTATAAGTAAAATACGGAAAAAATGGAATTTTTTTTTTACAAAATTTACTTTTGAATATTATCTTATGATCATAAACAAACTTCTGTCCAAGTTTCGTAGAAATCCAGGATAGTTTAAGAAAGTTATTAAAATTTCAAAAACTTTAACCACAGAGTGAATATTTGTGGACGCCGCCGACGACAACGACGACGACGACGACGACGACGACGACGCCGACGGAATGTAGGATCGCTATGTCTCGCTTTTTCGACAAAAGTCGAAGGCTCGACAAAAACGGGCGTAATTTTTTTTGGGGGGTTGCATGTGAATCCCATATCTGACCGGAATGTCTGTTTCGCCGAACTGATATACTGAATACTTTTTTCAAGGCCCGACTGCAACCTGCCTGCTGGGTGTGGCCTATATCATTGTCTCCATGTGTCGACCGTCATTCACAACTTCATTGTCATTTCCGACTCATTCGTAGCCTTTGGTTGATTTGGAACCCCTCACTTCCCTTGTTGGTTGAAACATTTCAACCAAACATTTGGATAAAAATTGCTTGTTTGTCTTTCTTTGTATTGTAAATTTCGTTGAATAGCCGTATATCTTGTTTTACAACAAGAAATCTGTGAGGTTATGCTAACTAACCATACAACAAACGAGAATTTTCCATGTCCATTTTTTACTGACAAATCCCACATCAAATATATTAATTAGTACATATATAGCTTTGGATCCATCCAATCATTTTATAATAGACAGTTAATGGAGAGAATACGGCACCAAAAATGTCCAAACCCTACACTTTAACTATAAAATGCATTTTACACTTATTCTATGTTTTTTAGCCAAAAAAAGGTCCAAAAAATGTTTCGCCTCGCTCCGCTCGGCGAACTTTATTATCACGCCCCCCTTTCCAAAATCCTGGATCCGCCCCTGGCACATGTATTTTATTTTATCCTTATATTTTTTTATAGTGCGGTACAAGTGCTGCATGCATAAAGAGTATTACTTAACACAAATTATTAGTATAATATTTCGACCCCACTATTTGAAATTCACAAAATACTTATTTAATTATTTCGACCAAAAATCATTGTTTTTTACGTTCGTAGTAACGTAGTACATTCCATTGTCGGTCACCTGTGTCAATTCACGTGCACACAACAATTGTTGTTGTATTTAAATCTTTCGGCCAATGAAGTGAGACGTTACAAGTTGTTTGTTTGTGATACGCCAGAATGTTATCAATGAATTATCAATCGCTAAACTTGACTGCATTTCAGTGTAAATGAACTTAAGCGCATAAAAGAAAAGAAAAATCACCCACTGGAAGAGAAAAAAAAGAGGAAAAATGAGGAAAAGAAAATAAAAAGAAATGGATCAGTTGCAGAAATAAATGAGAAAGAAAATGAAAATTCAAGAACAAAGAATATGAGAATTCAAAGTTATGACCACATTTCAAAATTTCAAAAACCAGTGAGGACAATATTTTTTTTTCTGATTTCGTAAGAAGGGTTGATGCAAGATGATTTGATAATGACAATTTCATGAAAAGCTCGAATAGAGCTTGTATTGCGGTTTCTCCTCTTGATTGTTGCTAGACAGCGAGGTTCATAGCTTCTGCTCTTCCTGAAGTTCAAGAGCTGGAGGTATTGTTTATTATTGTCTTTTGTTTTGCCCCTATATGTTTAATGGTTATTTTTGTCGTGGGTTGCTGTCTCATTGACGTATACCCTTCATCCCTTTTTATCCACGCCGGGAATCCTTGGTTCGAATTATACGTTGATTAAGGAATATAAGTGAATATATACTAATGGGATACTGTGTCAATTTAGATTTATTTTATCATACGAATATTTGGATACTAGAATTTGACAAACAACCTAGTAACAAGACTTTATAATGCCATAAGACATCGATGAAATATTGGTAAATCAATCAAAATGCACACTGACAAGTCAACATATAAATGGAACAATTCAACCAATTATAAGACATGCATATATAACTTCAGAGAAATTATGGTACTATTTTTTTTCGGAAAATGTGATGGACTGGTTGATTTTTTTCACCTTTTTTCGGCAAAAAATATAAAATAGTTCATGTGCTTAAGTTAGGGTATACATGTATTAATAAATGCAGGTTAATCTAGATTGACAGGAATATCTTCGTGTCGATGTTAACAGTTCTTATTGCAAAATTGAGTACGTATAATATCTACAAAGATGTGGTATACATCCATACAAAGGTGACCACTTGCCCCAATATTTGGAGGGGTGTGTTTTTTCTTTGGACAAACTATGCTTTTTAATTACATACAGGAAAAAGTAGTTTTGTTGGAACTCAATGTTTAATTTGTTTTATTCCCTAATTTTCATTGGAAACAAATTATTTATTTCACATCGCTTTTCGTACTGTCAGGAATTTAGAATCAAACAATTTATTTTCTACCCCCCCCCCCCCCCCCCCCCCCTTTTCCCCAACAACAACAACAAAAAGGTAAATGGTCAGTATTCTTGTTTTGTTTTGTTTTTTTGTGTCATTAAGTTGCTATCTGAGTCATGTCAGTAAGGGATCGGTTTACCCCACACCTCATTTTCATACTTTTTTATCCCATTCTGATAACTGCTTTTCCTCCCACATACATGCATGTAAAGTTATATGCCGGTATATAAAAAAAACCCAGATTTTTTTCTCCAAATTTAATCTAAAAAACACTGATATTTGATTAAATACATATATAACACAGAGGTCCTGTCAGATACAGTATTTTGCTCATAAAAAAGCTTCCATGAAGGCTTGACAAAGTTATTGTATGTCAAATAATTTTTCTTTTTTTATTGCTTATTTGGTATTGGCCGGGTGTTTACAGCAGCTCTTTGATTGTTTCAAAATTTTAATTATTTCATTCACAACTTTTTATGGTCTCTCTATGATTTAAGACATTCTCAACATACATGTATTGTATTTAAGTAGACACCTGTATATATTGTTGAATATAAAGACAAGATGTTGAAGACTGTATTTTGTCCACACGATGTGTATTGGTACTTTTGTCATCAGATTGCTGTCTAATTGACTTATACCCAAAAGTCTTTAATTCATATATGTTCCCTTTTTGGAATTTCTACACAAGAAAATATTTTTCAACCATTTTATTTACAATTGCCTATGACTTACATGTATGTTGTACCTTTCCTTTGTTTAAAATATTTTGGTTCAACAGTTTTCAATATTAAGGTAGATGTCTAAATTAAAATCGATAGAATTTTTTAATATAAATTTGCCAAAATGTAGATTATATCATGGCTTTTTCAAAATATAACAAAAAGAATGTGTCACAGGTCTTTTTTCGAAGCTACAGGTTGTGCAAAATTGTCAGACATTAAAATAGAAAACACAATTTTGTGTGATAAAAACTTGATGATAAAAAGAAAACTAAACAAATATATAGAATTTTAAGAAAAACATGAGAAGATAGTGCTAATAATGGGCTTTCAGAAAGTAAAAAGGAAAAAATAGGGTCACAGAACTAAGTTTTCTTGCTACAAACCAAACTAGAGACTAGAGCCTCAGTAGCTCACCTAGGTCTAAGTAGATATAAGAAGATGTGGTATGAGTGCCAATGAGACAACTCTCCTTCCAAGTCAAAATTTATAAACGTAAACCATTATAGGTTAAAGTACGGTCTTCAACACAGAGCCTTGGCTCACACCGAACAGCAAGCTATAAAGGGCCCCAAAAATTACTAGTGTAAAACCATTCAAACAGGAAACCCAATGGTCTAATCTATATAAAAAACGAGAAACGAGAAACACTTATGAACCACATCAACAAACAACAACTACTGAACATCCGATTCCTGACTTAGGACAGGTGCAAACAATTGCAGTGGGTTTAAACGTTTTAATGGTTCCAAACCTTCACCCTTATCTGAAACAATAGTGTAACATCACAACATAGAAAGACACACTATAAAATATCAATTGAAATGGCTTAACTCAATCAAAAGACATATTAACACCAGTGAACATACACTGAACAAATAAATTTGATCTATGATACAATGTAAATACAAAATAAATGCATATTCAACAATGGACTCTCTCCAACATTGAAGACAAGAATAGAATTGATGACAAAAATTTCTTTTTTGTTGATCCTGTGTGCTGATCATTTTTGTCTGTTTAGTTTCTCTCTATTTTCTTTATTTTTTGCTCAAAACACAATAGAGGGTAAAAAAATCCTCATTTAAGGGCAATCACTCCTATGAAGAATGACAGCCTACTAACTTTATCGGCAAAATTGCCTTGCTGATCATTTTTGTTATTTAAAGTTTCTATTTATCTATTATAACTTTTCTCATATAAGGCAAAATGCATAAACATTGGTAAAATTTGTCATTAAAGGGCAATAACTCCAATAAGGAGTCGTAAAATTTCCTCTATTAAACTTAAATGTAGATTTCGTCTTGCTGGTCATTTTTGCTTATTTAAGTTGCTTTCTTTCTATTATAATTTTTATGATATTAGGCAAAAACGCAAATAATTGGTAAAATAGTCATCAAAGGGCAATAACTCTAATTAGGAGTCAACTGACAATTTCAACCCTGCATACTTATTCGTAGATCTTCTCTAGATGATAATTTTTGCAACTTAAAGTTTCTCTCTATCTATTATAGTTTTCAAGATAAACATGATAAAAGGCAAAAATAAAAAAAAGGTAAAATTTGCATTTAAGGGCTATAAAAAGTAGCCTGACAGTTTTGACGTCAATGAACAATTGGTAGAGCTCAATATTTTGAAATTTTTGCACTGTCAAGATTTTCCCTATTTATAACTGTTTTCAAAATAATATACAGAACTTGCATTTTACCCCTATGTTTTATTTTTAGCAATGTCTGCCATCTTGGTTGGCAGGCAGGGTCATTGGACACATATTTTAAACAAGATACCCCAATGATGATTGTGGTCAAGTTTGTTAAATTTGGTTCAGTAGTTTTAGAGGAGAAGATTTTTGTAAAAGTTAACGGATGACAGACGCCAAGTGATGAGAAAAGCTCACTTGGCCCTTTAAGCCAGGTGAGCTAAAAAGGTAAATTCATTACACATTCCAGTATGGAATTTACATTATCTAAGTTAGCTCTCATTATATAGCAAAGTTGAAAAAATTGAATCAAACAAAAAATATTACAATGTATTATGAATTTAAAAAAAAAACAGTAGCAAAAGTATGATAAAACACATAACTTTCTTCATTTAGATGAAAAGTCCAACAAATGAATTACATTCTTCTCTCAAAATTTACACATTGCCTTAAAGATCTAAACCACTTGTTTTCTGCTATTTTACAATTCAAGATGGTGGAAGACATCCAAGCTACTGTAAAAAGTGTCTTGACATGCATGTCAGACATGAACATAATAAACATTGATATAAATGCATGTAATAATAGGCCTCCTCCTATGTCCATGCATGACAAGCAGACTTGAAAGAGAGCAAGCTATAAAACTAAAGTTCAATGTTCAACTGCATGCTTAGCAATTTAATTTCATTCACACTTTTTAATTTAACTTGTTTAAAGGACCAGTCAAAATGTAAATTTGAATGAGGGCAAGCCAAATTAAGGAGCTTGCCTGCTTGACCAGTTGGTTTAATTTCTACTGCTGAAAAAAATGATTGCACAATCGGGCATTATTTTTCTTTCTTGTGTTTCAGAATCATATGACGGCGAAGTATTGACCGATCATTAAATGTATCTTTACAGAATGACAGAGACTACATACAAATGGGCGTTCACCAGTGTGTATACGTTGATGTCGTTTTAGAGCACTTGACTGTGTAAATGTTTTCCCACACTCCTTACACAAATATTCTCTTGTACTAGTGTGAGTCTTCATATGCATGTATAGTCCTGCTCTAAACTTAAATGCTTTAGAACACACGTCACAAACATGCTGTGGTACTTTATCATGAACTTGTTTATGCATTTTGACATAATAAGCAGTTTCAAAACCTTTACCACAAATGTCACATAAATGTTCCTTAGTATTAATGTCACCGTTTCCATGTTTAATTTTCATGTGCCTATCTAGTCCCCTTTTTTCTAGCCAAGATTTTTTACAAGTTTCACAAGTAAATAATTCTCTTTCTTCAACAGACATGTGAATATTTTTTAGATGCTGTTGCAAAGTATGTCTAGATGCCAATTTCCTTTTGCATATATCACATTCAAATTTATGGGCACCATTCCCATCTTGATGAAGTCTTATATGCATAGGATAGTAATTTTTAAGGACTACTATTCCACATGTTTCACATTTTTTAAATATATGTTTTGACCTTTTGTGATTATATAAATGTTCTTTTGTACAAAAACTTCTACTACATAGTTCACATTTATGTATAGGTTCAGTTTTAGCATGATTCCTTCGAAAATGCGATTTGAGTAGTTTTTTTGAATGGGCATATGGGAAAAAATTCACATAAGAACAAAATCCACATTCAGACTTTGCCATGGCTGGATTTTCGTTATCCCTTTTAAGTTTGCCAACATTTTTTTCAAATACAAATACAGATCCTTCACCCTTGAAATCGTCACTTTCTTCTGGGAGGACATGTAGATCCACATCAGGATGATGAACATCAACTTTACGTGTATTGGGATTCTTTCTTTTTCTTTTCTTTTTTTTACCAGGTCCAGGGTTTGATAAACTTTTTTCTTCTTGAATGTTTTCAGTAAATTGGTAGTTGTTTTCATCCTCATTGTATTTATCAGGACCTAATACAATTTCTTTATCACTGCTCTCTTCTTTACTCTCATTATAATTATCATCATCTGACATGTCTGATTGCAAGTTGGGTAAATTATTCAGTAGTTTCTCATCAAAATCTTTTTCATCTGTTGGTTCCGTGTCATCTTTTACTTTCGCATTTTGAAAATTGTTGGAAATGCGTTTTTGCTGTATATCATGATTAAATATCACTGAAGTAGAATTCGAAGCATTTGCTTCTCTGTTCACCATTTTTTCATTTTCCTTGGAAGAAACAAAATCTGAAAGTATAGTTGTTTCAGCATCTTTTAATGCAATGACGTGGTCTTTGTTATAAGTTTGTTCTGTGTTTTCTGTACTTCTGTCTTTTTTAACTCTCTGGTCTTCATTACAACACTTGAGGATTTCCGTTCCTGATTCAGTGATATCGATACCACTTTGTGGTTTTTCTTTTATCTGGCAATTTGAATTACCAATATCACTTTCATCGTCTTCACGATGAAGGAGTGATGATTTTTGTTTTTCATTCAAATTTAACACCAATGTTGAAGATTCGCTTAAAGAATCATTAATATTTACACTTAGTTGCTGGGTGAAAGTGTGTATAATTTCGTTTGCACGTATAATATCTACAAACCGACCTGAAAATAAATAATTAACTCCACTTTCCGTATTTTTCTGAGAAATTCTTACTCTTGTTTCCGATTTCAACTTCTCGAACAATTCGCATTCTGGGTTACACAGGAAAGAGTTCAATGCTGTTGAAAAACTTGGCAAAAGCAAAGTATCTGTTTGGTCAAAAACTAAACACATGTTGATCACGGGGACTGGTTACATTGGGAAAGAAACTACCGATATTCTATCAATTAAGTTCGTAAGCAAATTACCCAAACCTAACAGAGACCACAATGGACCAAAACTAACGCCCAATTTGAAATGTTTTAAAAGCATATGTTATTGTTTAAACACATAGATTGGGCTCAAATTATGATATTTAGAACTTTTCTCTTTATTGTAATGTTGCCGAAGAGAAGTGAACTTGATATAGTTTGTTATCATTGAAAATTAAGTTTTTATACCAAAGTAGGGAGGAATAAATACACTATGATTATATGTCCAAAAAAAAAAATATCACAAATGTGTCTTTTTCTGTGCTTTTCTTCAATCGTCTATCTGAATGTCATATCAAAGTGCTTACCATTGATGCCTGCTATTTGAAAGGTATCTTTCGCCTCTCTTTGAGAAAAATCTGGTTTTGGTTTTTTTTGTCGGTTAAAAGCTCATTAGAGCGTATGTTATGTCATTGTTTGTAAACTATGCCGACTCTAAATAAAGCTTATTTATTTATTATTTTCATTTTTGATTGTGACTGTATTTCATTGTATTCATTGTCATTTCCTTATGATTTACTAGACCTCTTAGATTAGTTATAGCATTGTTCTGACAATAAAATGACTCTTACTGCACGCCAGTTAGAGTATAATGTTGTTGTCCATTTTAGACCGACCTCATTTGAACGATATGGTGAAGAATTTAAGGATGCCCACCTCTGAGGAGCCAAACATTTCTAGAAATAAAAAATTATTTTCCGATTTTTCATAATTTTTACCCATTTTTGGTCATGTATGGTTAATAGCTGAGTGAAAGGTGGTCGTACGATCTTGAATGTTGCGTCGATATACCATGTCTTAGCAGATGCAAGGCAGCTGAGTTGACGCTCTGTTGCAACGTCAGAACCATGCAGGAACGGCAGGGTGGTTGTGTGGTTGTGGGCCAGGAACAAAGTGGTCCCCTTTCTCCTTGACTGTTGCAAGACATGTAACTTTTGAGTTACGTACACTACAAACCCAGTCGACACTGTTCTTGAGAGTACGCTGAAAAATGCAAAAAAAAATAATAAAATCGTGTCCAGTATCTTAAAAATATTTTTTTATTATATCATAGCAATAATGTACATGTTTTTTTTTATATACTATTAGACTCAAACATCATGCACTGTAACATGTGTAAATATTATAACAAACTCTGACTCTTATTCTTAATTTTTTTAAGATTGTGTAATATATACAGATATATTGCTCATTGCTGAAGGCTGTACGGTGACATATAGTAGTTAATTTCTGTGTCATTTGGTCTCTTGTGAAGAGTTGTCTCATTGAAAATCATACCATAAGCTCGGCGTTAAATATTTGAAATAAACAATATTACATTAATGATCTACCCTCTTAGTGAATGAGTAACCCCTTTTGTCGACTAGCTTGTCCTTTTCTGTACCACGGTTGATGACTGTGTAGGTGATAACTAGCTCTTCTGCAGATACATCGTTAAAGGTATTGTCGGCCACGATGGTACTCCCGTTGACTACACTCGGTTCCTGGAACGATCTGTTCGTCAAGTCGAACGATTGAGCTGCTGGCACACTATCGTCTGCAGAGTCGTCGTCACTGAAATATAAAGATGATAAACCTGCTAATGGTGTTGGTGTCACGTGATGGACCGGCTGGTGAAGAGAGCAGTGATCTTGCCCTAACAAATATTTCCCTTGGTTCGTCGTCGTCGTCGTCGGAAGATGGAGATGAACCTGCTGGTGATGGTGGTGGTGATGGTTACCAAGTTCACCGTTGTCAATGGAGGAAGCAAGTCTAGTACTTTCACCCACTGGTGTACACTTCTCACATACATAGCTTATGTTGGTACTAGAGCGTACTGCTTCTCTGTAGACTTCTATACTGATACCTATAACAAAACAAAGAAACCTTTAATATATTGTAATTGTGATTACTGTAAATTGTAAAATACTTTTAGCATTTTATTCTTTGCACAAAACCATACACTTATTCAACAGAAAAAAATGTTCCAAAGAGAAAACTAAACTTAATAAAAAATTACAGAGATTCAGAGAAAAACTGTACTATCCAAAATATTGAATTAAACTTAATAAGAACAATTTTTCAAAAAAGACTTGACATTTCATCCAAGTGTTATTTATATAAAACATATTGTCAATAATGTAAGTTTACAGAATTATTTCACTTAACGTAAGAATTTTAGAGTGTATTTTTATTTAACTCGTGAGCTTAGGAAAGTCGAGTTGCGAGTTACAAAATTAGATTTGCGTGAAAATGGGGAAAACTATTTTAATTTTTTGGTGTACCTCTTTAACATTTTTGAATGATGATTGCTTATAGAATTGTATACAGTATTGTTGATTCTTTTTGTTGTTTGGACTTCCATCTGAGTCTCGTGTAAAAAAAATGAATGGATTGCTTACATAATCACTACGCAAAGTATGGTTATTTTCTGAAGAAACAGATAGCCTTTTGAAATACAGCGGATGGCTTGTAGTTTAATTATTATTAAATTTCATAGCTAGCACCGTCATATTAAACGTAAAGGGAGATAGCAACTAAACTATAGTACATATATGTAAAAGACCCCTTCTGCAGATTTCGTTAAGATTGGGCTCTTTGGGGCAGCTGCAGAGGCAATATTTGTTAGGGACCCCAAAATTTATTCTTTGGCAGTAACACTCAAGATTGTGGACGTTTAAGTTATATATGTCTACATTGGCTAGAGGTGAAGGGGAAGGTTGAGCGCTCGTATAACCTGTTTGACCCCCGCTGCATTTTTTGCGTCTGTCCTAAGTCCGGAACCTCTAGCCTTTGTTGGTCTTGTATATTTCTTAATTTTGGTTCATCTATATGTTTCGGAGCATAGAATGGCGTCAATTTTCTTGATCTAGTGTACATTGTGTTTCGGGGCCTGCTCGGGGCTGCCTCTGAGTGTGGGATTTCTCGCTGTGTTGAAGACCCATTGGTGGCCTTGGGTTGACTTGTATATTTTGGTTGGGTTGTTGTCTCTTTGACACATTCCCCGTTTCCATTCTTTATTCTATACATGTAGCTGTCAAAGATACTTTTGTAAAAGAGACAAAAGCCGCAGTTTTTGAATAGGTAACTTCTTTCTAAAAAACGGATTAATCATACCCAAATCAATCAAGTTAATTTTGGAATAACATGCTGACAAATATAACTCTTTTAACTTTTTTTTTATCACGAAACTCATTGTGCAGTAGTTGGGAAATTGATTAAATAAAGTTTGAATTGTCTGTATAAATCGTCAAAACATTTTTTAAACAATATGAAAAAAGTGCAGTTTTAAAGACTTGTTAGTTATTTTAAAAGTATTTGAAAAACAGAACAATTCAGAGAAATTCAACATTGACTAATGAACCATGAAAATATGGTCAAGGTCAGATGAAACATGCCAGACATATATACATCTTACAATCATTCCATAAACTAAATATAGTTCACCTATTTCTTATAGGATCTGAAAAACAGACCAAACAAGAAAAAAATAGCAATACTCAGTATATAATAAACGTTCTTTTTTTATATAATGCACAATGGCTATCTAATTCATTTTTTGGGGTGCATGCGTCCTTTAAGGATACATTTTTTTTCAAATATTTCCAGAAATAAAATACCAAATGTGTTTTGTTTTCATTAAAATCCGAACAACTTATTAGAAACTTGATGTCAATATATATATTTTTTCTCCTATTTTTCAGTAGAAATAATCTTGAAATTTATTCACTTCCATTCTAGACAATTTTTTCTCAAGGAATTCAGAATCAAACAATTCTTTAAAAAAAAACCTACGCCTCTCCAAAATATGGATGGCAGATGCCTGAAAGTACAACTTGATGCCATACTTACCCGGGTAAAACTTTTTTCAGATGCTCTCGTGACAGGCTATGCATGATATTAAAATGAAAAGGAAGCACTATTTTTTTTAGAAAAATGTACAATACCCAGCTGATATCTGAAACTACAACATTTGTATCAAGGTTGCATGCAGGTAATAAAGTAAACTTGTAAAACACGCCTTAACATTCATTAAAACTGTTCCTTTATTTTTTGTAACAGCGGTATAGCTTATTGTAGAATAACATCTTTCCAAATAAAAAAATATCAATATTATGATCTCCTATGCCAGGAGATCACCATAATGCCATAGAAAGAATCTATGGCATGCTTATTTTTGCGTTGTAGTATTCAGATATACAAACATTGAACAACTCGATTATTAACTATTTTGGTATACATATGCACTCGCCGCTTTGGGTTGAATCACAAAGTTAACAAAATTCAAAATTATTTAATTTATCACATAAAGCACATAGCATATCACATTTCTGACTAATTCATGAGATATTTTCCTAAGTTAAATGTGCAATTGTGCCTACTAGTATATTACCCTAAACCTTTGCGAAAGACCAAGAGTTAGCACTCGGTATGCTAATGAATATCCTTTATTCAGGCATCATTGACGAGTCTTGTATAGACGAAACGCGCGTCTGGCGTAGAAAATATTATAAGCCAGGTACCTTTGATAAGTATTTACTTTAGGCCTAACACAGTGCCATACTCTGTGAGATGTCGATAATTTGCAAGTATATTTCAATTGTCTACATGATTTATTTTCTTATGCTTAATTGATTTGTTCAGTACGGTATACATTTTGTCTTATATTTACAGTATATCCTGTTTTATTTTAGAAAATGAACAATGTCGCTCTCATGAAAGAAATTTAAGCGTGCATGACTTTGCAACATATAGACATATACAAGCATCACATAACTCTTTCAAATCCTGCAATGAAATAAACTGTTAACACAGAGATATGTCTCGCCTATTTGTTATTTTGATAATGCAAATGTTGAAATTAAAATAGCAATACTTTAACATGTAAGTTATGCAAATATTCAAAGTCAATGAACCATGACTGAAGGTACAGGGCTAAACAATCTCCATGGAAATGAGATGTGCCAATGCTAATACAACTGCAAATCAAATACCATTGACCTTTCATTAGTCGTTCCCTTAAAACAAACCTAAACACAAACATTAACTTGTAAACTATGTAAAAGTTTCAAAGTCAATGAACCATAATTAGGGGGTGGGGTTATATAATCTCCATGGAAATGAAACTTGCAAATGCCAATACATTTGCATACCGAATATCATTGACTTAACATTAGTGGTTCATCTTGGACTGACCTAATCACAAATAAATACATGTAAACTAAGCAAAAGTTTCGAAGTCAATAGACCATGACTGAGGGGTAAGGACCAAATATTCTCCATGGAGATGAGATGTGCTAATGCTTATACAACTGCATACCAATTATCATTGGCCTTCCACTAACAGTTACCCTTAAACTGACCTAATCACAAACTAAAACATGAAAACTAAGCAAAAGTTTCAAAGTCAATAGACCATGAATGAGGGGACAGGGCCGAATAATCTCCATGCAAATGAGATATGCCAATGCTTATACAACTGCATACCAAATATCATTGACCTACCACTAGTGGTTCCCCATAAACTGATCTAATGACAAACTAATACATGTAAACTAAGCAAAGTTTCAAAGTCAATAGACCTTGACTGAGGGGGCGGGGCCAAATAATCTCCATGGTAATGAGATGTGCCAATGCTAATACAACTGCATACCAAATATCATTGACCTACCACTAGTGGTTCACCATGAACTAGACCTAATCGCAAACTAATACATTGAGCCGTCTGAAACAGCATACCTATGTCTCGCTTTTTACATCGCGATGAACTTGAGGTCATTCCGATGTATTGCTATCGCCTAGATTTCCATTATGTAAATTAGTTTTGGGTTTGTAACCGATCTATAAACACGATAAATATGCGCACATAAACGAGTGCAAAATAACATTCCTTGTCATTTGATATAAATACATCTCTTCAATGAATACTGATAAAAATATTTTTGTTTACAACATAAATTAATAATGTGAAAATGTTTTGTAGTTAGATATATATATATATAAGTGAAAAATCATTGATAATATCAATGCACACGTACCGGAAAATTGTGTTAAAGCATGCGGAAGAATATCTCAAAGAACGTTTTGCGACAGGACCGGTAACTCTGTAATTGTTTTTGCGGGAAAATATGAATGCCTACTCGTATCCAATCTTAGAAAAATCGAATTTTTACAGAAAAGTGTCCACCATGCACTTGCATTGCACTATTATTAGAACAGTAGAAAAGAATGATATACAAACGGATGCAAATCATATATATATGTAACTGTTATTTTAATATAATATATAACAACAAATCAGTGTATACTGATTTGTATCACTACAATATAATAGTTATTACGGTGAAGTTGAATTTCCTGTCATTTATTCATCATACTCGCACGCACTTGTCTAGAAAAAAATATATCTCTGTACATTAACCTCAGTTTCAGGTAAAGAGATATGTTGTTTTTTTTCTGAGACAAGTGCTTTTGACCATCATCAAGAACTTGTGGTCATCCGATGTTCAGTACTTCAGTACTTTGATTGACTTTGTCAAGGCGAGATAAAAACCGGGACCCTTCCTCATGCAGTGTATAACTTAGTTCGGGTAAATGTATGTTTTGTTTATTAAATGCGAAGTAAACCTGAAGATTCTGTTTCAAAAATCAGACGACACGACCGTTTATATATATATAATTCTTAAGAAATTAGAGAAACATAACATTTTTGTAACTTGCAACTCGACCTTCGTAACTCGAAACTCGACTTTGCAACTCGCAACTCGACTTTAGTAACTCGCAACTCGACCTTCGTAACTCGGCCTTTTCAACTCGCAACTTGCAACTCGACGATAAGAAACCCTCGGTTGAGACATAATTATTTGCGTTGAAAACTGGTTCAAATGAACTTCGGAGTGAAAGTTTATTTGTTATAGATACCAAATAGTTAAGATTACAATTGCTAATATGCAAATGTCCAGTTGGTTATAAACGTTTTTTGTTCTATTACACATTATTGGTTCAGTTAGACTGCAGTATGAGAAAGACTAGAAACATTCGCTATCCTTTCTTGTCCTACCGAAATGATTAATTATTTAAGATGATTCGCTATAAACATGCCTGTGATATTTCCCACCGTGCGTTAAGCAAACAACATTTGAAATACTGAAAGTGCAGATTTTTTTTACATTTGGATGTAGACAGTTAGAACATATACAATTAACATTTTAGCATTAAAAAGAAATGTATACTAAATGACAAATGTACCAGACATTTGAAACCCAAATGCATTAAATTTAACGCTTAGAATATTGAAGGGTATTTAAAAAGAGGGTTAATATCTGGAATACAGAAGATTGACACGTTATTTGGAATACTGAAGTAAGAGACCGAAATTGCAATTCAGAAGATTGAAACGTTATTTGTCAAATTGAAATACTTAAGTTAGAGACCAAATTAGGAATACCGAACATGGAAGTAAAATTTAACGTATTAAAATGCGCGGAAAGCGGAAATGATGATTATGAAATGTTGAGAAAACATGGTGTTACATGAAATGGTGAGAGGAAATGATGTTGTTTGGAATTTCTAGAGGAGGAATGTTTAGAGGAAATGATGTTGTTTGAATGTTTAGAGGAAATGAAACTTATATTGGCAAGAAGTGAATAGAGATTCTTAATTTCTTAATGCTTCATATCAAACGGATATATATCCTATTTGATTAATTTCAAAATCGTTTTAATTTATAGACAGGACTAATGATTAAAAGGTCAACATTGTTGACAATAATTTACCTTTACGTTTCAAGTTTTGGGAAGACGCTTAATTTTGTGAAAAGTTACTCGAAAAAAAAGTTTTTTCATGAATTTAACCCCCCCCCCCCTTTTTCTCCATCAAATTCTATATAAATACGAATAATATTTTGGCGGGATTTCGCAAAGTGAAGGCTAAGTGCTCATCATCTCTTGTTCTTCGTCAATTGACTTCTTTTTATGAGATATGAGACATATATTTTAGCCGGATTCAAAGCAATGAGATCAACATCATCTAGCTGAGATACTGTTTTCATTCTGACGGGGAAAAATGTTATAAAAAAAATTGAAATGTGCAAAAATATATTTTCAATTTTCGTTCCAACAACTAGTCCTGACTAACCCGACAGATTAGGGCATATTCCAAGTGATATTGCTACTTTTTAATAGATGTTATTCGCCCTTAACAATTGGACAGGGGTTTTCCAACCAAGTATGGAAGTACGTGTCGAACTTAGTAAAAATATTCCATAAAAAGTCAGTCATATTTATTTGATTTCATTCTATGTGTGTTAAACGCAGTGGCGGATCCAGAAATTTTCATAAAAGGGGTCCCTTTAACTGCCTAAGACTAGGGGGCCCGCTCCAGTCATGCCTCAGTGATTCTCTATATTATCAACAAAATTTTTCCCACAAAAGGGAGGCCCTGGCACCCTGCCCCCCTAAATCCACCTCTGGAACGGCATTAATGTTACTGCTCCTGATGCACATGTCTACAATTAACATCTCGTCAGTGGTGCTTAAGACCAATATATTTGAAATTCCAAAACCAGAGACATATAATACAATATTATATGTCTCTGCCAAAAACATAATACAATACTATATGTCTCTGCCAAAAACATAATACAATATTATATGTCTCTGCCAAAAACATAATACAATATTATATGTCTCTGCCAAAAAACATAATACAATATTATATGTCTCTGCCAAAAAAACATAGTACAATATTATATGCCTCTGCCAAAAACATAATAAAAACGTTGAAGAGTTGATGACACGAAACAGGACCAACAACAGGACAAGGCAACAGACCTATGCATGAGGAAGATACACTCCTCGATTTAAAATCATTTTTCAAATTTCAAGTCTAATATCAAACATCAACAAAAGTGCACACGCTGAAATGTCTCGCCTGCTTTACATAAACTAAACATTATCAATGATCCATGAATATGAGGTAAAGTTCAGACAAGCCAATAAGCAAGGCAATTGGCAAACATGTACACCTTATAATCACTTTATACACCAACTATAGTTGACCTATAGCGTATGTCATAGTATATTCAAGAAACAGACCAAAACACAAAAACTTAACCTAATCACGTAAATTTGACCAATAAACCGTTAAAAAGAGATCAAGGTCATATGAAACCTGCCAGACTGACATGTACACCTTACAATGATTCCATAGACCTATTGCTTACAGTATCTGAGAAACAGACTTAATACTGTAAATTCAGAAATTATTGCGTGCATTTATTATTGCGATTTTTCAAGAAAAGACAAAAATGCGAGATTAGTTATTGCGATTTCAGGAAAATCTTTACATAGCTATAAGTATCAGATATCAGAATGCGAGTTCTTATTATTGCGATACTCAACCATTTGCATTATTCGCAATAATAAAAACCTTGCAATAATTTCTGAATTTACAGTAGTGATTTTAAAAGTTAATCTCGCAACTTTAACCTTGATCACTTTATATATTTTATATTTATAATTTTTATATTTATATATATTTTATAAGTCACTTAGTGATTTTAAAAGTTAATCTCGCAACTTTAACCTTGATCACTGATTTATGAAATGAGATTTGAGGTCAGTGAACCCTGTCTGACGGACAAGTAGACCTTGCAAAGAACCCATATACCAAATATATATCCTATTACTCATAATAGGTATGAAATTCACCTAACCAAAAAACTTCACGTTTTTAAAGCAGTCGCTGAACCATGAAAGTGAGGCCAAGGACAACGGACATATGACAGACGGAAACTTTGTAGCATACTGCATCTGTATACAAAATATGAATCCTCCAGGTCTCACCGTCTGTCAGATTGTAATATCTATGTCAGTTTTTCATGCCAGTACCAAATTTCTAGATTCTGGGTTGGGATATATTATTTCTAGCAACTGTGACTTTGAACTACTGAACTTAAAATCGATAGGTTTCCTCCATTCGACCACTTGTATAAGTTTCATCGAAACCTAGCAAGTGTTCCACAAAATAGACCCAAAGAAATAAACTGCATATTTTTTCCATAAATTATGGCCATCTTTAGCATGTATATGACCTTTAAACCTGGAAATCGATAAAATTCTTCTCCTTTGATATTTCTTTTGCCTATATAAGTTTTAATTTAAATCAACAAAGTCTGCAAGAATACATGTCACACTAGCTGGACAGTGGACACATTATCACAATTCCAAGTGGACCAGTCTTTGCTCCTGCTCTTTAATGCTGCATGCTTAGGGGAGAATCAGCATATAAATTTTCAAGTCATTGGTTTGACCCGTTAAGGGATTGACCGAGAACATCTGAGACTCAAGCACCCTATTATGAGACCACCAAGTGGTAAGCAAAATTGGTCTAGATGGTTGTCTATCGTTAAAGACATAATGTTGACTCTGGATGGCTTGTTTTGGTTGGTTTCATTTTACTTATGTGTTACATTACATGCTTAGCAATTTATGCCTTCTCAACATATTGTATCAATGTTGACACCTGTATAGAATAGAATAGAATGTTTTTATTTCCCAAATTACAGGGCCCATAAACATGATAAAGGGCATAAAATCAGTTACAATTATTGACATAATTGATAATTACAACAATAAACAATAATGTATATATATACATGTATTGTTGAAGAATGCATTTTGTCCCCTAGATGTCTTATGGTTACTTTTTTTGTCAGATTGCTGTCTTGTTGACTTATACCAGAAATGCCTTTTATTCATATTATACATTGTATATTCCCTTTTGGAAATTGTACACAAGAAAATATTTTTTAATCATTTTATTTACCATGTTTACAATTGTTTATGACTTTCCATTGTTTAAAAACTTTTTGTTCAACAAGTTCAATATTATAAGTGTCTTTACATGCATAACATGAACATAATAAACATGGATAGAAATACATATATATATATATATATACATACTAAAAGGCCTTTCCCTTTAAGCTCATCCATGCATGACAAGCAGACTTGAAAGAGAGCAAGCTATAAAACCATACTTAAACTGCATGCTTAGCAATTCAATTTCATCCATTTACACCACTGCACACTATTTAAAATTAAACTTGTTTAAAGGACCCGTAAAAATGTAAATTTCAATTAGGTCTAGCCAATTTAAGGAGCTTGCCTGCATGACCAGTTGGGCATATTTGATTTCTACCGCTGAATAAAAAGATTATACAATCAGGCATTATTTTTCTTTCTTGTGTTTCAGAATCATATGACGTCGAAGTATTGACTGATCATTGAATGTGTCTTCACAGAGACTACATACAAATGGGCGTTCACCAGTGTGTATACGTTGATGTCGTTTTAGAGCACTTGACTGTGTAAATGTTTTCCCACAATCCTTACACAAATATTCTCTTGTACTAGTGTGAGTCTTCATATGCATGTATAGTCCTGCTCTAAACTTAAATGCTTTAGAACACACGTCACAAACATGCTGTGGTACTTTATCATGAACTTGTTTATGCTTTTTGACATCATAAGCAGTTTCACAACCTTTACCACAAATGTCACATAAATGTTCCTTAGTATTAACGGCACTGTTTCCATGTTTAACTTTCATGTGCCTATCAAGTGTCCTCTTTTCAAGCCAAGATTTTTTACAAATTTCACAACTAAACAATTCTCTCTCTTCCACCGACAAGTGAACTCTTTTCAGATGCTGTTGCAAAGTATGTTTAGATGACAATTTCTTTTTGCATATATCACATTCAAATTTACGGGCATCATTCCCATCTTGATGAAGCCTTATATGCATAGGATAGTATGACCTAAGAACTACTATTTCACATGTTTCACATTTTTTAAAAATGTGTTTTTGCCTTTTGTGATTATATAAATGTTGTGTAGTACAAAAACTTCTACTACATAGTTCACATTTATGTACAGGTTCTGTTTTAGCATGATTCCTTGCAAAATGCTGTGTAAGTTGTTTTTTTGAACGAGCATATGGTAAAAAATTCACATAAGAGCAAAATCCACATTCAGACTTTGCCATATCTGGATTTTCTTTATCCCTTATAAGTTTGCCAGCATTTTTCTGCAATGTAAACACTGTTTCTTCATACTTGAAATTTTCAATTTCTTCTGGGAGGACATGTAAATCCACATCAGGATGATGAACGTCAACTTTACATGTTTTTGGATTCTTTCTTTTTCTTTTCTTATTTTTACCTGGGTTTGATAAACTTTTTTCATCTTGAATGTTTTCAGTAAATGGGTAGTTGTTTTCATCCTCATAGTCATTGTATTTATCAGGACCTAATACAATTTCCTTTCCACTGCTCTCTATATTACTCTCATTATCATGATCTGATTGCAAGTCTGAAGAATTATTCAGGAGTTTTTCATCAAAATCTTTTTCATCTGTCATGTCTGTGGGTTCCAAGTCATTTTTGACTTTTGCATTTTGAAAATTGTAGAGAATGTGGTTTTGCTGTACATTATGATTAAATAACACTGGGGTAGAATCATTTGCTTCTTTGTTCACCATTCTTACAATTTCTGTGGAAGAAACAAAATCTGAAAGTATAGTTGTTTCAGTATCTTTTGATGCAATGGTGTGGTCTTTGTTATAAGTTTTTTCTGTGCTTCTGTCTTTGGTTACTCTCTGGTCTTTTGTACAGCACTTGAGGATTTCAATTCCTAGTATATTTGAATCGATACGTCTTTGTGGTTTTTCTTTTATCTGACAATTTGAATTACCAAGATCACTTTCATCATTTTCCTGATGAACGAGTAATGACTTTTTATTTTCATTCAAATCTGATACCAATGTTGAAGAATCACTTAAAGAATCATCTACATTTACACTTAGTTGTTGGGTGAAAGTGTGTATTATTTCGTTTGCTCGAATAATATCTACAAACCGTCCTGAAAATACATAATCAACTCCATTGACATTGTCCGTATTTTTCTGAGAAATTCTTACTCTTGTTTCCGAATTCAACTTCTCGAACAATTCGCATTCTGGGTTACATAGGAAATTTTTCAATGATGCAGAAAAACTTGGCAAAAGCAAAGTATCTGTGTGGTCAAAGACGAGGTTGGAGACTAAAACACATTTTCAGGATCAAGGGGACTAGTATGCAATGGGAAAGAAACTAACGACATTCTATCAATAATTTAAAGACCCAACCCTAAGAGAGACCACAACGGACCATGCAAATCTAGCTCCCTCTGTAGACTGTGTGACAAACAAATTTGAAATGTTTTAGAATTATTTCAAGCATATTTTATTGTCTAGGATGTTGTCAAATAGATTGTGCTCAAATATGCAATTCTCTCTGAAAAAACAAAATTTGTAAAGCTGCAGAACTGAGATAAGTTGATTTTTTAAAATTTTCCTTTGAAAATTAAGGGTCTTGGTGGGGCTCCCTCATTTCTTTATATACATTTTAAGACCATTTCCGCTATTCTTTATTTATTTTTGCCCATTATTTTTTTTTTTTTATATATACTTATTTGGCCAATTATTATCTCAGATTAATTATATTTAAGCATCCAATTATTCCCTACTTTAATATATTCTCTATTTAAAAAAAAATTGTCCTTTATTCTGCACTGTTTGCAAATTATTCTCTATCCTCTAAACACACAGTTAACGTGGAAATGAAACAAAATTAATTGGGTAAAGAAAACAAGAATTCTTGTTCCTGTATGATATCCAACAAGAGGCTCTCAAGAGCCTGAATCGCTCACCTGTATTTCAGAGGAGAAGATTTTTAAATGTTAGCAAACTTGATGAACAAATTGTGTAAAATTGTCTTTAAAGGGCAATTACTCCTTAAGGGGTCAATTGACAATTTTGGTCATATTAACTTTTTTGTAGATCTTACTTTGCTGAACATCATTGCTGCTTACAGTTTATATATATCTATAATAATATTCAAAATAATAACAAAAAACTGCAAAATTTTGTTAAAACTACCAATTCGGTGGCAGCAACCCAACAATAGGTTGTTTGATTCGTCTGAAAATTTCAGAGCTGATAGATCTTGACCAATTGAACAATTTTAAACCATGTCAGATTTGCTCTAAAAGCTTTAGTTTTTGAGATATAAGCCAAAAACTGCATTTGACCCCTATGTTCTATTTTTAGCCATGGCGGCCATGTTTGTCAATGGATCAAAATTTCGAATATAATTTATAAACTAGATACCCTAAAGAACATTAAGTTAAAGTTTGAAGGTATTTGGCCTAGTAGTTTCAGAGGAGAAGATTTTTGAAATAGTTTACGACGACAGACGACAACAGACGACGACGACAGACGACGGACGACGACGGACGCCAAGTGATGGCATAAGCTCACATGGGGCCCTTCGGGCCCCGGTGAGCTAAAAATAAGGTTGGAAGTTACTTCAAAGCATGTACAAGAATTAGTTCGTTCTCTAATGCGCATGTGCTAATATTTGTCAATAAACAGCGATTAGTTTTACTATAGATTTATATAGGATAATTTTTTATTACTTTATTCAAGGATTTGTTTAGTAAGACAAATATACAAATCCTTGCTTTATCAATATAATTTCATCTCTTAACCCTTATGATTTTTTTCTTCTGCGTGATAAAATAAAGTTTATTAAATGTTTAAACATTATATTGGTGTATATTTTATGAAAATATGATTTTTAGCTCACCGTTCAGAAGGAACGGGGAGCTTTTGCCATCACTTGGCGTCCGTCGTCGTCTGTCGTCGTCCGTCTGGTGTAAACTATTTCAAACATCTTCTCTGAAACTACAGAACCAATTCCAACCAAACTTAAGTTGAATGATGCTTAGGGTATCTAGAATAAAGTTTGTGTTTTATTTACTGTTTCGTCAAATAACATGGCCGCAATGGCTAAAATAGAACATAGGGGTAAAATGCAGTTTATATCTCACAAACCAAAGCATTTAGAGCAAATCTGACATGATTAAAGTGTTCATTAGGTGAAGTTCTATCAGCCCTGAAATTTTCAGTTGAATCTGATAACCTATTGTTGGGTTCAACCGGTTATCTTGAATATTATTAATGATAAAGATAAACTGTGAACAGCAAAAATGTTCAGCAAGGTAAGGTCTACAAATAAGTTCATATTATCAAAATTGTCAATTGACCCCTTAAGGAGTTATTGCCCTTTAAGGACAATTTTACACAATTTGTTGATCATGTTTTCTAACTTTAAAACATCTTCTTCTCTGAAACTACTGAACCAATTCCAACCAAACTTAAGCTGTATGATTCTAAGGGTATCTAAAATAAAGTTTGTGTTTTATTTTCTGTTTCGTAAAAAAACATGGCCGCCATGGCTAAAAATAGAACGTAGGGGTAAAATGCAATTTTTGGCTTATATCTCAAAAACCAAAGCATTTAGAGCTAATCTGATGAGAGGTAAACATGTTTATTAGACCAAGCTCTGTCAGCCCTGAAATTTCAGGATGAATCTAACAACCCATTGTTGAATTGCTGCCACTTAATTGGTAATTTTCAGGAAATTTTGCAGATTTTGGTTATTATCTTGAATATTATTAATGATAAAGATAAACTGTAAACAGCAAAAATGTTCAGCAAAGTAAGATCTACAAGTAAGTTCGTATGACAAAAATTGTCAATTGTCCCCTTAAGGAGTTATTGCCCTTTAAAATCAATTTTTCACAATTTGTTCATTTAGTTTGCTTACTTTAAAAAAATCTTCTCCTTTGAAACTGTTGAATCAATTTCAGCCAAACTTGGGCTGAATGAGTTTCAGAGTATCTAGTATAAATGTTGTATTTTATTTTCTTGTACGTCAAGAAACATAGCCACTATGGCTAAAATGAAACATAGGGGTAAAATGCATTTCTTTGATTTTGAAGAAAATATGACAGATACAAAGAACATTTCAATGGAAGTTTTAAGCCATTAATTAATATATATTGAAAAGTTAAATTAATCATTGATGAAAGATTTAAGCAAAAAATTACAGGTGAGCGATTCAGGCTCTTGAAAGCCTCTTGTTAAAACACCAGTCACTTTCGATTCGAAATTTACTACCATAAATAGAAAAATTGCCCGTTCAATATAAATAGAAAGGCATTTCTCGCAAATACTCTGACATGTTTATACTAAAATAAAAAAAAAATTTGCAATTTTCTTATTTAAGCGTCGAAAGTTTAAGAAACTCAACAGATGTCAAAATAAAATGATGTATTTAACCAGAGACATATACATCTTCATCGGTCTTTTTATGGTTGAAAATTGAAAAATTGTAAAATTCACCACGAAATATAGAATTTCACATTTCACATAGTGGAATACGAGATCATACGAAGACGTAGGAAACATATTTATTCTTATATGATAGTATAGTTTTATCCTTTAGAATTAGGAGAAATAAAATATATGTGAATACATGTACATGTATGGAAAGCCTCAGCTGTCATATATTAGAGATTTACAAAACGTTATGCTGAAGCTTGAAATGTAAAGTTAAGACAGAGTGATGTTGAATTAAGTCATCAAAATGCTAACTCTAAATTACAATATGCTAAGTTGAATTTGCGCAATGTTGACTTGCAATGACAAGTGCTTTAGTCGTGATAGTATAATGATAAGTCACGATGTTGTGATGATATGCTAAACACACGTAACGTTGGGTTTAAAGTACATGATGTGAAGTTGACGTTGCATGATGTTAGCTTGCAGATGGATACTGCTCAGTCATCCACTTCGATAGCTATGATAACAAATAAAATGATTAGCTAAAATGTATGGTGCTAACTTGTTGTTAATAAATGTTGAGCTGAGATAGTACGATGTTATATCAATGTGATATAACGATAGGTCTATCATGCAATCTGTTGATTTAAAACACCATGATGCACAGTTGAAAGTACATGATGTTAAGTTAAGATAACACGATGCTACACCACTATATTGAAACGAAAGGCTTACCATACAATTTGTTGACTAAAAACAACACGATGCAACGTATTAAGCTAAGATGCTCACTTGAAACTACACGACGTACAGTTGAAATTTTGTAATGTTCAGCTACAATAGCACGATGTTATATCATTATAATGTCACAATAGGCTTATTATACAATTTGCTCATCTAAAATTACACCACGTACAGCTGAAAGTACGTGATGTTAAGCTAAGATAGCACGTTGTTACATCATTAGAATGTCACGATAGGCTTACCACACGATATGCTCATTTAAATCTACATGACTTTCAGTTGAAACTAGGTGATGTTAATCTAAGATAGCATGTTGTTATATCATTTGAATGTCACGATAGGCTTACCATACAATATGCTCATTTAAAACTACACAATGTACAGTTGAAAGTATGTGATGTTGAGCTATGATAGCACGATGTTATATCGTAAACATATCACGATAGGCTTGCCATACAATATGCGCATTCAAAACTACAAGACGTACAGTTGAAAGTACGTGTTGTTGAGCTAAGATAGCACGATGTTATATCATTATGACGTCACGAGAGGCTTATCAACTACACGATGTAAATTTGAAGTAGTTTGGTCTTGACTTGAAACAGTAAAATGTTAAGTTATAAAAACAGAACGTAAAGTCAAAATAAAACAATGATAGGATGACATATACTTGTGCAGAATTGAAGATTTTTGGTGTTGACTTCGAATATAGTACAAATATCAAATCGTTTTATGTTAAATTGAAAGACAATAATGATGCGTAAAACATTACAGAATTACGTGAATTGAAACTGCAATTCTATGGAAAAGAATGAGGGACAAATCCCCAGGATTTTTTCTTCTTCATTTGCAAGTTGATCATCGGAATATTAATGAGATTGAACTGCGGAGGCAAAATGATATACAAAGAAAGTTTTCCATAAATTCATAAAGCAAAAGAATTACCCATCGCTATATATTACACTTGAATACAATTTTGCCGTATATTTTACATGTTTTGTTTGGATTTTTTTTTATGATTAAAAATCAGACTTTATTTATGAACAATATTTAATAAAATATTTATCTATGTTGTGTGTTAGTATATACAACATAATATTGTGCTTATAAGACTTACGACTGTGAGGGTCAAATTTTACTCATATAAAATCACATCTATGTAAGAGTTAGCGGAGAATTTGAATTTACCACTCCCGTTTTCCACGAAATAGAACATAAGAATCATAGGACTGAGAGGGTCAGAGCTATATCAGAATGTGGCCCCCGGTCTTGTTAGAGGTATCTGAAAATTTGAATTTTTTTTTCCACGAAATAAAACAAAAGAAGCTGGACTTAATTAAAAGCGATGCGATTACGATTTCCATAGAATGTCAGAGACAGTTCGTTGAAAATTTGGCTAGGCAAGTAAAGTATGTCTTGTAACAAAGCAGGGTTTATTCATATTCATATCACACTTACATGTTCTCGTCCTGATATGCATGTAATATTTGCCACTGTACGTAAAACGCACCCCTTTTCCCAGAAATTAAAACCAAAAAAACTGTACTTAATCAAAACCGATGCTATTTGGATTTCCATAGATTGTCAGAGACGGTTTGTCAACTAGTTTGTTAAAAATTCGGCTAAGCAAGAAAAATATGTCTTGTACAAAGCCAAGATTTATTCATATACATGTCACACTTACATATTCTCGTCCTTATATGCATGTAATATTTGCCACTGTACACTAAATACAAATACATTTTCATCAACTCTTTTTTATGAAAAGGAGCCTATTTTAAGCACGTTCATCGATTTGACACCCTGTAGTTCATGTTTTTTGGGAGTTCCTCGAAAATTATAACACATTCCATCTTCAAAATCGCCAAGTGACGGGTGCCACATATGAAACAGGATCTGCTTACCCTTCTGGAGCACCTGAGATCACCCCTTTTTTTAGGGTTTCGTGTTGCTCAGTTTTTGGTTTTCTATATGTTGCGCTTAATATACTGTTGTTTGGCTTTTGATTTTTTTTCTCTCGTTTATTTCGGCTGATGAGTTTTTGTCATGACATTGTCAGTTTGGTTAAGATTTTTACTATCCCTTTTGTATCTTTCGCCTTCTTTTATCCATTTTTGTGTATTTTTTTTTCGACTCTCTCCTCCCCCTGAACAGTATAATAGATAGATAAATGAAAACAGAAACCCGTTTCAACAAAAGGAGATCTACAAGTAACTCGACGTGACCGAAATTGTAAATTTCTTCCTCATTAGATATATTGCCCTTAGGGTAGATCGGGTGTCTTCCGCCATCTTAGGGAGCTACCATTTGATTTTTATTGGGGGCTAGAATGAAAGTTGAGAAAAAGGCAGGACAGGAGTTTTGAGTAAAAAAAAAGGCCGGATGAACAAATTGGCAAAAAAAAAAAGGCAGGATGACAATTTATGTAAAAAAAGTCAGAATAAACTAATAAAAAAAAATGCAGGACCAAATAGAGTGAAAATAAAAAAGCAACTAAAAAAATACATATAGCTCAACACAATAGGTCTAGATCTAAAACAATATACACATTTTGAGAGAGGAATGTTAATCATATGTAGTACTTTTCATCTTGATGAAGAAAATTATGAGATTTATCTGATTAAAACGACTATTTGTTTTTGAATACAGAACGTTTTTTGGCATATGTTTTTCAACTTTTCCATATAGGGGAGATAATTCGGATAACATTATTTTTTTGTCGTTTTCTATTTTTTTTATTTTTTGCCATGGAATTGTCAGTCTGTTTTCGACTTATGAGTTTGAAATCCTTTTGTCATATTGCGTCTCTAATGATGGAATGTGTAGGGACTTTATCTATTTTGTTTTGTTGACAGAAAACGAGTCTCGTGGTCCCAATTTTTATTTTTATTTTCTAACATTGAGTTTTCCATGTATAGTTTATACAAAATCTGACAATACTGCATAACCTGTAGCTTGCAAAATGCTCTGTGGCCCAAACTTTTTATCATGTTTTTCAAAAAAGAATAAACTACATTTTGGCAAATAATTAAAAAAAATCTATCGATTTTAATTTAGATCACACTCATGAAAACTATGAGAGAGAGAGAGAGAGAGAGAGAGAGAGAGAGAGAGAGAGAGAAACTGTTGACATAAAAAACATATCTACAAATTAATCAAAGCAATACCAAAATAATTCATGGACTTTAACAATTTTTACAGATTTTTGATTTTTTTCTTTTTCTTTGAAAACACATATAGATAGAGAGAAGCTGCAAAGAACCAAGAAAATCACCATGGACAAGAAAATAAGTGACGGAAAATATATGAGGGACCTGATGGGTTATTTTCGTTCCTCGTGATCGGCGCATTTTCGCTATCGTGATCCGTTTTTTTACAGATTTTTTTTTTTTATATATTTTCGTGATCCGTGATCATGGAAATTTATTTTCTGTGAATCGTGATTGACCAAAAAATCAACTCGTGAATCGTGATGAGACCCCCCCCCCCCCCCCCCCCCCCCCCATCAGGCCCCTCATATATACCGATGGGTAATTCTTTTTGCTTATGAATTTATGGAAAACTTTCTTTGTATATCATTTTGCCTCCGAACTTGCAAATGAAGAAGAAAAAATCCTGAGGATTTATCCCTCAGTCTTTTCCATAGAATTGCAGTTTCAATTCACATAATTCTGTAATGTTTTACGCATCATTATTGTCTTTCAATTTAACATAAAACGATCTAATATTTGTACTATATTCGAAGTCAACACCAAAAATCTTCAATTCTTCACAAGTATATGTCATCCTATCATTGTTTTATTTTGACTTTACGTTCTGTTTTTATAACTTAACATTTTACTATTTCAAGTCAAGACCAAACTACTTCAAATTTACATCGTGTAGTTTCAAGTCAACACATTGTATGATAAGCCTCTCGTGACGTCATAATGATATAACATCGTGCTATCTTAGCTCAACAACACGTACTTTCAACTGTACGTCTTGTAGTTTTGAATGCGCATATTGTATGGCAAGCCTATCGTGATATGTTTACGATATAACATCGTGCTATCATAGCTCAACATCACATACTTTCAACAGTACATTGTGTAGTTTTAAATGAGCATATTGTATGGCAAGCCTATCGTGATATTATTATGATATAACATCGTGCTATCATAGCTCAACATCACATACTTTCAACTGTACGTTGTGTAGTTTTAAATGAGCATATTGTATGGTAAGCCTATCGCGACATTCAAATGATATAACAACATGCTATCTTAGCTTAACATCACCTAGTTTCAACTGAAATTCATGTAGTTTTAAATGAACATGTCGTGTGGTAAGCCTATCGTGACATTCTAATGATATAACAACGTGCTATCTTAGCTTAACACCACGTACTTTCAGCTGTACGTGGTGTAATTTTAGATGAGCAAATTGTATAATAAGCCTATCGTGACATTATAATGATATAACATCGTGCTATCTTAGCTGAACAACGCGTACTTTCAACTGTACGTCATGTAGTTTTAAATGAGCATATTGAATGGCAAGCCTATAGTGATATTATTATGATATAAGATATTGCTATCTAGCTCAACATCACGTACTTTCAACTGTACGTCGTGTAGTTTTAAACGAGCATATTGTGTGGTAAGCCTATCGTGACATTCTAATGATATAACAACGTGCTATCTTAGCTTAACATCACGTACTTTCAACTGTACGTGGTGTAATTTTAGATGAGCAAATTGTATAATAAGCCTATTGTGACATTATAATGATATAACATCGTGCTATCGTAGCTTAGCATTACAAAATTTCAACTGTACGTCCTGTAGTTTCAAGTGAGCATCTTAGCTTAACACGTTGCATCGTGTTGTTTTACGTCAACAAATTGTATGGTAAACCTTTCGTTTCAATATAGTGGTGTAGCATCGTGTTATCTTAACTTAACATCATGTGCTTTCAACTGTGCATCATGGTGTTTTAAATCAACAGATTGCATGATAGACCAATCGTAATATCACAATGATATAACATCATACTATCTCAGCTCAACATTTATTAATAACAAGTCAGCACCATACATTTTAGCTATTCATTCTATTTGTTATCATAGCTGTCGATGTGGATGACTGAGCAGTATCAATCTGCAAGCTAACATCATGCAACGTCAACTTTACATCATGTACTTTAAACCAAACGTTACGTGTGTTTGGCATATCATCACAACAACGTGACTTATCATTATACTATCACGACTAAAGCACTTGTCATTGCAAGTCAACATTGCGCAAATTCAACTAAGCATATTGTAATTTAGAGTTAGCATTTTGGTGACTCAATTCAACATCACGTTGTCTTAACTTTACATTTTAAGCTTCAGCAAAACGTTTTGTAAATCTCTAATATATGACAGCTGAGGCTTTCCATACACATGCATGCATATAACCAAACTTGCATTTTTTTATTTTGTCTGGTCCAGGGACAGTCTATAGTATAGTATAGACTGTCCATGTATGGTCATAATAGAGACTTGCATATATCTCTCATGAAAGTATTACGTGAAAACATTAACTTATAAAACGGTGAATTAACGAAACTTATTATATTCATAATTCACACCAAGGATTTGTATAGTGCACGAATCCTTGATTATATCCCAAATAAATTTGTCAACCGATTTCTACAAAAATTATGACACAACACACGCTATAGAATGACATTTTTTGTATGTATAATAAAGATTTTTTTATTATTATTAAGATTTCATAATTTTCCCATAGCCGTAAGCTAACTAACAGTAATATCTTCCTCGAAAAAAAAACAACACACAAACTTCCCAATACTATACATTGTAATAATTTAAATATGTTTTTAACAAAAATATTTACAAATTAACTTTATAACAACTACATGTACCGCATTAACCTATACACCCCGAGATACCAATATTCAAGTAGCTAAGATTGTCCTCTACATGGAGTGATGCATGCATGCATGCATATATTATTAACGTTGTTCACTCGTTTCTTATCATTTCAAGTCGAACACTTTCAGAGTTTTATCTTTGACGACTTTTTGATTTGGCTAAGTCGGCTATTTTGGACAATACCCCGTGTTTAATTAATATTTTGTTATAGTTGAGATCCGATATTCCTTTAGAAATAAACATAATTATAAAATGATTAATTAAAACGAATATGAAAATAAAAAAGAAAATACTCGAGCATATTTGGAAAAGCTTTAATTCTTAAAAATCACATACTAGATTGTTACTTTATTACACAACGACCAAAATCAATAAGTTTCGCAGCATGGAGGTTTACATCTCAGACCGTGTCAAATAAAAAGATAACTTTTTAATAGGGTTTACCATGAAAATCAATTTATAATTGATATTTACATTTGAAACCAGGAGGTTGGACAACTCGTCAACAGGGTCGAATTCGTAATAATAATTTGATAATATATAATGGATATCTCTTTTAGAATCAACTATACTTTCTGCAATATCATTTAGGCACTAGCAGCGAGACAAGTGACTTGCTTAATTTTGCCAAAGAAAAAATAAAGAAATAAAGCAGGACAAGTTGAGATAAAATGTACATGCATTACATAGCTACTGTGTGGAGTAAAAATTGACTTTTCTTCCTTTTACACACGTATTCCTCATTATTATTAACTTACAGACAAAGTAAGAAGACTTATAAGTCCATTCTTTTTTCAAGTGGCCATAGTAGAAACAATTAAATGCCTTGCTTAAGGAACTGACAAATCATTCTTTTAAAAAAAAAAACACCTCTTAATTCGACGAAAATGTTGGAAATGTGAAACTAGCATGATGTTTGATTTTTTATTGGCATTTTTTTTTGTTATGTTATGTTGAAGTTGATTTAAACTACTATATCAACCGTGTTGTCCGAGACTTAAAAGAATAATAAGACACTGTCTCTAATGTAACTGGTCTGTCTTTTAACTATAGGTATCAAAAAGTTAGTATATTTTTGATATTTGGAATGTTTCTGAGGAAATGATAATACATGAAATGTTTAGAATAAATATGATGATACTTGGAATATTAAGATGGATCGATGTATGGATTGCTGTTTAACGTCCAGTGACAAATCAAATGCATATTCAGGACGAGAACATGTTAATGTGATATGAATGTGAACCGTACTTTTTACTATACTGACACGCCGAGTCGGATTTTTAACGTGCTAGTTCACAAGGTATCCACTCGAAGAAGGACATGTTGCCGTCCTGCCCGAACACATTATTCTGAATCCTAGCAGACCAGACATTGCTCTAACTCCCGTAGGTCGCATGCTAAGCGGAGATGCAGAAAATACCAATTTTAAAGTCTTTAGTTCGAAGAAATGATGATACATGGAAATTATAGAGGGAAAGGATGATACATGTATATGGAATGTTTAGAGGACAGGATTATATTTGAAATGTTGAGAGGAAATGATGATATTTTGTGATGTTTAGAGGAAAGGATGATATTTTGGACTGCATGTTTAGAAGAAACGATGATACACGTATGTAGGACATGATAATATTTGGAATATTTAGACAAGATGATATTTGGAACGTTTATAGAGGAAATTGATGATATTTTGGCATGTTTAGAAGAAATGATGATTTTTTTTTAATCTCAAGACGAAATGATGATCTTTTGGAACATTTTTAGAGGAAATTCATGATATTTTGGAACATTTATAGAGTAAATTGATGATATTTTGGCATGTTTAGAAGAATTGATGATATTTTGAATGTTTAGAGGAAATGATGATATTTTGGAACATTTATGGAGGAAATTGATGATATTTTGGCATGTTTAGAAGTAATGATGATTTTTTTAATCTTCAGACGAAATGATCATTTTGAATGTTTAGCGGAAAGATGATGTTTCGAATGTTGGGGTAAAATGTCAAAATTTGGACTATTTGTGAAATACTAAGTTGTTTAATCATCGTCAAAGTAAAGTATTGTCAATTGATATTTAACTGTTCCACATACGATTATATAATATTGAGATATTTAATGTTATTGTCTGTAATACGGTATCTCCCGAGATGCTGCTAAACATATATAAAATACTTCAAGAGGCATTTTAAAATAGCTGTCAAATTCATATTCACTGATTTTACTGAAATTCTCATATTTGATTTATAACATACTAAAACGTATATCCAAATTACAAAAAGTCCACTAAAAAAAGCAATAATCAATGCATGCACTCGTTGTAATGTATCTATAGACTAGACGCAATCTAGTTAACCATCGAGATGACCTCTGTAGAATGCCGCGGATGGTCTATGGCCCGATATACACATATATATAAATAAATAGACAAGCACGTGCAATCGTATAATGATGACTTTTTAGTACCTGAACATGAATACCCAGCTTAGGGTCAAATTGAACGTCCCATGAATACGGATTCAAACGAGGTTGAATTATTGACTTGCAATCCCAATAATATACCAGCGATGTTTTTGATCTTATTTTGTCAAAATGAACCAAACTGACTGATAATATCGAAAATATTTTAAAATTCCACTTCTATAAATGTTTAAGGTAACAAAAACAAAAATCACATATTAATTATTGTTTTATAATTCGTAGCTAATATCCTTTTAATAAGTTCGGCTTCCAAAGTATTTCAAATTGAAAAGTCTCATTTAAAATATTAGAAATATTCTTTAAAAAATCACACGATCAATCAGTTTAATAAGATATGAAAACGGATAAAAATAAAAACAATGATTATTTGACACTAATATTGTCAAGAAGTCAATAAGTGATTCTTAATGCTATATATAAAACGGATCAAATATAAAATCGCCGCAATAGAGCCTTTGTGTGGTGATGGGGCGTAAAGCAATCACCAATCAATCAATCAAATTTAAAAAGCTAATGTATCCTATTTCATCCATTACAGGGATTCTTTTAATTTAAAGAAAGAGACGACTAAAGATTAAAAGGTATAAATTTATGTATTGACAATAATATCTATATATGTGTCAAGATTTTGGAAGACACTTAAAGGGGCACTAGCTACGAGATACATAAAAAATCTAAAGTATGATTTTTTTTGTTCAATCATTAATGAAAGTGAAATAGTGAAATAATAATCCGCTTTTAGCAGCCAGTATGGTTCAATTTTGCCAAATTAAGCTAAGAAACATTGATGAAGTGAATAATTCTACCTCAATGAATCCGTATTCATGTGAACTTCAATTTAACTCCTTAGCTAGAGATGGATAACGCATGCATTGTGCGTGTTCGGTTATTTAAAGGAAAAGAACGTCAACATTGAAAATGAAACAAAGGTAAATCATTTGATTGACTGATTCGATCCACAAAAAAACATTCTTATACAGGTAAAAACGATGATTAACATATATTCTTAATCTATAATATGAAATTAAACAGATCTAGAAAAATCCAAATGCACGAGTTTCGCTTTCTATTTATATCTATATTTATGTTTATAAGTTGTTTATATGACCATCGGAGGTCTTCGGAGGTCAAATCGATAGTTAATTAGATGGCGACAAGACTAAAATACACACGAAACGAAGCTACGTATTATCGAGCCCATGCCCTGTAAATTGTTTACATTAGACTTTTTATAATTTGGATAAATGTTTTACATGGTTATAAATCAAATATGAGAAATTGAGTCAAATCGGTGAACACGAATTTGACAGCTAGTGCCCCTTTAATTTTGTGAAAATTATAACTAAAAAAAAATATTGTTTTCCTAGTTTTACACGCTCTCCCATTTCACCTTTTGGGGCGGCTTTATAACGGTAGAGAAAATAATATCTCGCATTCCTTTTTTATTTTAAATGTTGATCTTTTTGATTAATTGATTTGTTGAAAATCCTAATAGTGAAAATACAAAAAAATATCTCAATGATTTCATGAAGTGATGACTAAGTTGTTTCTCATTATCTCTAGTATATGTTTGCGATTGAAAGCAATGTGATCTTGATCCTCCGGAGATACTGTTTTACTGCAGAGGGAAAACATGGAATGTGCAATAATAGTTGTAGGGGGAAAGGGAAATCTATCATGAATATTGCATGAAAACAAGAGATTTAATTCACCCTTAAACACTGGATAGGGTTTATTCATCAGGTCATATGTCGAATAAAAATATTCCAGAAAAATGAAGCCGTATTTAAGAGTTTCAGACATTTTGAAGAATTTCACACTATGTGTAATAACATAAACGGCCGACCGTGCAGGACCCTCATGGGTAGTCAAGGTCGTTAAAAAAAACCCTCGTCGTCGACATGAACGGTACCAATATACTAATCCAGATGTAATGTCTCTTTAGCGATGCTCGAGACCAAAACCTTATACAAACGTTGAAAAGCTGGTGAAACCAAAAAGAAGCCATCAGGTCTGGAGACATATGTCGAATAAAAATATTCCAGAAAAATGAAGCCATATTTAACAGTTTCAAAGATTTTGAAAAATTTCACACTATGTGTAGTAATAACATAAACGGTACCAATTTTGCTGCTCCAGATGCAATGTCTCTTCAGCGATGCTCGAGACCAAAACCTAACACACACGTTGCATGAAGAGCTGGTGAAACCAAAAAAGAACCAAAAAATAAAGCTTAATCAGGACAAGGAATGTGAGCCATGCATGAGGGAGATACACTACTTGATTTAAAATAATTTCTCGAAATTTTATAACAGCCAATTTTCAATCTTTATCACTTTTTGTCATCATGATCAGGAAACCAACTTTTAGTACAAGTGACCTTTGACATCTTAATATCAAAATCACCAGGTTTCTCCCCGAGCATTATATCTTCCATCTAAATAAGTTTGATTCCAAAAAAAGCAAGGAAACATGAAGTGTCTTAGCTTCTTTGAGCATTTTGTTTTTCTGCTGAAAAATAATAAAGTGAAGGGATGAGAGCTCACAAATACCTGGTCCAAATCCAAACTAGAGGCTCTAGAGAGCCTCTGTCGCTCACCTAGGTCTATGTGCATCTTCATCAGTAGACTAGAACAAATTTCATGACAAAAATCTCTTTCTGTTGATCTTGAATTGCTGATAATTTTTTTGTTAACAATTTCTCTCTTTCTTCTTTGGTTTTTGCCAAAAAATCCAAAAGAGGGTAAAACAAATAATCCTTTAAGGGCAAAAACTCCAAAAAGAGTCTACTAAATATTGTCTTGTTGATCATTTTTGTTATTTAAAGTTTCTATCTATCTTTTATAGTTTTAAAGATAAAAGGCAAAAATGCCAAAAATTGGTAAAAATCGTCAATAAAGAGCAAGAACTCCAATAATGAATCGACTAAAGATTTTGAACATGTTTGTTGTTGCATAAAGTGTCTAGGCATTAGGCCCCTTAGTTTAAGAGAAGACTTTTGTAAAAGTTAACCGACGACAAAAACCAAGTGATGAGAAAAGCTTTCTTGGTCCTCGGGGCCAGGTGAGCTAAAAAGGGAAAAAGGTAACTTTCATCAAGGTGTGGAAAAACGTCACATCAATATTTCATAATTTGGATTTTATCTTTCAGAAATGTGTTGGATAATACCCATCCATCTTGTAAAGAATATGACGTCTTGATTCTTGCCAGTTTTCTGTTTAAAACAGATCATTGATAGGGAGCCCTTTATAGCATCTCTTGAGTTCACAACCTGTTTAGAAATATTGGTGATGAAGACAAAGGACGACTGTTTAACGTCCAGTGGCAAATTAAATTCATATTCAGGACTGGAAATGTAAATATATGCTTTGTACTAGACCAACACATTGAACCGGATATTTAATCTGCACAAGGAAGCAGGCTGCAGAAAGACGTGCAACCCTACCTGAACATATTATTACAATTCCAAGGGGACCAGTCTGCTCCTGTTCTTCAATGTTACATGCTTAGTTGAGAAGCAGCATACCAATTTCAAGTCTTTGGTTTGACCTTGACTGGGATTGAAGCCATGACATCTATTACTCAAGCACCATGTCATGAGATCACCAAGCGGCAGGCAATATTGATAATCATTGAAGTTTTGGTTGGTTTCATTTTAGTTTTAAAATGTGTCATTGATGGTTACTGTTCATGATGTACCTAATTTGCATGTTATGTTCAGTCCAATGTGCTATCTGTCATTTGAAACTTGACTAAAATAACATTGCAGAGAATAATTTTCTTGTTTGACAATAAATATATGGGAATATATATATATGCAAAATACAAAACAAAACAAGATTTTAAAGGACTTTCTAAATGACAAGAAGGTTTCCATAATTCCATGAAAAAAAGGTCATCTGTTACTGAACTCATACTCAATATATAGCTCATTATTATACACTCAAATCTCATATGTACAGGAATGATAGGGAAAAAAAAGAAAAACTGCTGGATTTTGGAAGGACAGGAGGATAGAAGGACTGACATGGGTAATACTATATTTCCTGTCCACTGAGTGGCAAAGCAATAAATATAAATGGGGAATGTGTCCATGGGACACAGGTGATGCCCCCGCTTGCATATCATATAAAGTTATAAAGGGATATAACTGAAGAACAGTAAAAGTGACACTACCCAAATTTGTACCTGATCTGACTTTTGTGATAATAAGTATTGTGTATAAGTTTCATAACATTTGGTTGAGGCAAACTTAAGTAAGAGAACGGAAACGAAAAATTCAGCAGACAGACGGACAGATGTACGGACGGACAAGGGTAAAACTTAATGCCCTCTCCGCTACTGCGGAGGCATAAAAATCATTAAATTACTAAATAACCGATCCGGGTGTTTCATTTTATTATATTTTTATATTATATTATATTATATATACAACATTTTTATTCAATAATAACTACTTTACAATCTTGAAACTTGAATATATAGATTAAATTTTAACACCATACGTGAGGTAAAATAATAGTCCACGGACACACTTGTTTTTGTGTGAGAATATTTTTCCAAGTCCTTTTCAAACATAGAAATACTTTGACTATAAATATTTAAGAAAATAAATATCCTAACTGTAGTAAAATCAATTACAAATGAACATTGAAAAATCGATGTAATTGTAGTGTAATTAATTACATTTAAAATCCATGTGATTGAAATGTAATTATTTACTTTGGCAGGTCTGTGACTCTGTATCCTATCGTATCAAAACTAAATGTTTTTTAGTTTGTCGCTTGTACAATTCATGTGTTTTGCAATGAAAGTTTAACAGTTTGAAGAAAATCCAAAAAATCCAGCAATTGTTATCGAGAAAAGCCTTTTGTATAAGCATTGAGATTTAAGAAAAATAATCATACCATACATACATACAAAAGACCACATAAACATCACCATATGACATTTAAATGTTGTAAATCTACTTCAATGGATACGTATTTGTACATATACAAGTCTAAATTGAAAACAACTTCAAACCCTATGATTGCATTGGATAAAAACTGCCATTTTTATATGTAAATGCATGCAAAACAAATTTCTTGGTACAGCACAAACAACATTTTCCAAAAGACCAAAAAAAGAAAAAGTATATTTTAACAAAACACATTTGACTAGCAGATTGAACAACGGATGTTCTTAAACTCTGCTGACTGCTATGGCTATTGCCAAATAAACAGATCACCAGATGTAGCAAAATGGATCTTAATTATTTATTTAATACCAAACAGAAAACAATAAAATTGCGGAAAAGATGGTATACCGCAAACATGAGGTGCAAAAATTAGTACACCATATATATATTTGACAACTAAATTGAATGCAAGATCAATTCATGTAATTTTTCAACATTCCTTATTTAAATATTAAAAGCACAATTCAAAATGCCATATTTTCAATATTTCAGTTTAGGTAATCTTTTTTCCTGTGTCTCATTTCATTTTACACCCAAAAGCCACTTGGTAAGGTCAGATATCTAATTTTGTGATAAATACAACGTCATTTGCATGAAAACATCATCTTATGGGTGATGTCACCACAAGGTTGGTTTTCATAAGGGTGTGGGGGCAAAACAGAAATGTGTGTTAGAATATTTCAACTGCATAGAAAATGTCACATGATGTGACTTTTTCAACCTCCAAGTTGAAACAACAACTATCCTGGAACTCTCCTATAATTGCAGTTTTTATCCTATCCTGTATTTCAAATAAATACAAATGAAAATAAATACATGAATTTCTAAATTTCAGGATTTTTCTATAACTTCAATAGCAAAATGCTGAAATTACTGTCTGGTATATTTCTCAATAATAACATACAAATAAAACCTCTTTAATTCTTGTTTAATAATACTGTCAACTAGCCTATGAAACATTATAACAAAACCTAATACAAAGGTTTTCAAACATAAATGTATTGAATCATTTTTCTTTACAAAAAAAAAAGATATTTAAATATTTTTGGAATGTTCTGATTATTACTGCATATTCCTGCATTTAGCTATTTTATTTTTTAAACTTTAAAAATCTGAAAACAACACAGGATGGAAATGAAATAAAACTAAAGATTTAACAACAAAAAATGCTATGAGTGATGCCATTACAAAAAGATGACATAAAATATCAACTTAAACTTGTGAATACTAATAAACCTTTTTCACCATCTGAAAATTTTGTTTTCCTCACTTAATTTCATTGTCATTTTATAGTAAGGCCACAGATTTTCAATTTAAAGTTCTTTGGATTTTGGAAAAATAGATCAGTTTGGAATTCAGACTCTTCTAAAAGTTGCAGTTCTAAAGTATGATATGACAAATTAATGAATTACAAAGTAGAAAAAAAATTTATGAATTACAAAGTAAATAAATCATCTATTCAAACTTTGAAAAAAAATATTTAGAGGGATTCAGAAACTTGTGACTCTGTGTGTGCATCTATTTATTTTTCAATAAAAACACACTCTAATCAAATCAATGAGGGGAAAATCCATAGAACTAAAAATTAAACTGATTTGGCCTACTTTCAGCTGATGACTGACATTTATAAATCTATTCAACAACAAGCTTTCATCAATCTGTAAACAGCAAGTCTTGGTCCATCCCTTCATTTAAGATATTTGGTGCTTCTTCAGTCTCAGGCTCTAATCCAGCAGCTTTTAGTTTTGCCTTTGCATCTTCAGCAATCTTCTTATTTTTCTTTTTCTTTTCTTGAATTTTCTTTAATCTGCACAATTCAAAAAAAAGAAACATAACAAGCATTCTGAGAGTATTGCATGGCAATACATAGTCCCCTACCGGTTAAAAATTCATTGTACTGGAACAATATACTTGATCTGTAACTTGTCATGATAAAACTATATACCAATTATCAAATCCATATCTTCAAGTGACGAAAAAAAGTGAGGAAAACTGATTATTTGAGTGAATTTTCTAAGTCCAAACATCATAACTCTGCACAAAATCATTAGACCGGAACAAAATTTGAACTTGATCTGTAACTTGTCATGATGAAACTATAAACCAATTATCAAATCAATATCTTCAAGCATGACGAAAAAAAGTGTGGAAAACTAATTATTTGAGTGAATTTTCTAAGTCCAAGGACCATAACTCTGTGCAAAATCATCAGACCGGAACAAAATTTGAACTTAGTCTGTAACTTGTTATGATAAAACTATATACCAATTATTAAATCAATATCTTCAAGCATGACGAAAAAAAAAGCGGTTAAATGATTTGCTGGACTGACGGATGGACAGACACAGACAGACAGACAGACAGACAGAGTGCAAACCTAAAGTCCCCTTCGGTAGGGGACTGAAAAGCACGCATATTTCTATAATTAAACTGTTGGAATAGAATAAGTTTAAAATATGTGTAAAATATGTCCCCCATGTTGAGTTATTTGTTTCCTTTAAGGAGTGATTGGTACATGGTTATATTTTATTCTATACAAAGTGTGATGCAAAAATTTACTTAAATACAGAGTTCTCGAAAAAGTGGTGATCCAAAGGTTTTGACCACCAAATTTTGCAAAAGACTGACACAATTTTGGTATTTTTTAAATCCTCCAACATATATTCCTTAAAAGATATGTTGATTATAGGTAATTCACCCTAAAATATTTGTGAATATATTTCACAGGTAATACTGTTAATTGAGATATTTTAGCTGTTGACTTATTTTTGGTTCATTTTGGCGCCTTAGAAGAAAGTGCTCAAACTAACAAACTAAAATAAAACATTTATCAGAACGATCATTGCAAGATTTAGATATTGATGAATAGAACATCAAGAGCAAAGATAATGATCAAACAATGAAATCATCCCTAAACTGTATACATTTAACTTAATAATTTTAAACAAGTGAACCAACGCCTGGTAAATCTTCTGTCAGTAGATTCCGTAAAGTGGATACCTCGGGTATGCAGGGTCGTTACGATAAAAACACAAAATGTAGAAGGTCCAGTAACAACAACACTTTAAGGAATGCTTCAGTAATTTATTGAGATCGACATGTTTCGGTGGCTAGGCCACCATCATCAGGATAGAAAACAATACATAAAATCATGCTGAGGTACAAAATCGGGTTGAGAAAATTAAAACGTCACAATGTTGCTATGGTGAGTAACATTTTAAATAGCAATTGAAAGAGAAAGTGAAAGTAAGTATATATGGAAGTAAACTATTAAAATAAAATAAAATAAAATAAAAATACAATGTTTTTGTTGTTAAAATGTTTGTTAAAATTATTCTGCCATCATGTGTTAGCACTCTTGCACAGTGGAACGAATTATACAATAAGTTATTGTCAGTTGTGTTCTGTGTAAACTTTGTGTTCAATTAACGTCTTTATTTCCAAATATAGACTACATTTTACTAGCAATTCTGTACCATTTCAACCTTAAAGTGTTGTTGTTACTGGACCTTCTACATTTAACTTAATAGAATGAGAAAACAACTGATTTATTTTTATATAATTAGTAGGGTGATGGACACACAAAATTTTGTAACAGTTTGACTCTTCCTATTAAAACCAGGTTTAATCCACCATTACTACATAAGGAAACGCCTGTACCAAGTCAGGAATATGACTGTTGTTTTCCTTTCGTTTTGATGTGTTTGAGCTTTTGATTTTGCCATTTGATAAGGGACTTTCCATTTTGAATTTTCCTTGGAGTTTGGTATTTTTGTTATTTTACTTGATTAACAGAATAAACAGATTATTGTAACAAAACTTTAATTAATAAAATGTAACTCCGATTGATCTACCCTAAGTTCCAATTTCAAATTATTGCAATTAAATTTAAAATGCTCTGATTTTTAGATTAATTCTTTCAAATTATTATCATAATGGTGCTTGTCTCTGATGCTTTTGTATTTTGTTCCATTTTTCCATTTTAGGAATCAAAACAATATTTATTTAATAGACTAAATTAAAATTTAAACTCATCGAAAAATAAATTTCAATATTTCTAAATTGAAATATGAGATTGATCCAAGTGACAAAATTTGACCCACCAAAACTAAACCACTGCTATTTTGGTGAAAACCGCCAAATAATCCCAAATTTAAAAATGCCCCAGGTCACCAGGTAACTTTTAAGCAAATAAAACATTTTAATAAAACACTTTTGTTCAATTTTAAGTAAATAAAACATTTTAATAAAACACTTTTGTTCAATTTTTAGCAAATAAAACATTTTAATAAAATACTTTTGTTCATTTTAAAAGGTCTGAGGTCCTTTTAAATGAGACCTCAGGTCGCAAGCATAACCCCTAAAGGTCGCAGGTCCTATTGACTATGTTTAAGCCACACATAAGTTGATGCTAGGAACGTTCTTGATATTGCTGTAAGGCATTAACTACTTAAATTAGTTGTAAAAGATCTTACTGCTCCTTTTTTAACAGTTCGTTTTTTTTTAAGTAAAGATGGGATTTGTACCAATTATAGGGTTTCTGCATACCGGGTATTTATATTTTAAAATATCAGCTAATGGTCACATTATGAAGCTTTTTTGTTGAATGAGCAAAAACTGTTTAAAAGGTTTCATATTGCATGTTTTGTGATGAAGAGCTGATATTTTACAATATCAATACGATGAAAATCTGATAATCAATTTATTTAATTGTATATTTCTGTGTTTTTCCGGATTTATCTGTGAGTAAATTGTGTAATCTTTAAATTTTTCAAATATTTTAACAACCCATCTTGTCCGGTTTAGAACCAGTTGGCAAAGGGAAGTAAATTGTTTTAAAACTGTGTTATAACAGAATCAAATGGCCAATTTTAAAAAAGATAATTAATTCATTGCAGGATTACCTGATTTGTTTCTTTGTAATTTACTTACCTAAAGAACTCTTCTCTTTCTCTCTCATCTAATTCACTTATTATATAAGATAAGGTATTTTCTATTCTTGGTATAATAACTGAAGAAAGAGAAGCAAAATAATCATTATCAAACTCACCTATACATATTAGATATAAATGGCTAATATTTCTGAACATGCTTTACATTATTAGCTAGCTGAAGATAAACAAAAATCTATTAAACAATATAAATGAAGAATATGTTGTTTGAAGGTCAAGACAGAAATTATCCAAAGTATCTCAGCAAGTTTAACAGAAAAGGCTATAATTCTCCAAATGATTTCTATCAGAACCTTATAAATTGCTGTCATTCTGTTTATCAGTCACAAAATAATAAATCTGACACTTTTTCAATTGAGTGATTTTCCGTTTACACTGGTGATTTAAAAAATTAAATTTTTTTTGTTTATTCAGTTTTTTTTTATTGAAAGGGAGTTAACTCCATATCATTACCATTTCCAATTTAGAAGAATACCTTATACATGCATGACCTTAACTTATCTTTTGGTTATAAGTGTCATTAGTTTGCTGACTCATTTACATATATGTGTACCCTATAACCTCCCTTTATTCATATTATAATTTTTTATTGTATTACAATTTTTAAATAAAATGCTTCGCTGAGCGCAGCCTGATACGATGGCAGAGGTAGAACCCTGAACAGTTTGGGCAAATTTGGACACAATATTCAAGCTTGATACTGTCTGAATTTGGATTGTGATCAAATTTTTGACATATTATAGGTTTCTGACACAAAATAAATGTCGTCATGGATTTTATAAATCCATTGCGCAATACTGAGCACTTGAAGATTTCTTCTTGAAACTTTTCAAAAATTCGAAATTTTAAAAATTTTGAAAAAAAATATGAATCCCTTAAAAAAATTGGGAAAAAAATCCCCCCCCCCCCCCCCAACTTTTTGAAACCCCCCTTGGAGCAATAACCCCAAAACTCAATCCCAGCCTTTCCTTTGTAGTATGGAACCTTGTAGTACAATTTCAAAGAGATCCATACACTTACACACAAGTTATTGTCTGGAAACTAGTAAAATGCTTGCATATCATATAGTTATAAAGGGACATAACTGAAGAACGGTAAAAGTGACGCTACCCAAATTTGAACTTGATCTGAGTTTTGTGGTAATAAGTATTGTGTGTAGAGAACAGAAACAAACACGCATAACTCTAGAACGGTTGTGTATAAGTTTTATAACATTTGGTTGGGACAAACTAAAGTTAGAGAACAGAAACGAAAAATTCAGCAATATTTATGTTTATAAAGGGACATAACTCAAGAATGGTAAAAGTGTCGCCACCAAATTTTGTACTTAATCTGTATTATGTAGTAATAAGCATTGTGTATAAGTTTCATAACATTTGGTTAAGGCAATCTAAAGTTAGAAAACAGAAACAAAAACTTTGTATCTGATCTTAGTTTTGTGGTAATGAATATTGTGTATAGGTTTCATAATGTTTGGTTGGGGCAAACTTAAGTTACAGAATGAAAACTAAAAATTTTGCAATCTTTCTATTTATAAAGCGGCATAACTCAATAATGGTTAAAGTGAGACTACCCAAATTCAACTTGATCTGTGTTTTATCAGTGGAAGTCAAAATTAAACATTGCATTATATAAGGCATTGATTGTAGTTGATTCAACTATAATCATGGACAAAGGAAGATAACTCCAATTTTAAAAATTACTTGATATTTAGAAGAAAATAAAAATTTTGCAATTTTTCCATTAATAAAGGGGCATAACTCTAGGATGGTCTAAGTAACGCCACTAAAATTCAAACTTGATCTGTGTTTTGTGGTTATAAGCATTGTGTATAAGTTTCATAATATTTGGTTGAGGCAAACTTAAGTTAGAGAACGGAAACTAAAAATTTTGCAATTTTTCCATTTATAAAGGGGCATAAATCTAGAATGGTAAAAGTGAAGCCACCAAAATTCAATCTTGATCAGTGTTTTGTGGTAATACGCATTGTGTATAAGTTTCATAACATTTGGTTGAGGCAAACTTAAGTTAGAGAACGGAAACTAAAATTTTGCAATTTTTCCATTTATAAAGGGGCATAACTCTAGAACAGTTAAAGTGACGCCACCAAAATTTGAACTTGATCTGTGTTTTGTGGTAATTAGCATTGTGTATAAGTTTCATAACATTTGGTTGAGGCAAACTCAAGTTAGAGAAGGGAAACCAATTTTGGGACGTACGGACCGACGTACATACGTACAGACGGACAAGGGTAAAACTAACATAATAATTTCATAGAGATCCAATCACTTAAACTTAAGTTATTGTCCGGAAACCAATGTGTCTTCGGACGACGACACAGACGACGATTACGATGTAGACGATGCAGACGAAGACATCATACGATCCCAAAAAATTTTTTGCGGCCGTATAAAAATTCACCAGATAGACCAACCATCAATTCGAAAATTCAAAATAATGGTGTTTTGGTTGATGTGAAAGCATGAAAAAACAAAATTTAAGTATCAATCAGCAGCTATTTTGCTTCAAATGTATAAGAAAAACTAGTACCAACTAAGTAAAACAGTAAATAGGATGCACAATTTTGGTTCTCTATTTTTTAAAGAATATTCAAAATAGGTCTTGAAATATGTGAAACCATACAAGTTTTGATTAGACAGTCTTTTGCAATGTGTATGATTTTTTAAAATTTTTAACATCAACCATGTTTTTCCAATTTCCAGCATTTTTTTAAATAGAATAACTCACTAACTCCATCAAAATATGATTCAGGATAAAATAGGTATTTTATTTCAAATTCAGAAGTAAAACTCTTTTGTTGGATTTAGGCATCTTCTTTTTTATCATTAAAACGTCATCTAAAAAATAATAAAATGCTTCGCTGGGGCGCAGCTTGATACGACCGCAGAGGTCGAACCCTGAACAGTTGGGGCAAGTATGGACACAAAATTCAAGCTTGATACAGCTATGACTTTGGATTGTCATTAAATATTTGACACAGCATAGGTTTCTGACACAGGATGAATGTGGTGTAAGAACTGGAAAAAATTTAATTTACCTATTATGGTGGAATATCCATAAACTAAATTGTTTGTTAATTTCAATATATCAAAGAATATGTAGAATTCAATGTTTGATGTAATGTAATAAAGTTGAAATTTGGACCGTTTTTGTTCAATGTGGACCAATTTGGTAACATGTATAAATAATCAAAAATCTAAATACATGGGAGCCCATTTAAATACATCATAAAGGTATTAAAATAGAAAGTGACATCATAGTCATGGCTAAAAATAAACAAAAATCCTTAATCAGCAACATTTAAAGTAATATCTAAAAATAAAATTCCTTTGTAACCATAAAAGCCCATTTAAATACATCATAAAGATATTAAAATAGAAAATGACATCATAGTCATGGCTAAACATAGCAAAAAACCCTTAATCAGCATCATTTAACAGTAATATCTAAAAATGGAAATTACATCATAAAGGTATTAAAATAGAAAATGACATCATAGTCATGGCTAAAAATAAACAAAATCCTTAATCAGCATCAGCAACATTTTATAGTAATATCTAAAAATAAAATTCCTTTGTAACCATAAAAGCCCATTTAAATACATCATAACAGATATTAAAATAGAAAATGACATCATAGTCATGGCTAAACATAGTAAAAAACTTAATCAGCATCATTTAACAGTAATATCTAAAAATAAAAATTTCTTTGCAACCATAAAAGTAAAATAGAAAATGACATCATAATCATAGCTAAAAATAAACAAAAATTTTTTTTATTGGCAAATTTTAAATGGAGTTTATTATACTAAAACAATAAATTTGCAACCATAAACATGATAAAACCCCATTTAAACACATCATAAAAGTATTAAATAATTCAACTACATCATAAGGCTATAAAAATAGAAAATGACTTCATAGTCAAGGCTAAAGGTAAACAAAAAACCTTCATCAGCAAAATTTTATATTGGCAAATTTCCAATGAAGTTTATTACACTAAAATTGTTGGCAAATTTCCAATGCATTTATTAACAATAAAGTTATTGGCAAATTTCCAATTTACATAATTTAAAAGCAGTGTAGATGAGATATTTAAATGAGTTTGAATTACCAACCTTACACTGCTTTTAAATAATGTTCTTTACTCAATTATTTGTCTATTAAAATGGAAACCCTTGTTTTTTAAACTTTTTTCCCCTTATTCCTTAAACATTAGAGCCATAACCACCCCCCCCCCCCCCCCCCCCCAAAGCCAATTATTACTTTCCAATGTAACCTAAATTTCCAATATACATAATTTTAAATTTCAATTCCTCATGATATATAACCGTATCATTATTATTTTCTTTCATATATAAATCTGAAACAACCATCTTTAAATGGAAAATTTTAAAGAAAAAAAAAGGAAAAAAAAAAATCCTACCCCCCACACATTTTTTCAACCCCCTTTTGATTCATCATCCCCCACCTCAATCACAACCTTCAATTTGTGGTATGGTACATTGCAATACAATTTCACAGAGATCCATACACTTGAACACAAGTTTTTGTTGCAAACTAAAAAAATCCTTATTTTCGACCAATATTTGGCCCCTTATTCATAAATGTTTGAGCAATTAACCCCAAAACTCAATTCCTACTTTCTCTTCGTGATAAAAAATAACTAACTTAAAATGTAAATTTTAAACAAAAAAAAAAGGAAAAAAAAAATTACCCCTTTTTTGACCCCCGCCCCCCTTATGATTCATCACCCCCACCCCCCTTTCCCCCCAAACCAAGCTCAATAACAGCCTTGCCTTTGTGGTATGGTACCTTGTAATACAATTTTAGAGAGATCCATACACTTGAACACAAGTTATTGTCTAGAAACTAAAAAATGCTTATTTTAAACCCCTTTTTAGGCCCCTTATTACTAAACGTTTTGGGCAATTACCACAACACTCAATTCCAGCTTTCCCTTTGTGAAATGGAACCTTGTAGTAAAATTTCAGAAAGATCCATACACTTACACACAAGTTATTGTCATGAAACTAGAAAAATGCTTGTTTTTTGCCCCCTTTTGGCCCCTTATTCCTAAAATTTTGAGGCAATTAACCCCAAAATCAATCCCAGCATTGACCCTTTGTGATATGGAATCTTGTGGTACAATGTCAAAGAGATCCATATGCTAACACACAAGTTATGTCTGGAAGTTACAAAAATGCTTATTTTCGGCCCCTTTTTGGCCCCTAATTCCTTAACTGTTGGTACCATAACCCCCAAAATCAATCCCCACCTTCCTATTGTGGTATTGAACCTTATGGTAAAATTTCATAGAGATCCATTCACTTAAACTAAAGTTAGAGTGCGAAAACCATTGTGCATTCGGACGACGACGCCGGACGACGACGACGACGACGATGACGACGACGCCAACGTCATACCAATATACGACCTCAAATTTTTTTGCGGTCGTATAAAAAAAGTGATGGAAAATCCAAAGAACTAAACATTACATAAGATTGGCTTTTTACACCACAAGTATCTAAATGGCACTCTGCATGTGTAAACTTACCATGTTCAATAGCATTAACTCTTCTATTCGTTAATTTTATGACTTCATCTAATGTGACAAAGGAAGTCTGCAGAGATGCCAGCTCTACCAATAACTGTATTGCTTTAGCATAGTTCTTTTTTAATTTATCTATTTGTTGCCCTCCTCTTGATAAACCAGTTAATTCATAACCTGCAAAGAAAAAGAGACACATTGAAAACATGCAATAACTGTGAGCCCTCAACACATTTTATACTTGTTACCTATATTCAACTATTTCTTTGAAAATTTTAAACCAATATTCAATCTCAAATATACTAAAGAAATGCCTTGGTGGTCTAATGGTAGTGTGCTTGCCTTAGAGTAGGAGTAAAGCCAAAGAATTCAAATAAAAGAACAGAGTTCCAATGTCCCCCGTGTTGCACATATTTAACCTGTTCTGTCCAAGGACAATAACTAAAAAAAACCTTTTTTTGTTCCTTAAAACTTTTTTAAAATTATCTTTAATACTAGAGAGTTGAAGACTTCAGAGCAATTTCCAATATTTTTAAAATTTCCAAGGGAAACTCATTAAAATTATTTGATCTGCAATTATTTTTGAAATTGTCCAAGACATTGCTTTTATTTACCTTTGATATATCAATTTGATAAAAATCAGGCAAAAATTGCACATGCCAGAGCACTTACAGTGCAAATTTCCAAATAATTTATATTTCTCTTTTAAAAATAGTTGATTAGCACTGATTTTCAAACTTGTCTGAGACATTGCTGATATAAACCTACGATCAAAGTTTCATAAAATTTTGGCAATAATTGTACACATGAGAACACTTAATGATACAATTTTCCATATAATCAATATTTCCAAGTAGCATAACTCTTTTAATAAACTGCTACGCTGAGCGCAGCTGGATACGCCTGCAGAGGTCCAACCCTGGACAGTTGGGGCAAAAATGGACACAATATTCAAGCTTGATACAGGTCTGAATTTGGATTGTATCAAATATTTGACATATTATAGGTTTCTGAATAAATGTAGTCAAAGAACTTGAAATTGGTTATATGAATTGAATTTATATTCAATTAAAGATTTCTTGCTGTTGTGCAATACACTGTGCTGTTGCGCAATACTTAGTAAATCTGTTGTCAGACTATAAACAATTAAAGTTCAATTAATTCTCAAAGTCATATTAGAAATTTATGAAAATGTAAAGGGAGCTTACATCAATAGATATAAACAATTCACCAAAGTTTCATGAGAATTGCTGACAGCATTTTTGAGTTATTGTCCGAAAACTGGAAAATCCCCCCTTTTTAAATGAATAAAACCCCATAACTCAGAAATGTAAAATGTAAAATTTATAAAATTCTAAACGGAGCTTACATCAATAGATATAAACAATTCACCAAAGTTTCATAAGAACTGCTGAAAGCATTTTTGATTTTTTGTCCAAAAACTGGAAACTCACCCTTTTTTTATGAATAAAACCCTGTAACTCGGAAACGTAAAATCTAAAATATATAAAAATCGAAAGGGAGCTCATGTCAATAGATATAAACAATTCACCACAATTTCTTGCAAGTTGGTGAAAGCATTCTTGAGTTATTGTCCAAAAACTGGAAAATCTCCCTTTTTTTAATGAATAAAACCCCATAACTCGAAAACGTAAAATCTAAAATTCATAAAAAACGAAAGGGAGCTCATGTCAATAGATATAAACAATTCACCAAAGTTTTATGCAAATTGTTTAAAGCGTTTTTGAGTTAATGTCCGACATTTTGACAACAGACTGACAGACGGACAACGGTATACCATAATACGTCCCGTAAACGGGCGTATAAAAATAGTTGATCGACAATGATTTTCGAAATTCGTTGGAGACATTGATGATATAAACCTAGGATATAAATTTTCCAAATAATAAATATTTCCAAGGGGCATAACTCTTTTAAAAATAATTGATCAGCACTTATTTTTGAACTCGTCCAAGACATTGCTGATTTAAACTTATGATATAAGTTTCATAAAAATCTGGCAAGAATTTTACACATGAGAACATTAACAATGCAATTTTCCATATAATTAATGTTTCCATATAATTAATGTTTTCTATGTCCCCCGCAACACATTGCGCAGGGGACAATAAGTATAATGCTTCTTAATTAAACATGCAGCATTTAAGGCCAAATATAAAATTTCAAATGTTTGATGTTGCCTACCTACCCATCTAAAAACATGAAAAAATCGTTTCAATTTTTTTTTTTCAACGATTTTTTTATGCTCTTACGTCGTTTTCTTGTCTTAAACATGTAACTTATGTTGTTGGCCCCCAAAAAAATAAAATCCCTACCTACCTATCCAACCCTACAAGGCATGGGTAGGCAACATCAAACAAGGAATTTGTTAAGGGTGGCCTAGAAGTAAGAACAAAGACAATTTGGCACATAGTCAGTTTAGAGTTTATGTACTTTACTTGCAGTGTATTTAATTTTGTGGTGGTATGTTTATTTTCTTAAATACAGTGGAGAAAATGTCCTTGTAAAACAATTGATCTAACATCACAAGAATTTATAACTGTACATGAATGTTTATCTGACACAACTTCCATTAAACTGAGAAGCCATTAAAACAACACCAGTAAATTGTCAATATAAACAAGAAAACAACCCAAAACGAAAAATTGTAACAAGTAATGACACAAGCCAGGCAAACATATGACACCTTTATTTTGTAACTTACAACCATATCATAAAATTCCTCTATTTAAGAGACCACTTTTTTGATGATTCAGTTATCTTTGTTATTTTGTAAGCAGTAATACTGGTCTATTTCATATTGTATTTCAGAGAATTTAAGGATGTTTTTGGAAATACCACAATATATTTACATATTGTATGTCAAAGAATTTAAGAATGTTTTTGGAAATACCACAAAATTAAATATATATATTGAAGTTTTTTAAAGGTGTAATACCACTAAATCATAGTACGTCACATCTGGCTTCATACAAAAAAGGGTAGAAAAAAATATTCCCTTGAATTTGACAGTTGTAGGAAATAAACCCTGCATTTCATTGCAGAAAAAAATTTCTGAGTCATCAACATGTATCTTGGGTGTTTCAAAGTATCATTCTTTTTTTATTTGCTGTTTCTATAAAATATTTTGGAATCTTCAGGTGACATGGTTACTAAAGCTTGTTAACAGGGAAAAAAAAGGGGGAACATTTGATTAGTTTACTTCCAGTGATGGTTATTATCTTATATGCAATGAAATGTTATGTGGAATTTTCACTGTAGTACTGGACATGTATTTCTTTATTTGAAACAAAGATAAATTCTGCACAATTTTTTGAAAAATGCCAATTTAACAAAGACTAATAGGGGAAAATCAATGGTGGTATTACTCCTTAAATACTTACTATCTGAGCCATCTTGGTAGCTTTCAAATATTGGTAACATAACACCTGTAATGAGATAAATATTAATATTAAGTTGTATTCTTATACAATATGGGCAGTGAGGCCGATCTTATATCTTAGCAATTTAAAACTGTGATTCATTAGCTTATGAATCTGGTGATGGATGTTACCAGTGGAGCATGTGTTTAAAGTGCATACTCGTCTGAAGTATATAATTGAGTGTGCTTCATTTTTTATATTGAATATGTACATAATTTTATCAAAGAATGTCTCTTCTCAATTGTTGATGTGTGCCTCTACTGGCAGTATATATAAGATTAAGTTACTGCTCATCATAATACATTGTAACGGACATTCTGGATTAGAAACTAATAGGAAGATATAATAAGCCTATCAAAACTAAAGTAAGGTGATCTAAGGAGATCACATAAATACCTCAACCCCCAAAACCCTGTTCATCAAAAATAAATACTAAGTCTAATGAGCCTCCTCGTGGGGTTTTTGATTATGTGATTACTTGGCCGTTTTTATAGTGATTATTTGATTACCAGACCAAATATTTCATATTATTTGATTATTTGATAATCTACGACTGTATTTTTGATTATTTGATTATCTTGTTTAAAACAATAATTAATGATTATGTGATTATATTGGCAAAAAATTTGTGATTATGTGATTACTTGGACACCCCCATGAGGGGCCTCTCTAATGTATCTTCATTTTTTAAAGCATACAGTGAGTGAAATAACAGTCATATCAAAGTACCTGCTACATTATCCTTTTTTGTTCTAACTTTCATCTGAGCTTTATTGACATTCTGTAATACATTATGGTTGAAATCACCAGTAGTGAATTTAGCTTCCGCCAGAGAAAAGGAGGCTTCTTTCATCACATCTCCCATTAAAACTTTTGTCTGAAAATAAAAAAAGTCAATGAAAATCCAAGGAATGTGGTTGATTCATGTTTAATCAGATAACAATTTTAATTGTGTGTCAGGAATTACAGAAAGAGGTATGCAAATGAATAATCTCTTGGAGTTATAAATGATATTTTACATCCAACTAGATTATTTTCCCTTGTTCTATGATTATTATTGTTTTGCTTGTACCTTTGTTAATATCTATAACACCATAATGATAAAATTTTAAACCTGTGTGGAATTTTATTGTACACTCTACTATGTACTGTTTTGAGATCTAAAAAAAACTTGTTTAACCCTGCCATATATCATATTCATGTGCCTTACCAAATTCAGGAACCTTGACAGTCAGTATGTGGTTGTCTTTTGTTATTTCAGGAATTTGGTACAAAAGACAGATTTTTATAATTTAAGTCTATGATTAACTATTTCACATCTACAATGTATTATAGACTCAAGGTAAATTAGAGCTTAAAATGTGATATGTCAGATACCTGTTGAAGACTATATGTTGACCTGTAGATGTCTTATGGCTTATTTGTCATTGGATTGCTGTCTTACTGACTAAACCCCATATGTCCTTTAACTTATTTTAAACAATAACTCACCATTGAACACTTATAAACCAAAAATTAGATCAGTATCTATATGCTTAACAAAAAAAGTTTGGACAACTGTTGGATTTCAGAATGCTGGCAGGAATTACAAAAGGATGGATATGGTTAACACATAAAAAAGTGAACTACATGTATTACAATTCACCGTGCAAACATTTGAGCTCATACTGGCCATTTCAATTCATCAATTTTACAGATATTTCATCATTCAAAATGTAATTTGTGGTATATCAGTCAAACTGAAAGCTGCTTAATTTCCATGAAAGCTTTCCAGGAAATGCCATAAATTATATTCTGATTCAAAAATGAATTTAAAATCCTTGTTAAGTAAACTGACACTCAATAATTTATTATGCTAAACCTGTAAATATAGTTTATTTACTTTATCCTCTATCAAATCAATGGCCATGTTTGTATTCATACCTCTATAATTTTCTTTAAAATCATTCTAAATCTGAGTGTTAATGCATCAGCCTTTTTCTTTAATAAGCTATGACCTTTTTGTGCACCCTTCAATCTAACTTTCATCATGGCCATGGCCCTGAAATAAAACATTGTAAAATATAATCACTACCAGAATATGACTATAAATATTGATTTTATCTAAACATAAAAATATTTCAATAATAAACTGTTAACACAGAGATATGTCTCGCCTTTTTGTTATTTTGATAGTAAAATGCAAATGTTGAAATTAAAATAGCAATATTTTAACATGTAAGTTATGTAAAATATTCAAGGTCAATCGACCATGACTGAGGGGACAGGCCAAATAATCTCCATGGAAATGAGATGTGCCAATGTTAATACAACTGCATACCAAATATCATTGATCTACCACTAGTGGTTCCCCTTAAACTGACCTAATCACAAACTAATACATTGTTGACGATGCTGACGCCACCAACGCCGATGCCGAAAACAGCATACCTATGTCTCACTTTTTTACTCTGTCAAGGCAAGACAAAAACTAAGCAGCAACTTAAGAATGATAAAAGCAGTTGTTTTTCATGTGACCCAAAATGAAATCAGCATATCAATAAATACTTACAAGTATAAATGCAGTATATATTCTAATTCAAGGAGTCATAAGTTGATAACTGTGTTAACATTTTAAAGTAAGCTTACATGTAGCTACCTAGGCAGTAAATTTATAGAAGAAAGTCAACACCAATTAAAACTTAGGAATTGAAATGTATGTTTTTTATATTCCATTTGTCATTAATTCTAAAATTATTATCTGAATTAAAGTACCAAAGCATCTATTTCAAACAACTCTAACATGTACAAAATGTATATTATTGCCATTCTTATTACGTCACTTTTTGTGGCGTTGATACATTCATGTGACACATAGTTTATAATTGGTTTGTGGTGTCCTGGTGTGCTGTCGTGGATTCATGGGAGGTGTTCGTTGCTATTCTGTGGTTTACATGTTGTAATGTAATATTACATTATTTATTTATGTGTTTCTCTGTCCTGAGTGTTCTTGCGTTTATTTGTACTGTATTCCTGTCATGTAATGTTGTTATTTTTGCGGTATTTTTAAAATTGCCATATAAGAGAGAAGTTTGGCTAGCCATAAAACCAGGTTCAACCCACCATTTTAAGAAATGTCCTGTACCAAGTCAGGAATATGGCAGTTGTTATCAAATAGTCTGTTTCTATGTATGTTGACATTTGTTTTGGTTGCAGTTCAGTGTTTCTGTTGTTCAGTTGTTTTCCTCTTATAGTTGATGTGTTTCCCTTGGTTTTGGTTTGTGACCCGGATTTGTTTTGCTTAATCGATTTATGACTATTGAACAGCTATATTCTACTGTTGCCATTATTTATTAAGCAGTCGTCAAAGACAAATTCCATTTGTTAAATAAGGGAAAATTATCATTTGTGAAGTTTTATCAGTCAGTTTGAAAATACCTCTAAAATCTTTTCAAGCATTATTTATCTAGGAACTCACTATTTGAGAGTTTTTATTACAAATTCATAATTTCCATATTCTATTTTAGTGGTATGTTTCTTGCCAACACAGTGTTACAACATATAGAAATTGACACTGAACGAGGTTGACACTGAGGGTTGGTTGAGAACAAAACTTAATGACAAAACAGATAATTTCTGCTTTCTAATTGGGAACTTTCCATTTCTAGGCAGAAAAATACCAGGATATGGATCTTCTTTATCTAACAGTTGATTAGATATTTGAGAGCTGGTGTTTCCTATCAATAATTCCTTGATAGAAGGTTACTCTTATAAGGAAGCTAATGAACCAAGAATTCCAAATGGTAAAGTTGAAGTCATCCCTTCTGATTCTGAAGCTTTACTGCTGGTTGACTGTAATCATGAGTTTGAATGATCTATATGGAATATTTGTGTCACAGATGACCGCCAATATGTTCTAATTGTTTTAATAATTTTCAAGTCCTTTTCTTTTCCTTGTGCCATCACCAAATTAGCTTGTGACATCACCAAATGAGACGTAATACTGAAATTGTACTTACTATGATCAACACCACAGGTGCTTCATGTCCAGCAGAACATATATGCTTACTCCTCTAGAGGCTCTGATTTTAACATTGGTATATGGTGGGGTAAGTCTTTATTCTTTTATGCAATGTTTAGTACACTGTTGATTTTTTTAGTTTCTTGCTAGATGGCTTTTTTATTCACACACCAACTATTGAGTTTTTATTCCCCTTTTGGTATCTTTTGCCTCTTTTTTTTTTTTTTTCGTAATAAGAGACAACAGAAACTCTTAACCTGGTACATTTTCATATTAAAAACATTTTGCATGATAAGTATGTATGTAGGCAAGTGTACAAAAAATCAAATTAGGGGTCAATGCTTACATTTTTTTTTTAAATGCAAGGGCTAACTTGATGCTTTTTATACTGTCACAGTGCATGTTGTAAACACTTTTAATTTTAGTTTAATTTATATCATGTATCAAACATTAATCAATCTTGATGATTCCTTTTAAGAGGATGCAATGCAATGAAAAATGAGTCATGAAATAAAAAGAAAAGAAAAGATTTTATTATATTTAAACAATGCAATGCTCCTGATGTTTGGGTATTTTAACTGTTCAGTTGCCATTCTTCTTCTAAAGTTCTTCCAGTAAGCAGACATCTTCAACTGCCTGACTATCCTGCCACATTTTCAAAGTGTGAACATGAATAATTTTTGAAATTCAATAAACAAAAACTTGGTGCAAGTAAAAACATGTCAAATGACTGATCAGAGCCTTGAAAGATTCAGGATGCTTGGCAGAGACAGTACAGGTAGGCACAGCGTTCCACACTTTGATTGTTCTAGGATATAACTACTCCTTCTGTACAGTTGTTTTTCGTTACTATTTCTGGAAGGGCATTCATTTGTTATTATGGTATGGGTCCCATGCTGAGCTGGCATATTCCACTGAAGGTCTGACAAGGGACATGTACGCTTTTTCCTTGAAAGACTTGTTGGAGATGTTAACCTGGTGATAAGTCTAATTTGGAAGGTCACATTCGAGGAAAAAGGGATGGGATTGTAGTTACGACAATTTGAACATATATCCATTGTCATCTGTGAAACAGATATTCCATAACGGTCAATCATGTCAACCAACTCATGATGGCATCAGTAAAATTTACAAAGGGATGATTTCAACTTCATCACTTGGAACTCTTGGTTTAAAATCTTCCTTGTGAATCATTATTTAAAACAGCTTGGTATCCTTTCTTTCCTGTAGGGAAAGTCCATTCCAGATGTTCCAGCATGTTACTGATGAAGCGTTGTGATGTTTGTAAGTAACATACCTTACTGTCCTTCTTTGAACCAATGATATATATATAGTCTTACTACATTAATCCGTATTTCAAATTTTGAACCATCTGCAATTTGTGGATGTCATTTATACATCATGTACATAGTTGGTATGGGTCCCATGCTGAGCTGGCATATATCACTGAAGGTCTGACAAGGGACATGTATGCTTTTTTCTTGAAAGAATTGTTAGAGATGTTAACATTCCTTTTAAGAAACTTGTTTAGCTTTGGAGCAGATGGCATAAAAATTTATGAAAATTATATGATAAGACTGAATATATATACGTTTTGCTGTCGTAAGATGGTAAGATAAGAAGATCTATAAATTGCACGAGACTCAACTTACATTCTTGAGGGGAAAACGTTAAGCCTGTCTTTTCCTGACATCTTGATCTGTTAATTTCGACGAGAAAATAAATTTCAGACGAAATCAATGAATGTCAAGAAATCTCCACAAAAATTATGCCGGAACAGATACGAGTCGTTTCAGGAAAAAATATTTGTCGAATATTAGTTTCCCAAATGGAAACGGCTGTATAAGAAATCATTGGAAAATACTGCTGCTTAATTATTATTGTTTCAACTTCTTTGTTCTGAACTAAAAAAACTTTATTTTCATGTATTCAGATATATTAGATTGAATAACATTTTCTGATTGGAATACGGATCATTGGCTAGTCACATGATTTAGCATACTCAATAAACTGTATCCTTGTTAGATTTATTCGTTATACACTTCATACTGGTGTCCAGTGGAAAATCAGAAATAAAAATGAGAGCAAAAAAAAAAATCTGATTTGCAGACATTAAAATGTTAATATTTTAACGAATATTTTAAAAAAAAACACATTAAAACACAAAAATTCCTTATAGAAAATGGGGTCAATTCCACAAGCACCTGTGTATTTGCATAGAAAAAATAGAAGATGAAATCCGAGAAACTCAAAAATTTGTTGAAAAAAATACAAGAATTCCGTTTATTAATCTTGACTGAAAAAGTGCAGATTGAAAGTTTACGGTGAAAAAAGTCAGCATGGGTATTTAAACAAGGATTCTTAAAATCTTAATATGAAGTAACAGAAAAAAATATTGGAAAATAAATACTAATAAGTAAATACCAGAGACATATAATATGTCTCTGTAAATACTAACTTGCATAAATAAATTAACAATAATTGTTTAATGTACCTATACATGTAAACTTGAATCATGAAACATTTAATGTTAACTGGAATCTGTTGGTCCCAGATTTCACTAAATTATACTGTGTATTTGGCAAGAAACAAACCGCGCTTAAATTACCACACTGATATCCTGAGAGAAATGAATAGTTGCAAGTCAGTGTTAATTGTCAGGTCCCAAAACGAGCTTTTTTGACCTATACCATTACAATATGAAAAAAAGTAGATGTGCTCATGAAACAACTATCCACAAGGGATCAGACCAAAGAACGATAAAAAGAGATTAAAAATAGAAAAGACCATCATGTCTCAATAATTTTGTCTATGCCTATATTCAGTACTAATGCGGCGTTTTTTATTGGTCCCTCGGCCTTTATTCTCGCCTGCTTAGTCCAATAAAATGGAGAATTGAAATGGGGATCGATGTGTCAAAGAGACAACAACCCGACCATAGAACAGACAACAGCAGAAGGTCACCAACAGGTCTTCAACGCAGCGAGAAATTCCCGCACCCGGAGGCGTCCTTCAGCTGGCCCCTAAACAAATATATATACTAGTTCAGTGATAATGAACGCCATACTAAACTCCAAATTGTACACAAGAAACTAAAATTAAAAATAATACAAGACTGACAAAGGCTAGAGGCTCCTGACTTGGGACAGGCGCAAAAATGCGGCGGGGTTAAACATGTTTATGAGATCTCAACCCTCCCCTATACCTCTAGCCAATGTAGAAAAGTAAACGTATAACAATACGCACATTAAAATTCAGTTCAAGAGAAGTCCGAGTCTGATGTCAGAAGATGTAAGTCTTGCTTTGTACAGTTTAGTATAATTCAGAAAGTGTATATGACATTCCAACAAAAGTCTAGAAGCGTGTCTCGAATATCCAAATCTCCCTTATATTATTTTTACACACCATTGCAGTATGATTGTCTCTCGGACCGTTAAAATTAGGTTTCTGCTTCTAGTTTATTAAAATACTTGATTACATAAGTTTTACATCTGCAATTCGAGTGTGAGACATTTCTAAGGACGCATAAATCTTGACGATAATTTTTACTTCTGTAGACTCTCACGACTGTCTCCGCCTTTTAGCTGCCGTAAATTCATTTGACAACTCCACATACATCGTTTAATAATGTTTGCTTGGCAAAAAGCTGTACCAACTGTGCCCCTCTTCTCATGCACTCATTTGTTTCTTATTACATACGAGGTAGATTTCACACAGGGGCTCTCAACAAGAATGAAAAGAAGCTAGCATTGTAGTTTGATTTAAGGTTCCGCTATAGATGATGTTCTGTCATTGCCCGAATACTTCACAGTTTGGTGATTATGTTGATCTTTCATCTATCCCATTGAACTGGAAATTTAGCAATCCAACTAAAATATATAGATCTCAGATTTCGTTATGAGCACGAGAGTTAAGATGGATCTGAATTTTAATCAGATTAGAAATTAAGGATACTACTGATACAGTAACAAATTCGTTATACGATTCGCTACTGACCTCTACGGATCCATGATGAAGCGCTGCTGCTTTCAAGGAAGCTATTGAATAAAGGGTTCTTTGAAAGACCATTATCTACTTATGGAATATCTGTGTAACAGATGACCACGGATATGTTCGTCGTAATTTGTCGTTACCACTATCCATTCCTCCAAACATATGTGCATGTCTAAGGAAGATTTCTCCTGTCATCATGCTCTTTGGCCAAACCAAAGACTTGAAAACTTGGTATATACTGCACGCGGTGTTCAGGAGAAGGACCAGATATTAGTCGGGGTGTTATATAGCCATTTTCCCCCTATGCCAGTTTTTTTGACTGGCCGGTGCCGAGAAAAATTAGCATGATCTCATTTCCATTCTTCCCCCGCGGAAAGTTGACAATACGTAGACATATAGTCAATCTGATTATAAAATTCAGATCTATCTTAACTAAACATATAGCCACTTTCCCCCATGCACATATTTCCCCTATAAAATATGGATTTCACCATATATATACATTAAAATTGCACAGCCATTTATTGAATATATTTTCCGTATTTTCTTAAGAAATGATTGATCTCTTGCATAGAAGAAATGTTGGGTACAAATTGTGTTTGTTTTGTCGACATGCGTGTCACTTAAAAGGTCTGGGGGTCAGCAATCGTGGATGGGGCGTCCATATTTTGTTGCAGGGGTTCCGTTTGCTTCCGAAAAAATATCCCCATTCATATTGTTTCTGTCCAAAAATCCGACCTATTCGTATGGCTGACATAAAAATGTGTTTCTTTTCATATTTACTGCGGATGATAAAATGCTTGTGTAAAAATAGGAGATTAACACTTTCACCGTAGGAATAAATTTATTTAATATTCATAAAGTTATTTTGATCCATTGATATATTGTTTAATAAAATCAAAACAATTGATCCAGATCGCTGGAACGTTATATAAATGAAAGGGATAGCACAAGAACACACGATGCTCATAGAATTATTCATAATTGTTACAGTATATGTTACATCGAAATCGCATTACTTATTGGTGCAAATATTTTGAAAGGACTATGTACTTGAATAAACAGAATTATGGACCTATATATCTATAGGAGACAGAATATTACACCAAAGGGTGCTTAGAATTTCAATGTATACCATTTAGGAACTTGAAGCTTGAAGGCAGACAGAATTATTCCGGCAAATACTGAGATTATAATTATTGAAAGATAGAAAATGAACAATGTGTGTCGTGATTTGTTCAAAAGCAAAAACGCTTAAACAAGTAGACCTTAATATATTTCTAAGATGTCATCAAATTTGATAAACAATAGAGAAGTTATAAACTAGCATATGTTTCATGCAAACATTCCTACAACTGTTACCATCCAACCAAATTCCTTCTTCATGTGGGCTTCAACTAGAACATGTATTTGACCAATGGGCCTTACGACCTACTACAGTAACGGTCACGTAACACAGGTTGCGGAGGAGAATGGATGTGATTATCACATCAGGCTATGCTTAATATATATATATAAATTGAATGTATAATGATGCGATGATATGGTAACTCTAAACTAATTAAAAGAAGGTTACTATCCTTTTTAAATGGAGTAATTATTTTCCAACTGACGTCGCCGACGATACTACAAGAGGGGAACATGAGCGTCTCGTGATAATAGGGGGACATTGGTCTTATCCTCCCCCCCCCCCCCCCCCCAGCATCATGTTTAGGGGAGGAAAGTGGGATCATGGCTTAGTAGTATATTTTCCCTTAATCTTATATACTTTAAGAAAATAAGAGAAGGCATGGCAGCACGTATTTACTACAGTTATTGTATGATTGTATGGAAAGAACACATAAATTAAGGGAAAATAAGTTGAAATATAAAAAGAAATATCAAATAAAAAATCTTAAACGTCAGAAAGAAAAAAGAGGATGCATGCTCCAAGCGCATGTGATAGCATTGGAACATTACCTCTCATATATATTTATACAGCTACACAAACCCACACAGATTACACAGATATACAGATTATATTTTAAAATTAAACATTTTTATTGCCAGTGCAAGTCTTTCGGGATATTTTCTTTAAGTATTTGTGTTAAAATAATTTTAACAATTTAATTTCAACTTAATTGAAAAAGAAAAGATTTTTCATAAATAAAATTCTTATTCAGAAAGCAAGCTGCATCTCTTCCGTCTTGCACATTGGCTTTATATTTATTATGCATTTTATAATCAATAATCTTTTGATATTTTAATAAGTTTCCAGTTTTACCCTTATCCCATGAATGAACTTGAATTGATTTTTGTATTTACAAGAAAATGTCACTTAATAACAATATCCAAATCAATTATTACGACGGCCTATCTCCCGAATGTTATAATAGATCTGCCTCCGGAACATCTTCTCCTTTGATATCACCTGGGACGAGCGATCACATTAAGAACAGATGGTAACAACGCCTTCAATATTTCATACACAACATATATATTCAACAGGAATGTACCATTTTCCATTATTATTACGCATAAGTCTGGCTACGATAACAGCAAATTCTCCCTCTAGAAACCTATTTTTAGGTGTCGCTTACAACAGAGTGTTATGAATGGTTCATGAGTAGGTTATCATAAGATTTTTATGGATTAAGCAGATAACTGGTTTTGTTAAACTACAATATAAGATACGTTTGTGATCAAATTTTGTATTTCGGATTATTTCACTTAATATACCGAAAGAGAAAAATGTACAAAGCTCCCCCGCTAACGTGATTCTATCCCGAGATAGATATCTCTTACGACGAGTGTGAAAACATAAGCTGAGACTGTGAAAGTGTAATTAATGGATGCAGGACCATATGATAACGTTGAATTCCCACCGGTTAGACCAGGATCACAGACCTGGTCTGGACCACAGTCTTCTACAAAGTTATATGGATATAATGTGGGATCTAGAGATAGGGTGACAGGAACCGTCACACCCACTTTAGCACCGGTAGCAGAAAGTGAAGGTAATGATTATAACGAGGAGATAGCCGAGATTGGTGAACAGAGACAGTTGATAAACATTACATCATCTCCTGGGGTACAAACTTTTCCCTCAACATCCCCCGGGATTCATCATCCCCCACCTGGATTTCAGTCATCATCCTCAGATTTTCAGACGACATCTCCCGTCATTTTCCAGTCGTCGCCCGTGGGAATGCAGTCAACAGGACAAATACAGAAAAAGGTAATTTTTTCTTCTTAAATATATTCATTTTGGCTTATTTTACACATGTTTAGAATTATATTTCAATTTTATTTTCGTTTATTCTCCATTTTTCAAATAAAGTTGTAACAGGTCGAGGTGACAGAGTTTCTTAATAAAGGTTAAATGATGGAAAAACTTTTAACATGTTTAAAAGTTAAAGACTTTAACACGATCATAAATGAATTTTATGATGTAGAATTATGGGAATACTAATGTAACAGATTTCTTAAGGCACATTTGATGACATACACTTATGGTCAGTACACAATTATAGTGACCACCCTGTATTTGGTGATTTATTTCGTTATTTACTTTGTCCTTATTCTTGTATTATTGGTGTAAACAAATGGATATTTTCCTTGGACGTTATAAACTTTATATTGAAGAATGAACAAACAAAAATTGGCATTTGATTACACGACTATTATTATATTTTATCAAAACTTAAATACCTTGTTTCTATATTCAAACAGACTGAGGAATTTGAGATTCCCATGTATCAATGAGACGTGTTGACAAAGGCATAACCAACAGATATCTTTGAATTAGTTTGCTACAAAAAAAAAAGAAATTTGTCGATCGAATTTAACTGTTTGCATTGGAATTATCAGAAATAAATATTGGGACAAGGCAACTAGGCCAACAGAACAAGACAACTTTCGCAGCCTCTTAAATCACGGTTTAAAGAACATGCTTCTTCTTTGCTTTTTGTTATGACTTCAATTGTCATCGTTTTTCATCATTTTAATTATTGACCAATATGTAAAGTCAGTCAGTATGTGGAGCAACTGTCAATGAGACAGCATCCCAACTACAACAAGTTTACTTTCTACTCATAATTGCCTCTTCTTGTAAATGAATGGAAAGCAACTATTCGTTTGGTGGATGCCAAATTTTGAAAAGGGGGCACAAACTTGGCTATGTTAGGAGTGTAACCGGTAAAAAGTCTATGCATTAACCATAAATGTAGCTCCATTTAAGGGGGCGGGCCCCTGCCCCCTAGATCCACATCTGCTATTAAGTTTTTTTCTACAACGAATAAAGATACGTTTTCTACTATAAAAATGGTTGACATGGAAACCAATTAATCACCCGCATACATATTTTATTTCCACTATAAATTTGGGAAAGATGTGTAATTTAATGGTCAAATGAATTTTTGATAAATCATATAAAATTGTTTGTTCAGGTCATGCCCAATAATTAGCATTCACATGTTTGAGAGCCATAAACCTTCAAGACTGAAGAATTTGTACAAAAACACATATTTCTATACTGCATTATATAATGCACTGAGTATAAGTATCTAACGATAATTACGATAAGATTTTATAGCAATTTGCAGCGTAGAAACACGATTATTTACAAGAAAATTTGGCAAAATGTAAAACTCAAATTATGTCTAGAACTTGTTGGTTTTATCTGCAAAACATTGAATTAAGCACGTTTCGTAGGTTCCAAAAGAGCTCATAAAGTTTAACACCATGCTGATTTTCTCCACTAAAAATTAACATTAATCCTATTATAATTGATAGTGCAGTGCATTAGCATGACTTAAACTGTTGATTTTATATACAAAACCATGTAAAATAATATTCCCTTTGATTTATTTCAAATTTACGTTTTTCTGGGTTAATTCGTAATTTTTATACAAGACTGATCGCAAATAAGTATCATTTTTTTTCTTAAATGCATAAAAACCAAACATCTCTACCAAAATGTTTTCATATGTTTCCATACATTTGTAAAGGATTTTTATATAAATTTTATAACGCTACAAGAATATGCTGATGACTATGTAAACTATTTTACAGGACATTAAATCTATCTAAGTACTTTCGATTGTTGGCATATAAAATTTCATTTCAACTTAAACAGAGCAGAAAATGAAGCAATTATGGGAAACTTGAATAATTTTAGAATGTAAATTTAAAAATTCTCGTAACATATATAAAATATTCGCCGTATGGGTTATTTGAACTTACACCCAACCCAGTTTTATTAACTTATTGTCAAATTCTTACCTATACATGACTTACTGGATATATTTATGCATTTCTATCCTTAAGGTATAATGGGTTGGTGTTACATATGTGTATTAAAAAAAGAACATGCTTTATATTTTCGATCAAAAATTTATTTGTCGTATGATACAGAGAAGGATTCAGCCAGATGATCGACCACACTGAATATCAAAGGAAATTGATCTTTTTATATATATGTCCCTCTTAAAAATAAACGATCTGGATCTGCTAATGGTTTGTTGGTTTTGTCGTTTGGATTGTTTTACATTTGTCATTTCGGGGCCTTTTATAGCTTACTATGCGGTATGGGGTTTTCTCATTGTTGAATGCCTACGGTGACCTATAGTTTCTTCGTCATTTGGTCTCTGGTGGTAGTTGTGTCATTGGCAATCATAATACGTCTTCTTATTTTTATATTAACATATTGACTATATGAATTACATATAAGAAACATTTCAGACACATTGACAGACCGTGTGTATATAATAAGAACTAATCTTGACACCAAAAGCTAGAGAGGACTTCGATTTTCCCATTGAGAACTTTCCTTTGTCATGCAGAATCATTCTAACAACAACGAATGCATAAGGAGTTTCTCCACCTGCCATTTGATGTCATATTCCAGAGCCTGTTTCCAATCCGCTTCCATGATTTAGATGATTATCATTTACTAGTATACTACTGAAAACCGAGTATCATTAAAGAAAAGGGTATTTTGTTTGAAAGATTAACGGACATCATCATAACTTGTTCATGTTGTTTGTTACAGCTCGTTCATGATTTACCACTGAATACGATTTAGATTCATGGGCAACAGAATGGATGTTAAGTTAAACTAATGTTGGATCAGAAACTATATATATATGCCCTTCCGGGGCACCTACATGTACGATTTTTCAAGTTCGTGTTGCTCAATTTAGTTCTTTTTCTTTTTAAAGTTTTCTAGCCTATTTTTTGACTTTCATATAGATAAAATGATTAGTATGCAACAAAATATGTAAAATGGATGTCTTCGCAATTGCTCTGACGTCTGTCGCCCCGATATGTCCCCAAAAAAATGACCGTCGGACGTCAGAGCAATCTCGGACTTCACGGCTTTATACATGTGTGATGTGTTTGGATGGGTGGAAGAATGGATGAGTAAATAGATGGACAGATGACTAGGTATACATAGTTGAAATTGACAGATGTGTCAAAGAATGAATGAAGTTGTCAAATATATCTATATATATATATTAAATTACAAGTCTGATATATTTGATTACATTTTATAATTGTACAGAATAATGTGTATCACCTTCAAACATTGAACATGTCTGACTAATCAAAAGGGATCGTAATATTCCTTCGGTATTGGACAAAACATATGTTTGTCAGTCAGTAATGAACATGGTATATACATCATAAAGTATTCATAACATATACAATGTATCATCTTCGTGTAATATAGAAATATACAGAATGCATGAGATTACTTGGAATAACAGACCGGAAGAGAAAACGAAAAGAGAAAATGTCATTTTTCTATCAACATTCCTCTTGTTTCCCCCAGACAGGCTGGATCTATGAATGAATATATCAATGAAAAAATTACCGTTTTCCTAATATCATCCCACATCTATGTATACATTTATAAAATATTAAATCTAACATAGACAAATTACTACTTTACAGTGTCACAACGGTGTCGTTTAACTGCTGTACATTAGCTGATTTTAAAGGCATCTATGAATATTTCACATTAATAAATGCATTGGAATGCTTTAGAGATTATGGCAATTTATCATTATTTTCACACACATGTATGCCATCTGATATATTGAGTTAAAAACTTGATGGAAATCTACCATCTGTCAGTACCAGAGGATACAGATTCATACATGCATCAGTTTAGCATTTACCATGATTAATACAGAATCTAGTGCCTGATGTCGTCAAGATGTTAATCAAAACATATCATGTGCTGGATATTGAAGATTTTATACACATCATCTCGTGCCAACCTTATTATTTTTGATATTACCCTTCATTGTTGTAAAATAGGGGTTGTAATGCGTTAATAAAATTCTTCTCGTTGTTTAAGGAAAGCCGTCAAGCCGTGTAACCTCACCACAGGCACTATAGTCTCTGAAAAAAAATACCTATATAGTTATATTAAGGTATATAGGAAAAAGGGGGGGGGGGGGGGTTCAGAGACAAGTGCCTGTGAACGTCAAGTATAACCCTTTGATACCCCATTAAAGTTCATGCCCCGCCCTATGTCGTCTATATAGATGATTAAGTATTTTAGATACAGAGGGTTGTACTAATGTATTTGGCACCAGCTGAACTTCCTCCTTCTGACAAGAAATTGCTATGGTATGCACAATACAATAAACCAAGTTGAACTATCTGATTGTTTCTTGTCAAGTAAAATAATTTGTACATTTTACATAATTATAACCGTCTACTGATTGCAGGATACCGTCGTCAATGCAAATAAAGAAGTCTTCATTGCCAATACACACGGAAATACACCTAATGCAGTGCAAAACAAGTCTGCGACAATGCCTAACCTTACGCAACAGAAGTTCACGCCTCAACCATCCCCGAGCCTGTCACGGACAGTGGTGGAACAACCTCGATCAATTGCTAAAAGATTTACGGAATTAGATTTGAATCCCAGATCGCAAGATGTATTTAGTACGACGTATGAAGCGAAGGGTAAAACCTTTTTACATAAAAATTTGATGGAAGAAGGCAATAGAATGAAGGAAAACGTCTGGGACGTGAAAGGGAAGCCAGGCGAGATGTTGTCATACGAACAACTCCTACAAGGTAGGTCTATAAACCAGTAGGATTTTCTCAGCATACGTAACTCATCAAGTTGATTTGATTACTAATCTAAGAGAAGTTTTAAATGCCAAAAAATACGGGATAAAAGTGCACTGTTAATGAATAAACCGCACTTACAATACATTAGAAGGAATGTAGCTATTTGCTGTTAAACATTGTTATGTTATAAACCTTAGATATTTTTTCCTCATTTAAATTATTTAACAGAAACTAAAGTCGGTTACGATAGCACATGTGTATATTGTATAGCAAATTAACATCGTTTCATTACTTTATTGAGACGAGTAATTGGCAAGAAGTTAAAGATAAGTGGTAATTTAAATGATAAAGCAACCTACCAACACATGTAAGAGGCAACATATGGTCTTCAATGATAGGTAAGTATCCATACCATGATACCAAGCTCGAAATCGGCCAAATCTAGACAAGAGACTATTGAAAATCTGGCTAACAGTAACAAACTCTGGTGGTTTTTTGACAGAATAATACCAGTCTAAACCTAAATAAAAGGTGCTTGTAGTTGCTGAAGCAAGCTCAAAGTACTTTATCCGTTGATTTAAAATCACGCTCAAGATATTTCACTCTCCTTGAAAGATTTCATACAATAACTTCGAAAAGAGCAGAACAACACTGTTTTAAATTTTGCAATGTCCATTCTTGTAGTTAATTTGTACACAGAATACTAGTATTATTCCATTTTACAAGAAATGAAGAAAGAAGGGTACTATTATTCAACATAAATTCTCTACCAAATAATTTGACTCTATTTTAGGCATGTTGATAGAAGGTGAAATGTTACTATTAGGAGGTTCATGGTTACAGTTTTCTAACATCGATTTCTTAGATCCTACTGGAAAAGAATCAATAAAGCCATCGATTGGTAGAGGAAGACTGTGTTTAACCAATCAGCGACTACTTATTTTATCTGCTGATATTGACAGTGGTAAGCAAAAAATTAGGAATAGAATACTAACGCGATAGAAATAATGACATGCACATGCCAAAAAGACAAAGACTGAGGCCATTCCTCATTAGAAACTGTTAGGGCATCGTTCTGGTTTCTGTGTCAACTAAGTCCTTTAACTGCCGTAAGACAGAAGTGAAAATTGACTGGTGCATGACTATTTTTGTCGAAATTTTTGTATTTGTTGCCAAATTTGCCAAATTTTGTGCCCTTTGACCTATAATGATTCAAACGATTCCTTGAACTTTAGACAAGAGAAAAATATTAATTAATTTTGAAAAGTATAACAATGAATCTTCTAATATACAAAATACTAAATAACGCACCACACCCTATCTGTACGGCATATGCAATAAGTTACAGAGACAAAAATTTACTGTACACGATTACAAAATCCATTGCATTTCAATGGCAATCGGAAACGCAAACATAATTTTGCTGTACACGATAGCAAAAACAAGTTTTAATAGCAATCGAGAACACATATCCTTTTGTATCTGCAGTACACAAGGCAGTAGGAAACCCGAAAAAGTTACATATCTAAAGTGTGTTATATTTATCTAATGTCAATTTATACACAACTACGTGAGCCCCATTACACCAACGACAAATGAATATCATAAAAATTGTAGATTTTTCTACTACAAATACTAATAATCTGCAAACTGTAGAAAGAAATTTGCCCAACCATACATTACTCAATGGGTTGACGATGGGGAAGGAGCAATATAGAATTTGCTCAGCCTGAAAAATTTTAAACAACTGCACAATGGGATGTGCACAATTTGAATATGTGTACAATTTTTTTTTATAATTTCAAGGATACTATAAGCTTGTTTTAGTTTTGCACTTGGTGCAACCCGGCCAACTATATAATTACTAGTAGTATAGACTATGACTTGTTGTATATATGACATCTCTTAATATCAGTCATAAGATGTTGTTTGAAGTTGACACCTTTGCTGTTAGTACCTACTGGCCATAGAATTGACATTATACACTATACTTGAATATAATAAAGGTGGGCCTTTACTTATTTGATAGTACATGTCAGCCTTGGGAAAGCAGATATTCATTTCATGTGACAATTATGAAATATCTTATCTTCAGCTCATAACGTTTTACAGGTAAATCTTAAAATCTAAAACAAACTGAAGAGACAAAAGATTATCATTTAAAAATAAATTACTATTTTGCAGATGCCAATTTAAAAAATCCAAAAGAAACCGAATACACATTGGAAATTTCAAAATGTACTACAACATACTTCCAGAACATACCATTAAATGGGGTTCTTGCAGTTGAATTATCAGCAGTGGTTGGAAACAGCCAAGAAAGCAGAATTGTCTCCCAGAAACCATGCTGCTGTTGTGGGTGGTGTTCCTGTCTTCCGGTAAGTGTCATATAAAACCGTGCTGCGAATTCTGAAGAATAACGATGCTGTGGATTGTGTATCTATTCCTTTACTTCTAATTTTAATCAATACAATAACTTGTGCTCTCCAACTTTTAATACAGTCAAACCTGCTAAAAGGTCATATTTAATAAGTGAAAACATGTCTTGTCAGGCCACCTTATTCTAGTCCCATTCTAGTAATACCGTTTACATTTTGATCTTCATTTCAAAGGCCTCCTCTCCTATTGGTAAGTTTCCTCTAACCCCAAGGGCGGGCATTTAATAGAGATTTGACAATATTTTAGGGGCTTTTAAAACGTGTTTAGAGCCATCTGATGAAGATTATACCAAATGCACACGGAAAACATATCAAAGGTTTTTACCGAGCTATATAAATCGGTTCCCCCTTTTTACAATGACAAATAATATACTGAGTACCGGTCCAGCAATTTAAATGTAGTATACTTGCAACACCGCAGACTGTAAACGCAGCGATGATTTTGTCTGCAGAGACTATATAGAAATTCCGAACTGACCTTAAATAAGCTAATACTAACAATGAACACTGCCCTTTCCTGGATCTTGATATATATATCTTTAACGGGAAGCTTAATACCAAAATTTATGACAGAAGAGATGATTTTTCATTTCCTATTGTTAATTATCCATTTTTAGATGGTGACGTTCCCTTGTCACCATCTTATGGTGTTTACATATCTCAACTTGTTCGGTTCGCTCGTGTATGTAACAACGTATTTGATTTTAACGAAAGAAATCTTTGTATTACTGAAAAATTATTACACCAGGGTTTTCGATATCACAAATTGGTCAAAACATTTACTAAATTTTATCATCGGTACAAGGACATCATTTGGAAATACTAGTATAAATTAACATGCAGACATCTTATACGTTCAGGTATTTCACATCCAATTTTTTATGGTAATATTCTTTACAAAGTACAAAAATGTCGGCATTCACCTCAAAAGCTAACCAAACCTTTAAACAGACTTATTCGGAAGGGATAAGTTACGATACTGTTGTCAAGTCATTATGGAATGCATATTTTGGTATTAATGTTGATTCACTCATAGGGTCTTTGCATCGGAAATAAACACATTTATTCTAAAACCAGTTGTTGGCATGATATACGGGTTATGCTCTTCTCATATATTTAATAATGGTATGATACTAAACCCCTAACGGGAGGGATTGTACTTGATTTTCATATGATGAAGACTTAATCTTTCAATCAGTTTAATTGAGGTCTGGAGCTGGCTTGTCAGTAACTGCTAGTAGACCTTTGTGAATTTATGTATCATTGTCATTTTGCTTAGTTTCTTTTGTTACCTATTCTGTCATCGGACTCGGACTTCTTTTAAACTGAGTTTTACTGTGCGTATTGCTGTGTGTTTCTTTATTCTACATTGGCTAGAGGTATAGGGGGAGGGTTGAGAACTCACAAAACATGTTTAACCCGCCGCATTTTTGCGCCTGTCCAAAGTCACGAGCCTCTGGGCTTTGTTAGTCTTGTATGTTTTTTAATTTTAGTTCATTTATATGTTTTAGAGTTTAGTATGACGTCCATTTTCACTGAACTAGTACACATTTTTATTTAGGGGCCAGCTGAGGACCACCTCCGGGTGCGGGATTTTCTCGCTGCGTTGAAGACCCATTGGTGGCCTTCGGCTGTTATCTGCTCTTTGGCGGGTTGTTGTCTCTTTGACATATACCCCATTTCCATTCTCAATTTTATTAAAATATATATCTGACTTGCACCTAAATTCCCGTTTAAAAATTATCAGTTTCTAGCAATTTACCCCAAATTCAATCATCAACTTTAAAAAAACCAACTGGTAACAAAATAAATTACTAACACAAATCATCAATCTCTTTCAGGTACCTTGCTGCATGACGACATGGAAAGCTGACATACCCGTATATAAGACAATCAACAATCGCACAATAAAAATAGGAGTAGTGATGCCTCCGTGGCTAGCACAGACACTTATTGTGGTACACCTTCATCCTGATATTCCTCTTACAACAGGACGAGATTTTGTTTCTTTATTGCATAACCATGCTCCTCGCATACATTGACATTCTTTATAAACAGAAATAACATCATCTAGTCATATGCAATAAATGATATTTTTTCTACTTTAATTTTACTGATAATAAAATGTGAATATTATATTTCTGAACACAAAGCACGGATTTAATGCGTAATAATTCTTATATGATTTGTGTAACTACAAATACTTGAATGTGATTATACTTTCGTGGTTTACATTTCCCATCCCTGCTTAAAAATAATCAATTTCAGTCTATTTAAAAAAAATATAATTTGACCTTGAGGGGTGAACATTGACAAAACTTTGTCATTCAATTGTTGCCTTGAAGTAACAGCAACCCACCCATGTTGACTGGAAGTAAATGTGACTTCTTTGTCGTGTTCGGGAAACCTAACTGGCAAGTCAGGTCTGCCGAAATTTTTACAGATTTCTGACAAAACAGTGACCTAGATTTTACAAACCAAAATGTATCTGGTCATATAATACCTCCTTGTGATTTTGGACGGGGTCGCCCTGATATTCCGACACCCCACTAGTCCGACACCCCATTAGTCCGACACCCCAATAGTCCGACAAAGGTAAATTACTGTGGGAATAGAAAATCTTCATAGAATCATTATTGACGTTGTGTATGAACTACTCTTTCCTATAAGAAACGAAAAATAGATAATACCATACTACCCATTTGGTATTTAAGAAATACCATGCCATAGTATATTTTTCAAGCATGATGATTTCTAGTCATCTACACTGTACACGAACGTAAAGACCGAAACCTTTCAAAACTGAAAGTTGTGCAATTGTTAATTGATTACATAATTGAAAATTAGTGGGTTTAAAAGTTTGTTAGTTAAATTGTTCAATCGATGATAATTGGTTCTATATATAAAGACTTTGTTGAGGTTGAAACTTCGATAGAACGGATTAAATTTGCTGTCAGAATGAACTTGTATTGAATAGCAATGAAACATTTGCCACTGGACATTAAACAAAAAAACATATCGATCACGTACGAATAGCCATGGGAATGTACATTAACGATTTGATTTGTAATTGCATCTTCCTAAAACAACACACCTTTTTTCCCCTGTACATTGATATTTTCATTCGTTTTCCTTGCTGTCTCTTGAAAACACAACTAATCGCTTGTCTTTTAAAATAAGTTAACTCTAGCAACCCACACCAATTTTCTGACATTGACACAGGTATGAAATGAGATTTAGAACGCAAGAACGCCTCATGAATACAATTTATTTTTACAAAAACAAAACCTTGATGTACTACTCAATTATGCATCTTTTTTATAAAAAAAATATGCTTTGTGAAGTTGGGGAACATGAACCCTTCCTTTCCCACCTATACAACCAGGTTATCATGTCTCTATGCGACACTTTATCACGAAATAAAAGCTAAAAACACTTTGATCTGCGTACGAGGAAAATTTTGTATAATTTGTTGACAAACCAATTGTTTCTGGGTCAGAGCTGTTTAGGTCCATTTATGTAGAAGAAATGTAAAGATCACTTCAAATTCTATCCTTGATATTGCTTTATCTATGTTTTTAAAACTGGCATGTTAATTTCATTTATTTTTTTTCCAAAAATTTCTACAAACAGTCATCATCCATATTAACGTTTAGTTGATATAAATGTATTTCTGAGCTTCGATCGAAACAGACTTACTTTCTTGCTAGTTCTCTCTAAATAATGACAGATTTTTTTTCAATCTAATTAAAATTAAATCTCCGCACTTGCTCCTCGTTGTTTATATGTCGCGCGACATATAAACAACGAGGAGCAAGTGCGGAGATTTAATTTTAATTAGATTGCAATGGGGCGTAACTCCTGGAAAAAAAATTGAATCGTAATTTCCTGTCGATATGCACATCTACGTAGTATGTCCTTATTACGGTATCTGAAAAGGTTTCATGAAATTCTGTTGTGTGGTTTGAGAGGAGTTGCGATGACAAACTGTTGCAGTAGTACATTAAAGTAAATAAGTTCAAAGGGGCGTAACTCCTAGAAAAAGAATTGAATCGTAATTTCCTACATAGTATGTCCTTATTATCTAAAAAGGTTTTGTGAAATTCTGTTGTGTGGTTTGAGAGGAGTTGCGATGACAAGAAACAGGACTGACGGACTAACGGAGGACGGACGGACAGACAGACGGGTCAAAAACATTATACCCTCCGCAACTTGTTGCGTGGGGTATAATAATTCAGTTTTTGATGAAATCAAACAAAGTTTAATTTTGGACCCTTTGGACCTCAATGTAGACTAATTTAAAAATGAGGCCCAATATCCAAAATAGTAATACAAGGTTAGAACCCCCAAAAATTAAAGACTTAATTTAATCCCATTGAAATTGGTTAAAAGATTTGTATTATTTTCAATTGAAGATTTCTTGCTATTGCAAAATACTTTATATAATAATTTACACACCCTGTTTGGTGTGTATCCCCTTCCATATCAGTATTTGTTGCTTTTATATATAAATCAGAAATAATCTATGTAAAAATGGAAATTTTTTGGGGAAAAAAAACAAAAAATTATGAAAAATAAAAATCCCCCCAAAAAATATTTTTTGACAAAATTTGAAATTTAGAAAAATCTTGAAGAAAAAAGTATAACCCCCCCCCCCAAAAAAAAAAATTTCAAAAAAATCCCCCCTAATTTTTTTTGAAATTTTGAAGATTATTTTCTTTTCAGGAAAAATGTACAATTTCAGAAGAGTTCCATAAATTTTAATTCAAGTTATTGTCTGGAAACTAGAAAAATGCTTGTTTTTGGCCCCTTTATTGCCCCAATTCCTGAACGTTTGGGGCAAATACCCCTTTACTCAATCCCAGCCTTCCCTTTGTGATATGGAACCTTGTGGTACAATTTCAGAGAGATCAATACACTTACACACAAGTTATTGTCCGGTAACTACAAAAATGCTTGTTTTTGGCCCCTAATTCATAAACTGTTGGTACCATAACCCCCAAAATCAATCCCAACCTCCTTTTGTGGTATTGAACCTTCTGGTAAAATTTCATAGAGATCCATTCACTTAAACTAAAGTTATTGTCAGGAAACCGAATGTGTCTTCGGACACTGACTACATGATAACTTTATACGAACGCAAACTTTTTCATTAATCTCCTACCAGAAATGTAGGCATAAGATCATGCAGTGTTATATAATTTCTATTTCCAAGGGTCAGAATGCTGATTATCAAACTTGTCTCCAAGACCTTGCTGATATAAAGATTTGAAATAAATTTCATATAACCTTCATTTGTCATCATTATCAATATATTAAAATTTGAAAAGCGTTGAACGGTTCATAAGTTTTTACATGAAATCTGTTGGCAGCCACCAACCAACCTGCTGTACTTCACCAATTCCTTTGGAAAACCCAGTTAAAAATAGATACTAAACATCTATCAAGGGGAATAACTCATAAAAGCAGTCAATTGACAATTTTGGTAAAGTTGACTTCTTTGTAGATCTTATTTTGCTGAACAGTTTTGTTTTTACAATTTCTCTATACATATTATAGTTTTTGCAAAAAATCAGTAAAATTGGTTTTTCAAGGGCAATAAATCCTACAAGGGGTCAATTCGACCTGCTGGTCAATTCTACCTGAGATTTCTCTAACTACTTTAGTTTTTGAGATAAAAACCAACAACTTTGAAATTTCCTAAAAATTGTCATTTCAGAGAAAAGAACTCCAAAATAGATTGAAAGATTTTTCAAAATATTAAGCATGTGAAAAAAGTCTATTAGACCATGACCTGCTGATAATTTTATCCATGTCAAGTTTGCTCTAACTGCATTTTACCTCTATGTTCTATTTTTAGCAACATCAGCCATGTTTATCGATGGATCATATCTGCAGATAAAAAATTAATACTAAATACCTTAACTAAAGTTTGGGTAACATTTGGCCCAGTAGTTTCAGAGAAATTTTTTTTTAAAAGATTACGATGAAGGAAGCCAAGTGATGGTAAACGCTCTAATAGCCTTTTGGGCCAGGTAAGCTAAAAAGAAGTTGATCACTGATCAAAATAGTCGAAGATATTATTAATACTAAGTGTTTATACAATTTATTTTTAAACCTTGCAAGAAATCTAGGTAATTTGCTAAATTCTATATCTTTTGGTCTCAAAATTTAGTGGACAGTTCTCATTGGGAATCATGATCATAATTTTTATTTTGAGAACACTGACGATGCAATTTGATATAGAATTTAAATTTTTCAAGGGAGATAACTCCTGTGAATTGATCAATTCTTATTTTCCAACTTGCACTTGTTTCTGACATGGCTTATATAAATTGGCTTGAGTCCACATACAATGCAATTTCTAAGGGACACAATTCCTTCATAAATAGTTGATTGGCACTGCTTTTCAAACTCATTGGAGACATTGCTGATTTAAATCTTTCATACATAAATTTAATTAAAATATTGAAAGTATTGTACATGTGAGAGCATTACACGATTGGATGGACAAACGCACAGATGTCAATTATTTTTATGTCCCCTGCACCGATTTGAGGCAGGGGTCAAATAAGATGTGGTTGGTTTGATTGCCAAAGAGAAGACTACCCAAAGGATCATACAATCAATATTAGGCCAAGATGAAGCACTAAAGCAAACATCAATTACAATTTGTAAATTTATTTCAATGACAAAAAAAAACTATACAATAACAATACCTGATACAAACTTGTACATCAAAAATAATTTGTTTTCATAACGTAAATAGCCATTTCAACAGTATCAACAGATAGGATGACTTACGTATAAACTTTTCTTGTGACATCATGATCAGTAAACACTGCTGGAACAATTTTGCACTACACTTGAACCTTTAACTTTGTTACCTTGTTAATGATGAAAACCCTTAAAAAACATGTTTTTGTCGTGAAGAAAATGTAGATGGTAAAATAAATCAATGTTTCTCTTTTCTAATTCAAATGTGAATAGCAAAAAGAAGCCAATTGTTTTTTGTGAATCTCAATGAACCATTTCTTGCATTATTTACAGTCTTTTTACTTCAACTTGTAATCTCTAATTTTAATTATTAACCACAACTGATACTTTATGACCCCCTCCTTACATCTAAATATAAAAATATAAAATATTTCAAATGTATCAGCCAATATAAAGAACTGTGGTATTACCATTTGAGTAGAACAACCAACACAGAAAATAACTTATCCTGATGATATGCTGATAAGCTAGGAAACTTCTATGTATGCCAAACTGCTGCTTTTTCCCTGAAAATTTGAATAAATGAAACCATTCATTGTGCATCCACAAGACCATACGAGCATGCTTGCATATTATTCTGTAAGCGCCAATAAATCATCGCTCATGTTATATTAATTGAAATTTAGATATACATGTATAAATAAAATGCTTCGCTGGGGCGCAGCTTGATACGACCGCAGAGGTCGAACCCTGAACAGTTGGGGCAAGTATGGACACAACATTCAAGCTTGATACAGCTCTGAATTTGGATTGTTTTTAAATATTTGACACATCATAGGTTTCTGACACAGAAAGAATGTGGTCTAAGAACTTGAATTTTTTTAATTTACCTATTATGGTCCAATGTCCAAAATCAAAATACATGGTTAGATTCAGCATATCAAAGAACCCCATATATTCAATTTTTGTTAAAATCAAACAAAGTTTAATTTTGGACCCCAACTTGGACAAACTTGAAAACTGGGCCCATAATCAAAAATCTAAACACATGTTTAGATTCAGCATATCAAAGAACCCCAAGAATTCAATTTTTGCTAAAATCAAACTTAAGTTTAATTTTGGACCCTTTGGACCTTAATGTAGACCAATTTAAAAAACAGGACTTAAAATTAAAAATCTAAATATACGGTTAGATTTGGAATATCAAAGAACCCCAATAATTCAATTTTTGATGAAATTAAACAAAGTTTAATTTTGGACCCTTTTGACCTCAATATGAACCAATTTGATAGCGGGGTCCACAAATAAAAAATCTAAATTCATGATTAGATTCAGCATATCAAAGAACCCCATATATTCAATTTTTGTTGAAATCAAAAAAAGTTTAATTTTGGACCCCAACTTGGACCAACTTGAAAACTGGGCCCATAATCAAAAATCTAAACACATGTTTAGATTCAGCATATCAAAGAACCTCATATATTCAATTTTTGTTAAAATCAAACAAAGTTTAAATACTGGACCCTATCTTGGACCAACTTGAAAACTGGGCCCATAATCAAAAAATCTAAACACATGTTTAGATTCAGCATATCAAAGAACCCCAAGAATTCAATTTTTGTTAAAATCAAACTAAGTTTAATTTTGGACCCTTTGGACCTTAATGTAGACCAATTTAAAAAACAGGACCCAAAATTAAAAATAAATACACGGTTAGATTTGGAATATCAAAGAACCCCAATAATTCAATTTTAGATGAAATCAAACAAAGTTTAATTTTGGACCCTTTTGACCTCATTATGAACCAATTTGATAACGGGGTCCACAAATAAAAGATATAAATACATGGTTAGATTCAGCATATCAAAGAACCCCATATATTCAATTTTAGTTGAAATCAAACAAAGTTTAATTTTGGACCCCAATTTGGACCAACTTGAAAACTGGGCCAAAAATCAAAAATCTAAATACATGTTTAGATTCAGCATATCAAAGAACCTCATATATTCAATTTTTGCTAAAATCAAACAAAGTTTAATTTTGGACCCTTTGGACCTTAATGTAGACCAATTTGAAAAATGGACCCAAAATTAAAAATCTAAATACACTGTTAGATTCGGCATAACAAATAAATAAATGTGATCAAAGATTTTACAAATCTAATGCGCCATACTGTGCAATTAAAGATTTCTTCTTGAAATTTTTCAATATTTGAAATTTGAAAAAAAAAAAATATTTGAAGAATAATTCTTTTTAATTTCTGAAATCTGAAATGAGAAAAAATTGACCCCCCACAATTTCTTTTTATCCCCCCCCCCCTTTTTTCCCCCAAAAAATTCTTTCCCTCAAGATATGGTCATAATCTCAATTCAAATTTCCAATGGAGTTGGCAACCATAATTACCCATTTAAATTTACCATAGTGCTAACTTAAATCTATTTTATAATAGAATTAAAAATATAGTGTCAAATCTTTCATATGGATTTTTTTGTAAAAAAAAAAGATGCAACATTTGCAGATATTTTTACTGGTCTTCCTTTATAAATATGCATTTTTTTAAACATAATTTAAAAGCAGTGTAAGGGAAGTAACCAAAACGTTGTATTTGGATTACCTCCCTTACACTGTTTTAAATTATCTTTATTGTTCATTAACCATTACTTTATACATAATTTAAAAGCAGTGTAAGGGAGATAATTTCAATGATGTATTTGATTTATCTCCCTTACACTGCTTTAAATTATGTTTTGTACTAAAGTATTTGTCCATTAACCAGGACAACCTTGTTTTTCCCCCTTTTTTGCCCCTAATTCCTAAACGGTTTGAGCCATAACCCCCCAAAGCAAATCCTAACCATCCCTTTGTGGTATGGAAACTTGTAGTATAATTTCAGAGAGATCCATACACCGTTCCACAGTTATTGTCTGGAAACTAGAAAATGCTTATTTTTGGCCCCTAATTCCTTAACTGTTGGTACCATAACCCCCAAAATCAATCCCAACCTTCCTTTTGTGGTATTTAAACTTATGGTCAAATTTCAAAAAGATCCATTCACTAAAACTAAAGTTAGAGTGCGAAAACCAATGTGTCTTCGGACGACGACACCGGACGACGACGACGCCAACGTCATACCAATATACGACCACAAAATTTGTTTGCGGTCGTATAAAAATCTGAAAGTCGGCCAATCATACAACCAACAGGATTGTTAAACTTTTTGTCTGTAAAAGGAAATAAACCATTTGCTTTGTATAATTTACTGTACAAAATGTTTACATAGATTCCACATCTGTGTCTTTAGCATATTTAAAAGCTATGATTAGTTTCTCGTCCATGTAAATTAGCAAGAACTAAGATTTAACTTAAAAGTGTTATATTCTTTTAAGAATGTAAAATACATGAAATAACACAATTTGAATGCAACTCTAATGAAAATATAGGCTTTACAACAAAAATGAAAAAAAAGCTCTTTCCCACATGCTGTCTTCAAGATTCTTTTCCCAAGTTTGTACCATGGTAAGAATGCTGATAATCAAGCATTATATAACTTTTATAACTAATGAAGGAAAATGCTTTCAATAATTTAAAATGAATTTCCATTGCACAACCATTTTACAATTTTATGTTACATCTAACACAAGTTTTACACAAACCACTTAACACTCAAATTGACAAAAAGATACATACATATCTGAGATCTACACAGCGTTTCTTTTTTTAAACAGGATAAGGATAAAAGTTAGAGAGTTGCCATTTAAACTATTCTTTTCAAACAATTTGTAGATTTGGTGAGACACAAGAAAAAGAAGGTCCAAATGAATGTTACTTTTTATGGTTTCTTATTTTGCTTATAATCTTGAATATGTCATTCAAACATTTTTGCAATGTTCACAGCTGTCGTCAAACAATGAAGTTGATTTTGTTTTACAGATATTTTGTCAATTTCTACAACAGTTCCTCTAGATCTCCTGCTTGAAGATTTAAGACCCATTACTTTTAACACCTTACAGTATCATATTTACAACAGTCAACTGCTAAAGGAGGAACATGTACTTCACATTTTATTCAAAATTTGGATGGCATTTGAATTTAATTGTGATTATGACTACCTTATAATGGATATATATGCTTAAAAATTTCTACCAAAAATAATCAAATCAAACATTTTCTTTTCCCTTTTCTTTCAAAATAGCATGCATGTTCATAAATTTCTGTTTCATATCAAAATTTGAAGTATTAATACTTTTATACAAATATAAATTATTTCAATTAAAAAATCGTTTGTACAAATTAACAAGTAAGTTATCAACAAGTGAAAAATAACCCCTGATTACACCATTACACATTGGAACACAATTTTAGTCAATATCGAGATCGTAAATCATAGCATTAGAGAACTGAAATGCACATTCTGTCCTATGGTCCTGAGACTCAAGATTATCATTCCAACTGAGTACTGTTTCCACATCTGACTTGTCTCCCTTATCACCACTTCCTTCACTACATTCCACACCAGAATCTTCACCACTTGTTTTCTCAGCTGCCTTAATTTTGATGACAGAATCACCTTCGCCGATAATGTTCGTTAAATCAGATGGCTTGTTAATCATACTAGACGGAATGCTGATAGTATTTTCCTCTTCATTTCTTTCTATTTGGTCTTCCACGTTTTCACTATAAAAATTTTCGTTGCCATTTTCTTCTTTCAATTTTGTGTCTCCAGAGATATGAACATCATTGGGAGTATTGTCCAGTTCATCATCACTATCACATTTGTCGTCCTTTTCAGAAACTGCCAATTTTTCCTTGATATTCTGGATAAGTTTTTCCTGTTTAGCATTATCACTGATTGGGTTGGTCTGATCAACTGTTTGATCTGACTGCACCAAATCATTACCAATATCTGATTCAAGCTGATCAACATTAGTCTCTCCAACACAAGTTTCAGCAGAATCTATATATTCTTGCTCTTCCTGACTATGATTCTTTTCCTCATCAACCTCTTCATTTGTCAACTCCTCTATAATTTCTACATTTTTATCGCTATGATCACTATGATCATCTGAAAATCTATGTTCATCACTACTTCCGTCAGAGCTTCCGCTATTTTTACGACTTCTTTTTTCCTTCTTTCTGTTCCGCCTACGTTTACTCTTCAGGGCCTGTGTCATTTGTGAAACAGCTGCTTTAGATTTAAACGTGGCCTGATCCACCCTATCATTGAATTTGACAGACTTTTTGAAAAACTCATCTCTAGGACTTTCTGGGCTACCACTGCTACTAGCAGACAAACATGGATCTTCACTAGATTCTGATATAGTTCTTTGTTTCAGTATGCCATGTAAATTAGGAATGACTTTTTCGTGAACCACCTCTATATCAGCAGACAGAGGACACTCATCTTCCTCCTCAAACTCATCATCAGCTTCTCGATCGCCAGTCTGTTTTGTATTCTCTGTTGGCCTATCTTCTGCTTTTTTCTTGTTCTGCAATATTACAATAAAACATTTTTTTAGAGAAATTAAATTTTTTCTTCATATAAATAATATGGTATTAGTTGTTCTAAGACAAGATTTTGTTATCTTTAAGTCAATTATTCAGGACATCACAGAAAGCAAATGCAATAAAAGTACAGCATTCCAATGTACCCTGCTGGTGCACATATTCATTTGAACATCTGTCTGTACATCTCCAAATTGGTTTCTGTTCTCGAAATTTAATTTGCCCCAACTAAATGTTATGAAACTTATATGCTTTGCTTATCTAAAACACCAAACACAGATTATGTTCAAATTAGGGTGGCTTCACTTTAACCATCCTCGAGTTATATTCTTTTATAAATGGAAATAAAAGAATGTGTCCGAGGACATGAATGCCCCCACTCAAGCTTTGCAATTTTAAAAAGTTAAAAAAGGGTATAACTCTAGAACAGTAAGTGACTCACTGCCCAAATTTGAACTCAGTCTGCTAGTTTTGGTTTTTAGCATTGTGTATGAGTTTCATAAAATTTGGATAAGGATAACTTAAGTTAGAGTGCGGACACGAAAATGGGATGGATGGAAAGACGGTAAACGGTAACACTTAATGCCACGTTGCCTACATCCCGGGCATAAAAATTGCTGCATTTGCCATATATTTACAAGCAAGGGCATCAGTGTCCAATGGACACATTCTTCCTTTATTTATTTTTCATCTTCGACCATCAGAAGCCAACCATCTTTGAGCAAGCAGGGAAAAACTCAATAAGTTTGTCTTAATAGGGGCTTCAAAGACAAGAGTGCACACGCTGAAATGTCTCGCCTACTATACTGACCATTGATTTATTGTTGATAGTCCTACATATAAAGTTTTACTACAAGTATCACATAAACATTGATGATCCAAGAAAATGAGGTCAAGGTTAGATAAACCAATCCAGAAATACATGTACACCTTTAATACAATCCCTCCATACACAGAATATAGATGACCTATTGCTTATAGTATAAAAGAAACAGACCAAACCATGGAAATTCTATATTGACCAATGAACCATGAAAATGAAGTCAAGGTCATTTGAACCCTGCCAGACAGACATGTACACATTAAAATCATTCCAAATATAGTTGACCTATTGCTTAAGGTATCTAAGAAAAAAAGTTAACAAGGAAAACTGAACATTGACCAATCAACCATGAAAATGAGGTGAAGGTCAGATAATACCTGCCAGACAGACATACACACCTTACAATCATTCCATACACCAAATATAGTTGACCTATTGCTTAAAGTGTAAGAAAAACAGACCAAAACACAAAAACTTAACAAAAGCAATGAACCATGAAAATGAGGTCAAGGTCGAATAAAACCTGCCAGACTGACATGTCCATCATTAAATATTTCCATACACCAAATATAGTTGACCCACTGCATACAGTATTAGGAAAACAGACCAAAACACAAAAACTTAACATTTAGCAATGAACCTTGAAAATGAGGTCAAGGTCGAATACAACATGCAAGACTGACATGTACATCGTAAAATATTTCCATACACCAAATATAGTTGACCTACTGCATACAGTATTCGAAAAACAGACCAAAACACAAAAACTTAACATTGAGCAATGAACTGTGAAAATGAGGTCAAGGTCAAATAAAACTTGCCAGACTGACATGAACATCTTAAAATATTTCCATACACCAAATACAGTTGACCTATTGCATACAGTATTAGAAAAACAGACCAAAACACAAAAACTAAACTATGACCACTGAACCATGAAAATGAGGTCAAGGTCAGATGACACCTGCCAGTTGGACATGTACACCTTACTATCATTGCATACACCAAATATAGTAGACCTATTGCTTATAGTATCTGAGATATGGACTTGACCACGAAAACTTAACCTGGTTCACTGATCCGTGAAATGAGGTCGAGGTCAAGTGAAAACTGTCTGACAGGCATGAGGACCTTGAAAGGTACGCACATACCAAATATAGTTATCCTATTACTCATAATAAGAGAGAATTTAACATTCCAAAAAATCTGAACTTTTTTTTCAAGTAGTCACTGAACCATGAAAATGAGGTCAAGGACATTGGACATGTGACTGACGGAAACTTCGTAACATGAGGCATCTATATACAAAGTATGAAGCATCCAGGTCTTCCACCTTCTATAATATAAAGCTTTTAAGAAGTTAGCTAACGCCACCGCCGCCGGATCACTATCCCTATGTCGAGCTTTCTGCGACAAAAGTCGCAGGCTCGGCAAAAATGAAATATGAAAGAGGAGTCATCTGCAACACCTGTTATTGTTTCAATATGTTTACTTTCTATTCAAAGTTGTTCTTATTTAACTTCTAACATGTATCATATTTTATTGTATATTGCACTTTAGATTACTGATTTTCAATCTCTTCTTGTAATAATTTTATACATGTTTTTTTTTTTCAATTTCAAAACTCTTAGAAATCACACAAGTCAGATGTTTTTAAAATTTAATACAGAATGGTAGTCTACTGGAATCTCATTAATATTGATTGATTGATGGGAGTTTAACACCACTTTTAGCACTCTTGGCTATATAGTGATGGCCATTTTTTATTAATAGAGAAAGCCAAGTACACGGCTCTGACCTCTGACCTTGGGTTTTGACCCTATTTTCTAAAAGGTATATATATGTTGAACCAAAAAAATAAAGATGGAATCATGCTTGAGTTACTGTTTTTATTCTGAAATAATAAGGAATATTTGCATATAGCTATAACAAAATTATTGAATATTTCTGAAGTTTATACCAAGGGAAATCATCAAGCATTTGATAAGGATTCAATCAAACAATCGATCTGAATAACATTACTGATAAGACTTCTTAGAAAAACTCAAGATATTACAAATAGGTTACTTTATATATAGTGATGTGTCAAGTAACATGCTGTGTCAACACAGATGTTCAAATGTTTCTACAATCTTTTTACAGACAAATTAACTTTTTGTTCACTAATTCGCCAATATTTGGATTGCTTACAACAGTTATGGACTCTTATACGTTAGAATTAATTATCAATATCACATAGGTATAAAATATTTACCTGGAATATATATTGAAGGATAAAAATAAGTAGTCGATAACAATACGTAAACATGATTATCACTTTACAATGCAAAATCAATGACAGGTTATTTTTCTCACACATCAGAGATACTTATTCAATAAAATCAATTAAATCCAGACATATCTAGTTTCAAGCAACTACAATACTAAAGTAAAAGCAAAGAGGAACTAAATTACTATGTAAAATTTTTTGTCACTTTCAAAAAATGTCAATTAAAGTCATGCCAAATTGACTCCATTGTGTGAAAAGGTATAGATAAAAGGTTTAACCTATTTATAAAGCAGTACAAAAGTGGTTATAGTGCCATTCTAAACATATACATGTATATTCAATGAATGAACAAAATCTTGTATAATTTTCCAGTCTTTTTTCACACTAGATTTGTGCAATGTTTATTTCTCATCATGCATGTTACTTCTTTGAAGTATCTGGAATGCATAGTACAACTTATTTCAATGCCTATCTGAGGCTTTCAAAATTTTTTGACAAGAAAGGTTAAAATTGGTTATGTCATTTTTGTTATATAATCCTTCTTTCAAATATGACCGTAACCTCTGCAAAAAAATTAAGATAAAACCGCTATCAAGAATTTTTTTGATTTATATGACAATCTTTTTGTGACTTTATGGGGATGTGGCTCAACAGCAAGTCAAGAAAAGACCACCAGAGAGTAAGAACAACATCCGACTACTATCCAGGTTACACATTATATGATATTCATGCTGGTCTACAAATCTCTTCCAAAAATGTTCATCATATAGGATTTTTCTGATACATACATGTAATCTCACTCACTATCTTTGACAAAATGAACACTTCAAATTTGGGAGAGAGAGAACAAGAAATGAAGGTGCTAACCATACATGATGACGATGACAGATAGGTCAAAACAATTATACCTTCATATGGTATAAATTTTAGTAACTGAAAGTTTTACATTGTGTTGTGAAAAATGTGTTGTGAAAAATGAAATGCTAAAAAATCTAATAATGTACCACCAGTTTTTGAAGTAAAAAAAAAACAACCTTCAACTGTTTCTATGCATTGTACATAAATTTTGTTGAAATGACATGGATCTGAAAACTCCACTGAAATAAAATATACTTTCTTCTGACTTTGCAAATTATCCATGAGTATTAAACAATGTATTTTTTTTTTAAATTTTAATTGGAAATACTGACAACCTATTTGCAAAAGCTAAAAGAATATGTACTATACCTGAATTTTAATTGATAACTTTTTTCTTGTCATCTCTGTAACCTCAATCGATTTCTCTTCCAGTAAACTGTTATCAATGCCCGTCACACACTCAGTTTCTATTCTTTCTAGCTCTTCCAGCAATGTCCTCTCTGTTTCAAACTGGAGCTCCTGAAATATCAAAATGGTAAAGATTTACAAATACTTCCTAATGTCAAATTATGAAACTAATTCATGTACAAAAATGTACTGGCATATCTACAAACTACTTTTCTACACCAATTATAATTAAAAATACTCTCAGATGCAACTATCTTTTTTCCATTTCTGATGAATGTTTGCTTGACTGGCTTGTTCTAATGATGTTCCTTACTTTCAGCTAATGTGTGAAAGTGAAAATAAGTGATTCATACATCTAACACTTCTAAGTAGATGTGAGAATTATCTGTGAGGACAACAAATAAATCAATAAAATATTCATTTAAAATCTAAATAATGTGCAACTAATTTGTTTAAATAATAACTGCAAAAAAAATCTTACATCCAGCAGTGCACTCTCAGAAATAGCAAATCATGTGGAGAATTTCTGGGAAATCGTTCGAATCAATAGATATATATATATATATCTCAGCTGATGAAATTTACATTGCCCGACTTCCTCCTTTGTAAAATCTAGTTTAGCAATAATTTTCCTCAAATGACAGTCAAGACCAATGGTGCACATGCATGCAATAAATAAGTCTTTACTATCACAAAAGGTTGTCATGGAAATGCAATAATTCTATTTTTTATATTTTGCAAAATACAACAAATGCTTGCTCTTACCTGGGTTATTAACACATGGATATAGAAGGTCAAGGTGAAAAAGCTTCTTATTTAGGTCAAACAAATATTTAGTTGTAAATACAGTTTATCTTAGTCCTAGGCTGATAGGACTGAAAAAAATGTTAATTTTTCATCAATTATACAGGATTGCCCTCTACAACTGATTGTTTAATATATTAGCACAAACCATTTTGCACTATTTGTTTTTGCTAAATTGTTTCCAGGTTATTTTTTTCTTTTTTTTAGGGGGAGGGGGAGCCTTAATCTTAAAATTAAGGAGATTTCGGGATGCCATTATGTTCCCCTTCCATTAGGCCAAAAGAAAAATATGTACTTGTTTCCTGCCTCATGAAAAAAAAATTAGGGTAGGTAAGAATTTGTTTTTTTTTTACTTTGACTATACATGTATATATAGGGAAGGGACTTAGCCAGTACCTGAAATGTCTGGACAATGCTTAAACCAAAATTGTCCTTAATAAGATGTGCAAGGGTACATGTAGGTGGATGAAGAGACAGGAAAAGCAACTGTACTTTTTTTGCCTTAAATAATTTAAGTACATGTATCCCATCAACTGAAAATAAAAGAACAATTTAAAAGCAGATTGTTGCCCCCCTCCCCCCCCCCCCCCCAAAAAAAAAAATATTGGGTTTTTTTTCCCAAATAGAGGGTGTTGATATGTTTTCATACCTAACACAATCTAAACTTACTTTATTTGAATAAAAAAATAGACATAACTGGTAACAGATGAATGAAGGTCTGGTCATAAATAATGGTAAATCAGGACTTTTTTTAATGATAGTGATACACCTGTATTATAATAGTGTAGGCCTAGGACACCATTTCATTTTCAGGAAGGTAGCTTTTCCTCAAAAGATGTTTTTAATGAAAACAAGATGTGTAGTACACAGTAGGTATGACAAGGGTGCACCTGCCTGAAGCACAAATGTTAAATGTACATTTCCCAGTATTCATCATACACAGGTTAGGTGTACAATGTACCTCAAGAAATTGTGGATTAACAGACTACAGAGGTGATCACTGTCAGGACACAACGAACAGAAGAAAACAGTAGTTATTTTTTGTATATAAATGTTAGATATCATCAATATGAAGGTATGATTTCCAATGAGACTACTATCCACCAAATAACATGGACGAAAGCCTTTAACATTTAAACAATGTGCAAAGTCAATCTACTAAGGCCTTAAACATTTAACAAGAGAAAACCAATGGCTCGATTTATAACAAAACAATAAACGAAAAACAAAAATGACAGACAGTAATTACACATGACAACCTCTAATTTAAAGGCTCCTTACTTGAAGAACATCACAGCGTTAAACATGTTTGTGAACGTTCAACCCAACTAACCCAACCTCCACACATAACCTGGGACAGTGGTGTCGCAGCAAAGCATAATAAAGAGCTGCACCATGAGCGCATGATACACCAATCGTCTTTTTCAACGAATAAAGTTCCATAATTCCTCAATGTCCTATCAGAAATTTATAAAAAACTAAAGGGAGCTTAATATTTTATATATAAACCATTTTTTAGGTATTGTCTAAAAACTGGAAAATCAACCCTTTTTCATAAATAAAATCTCATAACTTGGAAACATAAAATTTTAAATTTATAAAAATCAAAAGGGAGCTTACATCAATATAAACAATTCACCAAAGTTTCATGAAAAATTGGTTGAAGCAGTGTTTTGAGTTATTGTACGACATGTTGACGACAGATGGACGGAGGGACAGACAGACACGGTATACTGGCATAAAAAGTCCTGTTAACTGGCTTATAAAAACAATCTGTATAATTTAGTTGGAGATGGCTTGAATCATCAGATTTGCAAACACAATAAATTGCTTCGCCGAGCGCAGCTGGATACGACCGCAGAGGTCCAACCCTGAACAGTTGGGGCAAAAATGGATGCAATATTCACGCTTGATACAGGTCTGAATGTGGATTGTAATTAAATATTTGACACATAAAAGGTTTCTGACACAGAATAACTGTAGTCAAAGAACTTAGAATTGGTTATATGATTTGAATTTATATTCAATTTTTTGCTTTTGTGCAATACACTTTGGTGTTGAGAATTGACCCCCCCTCCCCCCACAAAAAAAAAATAAAAAATTTACCCCCCCTTTTTTTTTTTGGCTTTTGTGCAATACACTATGCTGTTGTGTATTAATGATGTATTTGAATTACCTCCCTAACACTGCTTTAAATTATGTTTTGTACTAAAGTATTTGTCCATTAACCAGGACACCCTTGTTTTTCCCCCTTTTTTGCCCCTAATTCCTAAACAGTTTGAGCCATAACCCCCCAAAGCAAATCCTAACCATCCCTTTGTGGTATGGACACTTGTGGTATAATTTCAGAGAGATCCATACACTGTTCCACAAGTTATTGTCGTCTGGAAACTAGAAAAATGCTTATTTTTGGCCCCTTTTTCCTTAACTGTTGGTACCATAACCCCCAAAATCAATCCCAACCTTCCTTTTGTAGTATTGAACCTTATGGTAAAATTTCATAGAGATCCATTCACTTAAACTAAAGTTATTGTGCGAAAACCAATGTGTCTTCGGACAACAATGACGACGAAGACCCCAACATCATACCAATATACGAATAAAAATCAACTAATATACATCTATATTGGTTTACTTTTATAAATTTTGACTTGGATGGAGAATTGTCTCATTGGCACTCATACCACATCTTCTTATATCTATGTAACTTTGACCTATAATTGTTTACTTTTTACACATTGTGACTTGGATGGAGAGTTGTCTCACTGGCACTCATACCAAATCTTCTTATTTCTATAACATATAGAAAATAACATAAAGTATCAACATGAGAGTACAAGTTGTTGCTGGAAGCTAGTTCAAAGCCAATTACAACTAATAAATAAATCATGTTCTCTCAGACTTAAATTTGGTATATTAAGAATACCATTGTTTTTATAACATCAGTTTTGTACATTTAACTACCAAAAATGAGCTCAAAATCTGCAGGCATTACAAAACAATGTTGACATTAAAATGGCAATACATTGTACTTAACAAGTAAACTATGCAAAAGTCCTAGAGTCAATAAACCATGACTGAGAGCCTGTGGGGAAGGGGCTAAATAATCTCCATGGAAATGGGATGTGCCTAAATTAATACAACTGTATACCAAATATCATCACCCATTAGTTGTTTCCCTTTATCTGTTGTTTACACCTATGGAAACAGCACCTCTGTGTGTGTCATGCCTTGTGACTTCAAAAGGCAACTGTACAATCTGTTTAAATTTTTCAAGTCAAGGGACTGCAATTCCATTAAAAGATAGGTGAAATAGGTCTGCAAGTTATCATTACTGGCATATGCCTTTTCTAAATAATAGCATGACAAACAAGAGCTTCATGCATTACGTATTATAGATACAATGAATACGCGTTGATTCTTGAAAAAGGAACCATGAGCCTGGAGGGCAAATGGTTTGTTTTTCATGAATCAACGCTTATTATTGTATCTATAACTTTAACTATTGTGTTGATATCTTTTTAAAATTAAAGCCTTTTCTTAATTAGAAGGTATTGTAAGTGAGTATAAATAAGCCTGTTATCATGTTCAACAATGCATTAAAGTTCACAATTAATTGGTTAGAGAAATACAGATATAATATAACACGTCTGTCTTTAAATTATTATGCATCTGAATATTATCCGTAATTTACAAAATAAGACATTTTCGAACTTATTTTTAAGTATATATAACAAGTGTGGACACAGATCAATGTGGATAGTATGTTTGGATGTTTGACAGTGTTTTCTGACAAAAAAGAGTTCTCTGGTTTTTCCCCATAGGTTTCTATGTTGAACTGTTGCGCACAGTGACAGCCAACCTGTACCAAACACTGAAAATAGCAGTGTCTTATTTAATATTGAGTTTTAATGTTCAACTGTCATGGAGGAGACACTACTTTAAATCAGTGCCGACCTTTCATAGATTTTATTTAGCTAGACATTTAATATCAAATCTACATACTGGCCAACGTACTATGAGTGCTTCGTGTATATAATATTAACATTCCTGTAAAAAAAAATTGTGCATGTGCAACGTTTCATTGGAGGATTTCCTTTCAACATTTTAACTTTGAAATAACTTCTATATGCATATGAATACATTAACATTTTTAAAAATGATCCAATAAGGGAACACAGCTAGTTGAGTGTGCTCCAACGCTGGAGAGATTTACATAAAGAAGTGGAAGATTGGAAGGATTGCCAAATGATTCCGATATAATAAGTTCCAAAATTTGATTTTGGATAGCAGCAAAAACTGAAAATAAGAGGACCACATTAGGTGCATTTCTGCATGATGTGATTTTAGTATGCAAGATGATGACCGAGAACCTGCATGCATGTAATAATTGTATGGTTTTATTTATGTTCCTTTGAGGTGGTCATTTCTTACTTGGGTTTGTCCACATAAAACTGAAAATTTGTTCAGGATCTTTCCAGTATCATTAGTAAAAGATTTTGTTTAAATGTGGAAATTGTTTCTATGAAGATATATTATGGTTTTAAGTAATGCATTAAAGTTCACAATTAATTGGTTAGAGAAATACAGATATAATATAACACGTCTGTCTTTAAATTATTATGCATCTGAATATTATCCGTAATTTACAAAATAAGACATTTTCGAACTTATTTTTAAGTATATATAACAAGTGTGGACACAGATCAATGTGGATAGTATGTTTGGATGTTTGACAGTGTTTTCTGACAAAAAAGAGTTCTCTGGTTTTTCCCCATAGGTTTCTATGTTGAACTGTTGCGCACAGTGACAGCCAACCTGTACCAAACACTGAAAATAGCAGTGTCTTATTTAATATTGAGTTTTAATGTTCAACTGTCATGGAGGAGACACTACTTTAAATCAGTGCCGACCTTTCATAGATTTTATTTAGCTAGACATTTAATATCAAATCTACATACTGGCCAACGTACTATGAGTGCTTCGTGTATATAATATTAACATTCCTGTAAAAAAAAATTGTGCATGTGCAACGTTTCATTGGAGGATTTCCTTTCAACATTTTAACTTTGAAATAACTTCTATATGCATATGAATACATTAACATTTTTAAAAATGATCCAATAAGGGAACACAGCTAGTTGAGTGTGCTCCAACGCTGGAGAGATTTACATAAAGAAGTGGAAGATTGGAAGGATTGCCAAATGATTCCGATATAATAAGTTCCAAAATTTGATTTTGGATAGCAGCAAAAACTGAAAATAAGAGGACCACATTAGGTGCATTTCTGCATGATGTGATTTTAGTATGCAAGATGATGACCGAGAACCTGCATGCATGTAATAATTGTATGGTTTTATTTATGTTCCTTTGAGGTGGTCATTTCTTACTTGGGTTTGTCCACATAAAACTGAAAATTTGTTCAGGATCTTTCCAGTATCATTAGTAAAAGATTTTGTTTAAATGTGGAAATTGTTTCTATGAAGATATATTATGGTTTTAAGTAACGATAATATAGCAAATCCAGAAGATTCCAATACAGATGCTCATAACTCCTACAAACTGATTTAAATTCTTTTAGATATGAACAGGATTGACAGACAATAGGATTCAAAAAATTAATTTATACTTACTAAAACTGATTACCTGTATATATGTATAAGGGAGCTACCATTTGATATTTTTGGGGGGGAGAGCTAGGATGAAATTTGCAAAAAAAGACAGGACAGGAGTTTTCAGTAAATAAAAAGGCAGGATGACAATTTATGTAAATAAATGTGGACACAGATGATCCCCCCGCTTGCATTTCATATAGTTATAAAGGGACATAACTGAAGAACGGTAAAAGTGATGCTACCCAAATTTGAACTTGATCTGAGTTTTGTGCTAATAAGCATTGTGTGTAAGTCTCATAACACTTGGTTCAGGCTAACTTAAGTAGAGAACAGAAACTAAAAATTCAGCAATTTTTTCTATTTGTAAATACGCACAATTCTAGAACGGTTGTGTATAAGTTTTCTAACATTTGGTTCAGACAAACTAAAGTTAGAGAACGGAAACAAAAAATTCAGCAATTTATATGTTTATAAAGGGACATAACTCAAGAATGGTAAAAATGTCACCACCAAATTTCATACTTAATCTGTATTATGTAGTAATAAGCATTGTGTATAAGTTTCATAACATTTGGTTGAGGCAAACTAAAGTTAGAGAATGGAAACGAAAAATTCAGCAGTTTTTTTATTTGTAAAGGGGCATACCCTAGAGTGGTAATCAAACAGCTTATAAGCACTGAATGGTAAAGATTGCTTCAGTAGGAAGTAAAATTGAATATTGCATTGTATAAAGCATTGGTTGTAGTTGATTCAACTGCCATTATGCACAAAGAAAGATAACTCCAATTTTCAAAGAAGACTTTGAAATATTTCTAGGAATGAAGGGTAAAATTGCTTTAATTTATCAGTGGAAGTCAAAATTAAACATTGCACTGTATAAAGCATTGATTGTAGTTGATTCAACTATAATCATGTACAAAGGAAGATAACTCCAATTTTGAAAATTACTTGATATTTAGAAAAAAAAAATTGTAAAGGGCATAACTCTAGAACAGTAAAAAGTGACCACACCAAAATTCAAACTCGATCTGTATATTGTGGTAATAAGCATTGTGTATAGATTGCAACCCATTGGTAGCCGATAGATTTCATCGATGTGTTGATGTCAGTCACACATAACAGATTTCAAGAAGGGGTTCGATTCCCAGTGAAGGCATATAATAATTACAAAAGTTAAAGGTAAGTTTTTAAATTAATTCCATTAGTGAACAGAAATCAATAAATTAGCTAATTCGAATTTAATGAAATTAGGCACACAACGGAAACAATTGAATATGATTTGGTGAGTCCATTTCAGCGACAGATTTAGGAAGCGTTGATTCTAGAAAAAGAATCCACGGTAAATGAATAGGCTGACGTCATGGCAATGGTTTAAAACAAAGATAACTCTTATTTATAAGCACAATGATATGTAAAACTGAAATTATATTCAGTTAAACATTAAATGTTGCAAAAACAGAAGCCGATTGTACATGTTGTACCAAACAGATTCCAAATTACATGGTTGTTAGCAATTATAGGTCACAGTATGGCCTCCGACAATGAGGAAAACCCATCCAGTATAGTCAGCTACTGCCTACATGTCTGTTCCAAGTCAGGCTACATTGTACCTGCACATGTATGAATTATGTTTGTTGTTGTTTGTAATACTTTTCATGCTTTTTGTTACCATGTTTTATTTATTTTTTCAGAAGTGGCAAGTGATGTTGGTTCATGATGTCTGGTGGTCAATAATGTACTGTCTAATATCTTTGAAAATTCCTTTTATCCTTTTTCATGTTTTCAGTACACACTTTTCAATGTAAATATTTAAATTTTGTTAAGAATTTTCCATCACATGAATGTATGTACATGTACATGTTATACCAGTACAGGATAATGCATGTTTGACATTACTTGGCAGAATAATTTCAAAGGAGATTTTTTTTCATAAAAGCTTAAAGGTATGACAGACACCTAAAAATAAGTGATACCAATAACTAGTTAAGCTGCTTACACAATTACTTTGGACAAAACTCTTAAATTTTGCTAGAAATAAAATTTTACTGTTCTGTTGTATAGGTATGCAGTTATAATCGAGGATATCATGTTTTTCTCAACATTGTAGTGCACAGGAATGGATAATAATATTACCTGAAGCTCCTCAAGACTGGTACCAGCTTGAAATGTCTCCCATGTTTGTCTGCTGTCTTTCTCTTTCAGGAGTAACAACACAGCATTATCATTAGAAACATCAAAGCTACAATGCTCTGGAACAAAACAGTTTTTGGCCGAAAACTTTGCAAGAAAGCTGTAATGAAGTGGGAAGCCACTAGATCCTTTAGACATGAATTTGATATGACATACATTGGGCAACGGAAACAATTTAGACACAGAATCATGGACTATCTTTTTCACTTTAAATAAGAATGTTACAGTTTCACTATCTTGTGAAAATTCAAATGTGGGAAATCCATATGAGATCTTTGGTGTATGATTTAAGTATGCAGGGCATTCATTTCCAATCTTATCATCAATCATGGTTTCCTCCCCCTTTGAGACTGGCTTGCCATTAGCTTCTGTTGTGCTGATAACTTCTATTAAAGGGTTTTCAACTGCCTCAAACTTGTTCTCCACTTCATCAGTCTTAGGCTCATTCTCAGATTTTGTTTCTTCAATGAAATTTGGTAGTTTTGGCATCTCTTCTGGAACAACAGGTAATGTAACTATTAAACATCTATTTGATTTATCAAACTTTGCTGAGCCCTGACTTTCATCGACAGCATATGGCAATTTTAAATCTAACTTGTATTTTGCTGGTTCTTTAGACTGAAGTACAAGTTTTTGCTCAAATATATCAAGCTCCACTGGCTTTGAATTAGAAAGTAAAGGTAATTCAATTGAAATGACAAGAGCTTTTGGACGGGTACTAGGCCTTGAATCAGGAGTATTTCTGTACTCTTGTAAATCCATGTCAGATCTATGCGTAATGGTATACTTAGGAACTGTAGCGTCATCTTCAACTATTTTTTCTGCTTCATTTCTTTTAGTTTTCCCTGCTTTTTTACTTTCTGCTTCTTTCTTCCTTTTAACAGCATCAGCCATTTCTTTTGCCTTTTCTTCGCTTGATTTTTCATCAAATGGATAAGGCATTTTCCTTATTGGATCATCTTCATCCAGTGGTTTGGCTGGTTCGTTTGCTTTTGAACGAATAACAGTGGCAGTAGGTGTACCTTTGTATGGCAAATTAGGCCGTTTGATATTCTTTCTGTCAACTTTCACTCCAAACTGCCGCTCAATACCATCAATAGCTGTGTCTTCAACAAGACCTCTGAATCGTATGTTTGACTTTGACATTCTGTAGGTATCTGGGTGAAATACTACATCATATACTCTACATTTTTGTTTATGTTTGTCAAGATCATCTCTTGGAGGTGAATGCGAGTGAGGTATCGACCAATTAACACCACTTTTGCCATCTGATGAAACTTGACGTTTTGCAACCGGTTTACCCATCTTGTCATTCTGACAGATATTGATGAACGCTTTCACGTTACCATCAACGCTGGTTTTCAAGACATGACCCGGCTGCGGGTGGATAAACTCTACGTTCATACCACGTTCTTGTTCCATTTGTGCTATCTCTTGTTCATAAATTTTTCGATTTTCAGGGTTTTGGATTTCTTCGGCATATTCCAAAAATAACTTCCTAAATTGTTCATCTTTTAACGCTTCTCCTATTTTCTTCACCTCGTCTTCTGTTATTTTAAAATCTTCTTTCTTTTCGGACCCCATTCTTTTGACTGCTACAAAAACAAATATTCGGTCAGCTTTTTGCTCCCAAGAAACGCTCTTTCGGAATTTTCTAAATCGATAAGAATAGATGATAAGTCTAGAGAACTCAAGCAAAGGGAGATAACCCAATTTCGTGTTAAAACCTGCAGGTTCTCGAATTTTCGCTAGAATTTTAAATCCATTTTACTATCGGGGTCTACAAATAAATTATCTGACGTAATATGAACATAAAAAATGAAAGGATATATAAAAAAAAAAAAACAAAAAAAAAAAAAACATAATTTTTTATTTTAACTTACACGTTAATACAATTATGGACACTAATTATTATTATAGACATAAGACAAGTTTTGTCTGAGACTACTATAACATATGTGTGTAATAGTAGTCTCAGGTTTTGTATTATATATCTCTAGACTCTAATCCCAGCTAAAATAAATGTTGGAAACATTTCTTGTATTAAAAATGAAAAAAAAAATCTAAGCACCAGACCTACCTAAATAGTGGAAGCAAGACAAAAAGTATCAGTGATCTCTAAAAGTTTTTCTTACAGTTTCTATTTCATAATTTCACAAAATTTTGAATTTATGTGTTTATTTTCTTTAAAAAAATAATTTTAACTCTTATTCTTGCGGTAATTTAAGATCAATTCAATTTAATTGCAAAGAAAAAATAAATACAAAAAAGGTTTATGCTTGGAAGAGTTTATATGCATATGCAAGACAACCTGCATAATCTAAACTGGATCTCTTTCAGTTTTAGGCACATGTTTTCCTGAAAATCTGGCAAATTTCTTCCTTTTATATTATAGTATTATAGATAATCTGAATGTGCATGAAATGTTTGCCACTGGATTTTCACCAAATAAAATTGAGAATGTAAATGGGGAATGTGTCAAAGAGACAACAACCTGACAAAAGAGCAGAAAACAGCAGAAGGCCACCATTTTGTCTTCCAAGACAGTGAGAAAATCCAGCACCTGAGGCTGGCTTCAGCTGGTCCCTAAACAAAAATGTGTACTAGTACTAGTTCAATGAAAATGGACGTCATACTAATCAATCATAAATTAAAATTCTTATATATCCATCAGCTTTTTATCCAATATCAAAATACGTGTAAATATGAATAAAATGAAATGTACATTTATAATATGTACTTAGGGGACGACCATTTGATTTTCTGGGGGGGGGGGGCCAGGAGGATTTTGAAAATAAATAACTCAGCCTTGATAATCACAAAAATAAATGGTTTGTTCTGTGGTAGTTTGAAAATAAATTACCTGACTTGCAATGTATTGAAAATAAATAACTCAGCAGGTCTAATCGAAAGTATGAGATGGCACCAGATTCTTCATAAATTCATCTTTTTTCCAAAAAAAAAAATCGGGAAACACTTCCCACATCTTTTAATAATAAAAGTATAAATATTATTTAAATATACTTGAAATGTCAGAAAATTGGTTTCATTTAACTTGAGGTTAATTGTCTCAGGAACACTTACCTCACTTTTATTAAATCAGGGCCGTAACTACATTGAGACAAATGCCTCATGTAGGAAATTTCAAAACCAAACGCTTGTCTCCATATCAAATTGTGTTCACCGTGAGTGCCTTGCAAGAAGCAAGTTCTGTTCTCCCTCAGATGTAGCCCCTGATTTTTCGGGATCAATGTTTCTTATTTATTTGTCTTTTGTTCATTGATTGCCCTTCTGTATTCTGTTAGTGTTGCATTCATTTTGTAATTTAGTAATTTTATTATTAACTTGATCATGAGTTTAAAAAAACACAGCAGCCACAGACTTAACTATGTGAATTACATTATTGCTTTATCATACATATTTGTCTTTTGATGTTGTCCCTAGAAACTTAAGTCTTACACTGAATCTATAACGTGATTTTCCTTTGAGACCAAAATATTGTCAAAAAATTATTAAAACAGAACTTGCATTTTCAGTTTAAGAAAGGGTCTGGGGAACACCCAGAAAGCATGATTTTGCATCATTTGTTCTATAGCTTCTTGGGCCTTCAGCGGTTCAAAAACCCTTCCAAAAAAATTTTGCCTCGCTCCGCTCGGCAAAACATGTTTGCCAATACTTTTAAAAGAGCCTTAGTTACAACCAAACTTTAATACTGTGTATGTTTGCAATACATGTATATGCATTGGGGGATATAGAAGATTCATTTCTGCAGAGGATAATAATTAATTCTGATTAAATGGTACATAATGACTTGACAATACATGTATTATTTATAATAAACAAATAATTTAAAAATTGTATGTTTTCGAATATTATAAATATAGTTGTGAAAATAAATAATCAGTCCCTTGCTTTAATGAAAATGAAAAGTCTTGCTTCAATAGTGCAGAAAATAGATAATCTGTCCTCTTAGTTTACAAAAATAAATAACCGATCCAAAACAAATCCTCCTGGCCCCCCCCAGAATATCAAATGGTCGTCCCCTTATGAGACAATAACACAACACAATAAAAAAACAAAAGTGCCCACGCTGAAATTAAGATTTAAGATAATGGTTTTACAAGAAGCATTACAGGTCAGATAAATCTAGTTAGACAGCCATATACACCTTACAATTTCTTTATACACAAAATCTAGTTGACCTATTGCTAATGATAATTGAAAAACAGACCAAAACAAAAAAACATAACATTGACCAATGAACAATGAAAATGAGGTAAGGTCAGATGATACATGCCAGACAGACATATACACCTTACAACCATTCCATACACCAAATATAGTTGACCTATTGCTTATAGTACTTGAAAAACAGACCAAAACACAAAAACTTAACATTGACCAATGAACCATGAAAATGAGGTCAAGGTCAGATGAAACCTGCCAGACTGCCATTTACCCATGAACCCATTACAGTCAATCCATACACCAAGTATAGTTGACCTATTGCTTATAGTACTTGAAAAACAGACCACAACACAAAAACTTAACATTAACCAATGAACCATGAAAATGAGGTCAAGGTCAGATGAAAAACTGCCAGATTGACACGGACCCATTACAGTCATTCCATACACCACATATAGTTGACCTAATGCTTATATTATTTGAGAAATGGACCTAATCATGTAACTTTGACCTTGATCACTGATCCATGAATTGAGGTCAAGGTCAGATGAACCCTGTCTGACCCACATGTAGACGTTGCAAGGAACCGATACACCAAATATAGTTATCCTAATACTCCTAATAAGTGAGAAATTCACATGACAAAAAAACTAATTTTTTTTAAAGCATTCGCTGAACCATGAAAATGAGTTCAAGGACATTGGACATATGAAAACCAGAAACTTCGTAACATAAGGTATCTGCATAGAAGATATGAAGCATCCAGGTCTTCTACCTTCTGAAATATAAAGCTTTATACAAATAGTTTACGTTGCGCCAATTGTAATACCTATGTCTCGCATACTGCGACTTTTGTCACAGGTGAGACAAAAATCAACTCAAGGTCAACATCTGGCTTTTATACCAAAGTAGTGTTTTTCAATTTTTCTTTAAAAATATCTTCACCATGAATATGTGTTTGTATGCCTTCAGAGTTGCATAAGATCATTCTAAGGTTTAATGTCAGTGAACCCCGAGTGCACTCAAAACGACAAGCTGAACATTTTTTTTATCTTGGCCATTATCAAGTTAACAAGTCAAATGAGTATCAAATAAGTTCACAATGTTTCAAAAATTATCCCTGTACAATTTTGATGAAACTTTAGGATTTATTTTTGGATAAAAGTACCATTGTGGTCTATTTATAGTGTGCCTACACTGAGAATGTGGTCATTGGATCATTCCACAGCTGGATATCATCATGAACTTGGAAAACTGATATTTACTGCTTCTCTGCTAAGCACTGAGCATGAGAGTAAGAGCCACAGACTAACCGAGTCTAAATAATGTGTTCAGGACGGGTAACATATCTTCCTGAGGAATACTTTGTGAGCTAGCATGGTAATAATCTGACTCAAGATGTTGGTTTAGTATAAATCGGGGTTCGTGTCACAATAACATGCTCATATAATGAATATGGTTGAAACATTACCTGCTGGACATTGAACAATTTTTAAGGTAGATGCCCTGGGAGAAAATTCTGTTTGATAACTTAACTATAGCCATGCACTGCAAGTAAAGTCCTAATAACACAATGAAGAAAAATTCAGACAGCATGATAAAACTGGTTTAATGAAGCATAAAAACAAAAACAATAAGTCACATTTCTAAGATGGCACCATTTCATCTTCTGCACATATGTTATCCAATTCATCTCCAATTGTCTGAAAGAAATTTAAAAAAGGTTTATTTCATTTTGATCATCAGGCTGTGACTTACATTATTCACAGCTCAATAGAATCGAATAGGAAAATCTTACAATAGCTGATCATTGCACAACTTCATGAACACAAAAACTTGTTTCAGATTTTATTTGAATTTTCATGATGACTCAATTAGTTCCCTTGTAGTGGCAAGTAATATAATTTCTGGTAATACCTGATATCCTTTTCATGTATTTTTCAATAACTTTTGATTTATTCAAGTGAAATTATGTGCGGTGCACTCACCTTCTTTATTAAACCTGGTTTGTTTGGACATGGTTGCAGAATTTTTCTATTTGCTTTCCTTAAGACAGATATTGTCAAGCTTGTATATTTTAGCAAACAAATTAATCTCTAATAGTCAGAAATCACTATTTACTACTAAATGTTTTGAAAATATACCAGTAAATGGGGACTTCTGATTATTCCCGACCAGTTTGCTTGATAAAGTAAACATTCTTTACATTTGTAGTAAAATACATGACACAAGGGAGATAATTATATTCAACAATTGTTTTTCAGAACATTTAAGTCACGGCGATGAGTTACTCTCTTCTTCATAGAACTCTCAAAATTTACCTCTTTATAATTAGTTTTACAAATCAGCAAAACTCATTTTTAAATAAAAAATTACAAAGAATAAAACAAATCATGTTCTAAGGCTATTTTTATTCCATACTGATACCATTTCCACAAAAAATTATTAAAAATCTAAAAATCTAATTTAATTTAATGCAATTTGAACGTTGATTCTGATAGTGCTTACCACTAAAACTCTGTGTTTAATTCAATCTGATCAGAGGTTTTATTAATCTAAAGTTCCCATAATGTTAAAACTATCTTACCTTCAAATCAATCAATACTTGTTTTGTTTTGTTGTTCATTTCATCAATGCTTTCTTTTAACTTATTCACTTCTACCTTTAAGTATAAAACAGTCTAGTATTTAAAACAGAGTTTTTTAATATAATTTGTAATTACAATATAACAAACATAAGCAAATTTACAGTTGACAGCCATGTTCTTCAAACTTCAATTGCAAATAAAAACTTAAAAAATTTACTACCAACTTTAAAAAAATTGAGCCTTCTATTTCAAAAACTAATAAAGAAGATGTTGAGTGTAAATGCAAATGAGACAGAAACCAGACAACACAAAACCAAAATATCAACATACTATCTTTATCAATAAACAATTTTCTATACTATATGTTAAGCTCTAAGTGGTCTGAATCCAAAAACGGTGGCCAAGTGGTCTAAGTAGTCATAATACTGTATCACTAGCCTGTCAACTCCAAGGTTGTGAGTTTGATTCCTGCATGTGGCAGGTGCACTTGACTCCAACCTTAATTGGCTAGGATTGTCAGTTTTCCTACCAAAGGTCATGGTTCTCTTTTGGCACTCCAGCTTCCTCCACCAATAAAAACTGACTGCCACGAAAAAGCATAATAGTGCTGAAAGTGGCATTAAATACCAATCCAACAATCAATCAATCCAAAAAAGTCATAATTACATAGTTATAGTTCACTTTTAATTTTGACCATTTTTATGCCCCCGCCGTAGTGGAGGGGGCATTAAGTTTTACCCTTGTCCGTCTGTACGTCTGTACGTACGTACGTACGTACGTCCTTAAGTTTGTTTCCTTTCTTTAACTTTAGTTTGCCTCAACCAAATGTTATGAAACTTAAACAAAATGCTTATTACCACAAAACACAGATCAAGTTTGAACTTTGGTGGCGTCACTTTAACCGTTTTAGAGTTATGCCCCTTTACAAATAGAAAAATTGCTGAATTTTACAATTCTTTTCTCTAACTTTAGTTTGCCTCAACCAAATGTTATGAATCTTATACACAATGCTTATTACCACAAAAGACAGATCAAGTTTGAATTTTGGTGGCGTCACTTTAACTGTTGTAAGAGTTATGCCCCTTTACAAATGGAAAAAATGCTGAATTTTTCGTTTCCGTTCTCTTACTTAAGTTAGCCTCAACCAAATGTTATGAAACTTATACACAATGCTTATTACCACAAAATACAGATAAAGTTTGAATTTTGGAGGTGTCACTTTAACAGTTCTATAGCTATGTCCCTTTATAACTTTATATGATATGCAAGCGGGGGCATCATCTGTGTCCCATGGACACATTCCCCATTTATTTGAAACTTTTATATTAATATCAGATCTATTCCTTTCCACTGAATTCATACAAAGCTTGTCTAGACTCGCCCAGTTCAGATTTAACTCACCTTTGTCCTATTCCCTATCTCCAAAAGAGCTCCTTTAGTTTCTTGTAAGGGATCTAAGGATTCCAGTGAAACTGAAAATAGAAAAAACAAATATAAATAAATCACATAGAAGCAACAAATACAGTTGTCCTATTATTAAAAATAACTGAATAAAAAAATCATGTAAGAAAACAAAAATTTTTTTTTAGTGGCCATTGAACCATGAAAATAATGTCAAGGACAACAGACATATGCCAGATAAATACTTCAGACCATAAGGTATCTGTATACAAGATATGGTTTATCCAGCTCTTTGTTCTTATGGAAGCTTCATACAGAGAGCTTGCAGCTGGGCCACTTTGGCAACTGGCTTGCCTCTTTCATTCTGTGACCTTCGTCACTGGCAAAACAAAAACTAAAACTTCCTTATCGACCACATACTTTTTCACTTTCTACAATTTACTAGAAACAACTTATTTCCTATAAGACCTTAGGATGCAGATGATTAAGTTACCTGGATCTATGTTACACAGCAGTAACTGTTTTTCATAATATTCCCTGAAAAAGAAAGCAATTATGATAAGTTTTTTCATGATAATGGAGTGATGACCTAGGTACATCTTAATGTTTTACATCAATTATAGAAAAGATAGATTTATTGAGTTACTGATGGTACATTGATGAAACAAGTTTAGATATTTATATCATGATTTTACAGTTATATATACCTAAAAGTATATGAATAGTAAAAAGATATCATACAAAGTTTTCTTTAAGTATGTTACAATTTAACAGAAACCTTAATATAGTAGTATTTCTAAAATTTATAGTTTTTGTCTTTTTGAACTTTCCAACTTGCTGGGTTTTTTTCTTCGTTAACAACAGGAATTTCAAGAGAAAAAATATTTGTTTAAGAACCATTGAAGATTGGAGGAAACATGTCCTTAATATTTGGCCTTAGTTCTCAGTTGGTTATTGGTCAAAATTTGATTCTGATATTGATTTTCCTTGCTCGTCTATGAAAGAATTGAACCCTACAATTTGTTCACATAATAAATTTAATTGTATTCTTACATTTTTTCATCTGTCTGCTGTAATCTGTCTTCTAATGTTTTTATCTCATCTGTTAATTATAAAAATAAAAAAAAATACTAAGTCAGTTTTCATTAAGTGCCAGTCTTTGTAAGAATCAGGCAATTTAGAAGAATTTCAAAATATGGCTGAAAAAAAACCCCAGAGAACTAGCCATCCTATTTTGAAGTTACCCTCATCCTGAGTTAGAACTGGTAGGTCTTTCTTTACTGCATGTCTGGTAATTTGAGAAATCTCTAGATACCTTTTGGTTAGAATTACAGAAAATTAGCACCCCTCAATTGTAAACTTGTAGTGCATTTAAACCAAATTATATCTTGAAATACCAGAATAGGACAAGGAAACGAATGTTATATTCATGCACCATTATACATTTTGAAATTGAATTGATGTATACTTGAGAGGGTTTTTGTTTACCATGTTTTCACCACTGTCTGATTCTTAGGCAGATTGGCACTTTTTTTATGTCAAATCCTCATGGTTTTTTGTTGTTGTTATTTGGAGATGTTGATGTGGATGGCAGATCTTTGATTGATTTTGTCTAAAAATAAAAACAATTTTATGGACTCTGTAATACCAGAGCTCAATATTTATATAGTCATCTTTCTATTAATGATGACTGTATGTTGCCCTCTACTCTAGATGGTTTTTTGTCATTTGGTTGCTGTCTCATTTACATATAACCAACATCTCTTTTACTTAAGACTTAATAAATTTTCATTTTTATATTGATTTTTATCAAAAGCTATTTTTAAATTTAAAGGACCAAAGTCATCTCTTGAACAACATTAATATTAGATGTAATGCGAGGGTACCCAAACAGCACCTATTTTGATGTTTTTTACGAAACAGATGAAAGTTTCCATTCTGTGTTTATTTTGTTAATGTATCCTTGTTTACTATATAGTTCCACAAATTTAATTTTGAATCCATACTGAATCATAGAAAAATGGGTTTGAACCGACCTCCAAACAACCCAAGATTCTGTAATAAGGAATACCTAAATCACATGCATGCTTAATGTAAAAAAAATCGTATAACGAAGGTTTTGTTTTATTACTCCACATTTTTAGAACAATTTGACAATAGTTCATGTTTTACTATGCATTTTGAAGAAATGGATGCCTGTAACAAATTTTAATTGCTCATTTTTAAAGGTGACTTTCTGTGGACGTCGCATGCAACATATCCTTCAAGTTTACTTTTTTCCTCTGGATAAATTATCTGCTGATATATAATGCGACCATTTTTGTATTTTTAAATATGTTTAGCTATGTGGAAAGACAAATATAATGGCAAAGATTTCTAAAGCTTATTTGGCAAAACGGGTGAAATTTAAGTACTGTGACGTTAAAATATACCTGATATTGTATGAAAGAACCCATCTCATTTCACAGATATATATAGATGTAAGCATGTCTTTTTTTATTTTTTGCCTCTGTTGTGAAGTTGTGATTTAATAATGCCCCTGTCATGCCTGCTCATGTAGACTGTTGCTTACTTTGAGAAGTCTGCATGTTAGTATGCTGATTTTGCAACCACTAAACCATACTATCTTTAAATTTTGATTAGAATCTTGAAAATTGCAGGGTAAATTTCTTTTCAATCTCTCTAATCGTAAGGTGAAGTTCACAACGCAAACATGTACAGACCCTTTAAAACAGTTAAAATTACCTTTTAGAACATTTTCTTTCCCAGATGAAGCTTCTAAACTTGCAATTCTTTCCTGAATAGAAAATATATATCTTAATTTGATACAAAGAATTATATTTTCATCTAAAGGCTCATCTGAGAGTATTTTCTCATGGTTTTTCCCCATGCACAATTTAAACAAGGAATTACTATTAAGGTCTCTAGAAGCACTTGCTGGTTCTATCCACAACTGAGTCAAACCAAAGACTTGAAAATTGGTATTTGCTACTTTTTTCTCTAAGCATGCAGCTTTTAATGGTGCAAAGACTGGTCAACTCAGAGTAGGAATAATATATCCTTGTAGGATGTCATGTCTTCTTGCGAATGTTTCCTTGTTGACTAGAACAGTAAATATTCCAGCTCAGCATGGTGGTCTTGTGCAAAGCAGAATTTAAATTCATATCACATGTTTTCTTCATGAATCATGATATACATGTTATTTTTAGGATGTTAGAAACAAATCCACCATCATTAATTTAATAATACTTAATTTAAACTTAACAAAAGTTTACCTCCCTAAAAGAGATACAGCTCAAATGAAAGAAGTAAGCACCAACTTCTGGAAATAATAAAAATACACTTTACTCCTCTGCATATTATGAAGGTTATAATCTTTTCTTTGTAGTGTTTCATTATGTGTATATATACATAATGAAATTTGAGTCAAAATATTTTTTCTTTTTTTTATTCTTTTTTTTAACTTTGTCTAGATGAATAAAAATCACACAAATGGTGATACATGTAACGAACCTGCTGATTTCATCCCATAAAACTGTTTATTATGTCTTCAGATTGTCTGGAGTTATTCATTCATTCAAATTTATATTTTAACAGATGCTACAATGTAAATCATCAGCTTATGGTGTGAAAACTAATGAGTACCTTATCAGTATCTAATTGATTTAAATCTTTCTAATATATATCAGTTTCTCACCCCTTTTTGTCATTCAAAAGGAAAAATTAATAGCCTAACCATTCAAATTACTAAAATACAGAATTTTATCTCAACTAGGTGGAACATAAATCAGGTGTACTGTTTTTCGTCAATTTCAAATTTAAATCTACCTTTTGTTTGCCTGTAAGTGTCTTTAATCTGGTTATTTCACTCTGTTCATTTTTTCTATCCTCTTTCTGATCTTCCTCTTCTGTTGATCTCTTTCGACCATTAAATCTACAATGAAGATTTAAATATTTTTTACATTTTAACATACGGCTTTTTATGCTTATACCATGTATTCCAAGACTATTCCAGAAATTTCGCAGGTGATTATCATGAAGATTTTCAGACTCTCGTCATACATATTTATGCTGCACGTATGTTATTTGCACAGTCAAATTGCATTGAACATATATTCATTTGTGATATAGTCATTGACTGTATATCACCTTGTTTGTGAAGTTGATAATGTGTTTCTGTTTTTTTAATGACGTCAATAAAGAGTACAGGTTCGCAGCATTTTTACGTTGTAAAATGACAATGTATGGTTATTCTATATGTTTAATTTCAACAGCCATATTTGCAGACTCCCATTGTGTCCCATTGCAGCGGGCATGGTTCGCATACATGTACCTGTGTCATGCTTAAGATTTTTTTTCAAAAATCTTAAAAATTTGTGTCCATACATGTACACTATACAGGTATTAACTGATTCTAATGTATCAATATTTTACCTTTCAAATTGTTTTTCAAATGTTTGGGTATAGATTATGTTAAAACATTGTTTTATAACATGAACATGAGAAAGAATTAAAAAAACTTGATATATTAGTATTTAAGAATTATAAACACATGCTTAGTTTACAATTAAAATTTTAACTTTCTTGAAATAAATACTGGTAAGCAATGGTAAGACAATTATTTAGTTCTTTTTTGCTAATGGTTTATCAGTGAGGCATTATAGTATCAGAGACTCAATAGTGCCCTGATCTATAAAAAAAATGTTCTTCAACATATTGAATATTCGGAGGATGTTTCAGTTATCTTGCATGCTCTATAACTAGGTGATCACCTACCCATATGTAGTAGATTTTGGTCTGGTTAATTTACTTGTAGTATCTGTAGTTTTAGAACTTTTTGCATGGCTAGACTTAGTTCCATGAATATAATGTGGTATGTGTGACTTTGTCTGATTCATCCTCCTGAAAACAAAGAAAAGGGTTTCTAGAAGTTATAATGCAAATTCATTCATCTGTCTCTTATAGATATACAATCCATAGAGCATTGTCAATCAAAGGACTTTGACAGCATTAGTCTTGACAGAACATTTCGGCTTACAGGCCCAAAAATAAGTTCTTTCACAAAATTTCTTATACATAATGCTTCCTAGTCAGGGGTACACAAAATATGTATGACTTACACTACAAGTAAATTTTATTTACTGGTATACAGGTAACTTATTAACAGGGATATACCCAAGTCCTATAACATATGCTCATATTTTCTTTTTGCTAATTAATTTTGTATGTTTTTAGGGTGATTTTTTTCTGTTTAATTGAAATGCAAAGTCATATCAGATATGGTTAGTTTTAGAGCAGAAAGAAAGCGATCTGATTTAAATACAGATCCTGTCTCCAAGCTTTGCTTACAAGGATCTTAAATTTAAAACACTCCATCCTACTTTCTCATGTTTCTGTTATGATAAATCTTATATCAACCAATGAAATTTCTGTCTTCAAATATTTGAATGTGTGTACAACGAAACCTAAGAATCTGAAAAGGTCATTAAAACAAAAAGAAGAATGGAGTATTTTCAGATCCTTGTATGCAAAGTGTGTACACAGAATCTGCGTTTTAATCAGATTGGAAAGAAAGTGACTGATAATATCTACCAGAAATGCCACAAAGGCAGTTGAAGTAATTATTTTCATGAAATGTGGTAAAAAAAAGGGAAAATGTTTGTTGTCATGGTTATTGCACAATATTTAATTACATATGTATATTGTATTTTAATTTAGAAATACCAATATATTTCTGAACAGTAATCATAAAATTCATAAAATTGTAAGTTAAACTATCTAGATCCCAAATAAACAACGTTTGATAAGACATCAATATATATAAAACAAGAAACATCGAGCCCACTAGCCTATATACATGTATAGTAACAATGGGTTGAAATTTCACCATGGTCAAAAGTCAATGGGTCAGTAATTTTCATCTTTCAGTTAGATATCTTTATACATCATTGTATATATGCTGTACATGTTTTATCCTTTTAGATCAAATTAAGATGTAAACAATTGTATATGTGATAACTGAGAAATATAATGTGTTATGGTTTTGAAAATGAGATATCAGTTGTTGTAAGCATCAAGGCCTAGGCCCTGCATGGATGCTTACAACAACAGATCATGTTTTAAATTTCTCTGATTTAATGCCCAATAGTTTCAGAAGCCTTTTAGTTTACTATCGATCACAAGGGTCTCAACATGGGATATTGGGATACAGACTTCAGGCTGGGATTTAACCCCCCCCCAATAATTGAGGTCTTGGTTATAAAATCCCAACAGATAAAAATATCTCATTTTCAAAAACATAACACATTATATTTCTCAGTTATCACATATATACAATTGTTTACATCTTAATTTGATCTAAAAGGATAAAACAGCATATATACAATGATGTATAAAGATATCTAATTGAAAAATTGAAAATTACTGACCCATTGACTTTTGACCTTGGTGAAATTTCAACACATTGTTATATTTAACCTATTAAAAAGGGAACCATTCAAGCCTCATGGCTGTGTATACCTTCACATAGGAAGAGACCCCTCCCCCGTGCTATCAAATAAAGTATAAGTGCAGCCAGCATGGGAATGCAAACAAAGTACATGCACATATAACATGTATAATGTAAACAATGTATGTAGTGAAACTGAAAATTAACAAAATATATTGAAACTCTACACGTACATGTACATGTATGATGCCCAATTACATGCACTCTTCTTCCTTTCTTCCCTGAGAGATTTATCGCATTCTTTTTTACTTTTTTATTACTGGAGATCTAGCAGTCAGGGGTACTAATTGTACAAGTAATTTTTATTTACTTGAAGAAGTAAATATTAATATACTTATATAAGTAAATTTGTAGGATTCTTATACAAGCATATTTTATTTAATTGTATAGGTAAATTATTTTTTGGCTTAGTTATGTCGCTTAGAAATTCAGATTTTTTTACTTATACAAGTAAAAAAGTCATCCTATATTCTTTTCTTGAATTTCTTAAGGACTTCTTTGCTCTAATAGAATTTTTAATTGTCTGTCCTTTGCAGATGTCTTTGCTGATCATTTAAGTGTAATTTCATGGACAATGAAAATCTCATTTGTCTGTTATCTTCATCAGATCACTGCTCATTTACAAGCCCCCAAGGGGCAATTTTTGAAGGCCTTGCCCAAATACTTAAGATCTTTGCGCAATTAGTTTCTTTGTTGAATTAATGAGATGAAACATTGATATCTAATCAAAAATTATGAGCTAACCTGAGAAAAATTGTTATAGACATGTCTTTACATCTAAAAACTTGAGAATTTTTCGGGATTGTAAAAAAAAATTACTTATACAAGTAAATTTTTGAGAAAATTAAGGGGAGATTATTCAAACATTATAATTTACTTATATAAGTATATTATTATTTACTTCTTCAAATAAATAAAGATTACTTGTACAAGTAGTACCCCTGACTGTCTAGAATAATTTCTAAAATGTCTTGACAACAAATTATATTGGCTTCTGCTGGGTTTTTCTTTGAGAGCACCTGGCAATAACTTTGTTAATTTTAAACACCCTACAAGTTCATTCATTGGGTAGGTCTTTTCATCACCAAAGGTATCAGGTCCGTTCGATCCCAATACACGTTCACACCCCCACACGTTCGCCCCCTGGATCCGTTCGCTCCCTATTTTTATTCAAAAAATGATTGAATTATTAGATGTTTTTTAGATGTACAAATGTATAAATCAAAATATTTATATTTTCATTATATATATATATATAAATAAAATTCGGGAATTTCAAAATGAAACATTTTTGGGGGGATTTGATGAAGACTGTATACGTATGGACATCAGACAAACCAATTGACGATTTTCCGCCACAGTAGACTTTGAACTTTGATTACAATTGTGACTGTTATTTGAATTTAATACATTAATTCTTAAATAAACTATTTATATTAGTGCATATTAGATAGTATTGGTGTGTGAATGGTGTACAATGTGATGTGATATTTCAGGTTTTTTTTAAAATATTTTAGTGCTCTTTTAAATTTTATAAAGTAGTTACTCGAAACATTTAAGTGATGTTTTTTAAATGAATTATTTCATGATTTGAATGATTGTGTATGGCTAAAGTGCATGAAGTAGAAATCTGTTTACGTTTTTAGAATGTCACTTTATTTTGAAAAAATAAAAAAAACTTATTCATAGTAATACACTAACTAAAACATGATCATGATGATTAAACCATTATTCATTACAAAACCAATAAAAAGGGTGCAAACGTGAAAGGGGGCGAATGTGAATGGGAGCAAACATGATTTTGGGCGAAGGGACCTGGATTCACCATCAAACACCCAAAAAGACCACTAACCGCTGATGCCCATCAAAATCCTGCAAACAAAGATTTTATCATTCTGAAACACAAAATGAATTTATTTTTTATATATCTAGTGGATGCCAGGGCTTAAATGACGAGGAAAAAAGTATATGATTCATAAAATTACTTATAACTGTTGATTGAAAAGAGATACGCAAGTTCGGTTTGTTGTAAAATCATATTTATAGGTTATAGTTTGGATTTGCCTATTTTTATTGTCACTTTTTAAAATAAAAAGTGGAATATAAATCTCTTTCTCATTACAACCGGAACCCACATGCACGGCTCAAATAAATTATACTGTTCCTATAAAATTACCTACTCCTTTTTATGTGTACAATATTTTTATTATAATCAGGGTTAATTTTGCTTAGTAATGGTCTTCTGGTGGCATTAGCACATGACTTCGTGAAAATATGTACACTAGGTTCCATAATTAGAACTACAAAAGTAGGCCCGTTCACAACCATATTGAAATTTTGGTGTAAACACGAAGTTCACAAAAGTTCAAAACAATGTTGCTATATCTTTATTTGACCTGGGTAACTTTTGTTATATGAATTAGTTATGAACTGAAATTGTAAACATTGTTTTTATTGCACACTTATTGTTTTTATCAGGATTAATTATGATCTGTTAACCTTTGACACGTTGTTTTCTTAGCGGTCAAGTAAAGCGCCGGCATTTCGACTACATGTATATCTGGTTTTTTTTTCAACACTAATATATTGACTACTTATTAATAATTTTTCATAAACAATATATATTTTTTGCATTTAAACTAATTAATTAAATAATTATTTTTTTATTTCAAATCCACCAATTTTAACAGTATTATATACATAAAATGTATATGCTGACTTGTTTGCCGAAATCTATTGTTTACATTCATGTACCGAATGTTAATTTACTACGTGACACAATAAGCTGTCAATCAAAACAAAAAATCAATAATCCGCTATCGGGGCAATTAAATCTCAACAGATCGATCAGTTTCCAGTCCCGTTAGTATAATAGTCCCAGCTAAGTGTCAGAATGAAATATAGACTTATAATTTCAGACTGGGCTCCTGCTATGTATAAGTACCTTGTACTATACATAAATATCATGTTTATATGAAATATGTAATAAGTACTGACAGAACCAGTCTAAATACACCTTATCGCTATTTGTCCGCCATTAGGGGACGACCATTTGATATTCTGGGGGGGGCCAGGAGGATTTTGAAAATAAATAACTCAGCCTTGATAATCACAAAAATAAATGGTTTGTTCTGTGGTAGTTCGAAAATAAATAACCTGACTTACAATGTATTGAAAATGAATAACTCGGCAGGTCTTTAATCCATTTTATAAATGCTATTCGAAAGTATGAGGTGGCACCAGATTCTTCATAAAATTCATCTTTTTTCAAAAAAAAATTCGGGAAACACTTCCCAAATCTTTTAATAATAAAGGTATAAATATACTTGAAATGTCTGAAAATGGGTTTCATTTAACTTTCAAGAGGTATATTGGCTCAGGAACACTTACCTCATTTTTATTACAGGGCTGTTACTACATTGAGGCAAATGCCTTTATGTAGGAAATTTTAAAACCAAAAGCTTGTCTTCATATCAAATTATTTTCACAGCGAGTGTTTGCAAGAAGCAAGTTCTGTTCTCCCTTGGACGTAGCACCTGTTTTTTCGGGATCAATGTTTCTTTAAATTTGTCTTTAGTTCATTGATTGCCCTTCTGTATTCTCTTAGTGTTGCATTCTTTTTGTGATTTAGTAATTTTTTTTTCAACTTGATCATGAGTTTTATTTTATTTAAGACTTTTTAGCTAATTTTACAACTTAACTACTTTAAATTGTATCCCAGTTAAGAGCTACATCAAGTTGTAATTGAAATGTGTTATTAAAAATTACTTGACATAGTTATATCACTGATAATCAGCCCCCTCTTAACTTAATTTGAATAAAACCCCATATAATTTACAGGTATAAAAGATTTAAATTCTGCATGCCGAAACAACAAAAAAAAAAAAAAAAAAAAAAAAACAGCAGCCACATACTTAACTATGTGAATTACAATTTTACTTTATTCTTCATATTGGTCTTTTGGTGTTGTCCATAAAAACTTAAGTCTTATGCTGAATCTATACATTTTGCTTTGAGACCAAAATATTGTCAAACAATTATTAAAACAGAACTTGCGTTTTCAGAATAAGAAAGGGTCTGGGAACGCCCAGAAAGCACGATTTTGCATCATTTGTTCTATAGTTTCTTTGGGCCTGCAGCGGCTTCAAAACCCTTCAAAATTTTTTTGCCTCGCTCCGCTCGGCATAAATAGAGTTGGCAATGCTTTTAAAAGAGGCTAGTCACAGCCCAACTCTAATACCATGTATGTATGCAATACATGTATATGCAGTTTGGAATTCAGAAGATTCATTTCCGCAGAGGATGATTAATTCTGATTAAATGGTACATTAATGACTTGACTGTACATGTATTATTTATAATAAAAAATGAATTTAAAAATTTTATGTTTTCGAATATTTTTAATATAGTTATGAAAATAAATAATCAGTCCCTTGTTTTAATGAAAATGAAAAATCTTGCTTCAACAGTGCAGAAAATAAATAATCTGTCCTCTTAGTTTACAAAAATAAATAACCAATCCAAAACAAATCCTCCTGGCCCCCCCCAGAATATCAAATGGTCGTCCCCTTACTGGACATCACACAAGTTCCCGTAAAATTTTGACGTCATAATAGAAATATCTGACGCCACAATGGAAAAGTGATTGTTGTATGACGTCAAAAGTTCGAGCGGGACTGATTCTCGGGTCAAGCGGGATTAGCGATAAGGTGTATTATACTGGTAGTGGTAATGACTAGCTTACAAAATAAAGGGGGAGTCTCATAGTTCATAGGCTCATGAGAAGAAATGGAAATCAACCGCGGATTATTTTCAAGGTTTTATGTGTCACCAGCACTGAAAGAACATGTTTATATTTACCTCCTTTTGTATTTTGCTGTGTTCTATTTTTTCTTGGGCAAACAATTTCAAATTTCCGCGAAAATGAAACTATCTTTATTTTTGAAGAGTGGGCAAAAGGGACATAACTAGAATCAGGTGAACTCGGACCAAAGACAGCTCGGACCAAGACAAATCGGACCAATTCAATGACAACTTGGACTGCTTTTAATAGACAACTCGGGCCTATTTGAAAACATCTCAGACACGTTTCAAAGATAACTCTGTCCAGTTTAAACCACTCAGACCATTTAAGAATGCTAATACGAAGGTCTGGATGGGGTTTATACTGGGACTATTATACTAACATAGGATAATAGCTCCAGGTTTACATAATAGAAAATAATGACCAAAGTAAAACAACAAATAACTTTACATGCAATGGAAATACGGTACCTCGAATCACCGAATAACACCGTTATTAGCCAAATAACACTTGTTAACACCTAATAACACTTGAAATTTTAATATTTAAGGAATGACTGTAATATTTTTTCTGTCTATGAAGAAATAACATAAAAAATGTGGTGCACACTGAATAACCCGCGTAGCGGGTTATTTCAAAGTGTGCACCACATTTTTTATGTTATTTCGAATAGACAGAAAAAATATTACAGTCATTTCTTATAATTTAATTCTAAATTCCATTTTAAACCGGAGTAAACCATGAAAAAACGTTGATGACATCACGGTCACATGACAAAATTATGTCTATGAGCTGATAAACAAAACAAAGTCAGCCAATCAGAAGACGCGTTACATCCAAAATTAAATTATTAGCACATATTGGTGACATTTAAACATTGATTATTAAATAATATTGTATTATAAGTGTATTTTTTAACTTAAAAATGATTTATAGAAAGCAGGTAAGTTCATAAAGATCGCATTAAATATTACTGTGTACATCCAACATGGCGACCAAGGAAAATATAATAAGTGATTCTGGTAGACTAGTAGACTTTCAAACTTTTCTTCATTGCCTTCATAAGTGGTTTTGAATTGTCTTTCTTTAACTGGTCTGTCTTTTAAACTGGTCCAATTTGTCTTTTAAACTGGTCAGAGTTGTCTTTAAAAGTGGTCTGAGTAGTCTTAAAATTGGTCCCAGTTGTCTTGGTTCGACTTGTCTTTGGTCCTTACATAACTTAGGTAAAAGAGGTCTCTATATATCTGTATAATGTAATTAGAACGGTGGTGTTTTAAGCTAACCTGGCCTAAAAGGATATGTCACAGAGCTTTAGCCATTACTTGGCATCCGTTGTTGTCCATCCGTTCGTTGTCATAAACTTTTTACTCTGCAACTATTAGGTAAAATATATCTCAAACAAAACAAAAAAAACAGCAAGGTAAATATTATAAAAAAGTCAAGGTCTATTTTCCATGAAATATTCAAAAAAATTTGACAAAGTTATTGCCCTTAAAATGTCAGGTTTTTTTCATATTTATTAGTTTTTGATAAATTTCTTGAAAACTACATAACAGATAGAGAGGAATATTGAACAGCAAAAATTACCACAGAACAATAAGATCTACAAATATTAAGTCAACTTGACAGAAATCGTCAAATAACCCCTTATAGAAGTTATTGCCTTTGAAAGACATATTTTACCCATTGCATGTGGTTATTTTGCAGAACCTATAATAGAAATCAAAAATTGTTAAAAAAAACGTTCAGCAAAAAAGATCTTCAAATAAGTCAATATGGCAGAAATCTCCAATTAATTGAACCCTTTTATTAAAGAGTTTTTATCCTTAAAAAATGATTTTTATCCATTTTTGCAGAAACCATTCTAGATACAAATACAAATATTTTATTGGCACAAACACAATTACAATAATTGGCAAAGGCCCATATTTCAGTACATTATAACAATGAATACAGCATAATGAAATAATATGTTATAATTAAGAAGCTAAAATCTCGTTTCTATATACCAGACATTTATGTATACAAGAACTTGTCACTTTCAGGACTTTTAAAGAGTTGCTATTTATGCAACGTTTCATAGTTAGCTGACTCTCACTACAACGTGTAGGAAGTATATTTAATATAATAGTTTTAAAGTTTATTCTGTATTTAGAAAATTTTTCACAATTCAGTAAAAAGTGATTTTCATCTTCTACCTCACCCGATTTACATACATTACAAACTCGTTCATTAGTGGGTAAACCTAAATGTCGCCCTTTTTTTATATAAAGAACCTGTGAATAGTAAAAATGTTCAGCAAAATAAAATCCCCATATAAGTCAACAAGACAAAATGGTCAATTGACCCGTTATTGGAGTAATTAATTGCCATTGAAAGACATTTTCCCCTATTATTTGCGTTTCTTGCAGACACTATATTGAATAAAGAAAATTTGTTTCAGCAAAATAAGATCTACAAATAAATAAGTCAACACGACTGAAATCATCAATTGAACACTTAACTTGTCTGTTAATAAATCTAGAAATTATAAGAAAAACTAAGGTTTCAGCTTCCTCAGGCAAAGTTGACCTTAGCTTGATTTAATTGGTTACCTTTTTTAGGTCTAATTTGGTCAAATAGCTCTTCAACTGTCACTGTTTTCATATGTCTTTGGCTTTCAAATACTTAAGCTTTGAGCTTTCCTGATGAAGGTAAATCCTGAAAATCGCTGGGGAGGCGGATTTAAAAAAAAAACTATTTATGAACTTGGCATATAAATTGTTAAAAATATAATTGACCATTGTAGACTTATATTCAGAAGTAATAACCTGGTAAACATTCAAGAAAAACATCTTCCCCTCACTGACTTAGGTGTCTTCAATATATATCACATATCTGCAGATAAATGCTAAACCATCATGACCTTATCATAGTAATATTTGCCAAGGTGGCAGTTTATATGGTATATCTTTTCAACAAAGATGACTACAGATCATCAAGGTCAAACATACTGAAATATATGGGAAGGAAACGAGGTCGAGTACAAAAATTTAATAATTTTTTGGCTAGCAGCATTATTCTAATTATGCAAGTAAATTTCTCAAAGCAAGGATCATAAGAGTATCAATTCTGAGTTCTGCAAACATTTGTTTGAAATTAGATCAAAAGTGTCATTTCCCCAGTATCAGTTTTCAATTGTAATTATTTTAAAGGATATTTTCATTATACACGTTGTATCCATATTTCATATTGAATGACAGACTTTCATCTGAAAAACAATTTGAAAGGACCACCTAAGGAAAGTTCACCGATGTTTGGCTGAATCTGAGTTTTACAGTTAAGTAACCTGGTTTTTCATACAATCGTGTTTGCTCATGTTCTTAAGCACACTCACTGTGTTTGTAAATGTCAAAAAGAAAATTTTCTCATGTTTCAATATTACTGGGCACTAGCTATTACATAGTCTATGTTTTGCCACTGTCATTTTAATTTTAACATGTCAGTTACCAACATAAAATCAGTGTTCATGTAATTGCGGTACGTTAATCCGTTTTAAACACCCCTTACACCAGTGGACAAAGATAGCAAATATTTGTTCTGTTGAAATATTAAATCATTCCGAGTATTTTCAAGGTTTTTTATGGCTTTATACAACTATATACAATGTCTGATTTAAAAGGTTATTTTAGTTCTGAAATTATTATTGTCCTACCCTCTGCTATAATAACCAATGAAAAACTCATCTATGATCGGTTGGTAACTAGCCTAGCTGTTGAAGGACAATATTTTGACCATACATTTTATTTTCCATTCATATTTGAAAACTTTCCACCACTTTCTTTAATAGATTGAGTGCATTCTCTGAAAGAGAGGCGAAAGATACCAAAGGGATATTCAAATTACTCATAAGTCAAAAACAAACTGACAATGCCATGGTAAAAACCAATCAAAGCACGAAAGCGCTGTAAAGGCAGTTAATTACAGGTTGTGTGTATTTTAAGTCCAGTTATATCATTATCTTGCATAGTACAGTGTACTTATCAGAGGTGGCTCTCAGTATTTAAGATTTAGAGTTCTCTAATGATATTGAATAAGTTTTATGAATGTCATATTCTGAGCACTATATGAAGGCGATTGTTCTCACTTGTTTATGAACTAGTGCATTATGTCCAGTTTGTACCTTTTTTATCTATGTTTATAGTCAAATTAGTTATCAAAGGTACCAGGATTATAATTTAATACGTGTGTTTCGTCTACATAAGACTCATCAGTGACGTTCAGATCAAAATAGTAACAAGGCCAAACAAGTACAAAGTTGAAGAGCATTGAGGACCAAAAATTCCAAAAAGTTGTGCCAAATACGGCTAAGGTAATCTATTCCTTGGATAAGAAAATCCTTAGTTTTTTCATTGGCAATCATAACACATCTCTTTATTTATATAATGATCTATATTCAACGACCTCAGGTACAAAAAAAATGTATGTAACTAAACTATGATGGGAAACCTTTGACTTCTTTCTTTATATAAACTTTTGATTTGGTACCATAGAACTATGTAGAGTAAATGTACATTGCAACATGTCAACTCTTTCAACTCCAAGCAAAATTATATTTCCAAGCATAAAGTAATTTATGAATGAAATAAAATGCTCCGCTGGGGCGCAGCTTGATACGACCGCAGAGGTCGAACCCTGAACAGTTGGGGCAAGTATGAACACAACATTCAAGCTTGATTCAGCACTGAATTTGGATTGTAATTAAATATTTGACACAGCATAGGTTTCTGACACAGAATGAAAGTGGTCTAAGATACTTAAAAAAAATTAATTTACCTATTCAAACCATATCATTTTTATTGGCTTTTATATATAAATCAGAAATAACCAATTTAAAATGGAAAAATTTAAAGAAAAAAAAGGAAAAAGAATCCCCCCCCCCAAATTTTTTGAACCCCCTTATGATTCATCACCCCAAAACTCAATCCCAGCCTTCCCTTTGTGGTATGGTACCTTGCAGTACAATTTCAGAGAGATCCATAAACTTGAACACATGTTATTGTCTGGAAACTAGAAAAATGCTTGTTTTTTGGCCCCTTTTTGGTTCCAAATTCCTAAACGTTTAGGGCAATTACCCCCAAACTCAAACCCAGCTTTCCCTTTGTGATATGGAACCTTGTAGTACAATTTCATAAAGATCCATACACTTGCACACAAGTTATTGCCATGAAACTAGAAAAATGCTTGTTTTTTGCCCCTTTTTGGCCCTTAATTCCTAAAATTTGGAGGCAATTACCCCCAAAATCAATCCCAGCATTCCCTTTGTGATATGGAACCATGTGATACAATGTCAGAGAGATCCATAGACTTACACACAAGTTATTGTCATGAAACTAGAAAAATGCTTGTTTTTTGCCCCTTTTTGGCCCCTAATTCCTAAAATTTGGAGGCAATTACCCCCAAAATCAATCCCAGCATTCCCTTTGTGGTATGGTACATTGCAGTACAATTTCAGAGAGATTCATACACTTGAACACATGTTATTGTCTGGAAACTAGAAAAATGCTTGTTTTTTGGCCCCTTTTTGGTCCCAAATTCCTAAACGTTTAGGGCAATTACCCCCAAACTCAAACCCAGCTTTCCCTTTGTGATATGGAACCTTGTAGTACAATTTCATAAAGATCCATACACTTGCACACAAGTTATTGCCATGAAACTAGAAAAATGCTTGTTTTTTGCCCCTTTTTGGCCCTTAATTCCTAAAATTTGGAGGCAATTACCCCCAAAATCAATCCCAGCATTCCCTTTGTGATATGGAACCATGTGATACAATGTCAGAGAGATCCATAGACTTACACACAAGTTATTGTCATGAAACTAGAAAAATGCTTGTTTTTTGCCCCTTTTTTGCCCCTAATTCCTAAAATTTGGAGGCAATTACCCCCAAAATCAATCCCAGCATTCCCTTTGTGGTATGGTACCTTGCAGTACAATTTCAGAGAGATCCATACACTTGAACACAAGTTATTGTCTGGAAACTAGAAAAATGCTTATTTTTGGCCCCTTATTCCTAAACTTTTTGGGCAATTACCCCCAAACTCAATTTTAGCTTTCCCTTTGTGATATGGAACCTTGTAGTACAATTTCATAAAGATCCATACACTTACACACAAGTTATTGCCATGAAACTAGAAAAATGCTTGTTTTTTGCCCCTTTTCGGCCCCTAATTCCTAAAATTTGGAGGCAATTACCCCCAAATTCAATCCCAGCATTCCCTTTGTGATATGGAACCTTGTGATACAATGTCAGAGAGATCCATAGACTTGCACACAAGTTATTGTCATGAAACTAGAAAAATGCTTGTTTTTTGCCCCTTTTTGGCCCCTAATTCCTAAAATTTGGAGGCAATTACCCCCAAAAATTAATCAAAGCATTCCCTTTGTGATATGGAACCTTGTGGTACAATGTCAGAGAGATCCATACACTTACACACAAGTTATGTCTGGAAGTTACAAAAATGCTTATTTTTGGCCCCTAATTCCTTAACTGTTGGTACCATAACCCCCAAAATCAATCCCCACTTTCCTTTTGTGGTATTGAACCTTCTTTTAAAATTTCATTGAGATCCATTCACTTAAACTAAAGTTAGAGTGCGAAAACTAATGTGTCTTCGGACGACGATGCCGGACGACACCGACGCCAACGTCATACCAATATACGACCACAAAAATTTTTTTGCAGTCGTATAAAAAGGAGTTCTTAATTAAGAAATAAACTGATTCGCTGAGCGCAGCTGGATACACCCGCAGAGGTACTACCCTGAACAGCTGGGGCAAAAATGGACACAATATTCAAGCTTGATACAGGTCTGAATTTGGATTGTAATTAAATATTTGACATATTATAGTTTCTGAATAAATGTAGTCAATGAACTAGAAATCAGTTATATGAATTGAATTTATATTCAATTAAAGATTTCTTGCTGTTGTGCAATACACTGTGCTGTTGTGCAATACTTAATAAATCTGTTGCCAGACTATAAACAAATAAAGTTCAATTTCTTCTCAATGTCATATTTGAAATTTATGAAAATCAATAGGGAGATTACATCAATAGCTATAAATAATTCACTAAAGTTTCATGTGAACTGCTTAAAGCATTTTTGAGTTGTTGTCCAAAAACTGGAAAAATCCCCCCTTTTTTAATGAATAAAACCCCTTAACTCAGAAATGTAAAATCTAAAATTTATAAAATTCTAAAGGGAGCTTACGGATTGATAATTTAGTCTTAGATGCAAGATTTTTTTATCAGTTGTTAGTGGCTTTGAACTAGCTGTCAGTAACTGCGAGTACTCTCAGATTTGTACGTGTCTTTTTGTTGTTTGGATGTACAACTACCTGACCACGTCCACTTGTATTTGTATTTATCCATCTGATGAGTTTAGCCTCTTTCAACTGATTTTTATAGTTCTTTCTTATATTGTACTGTTACACCACTGTCCCAGGTTAGGGGGAGGGTTGGGATCCCGCTAACATGTTTAAGCCCGCCACATTCTGTATGTACATGTATGTGCCTGTCCCAAGTCAGGAGCCTATAAAAGTGTAATTCAGTGGTTGTCGTTTGTTTATGTGTTGCATATATGTTATATTTGTTCATTTTTTTACATAAAATAGGCCGTTAGTTTTCTTGTTTGAATTGTTTTACATTGTCATTTCTGGGCCTTTTATAGCTGACTGTGCGGTATGGGCTTTGCTCATTGTTGAAGGCCGTACTGTGACCTATAGCTGTTAATTTCTGTGTCATTTGGTCTCTTGTGCATATGTGGAGAGTTGTCTCATTGGCAATCATACCACATCTTCTTTTTTATATTTACATCAACAGATATAAAAAATTCACCAAAGTCAAGGTGAGACAACAAAACTTAGTTGTAAGATCTCTGAAATTTTTTACAGGGTACGAGTTGTTCTCATTGTTGGAGATTGTACGGTGACAGTAACACCTGTAACTGCTTAAACCCATTTCTTATGCACTTTAGTTTGATAAACTCACTGAATATCATACCACATCTCCTTATTTTTATATGCATTACAATTTACATGTGCATGTAATTGTAAATGTATATATATATCAGAACAAAATTCATTGCATCACTTTTATTTATGCATCCTTTGGCACAATACAAGTTCTAAAATTACACAACATAAAACAACTAAATGTTATTTCAGATGAAAGTTTTGTTTCAGTTCCATTCATAGGATTTATTAGAATTTTGTATGTTTTGCCAAGTCCAATAATTCGCTCTATGTGACATAGAGACATAGTTGACTTATAAACCACCAGGTGTCGAACATTCAAGAATTTTCAGTGTTTCTGTTTTTATTTGATGAAAAGGTTGCCTGAGCTCTAGGAGCTTTAGGTTTTATCACGGGATATTCTGTGCTGTCAATAATAATCCAAGTCGTAGGAAACTTTAATTTGAAGTTGGATGGTGAAAAATACCTGACTAAACCACTAGATGGCCAAGTGTTAGCCTCACACCACTGTTTAGACATAAAAACAATCCATGTATACACAATATTCTTAACACTAGATTCAATCTAGAATCTAGACAGTTCAAAGTTGGTTGTATGATGCCTCAATTTCATCAAAGTCATAAAAAAACTGATTTTCAACTGACACCCTATCAATTTGAAAATATATGTATCTCAAACAATGTGCTGCTGGACCAAGTGTGGTCAAAACAAATAAAAATTTAGTATACAACTCTAAACTGGTATAAAAATGCATGGCTGTGTCACGTGTCTTCATTTCAAAATTCTCTGCTGAAAACATAGGCATTGATGGTGTTTGCGTAATTCCATCTGTGAAGCTCAACATTAGCTCGGCAGTTGGTGGTGGACAGTCATAAATCCTTTCTGCAGTATGAATGACTTCTTCAGGAAAACCAACTTTACAATCAAAACTTTCCTCTAGATTTCTACTACAATATTCATCAAGTTTAGTTCTTTTGTTTTCACAGGAAACTGCCCTGATTTTTCTTTTTGCGGACGATTCAGTCTCTTGCTTGGTCCAGGAAAATAGGCTGGGAATTGCAGTAGACTTAAGTCTCTGTATGGTGGGTTTGCGCCCTGAAAAAGGTTATAAAACATTAGTTTTTTTATAATTAAATGAACTTCCATTAGCAATGTATACTTTGTACTACCTGGCGAAATATTAACTAGATTTATTCATTACAATCTGGATAAAACTATGTTTGCCTGATTCAATGTATGTTATGTAAATCCAAAGGACAAACAATGAGAGACTTATGCAACAAACGTACATTGTTTGTACCTAAATAACTATAATATAGATGAGAGCATGTCATTGTTTTGTTCCTGTTAACATTGTCATTGATATTTTTCAAGAAAGTCTATGAGGCATAGCTTATGCATTCCTGTCATTACTACATTAGCATAATTACTGCTAAAATAATTCTCAGTATGATATTCCTCTTGTAAGAAATCATTATAATTGTAGCAATCACCAAAAAATCTCAAACAGATCACATTGAATCGTAATCCAAAAAATTATGACGTCTTGAATTACCCACCCCCTTTTATTCTAAAACGATAATTGCGGTTGTAAACAGACTTTGGTTTATTCGCATGGCGATTACATATATAACTATATATTTCACAAAGAAAATAGAGTTTTACCATGAATAGTTTCCTGCACGTAGTCTTTTTCAGTAAAACGTGCCTTGCAAACAACAGCTGATTGAGATGGACTCCACGATATCATCGTGTTCTCGTCCAATCTGCGTATGGGCCATGGCGTTGATCCAACTTTTCCTTCTGTTTAAGTCATTTGGAAATGCATGTCCTCCTCTTAAATGACATCCAGGTACACAACAACAAGTACTTGGCATCGTTAATTAAAAATATAAATGAAATAGTTGCACAGTGCAGAAACCGGAAGAAGAGGAACAGGATCCGGGTGAGGGTCGTTTCGTAACTAGTCGATTCGTAACTTAACTAGGTCGTTTCGTACCTGAGACGTTTTGTAACCTTTTATCAATATATAATAACAATAAGATTAGTAGGTTACGTAAAAAGTAATAAAAAGACTTAGTGATGTATGTGTATATATATATCTATATTTATTTATTAAATAATTGATTGCACATAAATTTACACTTTACAAGTACAGTTTTGCACACATGCGAATAAAACAGAAGAATTTGAATTGTCCATCATCATTTAGATGTACCCCGTCTTTATCAAAGTATTTAGTCTTCTGCCACGTGCTTTTATGTCTCCAATACTTGACACCACTCATCTTTATGTTGCTAATTAGTTCTTTCTTTATCTTCTTTTTTTTTCTATCATAAGTTGTTTCTTTCACAGAACTTGATAAGTCGGATTGCGTTCTTAACATCCAATTTTCCAGTCTTCGGATGAAACTGTGACCGATCACAAGGACTTTGGGCTTATTTACTGTTAGTGACATATTTGGCGTTTATAGATGAATGAAAAAGGAGTAAAAAAAACTGCTATTATACCATTAAGTGAACACTTGTCACTTACATTTACTTAATTTAACCACGCCTAATAATTTATCAATTTAATTCAAATTAAATTTATTCAAAATATTTCACTACTGATTGCTTTTTTGTGTAGTTATTAAACATATATCAGAAATTTTCTCATTCTGGGATAAATACACTCAAAACCAGATGTCCAGTAGTACATTATTAAGGAGGTGTGCTTTTGTTTACGGAACCAACTGCTGTTGCTGCTCCGGCCCACTAACTCTTAACTCCGCCAACGCCGGTCGTGTGCCATAGGTCGTGTGCCATTAATCTACTTAATCACTTTACACCTACTGTAATTACTTTTTATTACCTGTCATTAGTTGTCATAAAACCATTAAAGCTGTCACCGAGCGTAATTACAAATTAACCAATTAGCCAATAATTAAAAAGATTTCAGAAAATTTTATATTAAAAATATTACAATATTGTTATTATTAGATGAACAATTGGATCATTTTTAAATAATAACTTTAACTTTTTCATTTAAACTAATTAATTTAAACTAACACTTTATAACCATATATAATTACAAAAGGTACGAAACGTCTCAGTTACAAAACAACGTAGTTACGAATCGACCAGGTACGAAACGACCAGGTTACGAAACGACGTGCATTCCAGGATCCGCTACCACGGCGCCACCTATTCAGGAACGATAATTTGCTACTTTATATAACTGCGAAAATAACGTTAGACGGGTTCACGTGCATAAACAGAAATGCGCTTTAAATTGTATAATATAATTCATGTTCAGTCGACCTTTAATTATTATATCAACGACTGAAATGATTTATAAACATCTAGATTGCAGATAACACTCGAAATTAACCCGAGCTCTTTCCACACGGAATTCAAATAATTCTAGTTTGTCAATCGGTTGACTGCTCATAATGCAAAATACAAATATATCAAAAGTTTTTAAAACTAACAAAACACAATGATCGTTTCTCTATTTCCCAATGTAAATGAAATGAAACAAAAAACATTTTATATCGCAATAAGAAGAGGAGAGAATTCAACATTTCCGGATCTACTTGGAGTCTAGTGACCCCCCACGTAGATAAGTTGGATATCGCGGAAGGAAGGATTAACCCGGCAACTAGAAAGGCATTAAAGCACTGCCTTTAAAAACAACCAAAAGACAAATAGTAAAGACAAATAGTAAGAAGATGTGATGACAATCAATTATCACTAGTCAAAGAAAGGCACACAAAACTATAACTAATCAGGAACATATATATTGACGGTTAGATATACTGTTCCCAGAACTAATACAGAATGAAAAAAGGAAGAAAATGTTATACGAACTAAAGGTATGAAGAGCATGTAGCACACAACAAGTACACAATTGTTGAAAAGTAGTATTCAGTATTCAGGCTGATTTCAGAAAATGAATGAGGAAAGGATCCCCGGAGGACATGATTATGGCCATGACTACTGGAACATGTCCAAAGTAAATGACCACTTTCGAGTTATGTCCTTCACCAAAAAAGTTCGTCAATTATGCTCGCCTTTATGACGTCATTTACCAGATAGAAGGGATTGCCTGTATCCTTGCACTATTAAAGTTCACCAAGCTTCTTCATGATCGTCATTATGCAGGATAAACTAGAAATAATGTTTGTTCCGTAGGTACTTAATCACAATTCCCTAATGACAGCAGTGCTGCTTATCAATTATAAGAATTCAATTTGCTGAATAATTCGTGTAATATAGCATCATATTTTTTCAACCACTCACTCAACATTGGAAGGAAGTGACAATGCCCCTAAACGCACGACTGATGTTCACTAAAACCCAAATTTTTGAAGGAAATGCAATGAACTCAAAAGTTGTCTATTGTGTGACAGTTACAAAATGTCATCTTATACAGATATCAAAGTAACATAACCTAATTCTGTGACTAATGTGCCTATACCAAGCCAGGATATCTGGACCATATGTTGCTTATCTATTTTTTGGTGTTGGTGTGGTCTGTTGTGCTATCCAATATTTTTTTGTAAATCATGTGATTCTTTTTGTGTTTTATGTTTCACACAATGAATCATTGAGATAGTTAAGGAAATGTACCTAGAAATTTCCTGTTTGGATTGATTAATTTATTGAATGTTGTTAATGCCACTTTCAGCACTATAGTGCTAATTCGTGGCAGTCAGTTTTTATTGGTGGAGGCAGCCTAAGTGCCCAGAGAGAACCACCGAACTTTGGTATGTCAATACTGACAATCCTAGTTAAATAAAGGTTGGAGTCGAATGCACCTGCCACATGCCGGAAACAAACTCACATCCTGTGTTGACAGGTTAGTTAGACCGCTCGGCCATCGAGGCCCCTGTGTTTGGATTGATTGTTGTTTGCTATTAAATATTAATATAAAAAGATTAAGTAATTGAAGAAAATATCAAATACAATATCCAACACTTTAATGATATTATGGATTGAAAAACTGATCACAGACAAAGGCAGGAATCTTTTATATTACCCGGTAACATGTTTTATATAAACAAATGTACATCTTTCTGAAACACTACATATGAAAGTCCTACCATCACAGTAAATGTAATTTTCTGTACCATTCTTATACTTCAATGTAAAAGAGCATGTTTAATTCCATTTAATACAATTAAACTCTGCAAAATTACACATAGATTCTAATTATAAATAACAGAACATGAACAATACCGGTTACATTATATATAATCCTACTGAAACAGTTTAAGTAACATTTTGTAACAGTACACATAGATTCTTATTGAACAGTACATGTACAATCTCTTCTGTAACATTACAAATAAATATTGCTGAAACAGTCCATGTTAAATTCCTACTGCAATATAACAAAAACTTTCTATTTAACTGCCAATGTGAAGTTACTTCATTAACAACACATTTTAAAAATATTACTGTAACATTGAATACATGTAGAATTACTTCTTTAATATTACATGCATAAATCCTACAATTTTGTTATCAGATCCAAAAATATTCCATAACACTCTTAACCAATTATTATGCTTAATCTTTGGCAACACAAACATTTACATGATATTTACAATGTGTATATAATTTGCTCACATTTAGCCATAAAAAGTCAAGAAACCATGTTGAAAGCAGGAATATAAATGTTAAGTATAAAGTGTTTTTTTTTAAGTATGCAATACAATATGTATGTCCATTATCTATCTTGCTGATATAAGTTTGATTTTTATAAATTCTAATGATTCGCAGAAATGTTTTATATTCTTTCTCACAAGTTTTAATCTTAAATGTACAATTTTAATACCTACCAACTATTCAATATCTCCATGGGGGATTTTAAGCACAAGAGGACCTAATGCCCCTCTTATATTGTCATAAAAGTTTCTAATCTTCTTCTATATTGTCTGAATGAGTATCTAGGTGCTGAAATACCATATTGACTCATTTGAATGCCTGTTTTGAGGTGATCAGTATCCTCGTCTCATGGGTTTTCATGCTATTAAGAATGCATTGTGACATCACAATTTCCATTGAAAAAGCATGCATGTACGAATTCATATGACGTATGAAAACATGATGTGACCATATATACAATAAAGAATTCCAAAATATAGGTCAACACCTCTCACGGAGGAAATCCCCCATAAATAATGAAAGTTGGCAGGTCTGAATTTTTCTTCCCGTGCCAATTTTGTACTTATTTTGTAATTTTAATATACCATACAGATTAAATATATATTCTATTCATTACACTGCTGTTTATATATATCGTTTACTTTGAGAATAGAAAATATATTTTGACTTTGTACTACAAAAACACAAAAAAGAAGAAAATATTATTGCACCCAGTTTTAAAGTAAAGTTGCCTTATCAGGAAAAATTTTGATAAATGTATAAAAAGAATCTTTTAAAATATATATATATATATATACATTTTTGTAAATAAACATACAACCTTCTGTAAGTAAGAACCGACATACATATTAATACTAAATCAAAACATAACTCCTCCCCAAAAACTGATATATTGAATGTTTCAAACTAAGTTAATAGCACTGGTATTCAACATTTTGTCCATCTTCTTCTACTGTATTTTTGGTCCACTAACATGTTTTGTCGATGGCAGATTTAATGGTGGCAAATGAATACTTGTTACGTTCACACAGGTTTACAAATGCATAAAGTCGTCTGAGTGAGTATTGGAACTGAAATATAAATAAAATTAGGTCAAATTGTATAATATATACATTTATAAATACAAATTACTCTTATATATCTAGGTTTCCGGTGAAAAACTGTTGAAGTCAGCTTTAGCAAATAATGTGAAATTGTCCAGCCTTTAACTGTCAATCTACAGAACAGATTCACCCCACATCTAGAAAAACTCAAAGAATAAGAACATCATATTTATACATGCATCTAAAAATGAGAATTTAACAGTGTATAAGTTTTCATGTGCTTTTAATAATGTAACAGAATTTTTATACCATGGTCTGTTAATTATGGGGATATTAAAGTCCTTTTAAATATCAAAATTAGTATTCATTGATTAAAAATCATGGCACAATGTGACTTAAGTTATAAGTAAATAATTGTAAGAGTGTTATTCGAATACAACAAGCATTCTGTGAGTATTGCATGGCAATACATAGTCCCCTACCGATTAAAATTTCATTGTAATGGAACGAAATTCTAACTTGATCTATAACTTGTCATGGTGTAAACTGCATAAAAATATCAAGTCAAAATCTTCAAGCATGATAAAAAAACTGTTGAAAACTGATTATTTAAGTGAATTTTCTATGTCCAAAGACCATAACTCTGCACAAAATTATCAGACTGGAACAAAATTCCAACTTGATCTGTAATTTGTCATGATAAAACTATATACTAATTATCAAATCAATATCTTCAAGAATGACAAACAAACCTACCACTAAATTCTTCAAACAATTTACCAAAGAAAAGGAAAAAAATCCAATATGTCATTTTGTCTTGTAAAAGTCTTTTAAATAAATGTGGATAGTGTCCACATGTGGACACAGATGATGCCCCCGCTTGCATATCATATAGTTATAAAGGGACATAACTGAAGAACGGTAAAAGTGACGCTACCCTAATTTGAACTTGATCTGAGTTTTGTGGTAATAAGCATTGTGTGTAAGTCTCATAACATTTGGTTGAGGCTAACTTAAGTAGAGAACAGAAACTAAAAATTCAGCAATTTTTCTATTTGTAAACACGCATAACTCTAGAACGGTTGTGTATAAGTTTTATAACATTTGGTTGAGACAAACTAAAGTTAGAGAACGGAAACTAAAAATTCAGCAATTTTTATGTTTATAAAGGGACATAACTCAAGAATGGTAAAAGTGTTGCCACCAAATTTCGTACTTATCTGTATTATGTAGTAATAAGCATTGTGTATAAGTTTCATAACATTTGGTTGAGGCAAACTAAAGTTAGAAAACGGAAACAAAAAATTTGTACTTGATCTTAGTTTTGTGGTAATGAATATTGTGTATAGGTTTCATAATGTTTGGTTGGGGCAAACTTAAGTTACAGAATGGAAACTAAAAATTTTGCAATCTTTCGATTTATAAAGGGGCATAACTCAATAATGGTTAAAGTGACACTATCCAAATTCAACTTGATCTGTGTTTTATAAGTGGAAGTCAAAATTAAACATTGCATTGTATAAAGCATTGATTGTAGTTGATTCAACTATTATCATGGACAAAGGAGGATAACTCCAATTTAAAAAAAAAACTTGATATTTAGAAGCAAATAAAAATTTTGCAATTTTTCCATTTATAAAGGGGCATAACTCTAGAACGGTTAAAGTGACACCACCAAAATTCAAACTTAATCTGTGTTTTGTGGTAATAAGCATTGTGTATAAGTTTCATAACATTTGGTTGAGGCAAACTCAAGTTAGAGAACGGAAACCAATTTTGGAACGTACGTACGTACAGACGGACAAGGGTAAAACTTAATGCACCTACCTCTACGGCGGGGGCATAAAAATGTGTTATTTCCCTTTGAACAGAAATCTACTAATTAACAAGTATTTCATCAAAAATTTAATTCTAGGGAAAGGGCTTTAACTGAACAAAGAGAAAAGCTAAAATCGTGAAAATTGAACTTGACCTGTAACTTGTCACGATAAATCAATAAACCAAATATCAAATCAATTTCTTCAAGCACGAAGAAAAAAAGTCTGGAAAACTGATTTGCCGGAATGACAGATGGACAGATGGACAGACAGACATGGACAGACAGACAGACAGACAGACAGATAGACAGACGGATGGAGTGCAAACCTAAAGTCCCCTTCGACTTCGTCGGTAGGGGACTAATAAAATCACTCAATGCGCAACAACCATTTTCCAATACTTACATTTGGCAGGTCAAGGTCATGACATGTATCTCTCAAATACTCCACAGTTTGTATGTAACAATCATGATTATATAGGTCAATATTATCCTCCATGATACTGGTAACTATCTGGTGATCATGATCCACTGTTTTACTGATAATCTCCTTCACTAATTTATCTATTTTAGATCTTTTCTAAAAATGAAACATCAAAATTAACTTTGTGACTTCAAAATAGTTATAATTCTTGAGGACGATATTTTTGAAGAGTCTTAACAATAAGTAAAACCATGAGAGAAAAAAATTTCTTTATACAAATTGAAGAACTTGAACTGAAACAAACTAATGTCATATCACATAAATTTAGGCTATTTTATAGTGTTTTAATTAGTTGTGGCTCATAAATAATCCAACCTCTTTATTTAATAGTAGATGTACTAAAAGTTTTTATTGATATCCATTATTCAAACTTAAACCTGCATTTCAATCCACATACAGAAACCTTATACCTTTTTTTGCAGGGATGAAAACTATATTTTATGCAACTGTCATACAAGTGAAAGATTTAGCTAGCTATAAAACCAGGTTAAATCCACCATTTTCTACATAAGGAAATGCCTGTACCAAGTCAGGAATTTATGACAGTTGTTTTCCATTCGTTTGATGTGTTTGAGCTTTTGATTTTGCCATTTGATAAGGGACTTTCCAATTTGAATTTTTCTTGGAGTTCGTTATTTTTGTTATTTTACTTTTTATTACTTTTTAGGCCCTATTTGACTCGATTTAAACTGTTAAAGCATACCTTTAGCTATAACTTGATATATTGCTTTAACAATGAAGGGATATTCTGTTTAGTATTATAACTTACCAGAGCTAAGCCTGAAAGCTGTGACATTAACTGGTCCTTCTCCTCCTCATTTGTTGACAAGAGCCATAAATTTCTAAGTACTTCCATTTCAACATCCTCAGCTTTCACAGCATCAATCTGTGGGTAGAGAATACAATATTTATTTTTCAGAATTGTATTGATACAAAGATTTGACACAGCAAAAGTTGATTCTAGTATCACCACTTATTACTGTGAGATTGGTTGCAACTATGCTAATCAAAATAAAATTTGCACCACCACTGAGTGATACAAAAGAAATGGTACCATTATGATGTGCATACAAGAAAAGTCTACTCCAAATATGACATTAACTCTTGACCATATAAGTGTAAGTAAGATAACACCAATTTCATAAAATATCTGAAGTTGAGGCCAAATTAAAATTGTGTCCCCAAGATAAATAATCATCATTAAAAAACATGGGCAGTGAAATTCCCAAAAGGAAATATTTGTGCTCTAATCTCATTTTGGCACCACTATTCAGATAAAGAGAAAAATCAGAAAGTGTGTCTTTATATAAGAGCAACTCACACAATCAAGAGTTTCAAAATCAACACAGCCTCCTTCAAAGGTTATGTTTATGTAACTTTAAAGCCCCTGTCTGGCTTGATGTACATTGATATGTTTTTTTAAGTTGCAAACTGTATTGAGTGCTTTAATTTACATAAGCTCAAACAAGATAGTGTTGATTTTGATTTTATGTCTGGGTCTCCTGATGAAATATACATATGATGTCTATTAATTCATTGATAAATCTTCAACTACTGTTGGCCTACATTAAGAACAAGGTACATGTACATGAAAGCCTTCTACTTTAGTTGTTTACAACCATTGTCCATTGGATGTTGGATAGTTTTCTCCTTGACAAGCATACCACATCTCCTTAAACTTTAGGCTTGGATTCAGTCTCTCAAATTTATGGAATATATTAAAAATATAAGCAGCAGATGGAAAATTTTAAGTTGGGACATCCTTTAATAAAATGCTCCGCTGGGGCGCAGCTTGATACGATCGCAGAGGTCGAACCCTGAACAGTTGGTGCAAGTATGGACACAACATTCAAGCTTGATACAGCACTGAATTGTGATTGTAATTAAATATTTGACACCGCATAGGTTTCTGACACAGAATGAACGTGGTCTAAGAACTTAAAAATTTTCAATTTACCTATTCATACATGTGATGGACTGTGAAACTCAGATCAGGAGATTGGGAAATTTTGGTCAGGAGATTAGGACTCAGATCAGGAGGTTTTTAATCGACATTAATTTTGTTGTAAATGTAACCGTGTGCTGTAAAAATGGTCTTTTAAAGTGTGTTTTCTTCAACTTTCCAACCAATTTATTATGTTTATAGTACCCTTGTACTTATAAAGTTTCTCCATCTTTATATTCTACATGTTCAATCTAACATTGTTTTTTTTCCAGTATGTTCTTTAAATTTTATACTTCATATTCTATAAAACAATCATTGCAACCAGAACATTTGTTTAGCTGTCTGCAAATAGTTTTTATTTTATTTTTTTATCTCTTGCAAATAGTTTTTGTTTGCAAACTCAGAAATTCATTCTATCTGTAAAGTTAGGGTCATAGTTATTATATAAATTTCAATTTAAGCCTTAAAAGGAAGTATAGAATCCTCAAATAATTTTCAAATTATTATTTTTTTATTTGTCCTAAGACATTTAAAATCATTTAATAACCATCCTTTTATGATTATTTGTTCAATTTATATTTTATTTATATTCTTTTAAAAATTTTCATTATTAAAAGGAAAGTAACTTAAAACAGGATAAATCAAGGGAAGTAACCCAATAAATACACAGTTTTTGTTACACAACAACAGTTAGCCTGAGGTAAAAATCGTTGCTTACCAGTATGTTTGACACCCAAGCTGACAAGTGAAGCCATATAATTATGCATGTTAATTGATTTACAGGTAAAATATAACTTCAGGTAATGTCAGTTACACCAGATGCCTGAGATGTTATGTTGGGCAGAAATTTTTCATTCATGAAAAATTTCATACACGGGATTTTTTCAACGGGAGGGGGGAGGAGACCCCTGAAAACGGGATTATTGTACTCCCGTTGGGAGGTTCACAAGTATGCCTATTCAAACCATATCATTATTATTTGCTTTTATATATAAATCAGAAATAACCAATTTAAAATGGAAAATGTTAAAGAAAAAAAAGGGAAAAAAAAATCCCCCCCCCCAATTTTTTGAACCCCCTTATGATTCATCGCCCCCAAACTCAATCCCAGCTTTCCCTTTGTGGTATGGTACCTTGCAGTACAATTTCAGAGAGATTCATACACTTGAACACAAGTTATTGTCTGGAAACTAGAAAAATGCTTGTTTTTTGGCCCCTTTTTGGCCCCAAATTCCTAAACGTTAAGGGCAATTACCCCCAAACTCAATTCCAGCTTTCCCTTTGTGATATGGAACCTTGCAGTACAATTTCATAAAGATCCATACACTTACACACAAGTTATTGTCCTGAAACTAGAAAAATGCATGTTTTTTTTGCCCTTTTATGGCCCCTAATTACTAAAATTTTGAGGGAAAACCCCCAAAATCAATCCCAGCCTTCCCTTTGTGATATGGAACCTTGTAGTACAATTTCATAAAGATCCATACACTTACAAACAAGTTATTGTCATGAAACTAGAAAAATGCTTGTTTTTTGCCCCTTTTTGGCCCCTAATTCCTAATATTTGGAGGAAATTACCCCAAAAATCAATCCCAGTATTCCCTTTGTGATATGGAACCTTGTAGTACAATTTCATAAAGATCCATACACTTACAAACAAGTTATTGTCATGAAACTAGAAAAATGCTTGTTTTTTGCCCCTTTTTGGCCCCTAATTCCTAAAATTTGGAGACAATTACCCCCAAAATCAATCCCAGCATTCCCTTTGTGATATGGAACCTTGTGGTACAATGTCAGAGAGATCCATACACTTACACACAAGTTATGTCTGGAAGTTACAAAAATGCTTATTTTTGGCCCCTTTTGGCCCCTAATTCCTTAACTGTTAGTACCATAACCCCCAAAATCAATCCCCACCTTCCTTTTGTGGTATTGAACCTTATGGTAAAATTTCAATGAGATCCATTCACTTAAACTAAAGTTAGAGTGCGAAAACTAATGTGTATTCGGACGACGACGCCGGACGACGACGACGACGACGCCAACGTCATACCAATATACGACCACAAAAATTTTTTTGCGGTCGTATACAAAGCAGATTTCTTCCTTCAGGCTGTGTATTATATGAAGTTTGTAACATCCATCATTATCATTGTACAGCTTTTCATATTCAACTAATTATAAAAACAATGTTAAGTAATCTGACTTACAGTTGGATCAGGTGCTGGAAATACAATGTTGTTAGCTTGCTGCTTTCCTTGGAATTCAGCAACTGTCATTTTACCAATTGACTGAAATATGGAAATAAAAATATTCAGTTTATAATACAATATGAATAAACAGCTGCAACATGACCACAAAATACAACCATCATTAGCAATGGTTAGAACTTAACATAAAATTGTTCATTTTATTTTGGCAGGTAATTAAAATCAGCAGCAAAATCATTGTATTGTATAAAATTTATTTTATTTTATTTTGGCTATAAATCAAAATCAGTAGCCAAAATCTCACAAGTGTGGATGTATCCCAATCTGATTAAATCACAGATCCTGTGTGTAAGCTTTGTCTACATGGATCTCACACACTCCATTCTACTTTCTGTTTTAACAACCTTTCTAGATCCTCTGTTTTTTTTGGATTCATACACACCTTCAATTTTCAACCTTTCATTGGCTGATGTAGTAATAACCAGAACAGGAAGTAAAACGGAATGTTGTCAGATCCTTAAAATCAGATTGGAAAGTATCCAGTAACCAGGATATACAATTCAACTTAACTAACCTTATCTCCAAATTCCATCACATGACTTGTGTTTGTCTTCTTCTTTGTGATTTTAAACTGATCCTGGATTGTTTCAGAGTTTAAATTTTCCTACAATTGACAAAATAGGATTATTTCTATATGTAAAATTTAAATAGGATATCTGCTGAAAACCTTTATGTTTCAGGCCAAAATTACATTTTAAATCATCTGGTTTAAAAAAAGTAAAATTGTTAGCATTCAAGGGTTGCTAAAAGTGGATTTCCTTTTAGCTCCATCATATTTTGCATGATAACCCCTTAAAAAAAAATTTGATTCTAAGTGAGCAATAGAAAATAGAAAACTCATGATCAAAGGCAAATTCATACAAGAAAACTAAATCAAATTTATTATATGTATACTATGCTAACTGAGCATGGTTATACTTTGCAATTTCATTGTTTAACCAAGCATAGTTGAATATAATTTCATTTAATTGACAAGAGCAAATTTCCTTTAAATTTTATAAATAGGGTTTAACTTTGGATGAGCAAGTTCAGAAGTGAAAAATAAATTTAAACTTGATGTGTCAGAACGACAGAAATAGCCCCGCTTGCAAAAAAAGCTTGAAGCCACTTTTAGGAATGGAAATTTGAGAAGTCCGTATAACTGTTTTCACAAAATTTTCCAAAAAAATCCAAAGCCCGTAATTTCAGCAAAAATCAATGGAGTGGAATCAGACATAAACTCGATCTGTACCTCATCATAGTAGACTCACATACTAAAAATCAGCTCAATATGTAAAGGAGTTTAGAAAAAAAGTCTGTATAACTGATTTTCATGAAATGTTCAAATTCCAAAGCCTGTAATTTTAGCAAAATCAATGGAGCAGAACCAAACTTAAACTCGATCTATAACTCATCATAGTAGATTCACATACTAAAATTCAGCTCAATATGTGAAGGCTTTTTTTACAAAAGTCTGTATAACTGCTATTTTTACAAAATTTTCAAAGTCCAAAGCCCGCAGTTTTGTCAAAAATCAGGAGAGTGGAACCAAACATAAACTCGATTTGTAACTCATCATAGTAGATTCACATTCTAAAAATCAGCTCAATATGTAAAGGCATTTAGAAAAAAGTCTGTATAACTGTTCGTTGCAGAAAGACGGAATGACAGAATGACAGAATGACGGATAAGGGTAAAACTATATGGCCCCGACAACTTTGTTGTTGGGCCATAACAATACATCCCCTGTGAAATATTACCTTGTCAGAATCCTGCAGCCACATAACACTAAACACATCTCCCAAATAAGTTTTCCTCTTCTTGTCAAAATAACAGGCATAAGATGACTGTGATGAATTAGATGCTGACAATGCAAGGACTGAAAAATAACCCAAGACCAACATATTTAATACTACAGGTTTTGGTCAAATATATAACACAAAGACCCCATTTCAAAAGTTTCAAGATACACCCCTGTGAGAGTGAACTGCTTGCGCTTTTGAAGACTTAGTTATTCAATGTTAAAAACATGTAGTCTTCATTAATATATAAAAGATTGCAATAAATGTTAAGCATGTCCACAGTAGTTAAATATAATAATATCCACAATACAATCCTATAAAAGATACCTCCCAGACAAGAAATAATTCTTGCAAAAGCATGAAAAAGGGAGAACATTTTCAATTTTTTCCAAATTCAGAATCTGACATTTGATTGTCTGTCTTTTATCATGGTTGATGTTTTGTCGATGGAGTTTTGATATATAAATTTGAACCTACTTTTATTTTTCATAGACTTACAAAGATGTATGCTTATATTGTTTGATTTGTTTCTTTAACAGTGTGAGAATCACTTACTGTTTATATCTTTGGGTAGAAGTGTTTTAAACATAGATCCAGATTCACAAGATTCCAGGTAAAACACAAGCTAAAAATGAAAAAGAAAAATTTCTAAGTCACATTGATATACATGTATACAAATTGAAATATAGCTTATTATCTTACCTCCAATGCATTTCTAGGAATATCATTGGTTAAAAGTGACCGCGTGGAGACTGTGTATATTTAATATGGGGTGGTTTATTTTAATACACAGTAAATAGTGGTGTTATGTCCTTTATAAAAACAACACGGTGTTGAGGAAAAATCTGAAACGTTTCGCCCGCACAACTGATGGAGAAATTGATGATGAACGATTGAAATAAATGAAGATAAATGTGGAATGTGTCCATGGGACACAGATGATGCCCACGCTTGCATATCATATAAAGATATCAAGGGACATAACTGAAGAGCAGTAAAAGTGACGCTACCCAAATTTGTACTTGATCTGAGTTTTGTGGTAATAAGCATTGTGTACAAGTTTCATAACATTTGATTGAGGCAAACTAAAGTTAAGAGAACGGAAACGAAAAATTCAGGAATTTTTATGTTTATAAAGGGGCATAACTCAAGAACCGTTATCGTGACGGCACCCAATTTCAAAGTTGATCTGTGTTTTATGGTAATAAGTATTGTGTATAAGTTTCATAACATTTGGTTGAGGCAAACTAAAGTTAGAGAACAGAAACCAACTTTGGGACGTAAGGACATATGGATGGACGTATGTACAGACGGACAAGGGTAAAACTTAATGCCCCCTCCGCTACGGTGGGGGCATAAAAACACATTAAAAGCTAACAAGTTGTTATTGTTGGCATTTGTTTTTGTAGAGACCATTGGAAGTATTATATTGAAGACTTGATCACTTTGATAGGCCACTAGTCTAAATGACACATGTTAAGATAGTCGGTGAGATAAATTCGTTACAGTGTGCTAGTGACCTAATACAATATATATGGTGTCAGTAAATTCCAGATGGGGTGAGAACGAAAAAAAATCTTACCCCATATGGAATTTACTGACCCCATATATATCGTATTAGGTCACTAGTACACTGTGTAACTAATATTATCTTACCTCCTATACATTTCTAGGAATATGATTGGTTAAAAGCAACCGCGTGGAGACCGTGTATATTCCATATCAGGTTAGTAGGGGGGGCTTATTTTAATACACATTTTGTAGTGGTGTTACATCCCTTTATGAAAACAAAACGGTACTGAGAAAAAATCTTAAATGTTTTAACAGACAAAGAAATTGATGATGAAAGATTGAAACAAATTCATAAAATACATTTAAAGCTAACAAGTTATTATTGTTGGCATTTGTTTTTGTATGACCAATGGAAGTAGTTTCTTAATGATAACGGTATTGAAGACTTGCTGTCTGTGATAGGTCACTAGTCTAAATACCACATGTTAAGATAGTCGGTAAGATAAATTCCTTACATAGTGTGCTAGTGACGTAATACGGTATATATGGGGTCAGTAAATTCCATATGGGAATTTGAGCTTTGCTCTCACCCCATATGGAATTTACTGACCCCATATATACCGTATTAGGTCACTAGCACACTATGTAACTAATAATATTGTCTTGTACTTAACACAATTCAAATCTTGTTGTTTATGTTTTTAAAAACACTTTAAAGAGATATCTACAGATTAGAATTCAGAAAACAATCTCCTTATATCAGAGAGTTATTCAACAATAGCACATGTGAAATAGGTTAAAATGTTACAACATGAACAAGAAAACAGTTTTAGTTCTAAATAATACTGTATTACCTTTGCAAATTTCTGTTCTTGATGCATTTCTTTTAAAACTTTCATCAGATCTTTACTATGGAGCTGAAAATGAAATTAAGATTATGGTAACCTTTATACTATGCATTAATTATTATTCATGAGACTTTCTTTAATTCATGATAATATGTGAACCACAAAATTAAGTGTCCAACAAAATACACATATAAATTTCCTAAAGGATTTATGTGCAGAATTTGTCAAAACCTGGAAATCAATCTCCACAAAAGTACCTGTTTTTCTCAAAACACAAAAAAATTATGCCCATACAAATAGATGAATCTACAGTGACCATTATGGATAGTTAATTTAAAATGTCCTCTATGACTTTAAATGCATGTTTAGCAAACTTTCTTATCAGGTCAGAAAAAAATATTTATAACATGTCCTTTAAATTTTTTTTCTCAAACTTTTGACATTTGAAAAATCATTTTAAATGTCTGAAAGCAAAAGGTTCAAATGAATTAATATAATTATTATTACTTACAAATTTTTGTCCAAAAGCAATCAGGTTTGGTGCTCCATGGTCGACAAAATTTACAAAGATATGATCATTTGGTCCACTGAAAAAAAAATCATATAAAATTTGTTTTCCTTCTACACATCTTTTTATTTAAGATGTCCATTAAACCTTCTATAAGAAATCTTTCATAATCCTAAATTTAAATTGGACAGTAATGTCAATCTCTTAGGACTAATTCTATAATTTATGTCAGTAGAGCAATATATGAACATAAGAATGGAAACAACAGTATTTCATTTTGATATTTGAAATTGGTCTCTTAGCTTTGCATTGTAGCTATCAATCGTGCAAATAATCAACAAGCTGCAAATAATAAGTTTCATTGACTGATGCTAACAAACATTAAAATAAAGAAAAGTTAAAATAAACCTTTTTAAACATTCTACCATTTTTTCATATTTACACTTATAAATTTGTTTCATTTTGATTCATCTTAAAACCAATTGAATTCTCAGTTCTTATTTGGTTTTTTTCTGAAACAAAAATGGTGTCAGAGAGACTTTGCAAGAACTTTCAAATCACAAGATTATATATTATTTGCACTATATCAGATTTCATATAAAAAGAGTTAAAAGCAAAAATCAATTTGTCATTGCCTTGAATCACATTTCAACAATCATCTCAAAAATTTATTATTAAGTTCTAATACTCAAATACAGAGGAAATAAGAATGTAGGCAGTTAGATGCTATTTTTACCAATACTCATAATTACCTGTTTATAACTTTGCCACTACCTTTACCCTTCACCTTTTTGCTAATACCTTGTAATACATCTAGGAATACTTCTGGAGTGACATCCTAAAAATAAAATTATGTAATATATGAGGGTCCTTCACTTCTGTATTCTTTAATTTTTTAAAGCCGTTTTTCTCTATTCTTTAAACATTTTGCCCATTATTCTTTATTCCTTATATTTTAGCACCAAATTATTCTCTATTCTTAATTTTTTGGCGTATTTTTCTCTATTCTTTATTTTTTTAGCCATTTATTCTGAACTTTTTGCACATTATTCTCTATTCTGTAAACCCCATCCAGAGTCCAGACCCTCATTTATTTTCAGAAAAAAATCTTCACTTTATAATACATTATACTGGTATTATAGACAAATAAGAATATGTGTCCATAGGATATTATGCCCCACTCGCACGTCTATCTTATTTCCATGTTCAGTAACTACAAAATCTGGGTCAAAATCCTAATTTAGCAAATGTTTTATTAGGTTCACATCATAATTAACACTGTGCTAAGTTTCAAGTTGATGTGACCACAATGTCATGATAAACTACCTTAAACCAAAACTTTAACCTCATACAAGATGTGACAACAGATGAAGGAATGGACAAACTCATACACAGACTAGAAAACAAAATGCCACATATATTATCCTAAATGGGGCATAACAACACAGGGTAATGTAAGATAACACTAAATAGTGTTTAAAAAAAAGGCTCCCAATTAGCAATAGCACCACATCTCCATTTTTTCATGCTGTAGTTACAGAAAAGAAGTCCAAACACTTTTACCATCCAATAAAGAAACAATGCCTTCTAACACTCATTAATTCGTTTTTCAGATTTCATTGTCCTTATAACCAGTTATTTATAAATTAGGTTCCTTTTGGTCATATAGCTCTTAGTGTGTTTCAGTACTTATATACATCCTTGGCTTTAAAATATTTGGCTTTGAGCATTCCTGATGAAAGTATATCTAGAAAAACGCTTTGAAGGCATAAAATTTATAAAGCGTTCTTTTCATTATTTACACTCATTTGCATCTTAGCTTTTCAAAACATTTTTTTTTTTAAAAGTAATTTGGCAATCATGATCACATGCATGAAAATGCCATACTCTATTGGTGTTCTGCAGACAACAATAAAAGTTTTTGACAAAGCCTTATCAATAAAAGAACAGAGTTCCAATGTCTCCCGTGTTGCACATATTTTATATTTCCAAGGGGCATAACTCTTTTAAAAAGTTGATCGTCCACCATTATAAAACTTGTCCAAGATATTGCTGATATAAAGCTATAGTATAAGTTTTATAAAAATCTGGCTAAAATTGTACCTGTGAGAGCACTAATGAGGTCATTTTCCATAAATTTAATATTTCCAAGAGGCATAACTCTTTTAAAAAAAGTTGATTGTCCACCATTATAAAACTTGTCCAAGATATTGCTGATATTATCCTATATCATAATTTTTATAAAAATCTGGCAAGAATTGTACATATATGTGAGAGCGCTAACAAGACCAGACGGACAGATGAATGGATACACGGACGGACGGTCGCCCAGTATTTCCATGTCCCCTGCAACGCGTTATGTGGGGGACAATAAGCTATCTTTAATCTAGCCTGGGATCCTAGCCAAACCTTTACTTCGCGTCAGTAAGGCCAGGTGTAATGCAATCCATGTGACCACTTTTCAGCACTAAACAGGACTGAATAATTGCACATGTGTGTGTTATATACCGTAAACAATGAATATATAAATTGAATCATTAATTAACTGGTGATTTACAATGTAAATCACTAATGTTTGGATGATTATTGCTGTATATTTACTGGAATTTGCATTATTTGATGTTAAAAATAAATTTTAATAAATATTTCCCACCATGTGTCAAGAAATGATTCTATCCCACAATGCATCATTTTAACATCCAATAAACAAATACATGTTGTAATCTGCCTGGCTCTTCTGCATGGCAGAGAGCCAGGATCCCGGGCTATCTTTAATCTTGTTTCTAGTCTTTTGGAACTCATCAGTAAACATCTGATCAATAACCTACCTTTAATCCTGTATAGTCTTTTGGAACTCCTTGGTAAACATCAGGTCCATCTGGCTGGTTAATGATAACTCCTGGTTGTGGATTTCTGAAGAAAAAATTTAAGAGAGTTTTATTTATATAGAAATATGTTTTTTTTTTTAAATATCCCAATATGTACCTGTAATATTTTTCTTTTACCTTGTAGAACATATACTATAGCAAATTCCAGCAAAATGAATACTTAAATGTCATGCTTAAAATATTCAATTCCATTATAGACAAATATCTCGAAATGTTTGCATTTTTTTATTTACCTGAACTTGTGTTTTCTGAGGTAAGTCATATTTTGTTGTATTTGATGTATATGTTAGCGGCAATAAGTGAAATTAGGCATTAAGCTTAAATCCTAGGCAATAAGCTAACGCCTAGGCATTAAGTTATTGCCTGAAATTTCCAGGCATTAGGCTTATTTCCTGAAATCTGATGATTCATAATTCAACCTACTGCCAAACATCATTACAGGCAATAAGCAAATTTTGGGATTTTTGTTTATCTTCCAAATACATGTTTATTCGGTGAACTACTTCTTGAAGAATAATATTGTGAAAATTATATTCCAGAAATTAATATAAACTGATTTAAAAGATCTTCAATTTTTAGTAATTTTAATTTCGTATTCAAAACAGAACTTACTCGTATTTCTTTGTGTAATTGCTCTTCAATGGCCAAGCCAGTTTGAGCTGGTCAAAAATAGACAACTGAAGATATGAAATTTTGCCATTCACATCATCTTTCAATCTGTTTTATTGGATATGTAAATTTTCTTAAATACTCATCTTGTCTCTTCACTTCTTAATTTGGATTATTAGCATTGAAGCAACAACAAATTTCTTGAATCTTTGCGGAATATAAATTTGAGTGAGTGAGGGAAAACAAAGATCATATACCCAAGGCAAAAGTACAATGATCATTTGGCAAAGATTAAACTTTCAAAATCAGAGAATAAGGCAACTATAGAAAATTGTAATTTAGAATTGTATGATATTTTTTACCACTGGAGGTTTGAAAGACTGGTAACTAAAGTAAAAGAGAATGGTGAGGGAAATTTCAAAGTTTATGTTTTTTTTTAGAGGAACTGTATGCTATTTTGGGAAAAACACATAAAGAAATATGTCAAAACGCCTATTATTATCATTGACCGTAGAATTAAACAACCTAGTAATGGCTTTGCAAACATTTTCCATGATTCCATTGTACTATTTCTTCCATTTTGTGAAAATTGTAACATGATAAAATGTGCATAGGGAAGGGAGTAGTACTAAACACCGTTTTATCCAAAGAGTTTTGCAGAAGAGCTAGGACAGGTTGATTTAATTGATTTCCAATCAAAGTAAGATGAAAACTATATTTTCGTTATGGTGTACCAAGATCACCTAGTTTTATTACTAGAGCTCTTACGTCAAAAAGTGCTTCAAAGGTGGCTTCTAATTTAGTTTATGTTTTCACAATATTTAGTGTGTCACATAAACAGCAAAGAGACAAAGGTCGTGAATTACAGCTAAGGTTATATCTAAATTAATGCTAATGTGGCCAGAACTAGTTATTGTTCACTGGAAGCCAATACATCTCCAATCACAGGGTAGTATTGAGTGGTCAAGCGGAAATATTCATGACATGCTTACTGCATGGATGAGGATCAAAGACTTAACAGTGGTCAATTGGAATCAAATTCGTTCATATACAAAAGAATTCTGCTCTACACAAAAGTATTGGATGATCACCAGGTACAAATGCTAGAAAAAATTAAAACTGTGAAATAGTCTGTGCCGTAGCTCCGCACCAATTGGTAACAAATAAATTTCAATACAATTTTCTATCAATATAAAAATAAGGAGATGTAGTACGATTACCAATAAGACAACTATCCAACAAGTTTACATATATTTTAAGAGGTTTATTCAAAGAGTTACTACATCAATATCTAATTATGATTTTATTTCATGTAATTGACATTCAAAGTTCTTATTATTTTATTATGTATAAAATGTATTTTAACTTTGAATAAATTTCCATTTAGTTTCTCTCATTTTCATTTTAGGCATTAACATTAATACCTGGACATTATTTTCAGGATTTAAACTTAGGATTTAAGAGTAATGCCTAACATTATTTAGGCAATAGACTTACTGCCTAGGCGTTAGCCTAGGATTTAAGCTTTATGCCTAATTTCACTTATTGCCGCTAACATATACATCCATTTATATTTATATCACATCTATAAAATGCCATACTGACATTGCTATGACAGACAAACACATGGATGTACAGAATAGAGGAGAATAAAATGCTCCGCTGGGGCGCAGCTTGATACGACCGCAGAGGTCGAACCCTGAACAGTTGGGGCAAGTATGGACACAACATTCAAGCTTGATACAGCACTGAATTTGGATTGTAATTAAATATTTGACACAGCATAGGTTTCTGACACAGAATGAAAGTGGTCTAAGAACTTAAAAATTTTCAATTTACCTATTCATACATGTGATGGACTGTGAAACTCAGATCAGGAGGTTTTTAATCGACATTAATTTTGTTGTAAATGTAACCGTGTGCTGTAAAAATGGTCTTTTAAAGTGTGTTTTCTTCAACTTTCCATCCAATTTATTATGTTTATAGTACCCTTGTACTTATAAAGTTTCTCCATCTTTATATTCTACATGTTCAATCTAACATTGTTTTTTTCCAGTATGTTCTTTAAATTTTTTACTTCATATTCTATAAAACAATCATTGCAACCAGAACATTTGTTTAGCTATCTGCAAATAGTTTTTATTTATTTTTTTTTTTCTCTTGCAAATAGTTTTTATTTGCAAACTCAGAAAATCATTTTATCTGTAAATTTAGGGTCATAATTATTATATAAATTTCAATTTAAGCCTTGAAAGGAAGTATAGAATCCTCAAATAATTTTCAAATTATTATTTTTTTATTTGTCCTAAGACATTTAAAATCATTTAATAACCATCCTTTTATGATTATTTGTTCAATTTATATTTTATTTATATTCTTTTAAAAATTTTCATTATGAAAAGGAAAGTAACTTAAAACAGGATAAATCAAGGGAAGTAACCCAATAAATACACAGTTTTTGTTACACAACGGCAGTTAGCCTGAGGTAAAAATCGTTGATTACCTGTATGTTTGACACCAAAGCTGACAAGTGAAGCCATATAATTATGCATGTTAATTGATTTACAGGTAAAATATAACTTCAGGTAATGTCAGTTACACCAGATGCATGAGATGATATGTTGGGCAGAAATTTTTCATTCATGAAAAATTTCATACACGGGATTTTTTCCTCTTCAACGGGAGGTCGGGAGGAGACCCCTGAAAACGGGATTATTGTACTCCCGTCGGGAGGTTCACATGTATGCCTATTCAAACCATATCATTATTATTTGCTTTTATATATAAATCAGAAATAACCAATTTAAAATGGAAAAGAAAAAAAAGGGAAAAAAAATCCCCCCCCCCCAATTTTTTGAACCCCCTTATGATTCATCACCCCCAAACTCTATCCCAGCTTTCCCTTTGTGGTATGGTACCTTGCAGTACAATTTCAGAGAGATTCATACACTTGAACACAAGTTATTGTCTGGAAACTAGAAAAATGCTTGTTTTTTGGCCCCTTTTTGGCCCCAAATTCCTAAACGTTTAGGGCAATTACCCCCAAACTCAATTCCAGCTTTCCCTTTGTGATATGGAACCTTGCAGTACAATTTCATAAAGATCCATACACTTACACACAAGTTATTGTCCTGAAACTAGAAAAATGCATGTTTTTTTTGCCCTTTTATGGCCCCTAATTACTAAAATTTTGAGGGAAAACCCCCAAAATCAATCCCAGCCTTCCCTTTGTGATATGGAACCTTGTAGTACAATTTCATAAAGATCCATACACTTACAAACAAGTTATTGTCATGAAACTAGAAAAATGCTTGTTTTTTGCCCCTTTTTGGCCCCTAATTCCTAAAATTTGGAGGAAATTACCCCAAAAATCAATCCCAGTATTCCCTTTGTGATATGGAACCTTGTAGTACAATTTCATAAAGATCCATACACTTACAAACAAGATATTGTCATGAAACTAGAAAAATGCTTGTTTTTTGCCCCTTTTTGGCCCCTAATTCCTAAAATTTGGAGGCAATTACCCCCAAAATCAATCCCAGCATTCCCTTTGTGATATGGAACCTTGTGGTACAATGTCAGAGAGATCCATACATTTACACACAAGTTATGTCTGGAAGTTACAAAAATGCTTATTTTTGGCCCCTTTTGGCCCCTAATTCCTTAACTGTTAGTACCACAACCCCCAAAATCAATCCCCACCTTCCTTTTGTGGTATTGAACCTTATGGTAAAATTTCATTGAGATCCATTCACTCAAACTAAAGTTAGAGTGCGAAAACTAATGTGTATTCGGACGACGACGACGCCGGACGACGACGACGACGACGACGCCAACGTCATACCAATATACGACCACAAAATTTTTTTTGCGGTCGTATAAAAAACTGCAAGCAACTCTATTGGTGAGTTTTCACAGGGAAGCTGGAGGTAGTGAATAATTTATCGAATTTGAAACATCTCTTTTTATATTCCATACATGTATATGCAGGCAATGAATATGAAAGCTCATCAACCCTAGTATTATTACCATCAATCTCCAGCAATAACCTTGATTCACAGGGAAACATATGACACCTGAGGAAGAGTGATAACAATAAGGTCATTCCTAAGTGGAATTCTCCTGTATTGCTTTTAACTCGCATGCTAAAGTTGGGCGTCTGTTTGGCTGTGCTGGATTTATACACCAGTCACGTACAGTCAGAATGGGTGGTTGCAACAAAATCTGCACACTTAGGAAACCTTACAACAACTCTGTGAAGGTCCCATAGATGGCCTGTTGCAAGGCTAAATTTCTGCCCCATTATCCTACATTTTTTTCTGGTGGCAGTCCAAACTTTCTGCCTTTCATCTTGTAGACCTACATGTACCTTGCAAAAATCAAACTATTGTACATTGTGTATTAATTGTTAATTTTTTCTTGTCCTGAATATTCATGAAATATTAATCACTGTATATATGTTTAACAAGTAACAATCATTAAATCATTCGATAATAATGAAGGTCTGCAGGATATAATGAGATTGTTAAACAGCATGGGGCCAAAAATAAAATTATGATTGTTTGATGTTGCCTACCTACCCACCTAAAAATCAGCCTACCCGAATAATTTTATGACACAAATGATCTCAAATTTTTTCTTAAGTTTATTTCCTGCTCTTACGTCGTCTTCTTGTCTAAAACATGTAACTTATGTTGTTGGCCAAAAAAAAAAAAAAAAATACCTACCTACCTACCCAACCCTAATAGGCATGGGTAGGCATCTTCAAACAAAGAATTTTTTAAGGTTGGCCTGGCATATTTTAGCCATTATTGCCAATACAGCATGTTAATCTGCATTTGACAGTACATCATTAAACGTCTTACTCTCTATTGTTGGCTATATCATCAACCATCATAACAATAATCCTCTCATCTGGTAATCCATGATTCTTCAATACTTGATAAGCATGGCAAACATCAGCCTAAAACAAATATATGTATTTACTAATCTCCTCAAGCTTTCAAATTGTTTAAAACATATTAGCCACGGCTTGAAAATTTTTCACCAGCTGACCAGCAGCTTCAGACTTGGCTTGAATTTTTTTTCTTCACAGGAAATTGGGGAAATTTTCACAAAGCAGCAAGCCAGGCTTTAATATAATGCCACTGGGACACTACATTCCATAAACTTTCTTTCATCATTTTTCATCAATGTTACACAAATGTCAAAATTGCAACAAGATTATAAGGTTTCCCAAAAATACAAACTGACATTTCAAACTTTAATAGTTTTAATTGTATAGAATTCGAAAATTTCCTGAACCTGGAATTTGGTTGTGGTTAAAAAGTTAAATCACAATCATAGATGCATGTGAAATTTTCTAAATACATGTACAATTCAAATAAACTTCAAATTCTCGAACAGAAACCTGCTGAAGCTGAATTTAGTCCACAGTAAGTCTCATTTTTTTTAAGTTACTCAAATCATTATAGACTAGGTGTATTTTAACTTTCAAAGCTCAGAGCTCCTAAAAATAGCTCTATTTAAATTGTCAATATATATAATTATGTATTTATATTTGATTCCCTTGAATGACATATATGTGTACCCCTAATCAGCTCTGTAGTGTTAGCAAGGGTTTATAGTTGACATCGTATGTCCAATAGACTATTGGTATCTGACATATATTTTTGATAAATATGTGTTTGGTTTTTATTATTGTATGTGTAATACGATCAATGGCATCATGCTGTATCAGCCATCCATGATGACATCGATATCAGTCACGGTTGCAAAGGCTTTATCACGCCCTTAATCTGTATGACATCACGTCATCGACATCAGTCACCGTTGCAAACGTCACATGAAAAAACATCTACTTGAGATATACAATAAAGTGTATATGATATGGCTTTTTAAATATCACACACTGTATCAACCCTCAACCAATAAAATCCCTCGAGCAGAGCTCTTGGGATTATATTGGTGTCTCGGGTTGATACGGATGTGATATTGAAAAAGCCATATAATATTCTCTATATATACACCTTTTAAAAGTACATTGTATTTGACTTTGTCACTACTAATCACAAAAATATTCCATGAAAAGACATCTTTTATTTTTACTTTGTTTCCATAAGAAATTAATACGAGAGAATCTGCATAAAAGATGATGTAGGTACATTCATTTGCATACATTAATAAGAATGCAACCCAATAAATTACAATTCAAGACAACACCTAGATAGGTTCTTTGTCTGAGACCGACATATTAATTGAACTTGGGTAATTAAAACTTGTTTTTTTTTTTTTAATTTCATCTGCCCTTATTAATTTTTTTAAAACAAATAAGAATAGATACATAAAAGAAAATACATGTACAAGATAAATAACTTTTACATGTACTAAATGTCCTTACTCTATCATGTGTAACATGCGATATACAATTTTCAAATTTACACTAAGGGTTCAGGGTTAACAGGATCTATTGTACTACTATACAGTGTATTTCATTTAAAGAGCATATGTTGTTAATTAGCATATATGTTGTAATTTTATTCAAGATACATGAAATTCATAAAATTACATCTTTATATACATCATTGTGTGTACATGAAGTTCATGTGAATGAATAGGAGAAATCATGGGGTATATGTTACCAGACATCAACCCAACAACTTCTAGAAGTCAAACAATAAAAAGATTAACATGATTTAAAGCTGTATCAAAGAAAACTTGTATTGTCGTTTGACAAATAGTTTTATCCATACATGCATTCAATGTATTTTGCTATCTTCTAAACATTTTTTTTGCACATCTGTCATGTCTGTAGCACTGGTCTGTTGATTCATAGGCATGTTACTCTAAAAGTATGAATTTGCCTTGGGTATTTAGATCATAGATAAAGTCATATGACAGAAAATATTGCACTAGCATCTGTTGCTTTGAATTTTAATAATAGCCTAAGGATTATGAAAAACAGGACAATGGTGTTTACTGTTAGTATAAATAATTAAAAGTTAATTAATACTTGTACAATGTATATCAAAACTTTTGTGTATATATATTCATGTAATACTTGTGCTGTTGGGTTTCTGACTCATTCACATGTATCCCCACATCTCTATATATTCATATTTTAATAACTCAACATATTTATATTTTTTGTCCAATTAAATGGTAACATTTATTCTAAGCTCAAGCATATGACTAAATCAGGATGTAGATTCTTTAAAATCGTTCATGAACATGATGAATAAATTTATTAAATCACATTTTGATCACATGACATATTCCATGTACTTTCATTTAATCACATGCCAAGTCATGAGTATGACATGAGCCAAGAAAGAAATTGTTATAGATAAAATAATCTTCTAAAGTATCCTGTCTAATTTAATATCGATAAAATTATCAGTGTAAGGTGTGTAAAATTATACTTTAAAGATAACTTTTCATTTAATCAAGTAATTAAGCATAATTAAGATACATCTTGACAAGAATGGATCAATTATTACTTTGTTAAAAAAAGATAGCACTTGTTGTTAAAATATATAGATATGATAATTCATTTTCATTAATCAAAAAGAAAGGGGGGGGGGGGGGGGGGGGGCAAAAAAAAACCTCAAATATATTACACTCTCAGAACTGTACGTACTGCTAACCATTATGAACTTATATTTATATCCCTCATGTCCCTATAGACATCAATGCCAACATCTTGAACAAGTGCACATCAACTGTATATGTACATACTAATTTTACTTATTAATTACAATTCACAGACTTTTTATAAATTATATGAAGCATAAATTATTATCAGACAGCAGAGTTAATTATAAATTTAAGCATTTTTAAAAGGCCTTTTTAAAATTCATTAAAAAATAGTACATGTGGCCTTCAAAATCTTATAGCAATGAAATTCTAAATATAAACATAAATAGAACCTTGAGGAAAAAGAAAAACAGTAGATTTCATTGAAAATTTAGAAACTTTCAATTTGCGTCTCACCTGGTGTCTGTAGTTCATCCATCCATTTGAGCCTGCAACTAACAAAGCCCAGTGAACTCCGTCGTCTTTCAGTTTAGGAAGTTCAAAATTATGTGGTATGCCAAGGACTATCCCTGTCAAACAAACACAAACCAGAAAAACATGCATTCTTGTCGCTTCTAGTTGTAAAAATGTAAACTGACTGTTGTACTTTCTTTTTGTTTACAGCAATAACATCACATGATTATGATTCTGTCACGTGGATTCTGTTCCAATCAGAGAGCTAGCAAAAAAATATCGATACCAGTTAAGTACATTCGGGAGTTATCGAGACTTTTCACAAAGAAGAAATATGGCGGGAAACCAAGTTGAGAGAAAGCTGCTTTATGATAGGTGATATATTTTTATTCTTCGACAAAAAGTATTCACTTCTACTGAAATCAAATATGTTTACTGCCAGTCGTCAAATCATAGGCTTTGCTGCTGTACATGAAGCAGGAACCGAAAATATACAGTGACATTCCAACATTTGCGCAAGAAACATACTCAGAAACTTCAATTAGTTGATTAAGAACTTTGAGTTTCCCACAGCATTACTGTCTGGTCAGAATGGGAACATTTAATCTGATGCCTCGCTCTCGGCTTGCTAAGATCCCTTGCAACAACCCTTATTGACTGGTCCGTATAGGTGGCCAGTTGCAAGGCAAAATTTCTGTCCCTTTCCAATATACCCTAATTTTATCTCGTCTTGAACATGCATGAAATATTTGCCACTGGATGTTAAGCAACCGAAAATCAATCAATCCCACAGCATTAGCATGTCATGGACTTTGTCCTGTAGGTTATAAGGGATTGTTACCTTGAATCTGCAACCTCTCTTAAATTGCTGACTGGATTTCAGTCAAACATTATGGAATCTTTAATACATAATTAATGCCATTGGGCTCTTCCTAATATGGACACATATTTCTGTTATGCAATAGTTGAGGTATGAATTTGTGAGCTCTAATATTTTTTTCTAAGTGTATTTCTATAGTGCTCAAATGATTGCAAATAACAACTAAATTTCAAGTTAATGTAATTGTTTTTCAGCAGTAAATCCCAACCTCCAAGTTGCAATGCACTGTGACCACCAGCAGATAAAACTGCTGGGCAGAATCCATTTTTATTTACATAAGATATGCCATGCATTACAGATGTATTGAAATAGAATTGGGAAAGAAGAAGTATGAAGCCTGTCTGACTTATTACAATGATCCTGCTAAGATTTGCTATGGAATTATACTTACACATGGTGCTGGAGGGGACATGAACCATAAACAGCTAGTTTGTATAGCAGAGAAATTAGCTGAAGCAGGATATTTAGTCTTACGTTTTACCTGTAAAGGATTGAACCTTGGCTATAGGATTAAAGTGTTTACAGGAATAGTGGTAAAGATTTTTAAGTTTTTTTCAAAATTATAAATGGACATTTAAAAGTTTATATTTTCTGTATAATTTGAAAGTTACCGGTAAAACGTTACTTTCATCATTGATTGGTGCTCAAAGCCACTTTCAACAATATTGTGCTATTTCTTGGCAGTCAGTTTTTATTGGTGGAGGAAGCCGGAGTGCCTGGAGAGAACCACCGACCTTAGGTAGGAAAACTGACAATCCTAGTCGATTAAGATTGGAGTCCAGTGCACTTGCCCCGTACAGGATTCGAACTGACAACATCAGTGTTGACTGGCTAGTGATACAGTAGTTCGACTACTTAGACCACTCGGCCACCGAGGCCCCTACTTTCATGAAATTTCTGCAATAAGAAAAAGTTTATTTAACTATATATAGTGTATTTTATTCAGATTTCAAAAACATTTTTGGATCTACATACATGCATACAGCTTATAAAACAGACTACATATTGATAGATGTACAATATTATTACTGTATTTCTTATTTGTAGTATACATGATATATGGATTGAAATATTTGAGTTTTTGTTTTTTTTTCAAAATTGCCATACATGTTTGAACTGTGTAAAGATACTGGTATTAAAATGGACAGAAACTCACAAAGTTGATAGGACAAAAAGTCATAATTTAATTATTTAGTCTAGGAACAAAGTTAATTAGTATTTGTTATATGAAAATCGTGCAATGCCATTATGGATATGTTTTTTGGCACCATGATTAGCCAGTCAATTAAGCCACTTTGACAACTTGTTTTTAACAGTTATTCCATCATTATTAAATTTTAACAAGTTTTGCTTAAAATATTAAGTAAATGCAAGAATCAGACAAAAATGGTTTAAAAAATTAAATCTTTTGTTAATCAAAGAAAAAATTACCTCAAAACTGAACAGTGACTTTTGTTCTGTATTCTGATGGGAGATAACTCATAACTTGGTGTAAAAGAGGGAAAAGGTTTTGTCAGCTAACATGGCTAAATGAAGTTTGTATATTTCAGGACTATGTAAAGGAGAAATATCCTCATCTAAAGGGATGCTTTATTGGAGGTAAGTTTCACAGATTTAAAGTGTCATGTATTGTAATTTTTAGTTGTAAAAAAACTTAATGTTGTTCAGCTTAGTACAAGTAAAATCCTCCAAATTTCAACGGAAGGTGTTAGTGATATAACAAAATGATTTTTTTGGCATTTTAAAATTATTATATAAAAGAAACAAAAAGGACTATATGTAATTAAGAAGATGTGGTATGATAGCCAATGAGACTACTTTCCACCAGAGACCAAAAGATGTAGACATTAGCAACTATAGGTCACCTTATCGCCTTCATCAATGAGCAAAACCCATACCGCATAGCAAGCTATAAAAGGCCTAGAAATGAAAAACGTAAAACAATTCAAACGAGAAAACTTATGACCTGATTTTATATGTTTATTTTCGTAAACTCAAGATTACATTTGTATATACATATATATAGCTGATTAATTTTCATTCTGTCATAATATTTACTATTTTTTACAATACCAACATAATTATGATAGAAAAATTAATATTACCCCAAGAAACCTGTGTATATAATAAAATGCATATGAATTATTAAAATGAAAAAAATGATACATGTACCATTTTATAAAAAGTTATGTGGAGTATGACTATGGAGTTTTGCTAGGTCAGCAAATCTGACTCTTCAGATCTTCTTATTTTTTGAATAGTCTTAGAAATTATTTTTTATTGTTTAATGCAATCTTACAACTAATTTTTAAAACTAGCAAAACTTAGTATAACCCCTATATTTGAAGGGTCAATAACTTTACAGTAAACCAAATGTTTTTAATTTTGTCCTTAGATCATAACTTGTATAACCGGTACACAAAACAATTCCCATGCTGTGTTCCTGAATGATATATTTTTATTTCTTGTACAAAACTCAGAAAGAATAGGTCAACAATAAACATGCTGTATAATTTATTTATCTTTTATCACGTTCTTATATAATTAGCCATGTGAATCAATGTCATCTATATATTATATTTACATATATTTTGATAAGCTTAGATAAAATAGGGCAGAGTCATTATAATTGTATACATTAATTGGTTTCAGGACGTTCCATGGGATCAAGGGCAGCTGTTGGTGTTTGTTGTGATCCTACGATGACCGATCTTTTACAAGGTGTCATATGTTTATCATATCCTTTACATAAACCTAATGACTTCAAACAGTTACGAGATGGTCCACTTTATGATGTCACAAAGCCAGTCCTTTTTGTTAGTGGAACAGATGATAATATGTGTGACAGGGAGTTGTTTTTACCTATCCTTGATCACATGACCAAATGTCAGGTGCACTGGATTGAAGGAGGAAATCATGGACTTGAAATAAAGGGAAAACCCAGTGAAGAAATAGTACTAGAAATAGATTGTGTTATCAGAAAGTTTATTCAGGAATGTCTTACAGATAAACCTAAGAGAAGTAAAGAACAGAAGCCTGTGAAAAAGAAAATAAAAACTCAATAAAATCTTTATATTGTGGTTTAAATTTTTACTGTCTATGCAACTTATTATGTTGAATAATTAGGAGTTGTTTGGTATAGGACAATGAGAAAGCTCTCCAGTAATACAAATATAACCCAAAAGTCATCTAGAGGTCAACACAGTCTAAAAACATTGAATATGTGAATGGTTTATTTTTGAGATCTGAACTTTCCCCCTTTTTAGCTCACCTGGCCCAAAGGTCTAAGTGATCTTTTCTCATCACTTGGCACCTGTTTTCGTTGTCTGTTAACTTTTACAAAATCTTCTCTGAAACTACAGGACCAAATTTAACCAAACTTGGCTACAATCATCATTGGGGCATTTAGTTTAAAAAATGTGACCAATGACCCTGCCTGCCAACCAAGAAGGCCAACATGGGTAAATATAGAACATAGGGGTAAACTTAAAAATGCAAGTTTTGTCTATTATTTTGAAAAACTGTTATAGAGAAAATCTGACAGAGGCAGAAATGTGTTCAGCTCTACCAATTGTCCATTTATGTCAAAACTGTCAGGCGACTTCTAATAGGAGTTATTGCCCTTAAATAACAAATTTTATCAATTTTTTCATTTTTGCCTATTATCTTGAAACTATAATAGATAGAGAAAAATTTTAAATTGCAAAAATGATCAGCAAGACAAGATCTACAAATAAGTCCCCCCATTGTCGAAATCGTCAGTCAACTCCTATTAGAGTTATGCCCTTTGATGACGATAGATAGATAGAAATTTAAATAAGTGAAAGTGATCAGCAAGACAAGATCTATAATTAAGACAATATGGAGTAAATTGTCCGATGACTCCTTATTAGAGTTATTGCCTTTTATGATTTATGCCATTTTTTTTGTGTTTTGCCTTATATGATAAAAATTATAATGGATATATAAAAACTTTAAATAACAAAAATGATCTACCAAAAAGTCAAATTTTGCCAATATAGTTAGTAGACTGTCACTCTTTATAGGAGTTATTGCCCTTAAATGAGGATTTTTTTTCACCCTCTTTTGTGGTTTGGGCAAAAACTATAGAAGATGGAGAGAAATTAAACAGACAAAATTATCAGCATTAACAAGATCAACAAAAAAGAGATTTTTTTCATGAATTCTATTTTTGTCTTAACATGTTGGGAGAGTGTCCTTTGTTGAATATGCACATAGACACAGGCTCTTTAGAGCCTCTATTTAATTTTGATCAATGGACTATAGCTAACAAAAGGTACATAAAAGAAAATACAAAAAAAAATCAATGCAGGAAAAGCACTTAACTTCAGAATAACAGTGCAATAGGTATTAAAAGACAAGTATAAACAAAATAATACCATATCAGTGGCGGATCCAAGGAGTTTTGAGAGGGGGTCTCTTTCAAGTGGCATCCTTTAACATCTGTCTTTCCCTTGATGTCCTGCTGAGGCAATTCAGGCAGGGGTGCAATCCATATAATCTGGAAAAAATATGATTTTTTATAACATGTCCTTCCTGATTACCTCTTTATTTGGAGTTAATTAACAAGGGATAAGCATATCTGACAAAAGAACTATCCTGTGCTAAAAATTGAATGATTGTGATGTGGAGTGAGCATTGGTGGGACCATAACAAGCATATCTGGAAAAAGTTCCATGACCAAAAAAAAATTTGCTTGAAGCTACTGCATCTCAAAGAATGCTTGTAGTTACTGAAAGCAAGTTTGTAGGAGATTTCATAAACACTTCAAAGAAGACATGATTACATGCAATGTTCAAAATAAACAAAAGAATTTGAATGCATAACAAAAACGAAAGAAACATTTTCTATTTTATTCAAACTTTATACTAGGAATTGATGTTAATCCCCAAAAAATACCAGAAGCAGTGATTGGACAACAACAGTATGATAACCTTCATCAATAAGTCTATTAAGCAAAAAAAAAAAGACAGATTTTTTAAAAGAACAATTCATAAACTTACTGCTGGCTTTACAAATAATATTTCTGTAAAAAGCTGGTTACAAAGTACTTTTTTACCTCTCTTTGTGCCATTTAAAATTCTCATCAATTGGCATCCATCAACTTAATCTTAAACTACTGCACCAATTTTAACCAAACTTGATTGAATGATGCTCAAGGAATTGTAGAATAAAGTTTGTGTTTTGTTTGTTTCTGCAAATCAACCAACATCTTGTAACATGACCACCTTGGTTAAAAAAACACATAAGGGTAAATAAAAAAGTATTGATAACAGAGAGAGAAAATCTGACCAAGATCAAAAACACAATCAAAATTTGACTACTTAATTCTATCATAATTATCAGAAGACTTCTTATTACACTTATATGACAATTTTCTGTTCAGCAATTTTGTGTTTTTCTTTATTATTTCAAAATCTGTATTAGACAGACAGACACTGTAACAGCAAAATTGTTTCTATATTGGAAATTATTTTTTAAAGAGTTCTGATTACAAACTTTGTCCCTTGTCCCACAAGACTGACAGAGCTTTTGTAAATCACACAATGTCTCAGTTTTAAATTTACAGTTTACATTGATCTAATATAAAACAAAATTATCCAAATTCATACCGATCGAGGTTATTTCTTTGTAAAAACTTAAGATATCTTGCACCTGGACAACCATCCAACCTGGCTTAAGTTAAAAAAAACACCAATTTGGTCTTTATACCAGTTAAAAATAATAGCAGTCCTGAGGTATTTTATAGAATGTTTTTGTGTTTCAACTACAAAGCTCTTAGAAACCCAAACTTTTTAAAATCGGTTCAAGGTTCTTTTAGGATATCATGCACAATTTTCATCAAAGGTGCCAGGAAGTTATGCATTTTTCTATGGGATTTGTTTAGTCTATTGTATTAAATCAGCTTTTAGAAGTCTGTTTATTTTTTTAACAAGTAATATGTAAAGACTATGTCATGAATACATGGGAAAAAATGTTGAAACTTAAATGATGAAAATTATTTGTCTTGACAGTTACATTGTATTTGAAGCTTACTATTGCAAATGAACAAAATCTCTATAATCTGAACACCCCAAATGTTATTTAGATTTAGCCAGGCAGCCAGCCGCATAGTACTTAATCTTACAAGGGTGTGAATGGGGTTTACAGAATAGAGAATAATGGACAAAATGTGCAGGATAAAAAGCCAAAATAAAGAATGCAGAAAAATAGGCAAAAAAATATAAAAAAAAGAGAATAATGGGGTGCTAAAATATAAAGAATAGAGAATAACAGGCAAAATTTATAAAGAATAGAGAAAAATAGTCTTAAAAAGAATACAGAAATGAAGAACCCCCATCCAGACCCTCACTTATCCATGTACCTTTTGAAAAGTAGGGTCTGCAGTGAGTAGTTGTCACTACACAATTTTAATAACCTTTATATGTGATCATGTCATTCACTGGTTAAGTTTTTTACTCCAAATTATTTTTAGCCTAGTCTTAGAAGAAGAATGTTCCTGTATGTATTTTTAGAAGATGTTAACATATAAGACTGTTGAGGTAAGTATATGGATAGTATTATGAATGAGAAAAGCAAATTTAAAAAGAAGAGCAAATTATTGAAAAAATGAGATGTTGCATTTTAAAGACTAATAGACATGATAAAAAAGTTATAATGATTTCTGTGCAAAAAGGTCACGAACTGCCATTTTGCAAACTAAAAAAAATCGATTTTTTAAATTTTTTACTCTTTTTTTTCTATTGTATTTTGGGGAATATTGATAATGTTGTTAATTTCCTTAATAATAATTGGGAGGTGTGCATGCCTTCATTAAAAGAGGTCATGTATTCAACATGACTAGGCTAAGCAAAATCAAAGACTTTGAAAAAGATATTTTTTAGTCTAGCATCATATAAAGAGGGTGTAGATGAGGGGTTCTACATTTCTGTATATATTTAATTTTTAGTCCATTTTTCTCTATTCTTTAGAATTTTTGACTCATTATTCTCTATTCTTTATATTCTAGTGTCATTGAATAGAAGTTCCTTCATAATATTAGTTCCAAGTGGAAGAAATATTCTGTAATATTATTTCCATTGGAACAAATATTACAGTATTTGTTCTTTACAGAATAAAGGGTATACAATATTTGTTTCAAAAGGAACAGATATTATGACATTGTTTATAACAAAGTTTCCAGGGGAACTTCTGTTAGGCGGAAACAAAAATATACGTTGACAAATCCAATTCAGGATATGAACTTGAACATTGATAATTCAACTCTGCCTCTTATGCTAATACAAAGCAGGATGTAATCCTATCTCATTTAAATGTATTTGTCTGGAATATGCACATAATATTTTGCACTGAATGTTATGTATTCATTCATCATTTATCATCTTCATAATATTTTTTAAAACCTAAAGTGTATATGAATAAAAGTTGAAAAGGAGATGTAGGTCATATGTCAATCATCATAAGACAGCAATCCAACTACAAAAAAAAAGCAATTTATTCTTTGACATGTCTTACATTTTAAAGTCAAATATATATTTTTATCAATCTGTAAAAGACCAAATGAAGGACACTAACAAAGTGGCTCCAACATGGTCAAATAAACCTGTAACCTTGGAGGGTTTGGCTGGCAACCTTGCAACCTGATGTCTCATTTGACCTTTATCAACTTTAAAAACTGTACTATTTAAAAGTTCTATTTGCTTAAAAGTGACCCCATCATCTGGGGCAATTTTTAGACATGACACAAGGAGGGTACCTTACCAACTTACATCTTTAGTTGATGATGGGCATTTTAAGAGATAGTCTCTGTCATGGTTTGGAGATAGCCTCCAACACTTCCAAAGGACTTCAATTCAATGTTTTCAGAGCTTAAAGGGATAGAGATCACACTTCTAAAATTCTATAATTATAACATTTTGCAAATTCTTCTACATGTGCAATGATACTTATTATAATAATAGGCCAGCTTTATTTATACATTTTGTGTTTTTTGTTTGTTTGTTTTTTTGATGTCTTCCCGATTGTCCCACTTTTTAAAATTACAGGTAAAAAGTAATGAAATTTTGTGGGACAATCGGGAATATGTTTGTGGGACAATTGGGAATTGTTTTGATAGTGATTAATTTGTTTTTATAGTGTGTAGCAGTTACTAATCACTGTAACTTATAGAATATGAAAAAAACCATGAACAAATAATAATACTTACATATTATATTTTGCACATACATGTAGTAGGTACAATTGAAGTATCATCAAACATGGAATATAATATGAAATCATAAAATTTTAGTCTTAGATGCATGATTTTTTTAATTAGTTTTTATTGGCTTTGAACTAGCTGTCAGTAACTGCGAGTACTCTAAGATCTGTACTTAGTGTCTTTGTTGTGGGGATGTATAAGTAGCCGTCCACGTCCATGTCCACTCTGTGATTTGTTAGATGTATTTCTGTCTGTACCCATCTGATGAGTTAAGCCTTTTTCAACTTATTTTTTTTAGTTTATTCTTATGTTGTACTGTTACAACACTGTCCCAGGTTAGTGGTAGGATTGGTGCCTTCAAAAAAGTTTAACCCCGCCACGTTCTGTATGTGTCTGTCCCAAGTCAGGAGCCTGTAATTCAGTGGTTGTCGTTTGTTACTGTGTAACACATTTGTTTTTCGTTCATTATTTTGTACATAAATTAGGTCGTTAGTTTTTCTAGTTTTAATTGTTTTACATTTTTCATATGGGGCATTTAAAGCTGACTCTGCTGTATGGGCTTTGCTCATTGTTGAAGGCCGTATTGTAACCTATAGTTGTTAATTTCTGTGTCATTTAGTCTTTTATGGAGAGTTGTCTCATTGGCAATCATACCACATCTTTTTTTTATGGAAGTCTGGTTCTTCTTTATAGTTGGTGACGAGTCCTGTTGACTGCACTTTATGGCAAAGACACTGGGAATATTGGAAAACAACCTTTAATATTGATTCATGGAAAGGCTGATCTGGCAGAATTCTAGACAACAGCTTCGTTATCGAAAAAAGGAAGTTGTTGGGTTCAGGTGAATCTGACTTTGGGTGTTAGCAGTCTTCAATAGTGTAGAGAATGTTGTATTAATGTCCTCTGACTTCCCTAGTAAAATTGTAAAGACTTGTGGAAAAATCTCTCCATCAACAAGTTCGTCTAGAGTGTAGAATGTAAATGAGTCTATACCTTTTTTTTTTAAATTAATGGCATTATTTATTCAAAAACTTTATAGAGAAAATGTAATTAAAATTACGGTATTGAAATTTGTTTTATAAATTACGTAACATTGTAGATATATTTCATAAGTCAGAAATATTATATTTTTTTAATAAAAAGTGCATTAATCTAATGATTTAAAAAACATTTTTTTATACTTCTATAAAATTAATATTAAATGTGCAATAAATTAATTCTTGTTTATTTAGTAAAACAAACAACAGTTACATTGTTTATCTAAGAACATTTTACTTCATAAAATAATGTGGGACAATCAGAACTTTTAATGTGGGACAATCAGAACTCTAAAATTTTAAAAAGTGGGACAATCGGGAATAAACTGTTTTTTTTTGGGTTGGAGGGGTGGTGGATTTGACACATCTTTTCTTGTATAATTTGTTTATAATATAAATGCCAAAAATATTATGTTTCTTTCTTTCCTTGGCACCTAGATAATGGTTATAGTCAAGAGGCTGTGATCATTTTGAATCTTTAATTTTAAATCTAGCAAATCATTATTGAATTTCGCACACATTGAATAGAAGCATTTTTATTCTGAAAGAGAGAAACCTAAATATTTGCTAGTTTTGATAAGTAGGTCTATAAGAATCAGGTTACATGCATATCAAAACTTCAAAAAGATACTTGCCAACTAAGCATACAACTTTTAATGTAGTTTTGGGCCTAAATATCAAATGTTCTCTCTATATACCCTTTTGTTACTATTTTTTACTGTGATCCTATCAGAACAATTATTTGACTACAATGTAATAAACCCTATCACTGTATATTTTAGCAGCAATATCCTGTAAGACGATGTCTTCAATGCAAAAGTGAGATTGAAATTTCTGGTGAGAGCACTGTCAGTGTTAGGCATTTACGTTCACAGGAATCTTGGAACAGTATATCTAATATATATTCCTGCTATAATTCTAATCTGCACAAAAGAGTGATCTCCCCTTTTTTGTTAAATTTTTTTTTGTATACAGTAGGATAACTAGTAATTCTAAAACAATTGAAAAGTAACTCTTTTTTTTGGTTAAAGTAATATCTGTAAAACTGTTATATAAAAGTACAAATACATATTGTCTGTCATTACTTTTTCACTGAAACTTGTTAGATTTTCGTCTTTGCTGCCCACAGACCAAAAAAAAAAAAATTCAATGTATAAAACTATACATGATGTACAGGTCTTTCTATAAATAGTTGCCAGATTGTTTTGGATACTTTTTTTTCTATTTGAAGGAAAATAACTATATCTTTGTTGGTATTTGTGTTAATCATTACTAGAAGTTTTCTGGTGATGTTATAATCAATAGCCTCCTTGCTTAGAACTTGGTTTACATTGATAAACTCTATTTTTTTTTTATTTTTAACCAGGTTGTCCATTGAATAGGATGTCAGTAAACATGATTTTATGAAAGTTATCTTTTTAGTATAACTAGTACTGTGTATCCAATATGTTTCAAATCGCCCAATATCATTACTAAATTGAAAATGACAGTTTGTTTGTTAATGAGGTGAATTGACATATTCAGAGTTATTGTCCCTGTGCAACATGTTGTGGGGAACATAGAAATACCAGGCATCAGTCCATCTGTCCGTCTGTCCGTTCTGTCTTATTAGTGCTCTCATTGCCAGATTTTTTGTAAAACGTATATCATAGGTTTATATCAGTAGTGTCTCTGACAAGTTCAAAAATCAGCGCCAATCAATTATTTTTAAAAGAGTTATGCCCCTTTGAAATATTAGTTATATGGAAAATTGCATTGTTAGCGCTTACATGTGTACAATTCTTGCCAGATTTTTTTGAAAACTCAAATCATAGGTTTATATCATCATTGCCTTGGACATTTTGAAAATTAGCGCCAATCAAATATTGTTAAAAGAGTTATGCCCCTTTGAAATATAACTTATATTGAAAACTGCATTGTATTTGCTCTCAAGCCTTCATTTCTCAAAGATATTTGTAAAAAGTTTTGAAGAACAAACAAATAAAATTTTTGTTAGTTATTGCCCTTGGATAGATAAAATATGTGCAAGGCGGGAGACATTGGAAGTCTGTTCTTTTATCTATTAACTGTAAATTCAGAAATTATTGCGTGCGTTTATTATTGCGATTTTGTCATTTTAGACAAAAATGTGATTTTAATTTTTGCGATATTGAGAAAAATCATGTTAAATTCATATAAAAAATTTCAAAGTGTGAGTTTTAATTATTGCGATTATAACCCTGTAGCATTTTTCGCAATAATAAAAACATCGCAATAATTTCTGAATTTACAGTATATGTCATATTGTCAATATAAAAAAAAATCCAACCTTCTTAAAGATTAATTTATGGGGTCTACATCAAAATCATGTCTAGGCGTATTGAAACTTAATTTGAAAATTTCATTTTGTATGTGTTTCTTTTTTTAACTAAGCTAACCAGTGGTTATACTTATTTAAATGCTTTGGCCAATATCATATACTAGTTTACAACAGTAATGCAGGTTCTTGGAGCCTCATGTTTTAAGGTTTATTGTTCTAAGATTAAACCTATTCCCTTTAGGAGAATGATTTATTATCTGAACAAAATTCAGTTACATAAAAGGGGAAATACCTTTGTTAGGTTAAAATATTTTTCTACACAGCCAGTTACTCAAGTGTGAAGTGAGTAGATGTGAGTGAAAAGATTTTATTACCTGTATGATCATGTGATTAAAAGGTTAGAATTTGGCTCCAAATTAGTTTGATCTTTACTTGGACAAAGACTTGCATTTTTTTCTTAGAAGATTTTAGGAACATGAAATATGTTTAAAGGTTTATGAGGAATTTAAGGTATTATTTAGTAACAATAGTTTACTTTAATTGAAGTGGTTTTGTTTTGGATTTTAAACTTTTAATTCCGAAAATAACTTGAAGAATTGAATGATTTTCAAATTTTTCATACATAATTAGGTTGGATGTGAAACAAAATGATGTCTAGGTGTCTAAGTTTTACAAAAGTAGCAGCAATAAACCTGTAACCATGTAATTTGATATGGAATAACATCTAAGTAATCTCTACAACATATTGAGGAATGGAGGTAACATTCATGTATTTGTCTAAGGGACCATAACAGTTTCAAAAATTGAATTTGATTCAATTTTTTAACTAGTTTAGCACGACCTACCAGATGGGTTTATGTCGAACACCTTGTATTGCAAGGTTATTTGACTAAATGAATATTGAAATATATTGAGGTGAGATTGACATCTTTCCCGCAGTAAGTAGATTTTTATGCTGCGACGAAGGGGGCATTAAGTTTTACCCTTGTCCATCCTTACATTCCAAAATTAGATTCAGTTCTCTTACTTAAGTTTGCATTATGTTATGTTATGTTATGTCTCTTTATAAATCGAAAAATTGGCAAATTTGCAGTTTCTGCGATCAAACTTTATTTTACCTCAACCATATGCTATGAACTTACACACAATGATTATTTACCACCAAACTCAGATCAATTTGAATTTGGGTGTTGTCACTTTCACTGTTCTGGAGTTATGTCCCTTTATAAATGGAAAAATTGCTAAATTTGTGGTTTCCGCACTATAACTTTAGTTTGCCTCAACCAAATGTTCTGCAACTTATACATAATGCTTATTACCACCAAACACAAATCAAGTTTGAATCTTGGTGGCATCACTTATGTCGTTCTTGAGTTGTGTCCTTTTGTAAATTGAAAAAATGCAGAATTTGCCTTATATTTACAAGCAAGGGCATATGTGTCCATGGGACACCTTCTTCATTTATTTTGAACCTATATTACATTTTTCATTAACTTGTTTTAATATTAAATGTTTCATTTCAGTTTTTCAGAACTTACAGCCATCTAAATTGGTATTCAGATGCATTTAGGAATGCAGACAGTATAACAACTCCATTATATTGATTTTCCTAGTGATAGACCAGTGTATGCAGGTATAGTCAATAATTTTTTTAAAAAACTTATTCAAACTCGTTTTTAGCTCACCTGGCCCAAAGGGCCAAGTGTATTTTCCTCATCACTTGGTGTCCGTCGGTTATTAACTTATACAAAAATCTTCTCCTCTGCAACTACTTGACCAAAGGAGTAAGTTCAGTAAGGGCCGTATTTGGCCCAGATTATAAAGTTCAATGTTAAAAGATAAAAAAATGTTTTAAGTTGACTTAAAGACATGTGAGAAAGTTAAATAGAACTATGTATGTCAAAGTTTTATTCTAAAGCGTTGATTTTTACATCCCAAATAGGTCAAGATAAGAGATTTTGGCGAAATTTGACAAAATCGACAGGATTTCAACCAAATTTAGGACCAGGAAACATAGAGCGCAGGCGTCGACAAACTAAATACTGTAGTTAGACATGTATAATGTCTTTAAAAACATTAAAAGATCTTTTTTTGTCGACATATGCACTCTATGTTTCCTGTCCAATAATCAATGAAAATTTACCCATTTTCATTGATTTTTTCATGGAAAATCAAAATGAGTACTATTTGTGATGTCATGAATAAAACGCAGGTACGTAAATTTTCAACAAAAAGGTTTATTTCCTATCTAGTCACTGTATTAGCCATGATTTATTGTGATATTGGTCAATGAATCCTAATTTGAAATTTGAGCTAAAAAAGGGGGCCATTTTAGGGCCTTATCGAACCTACTCCTTTAACTAAACTTAGCCACAATCATCATTAGGATATTTAGTTTAAAAAATGTGTCTGATGACCCGCCTGTCATCCAACATGGCAGACACTGCTAAAAAATTGAACATATGGGTAAAATGTAAGTTTTGTCCACTATCTTGAAAATCTCTATAAATAGAGAATATATTAAAGGACAGAAATAATCAGAATGATGAGATCTACCTATTGTTTGTTACATCAAAACTGTCTGATGACTTCTTATACAAGTTATTGCCCTTAAATGATAAATTTTACCATTTTTTTTTTCATTTATGCCTTTATTCTTGAAGATTATTATAGATAGATATTTTATACAGCAAAAATGATCAACAAGATCTACAAATAAGTCATAATTGCAAAATAGTAAGACAACACCTCTTATTAAGAGTTATTTCCCTTTAATGACGATTTTTAACAATTTTTTCTGTTTTTGCCTAAAATCTGAAAAACTATGATGGATAGATAGAAACTTAAATAAGCAAAAATTAAAAAGATCTACAGTAAGAGAACATGGTTAAAATCATTTGATGACTCCTTATTGGAGTTATTTCCCTTTAATGACGAATTTTACCAATCTATTGTTTTTGCTTAAAATCTGAAAAACTATGATGGATAGATAGAAACTTAAATAAGCAAAAATTAACAAGATCTACAGTTAGTGAACATGGTTAAAATCATTTGACAACTCCTTACTGGAGTAAGTTACCCTTTAATGATAATTAATTGTGTTTTTGTCTAATATCAGAAATACTATAATATATAGATAGATAGAATAGACACCAAATGTAATTGATTACCAAAAAACCTATGCAACTGAAAAAGTTTTAAGGCGTAGTAGGAACTAGACATGTTTTCTGTTGTTTGGTTGGGTTGTTGTCTCATTCCCCATTTCCATTCTCAATTTTATATAAAAGTAAATTGCATTTTGTATTTCAGAGAATTTACCAGTCTGTATCCACAACATTCTCACTTAGATGAATTGTAAAACCACAGAAACTTAAAGAAGACCTAACACCTAGGCTGTATAGTATCTACAACAAATATTAAAGAATCAGCCAGTGTGTTCATCAATCAATGAGTGCATAAGCTTTACAGCATTTAAAATGATTTATAAGGTATGTATTGGTTGAAATTTACTTTTGATAAGTTTACATTTGCCATCATCATTTTTCAACATTAAAAGGGATGTCTTTTTCAAAGTATAAGATAAATTACTTTGTTTATTCAAATGGCATTGTCCTTTCACAATACCTATTGCTAAAATGTTTTACCCAATTGCATTTTGAACTGATCAAGCTTTTAAGCTCATTACTGTATTAATTTAAAGGTTGTTAGTGTGAAGAAAGGGTAGTGTAATCAAAAAATATTCTACCATCCAATTCCAGTAATTTACTGTGTGTGTCATGAAATTGGAAAAATTTGAACACCTACTTTAATATAAGGAACACTGGTTTAAAAACATTTGACTTCTATCTTGACATTTTGTAGTAATAAGGTTGAAAGATTGTTTTGTTCAGGCCTTTACATATTGGGTTTGTTTTCTAAAAGGAAGTTATTGTGTACTTATTATTTGGATAGGTTTTGTAAAGTAGTTACTGATCTGCTAATATTAAAGGGAAATAATTTACATTGTCATTGTATACAATTTGAAGCAGAAGTTTTATGTTGTGAACAACTTTAATTATGTCCTTTTAATATGCTTTCAACATTTTTGTCTTGGCTTGAAAAAAATCATTGCGGCAAGACTAAGGCATGTTGTTTCCAGCCGTGTCAATTTGTATTAGTTTGTGGTTAGGTCAGTTTAAGAGGAACAACCAGAAGTTGGTCTATGATATTTGGTATGCAGTTGTGTTAGCATTGGAAATTCTCATATTCATGGAGATTATACAGCTCTACTTCCTCAGTCATGGTCAATTGACTGAAACTTTTGCATAGTTTTCATGTTAAACTGTCTCGTGAAAGAATGTCTGAATCTTTGTTTTTTTATCCTTAACATAAGTTGCTGTGAAAAGTTGTATGTCTGTATAAAGATGCATTCTTGATAAATAGTAAAGATAATGTATTCCATCATGCATTGCCAGAAGCTGATTTAGGGGGGGGGGGAGGGGCCCGAGCCCCCCCTTTCTTGGGAAAAAATTGGTTGATTATTTAGGGAATCACTGACACATGACTGGAGCGGGCCCCCTCTTAGGCAGTCTGTGGGCCCCACTTATGAAAATGTCTGGATCCGCCACTGATTGCAACTCATTCACTGCATTAATGACCCAGGTAAAAAAGCTTGTGTTTTATGTTAACAAACATTTAATTGGGTTAGAACATTAGTATGCTAATTTATGCATCCCCTTTCAAGGTAATGTAACTGCATTACTAGTTGATTAGTTTGAAGACGTATATTCCAACTGCAGTTTGGTAAAGCATTTTTGCAATTGATATTGTTATAGGACAAAGCCTTTTAAGAAGGCACATAAATATGAAGGAAAAAATATGTTGTTCATAAGAGAAAGAGTGGACAAATATTGAATTACAGTCAAACCTGCTTAAGAGACTGCCTGTATTAAGCAAAAACCTGTGATATAAACTTATAAGACCATTAATTTTAGGCCCCTCTGTTGTGCATTTCATGTAGATTTAACCTGTATTAAAAGAACACCTGTCTAATGAGACAAGGGTAAATTTTTGCTCTCCCTTAAGTGGTCTTTTAAACACAAGTTTCACTGTGTATTCTTGTATGGTAGTAACAGATGTAAGAGGTCTCTCTAAGAAATGTTGTTTTGAATTCTTTTAGCTAAATCTGAACAGAAAGAAAGAAAAGATGACTCGTTTTGACAGTATAAATAATATCTGTATTAATAATGAGATGAGGTATGATTGCTATTGAGACAACTGTCCATCAAGACCAAAACATAGGTTATAAACAGCCATAGATTAGGGAACAATAACCTTAATCAAACTTATGCAAAGAAATGCTTTACAGGTAAATTTTACAGGATAATATTAATATTTGGTTGGATATTTGTATTCTTGTTGAGATAAATATATTAGAAATTAGATAAAATATGGCATTGATTAAAGGAGATGTACTAAAGAAAACATATGACTTTTGCCTGTCTTTGATTGAATAAACATTTTATAATAAAAGAACTATTAATAATATAGTTTTAAGTTTCCATCCTTTCAAATATTTTTTACAAAACTGATATTTCAGAGGACCCAAAAAATGAGCAGAGAGCAGAACAGTATTCAATGACCTTGAAGAGTAAGCAATGTGTACAGTATGACAGCTATCTCTGTAGTTACTAAAGAGTCGGGTAAGAACCTCATCTAGAATTATACTTGGTGAGTATTGTTTTGTTGGTTATAAATGTGTCAGGATACTATAATTTTTGTCTTAGATACTCATTATGCAGGGTTTTCAATAATGAGGCAGCAACCCAATGAAAAAAAATAACCAAAGACATCTAGAGGTCTTCAACAATAGACTGATGTTTCTACAATAAGTGAAGTTGTAAATTGTTTCAAGTCTAAAAGAGTTGTGAATAAAATGAACAGAGACTAATAAAGAACTTATATGAACACCAAATTCTGACAGGCACATGAGCATATGGCTGGGTTAAACAAGTTTTTGTGTATCTAAAAGCTTATCCTTAGTAAAGAATTCTTGCATTTACTGAAAACAAGCTCAAAGTTTTTGACCTGTTGATATGAGATCTTGTGCAATGCCTAAACCAAACTATGCAAAATTTCATGCAGAAATTTGTTTTTTAATGGCTTCAAACTTTAAATTATCTAATTTATGTTCATTCCAAAAAATACCAGATGCAACTATTGAACAACAAAAATGTTTTAAAATCCATGAGTTGACTCCAAGAACGAAAATGTCACTCTTATTATTTTATTTAACACTATCTCTTTGGACTTTTAAGATTATTTCAGTTGCTCTGGTAATTTTCAAATTTTACAAGTGAATGGAAGTTCCTATGATGAATTTTACCATTAATCAATGGGAGATAATTTTGACCACATGGATTGAAATTTTGAAAACTCTGTGGTTACTTATATCTGTGATAAACTTCAAGGTTATCATTTCATTCCGACTGGCAAACTTTTATTTCCATTTGTTGTTGGCATAGAAAATGATGCTTTTCTTAAGTTAAGCAATGATTGCCTTCTTTATAAACGTTTAATCTATGTTTTACTAAGTTGTGTCAAATATGTCAATTATAAAATATTCTCCACCATTTCAAAGTATATCAGGGAAATGAATTTTTATTTTTATTTTTACTTATTTTATCAATTGTATTTCAAGAATTCTGGGTTTTTGATTGAAACAAAATTTTATTTTCACAAGAAACTATACATCTTTTCTCAAATGTTCCTTTTGTTAGTGTCTTTGATATTCATAATTGATAACTAAGATAAAGAAATCTAGGAATTGACTAATACATTACCCTTTACCATGCTTACATCAACAAAATATTTTTTTTTTCCAAAAAAATAAGGTTATGATGTAGGATGCCATTATTCTAACAAAACATCACAGCATGGAGATCCACTTCGGCACACTAACATGTCAAAGGTGTATCCCACATCATATAACTATTATGATTTTAAAAATGTTCAAATTCAAGAAAAACTTTCATTAAACGATTTTTACTCTGACGAGACTATTTCACTAACACTGCACATTGACTGATACACAAAGACTTCCAACAAACATTAACATTTATTGAAAGCGAGGACTCACAACAAAACCATATGTTTGTTAGTTGCATTGAAATGTTCAGTGCTTTATAACTGCTAAACACCTGACTGACTTTGACTAGACTTTTCTTTAGTTTCTTCAGAGTATAAATGAGTTTGATCAAAACACAACTTAACCTATTCTAAGTGTTAAGGGTATTTGATTTCAATATTTTATAAAGTTTTCACCATTTTTTACTGTTGATAGCAAGGCTTAGGGTTTGTGCACTTGAATATACTTTTTTCACAAGGAGATGGTGGTCACTGTTCCTCAACATACATTAAAGAATCTGAAAAATTTGTAAAGCTAAGCTTGAGGTTGATATGTTAGACACACTTAAGACCGATACCTTTTTTCTTATTAAGAATTTTTACAAAAATTAATTATATTATGTATTTTAGCTAGCTTCCACTCGCTTTTTTAAAAGTTTGAAAAATACATTTAGAATATCAATAAGGGCATACGCTATGATTTAGACAAAAAATAACAGCATTTTTTTTATAAACAGTAATTAAAAGAGGAGAAATAAAGTAATAATTTGCTATCAGCAGCTAGTTTGGTTAAATTATCTCAAAAACATTGAGGATATATTAGTGTTTTTTCAAATACAATAATTCAACCTTATTTGGTCTGTATGTATGCAACATTTAAATTGACCCATAGTAGTAGATGGTTGCACATATGCTCAACATGGTCAGATATTAAAAAGAAAAGAATGTCAAAAAATAAAAAAATGAAACACTGGAGCCACCATGAGGAACACAAAATAAGAAAGATAAACAAGGGAGCCACAATTAGGAACACAAAATAAAGAAATGAAACATGGGAGCCACCATGAGGAACACAAAATAAGAAAAAATGAAACAAGGGAGTCACAATTAGGAACACAAAATTAAAAAAAAGGAAACACAGGAGCCACCATTTCATTTTTGACAGCAGTCATATAGCTTGAAAGTTTCATGGAAAAGTGAAGTAAAAAACTAATAATTTTATTTGATATGTTAAGATTTTTTAAAGGTTTAAAAGCTTCTTCAAAGAATCAAAAATAAGGTTGGTTGATCCATTTTATTTTATATATTTTCATGTGTAATGTTGTTTATATATATATTTCATTTCAGAGTTCACCCACAGATGTTTAATTTATAATTTTGATTTTTGCAGATGCAGCCAAGAGGATGTTTCAGTTATAGACCTTGAATATGGCTCCGTTGTAGCAGACCAGGAAGAGTGGCATATAGTTTCCGTAACTCTATACAATAGTAACAAGATCACTCTACTCTGAGCTTGTTAAAGGGCCTGTTTGATGAAAGTGACACCAACGTTCTCCGACACACTACTAATTTATAAATTTATTTTTGTTACAGATGCCGACCAGAGGATGTTTCAGTCATAGACCTTGAATAAAGCTCCGTTGTAGCAGACCAGGAAGAGTGGCATATAGTTTCCGTAACTCTATACAATAGTAACAAGATCACTCTACTCTGAACTTGTTAAAGGGCCTGTTTGATGGAAGTGACACCAACGTTCTCCAACCCACTACTAATTTATAAATTTATTTTTGTTATAGATATAACAGCACAGATATTTACTAGTCCATACGATGGTAACAAGGTAAATCTACTCTAAGCTTGTTAGAGAGACTGCTTTGATTGAAGTGACAAGAATTTTCTCGAATAAATCACTAATCTTTATTGTTTGTTTCCATTACAGAGTTTTTACAGAGATGTATAGGTATAGGGTATTGTATTATTTATGAATGTCTTTATATGTCATATGTGTGTAAATGCTTGTCTTGAAGAAATATCATGTGGTATTAATGTCAATGAGATAAAACACAGAAGAAATAAATTTAAATACCTTATAAAGTATCAACACCATTCTAAAGATTTTATAAATTCTACAAAGACTATGGTACGATATCAAACACCATTACATGTATAGGCTGGTTGAACATCAAGATAATTGAAAAATAACCATGTTGGACATGGCAGCAATCTAAAGCCATGGGGTGAAGAATGACAGACAAGCCATTAGTCAAAAGAAATGACAGACAAAAGTCTACAAAACACTACTCTGAAAACTAAAACTGGTCCAACACCAACACAACCAAAGACCAGGGATGATCTCAGGCACGGAGCACAAACCCAATCAAAGCCAAGGGATGATCTCAGGCACAGAACACAAACCCAGCCAAAGACCAGGGATGATCTCAGACACGGAGCACAAACCCAGCTAAGGCTTGGGATGAACTCAGGTACTGCAGAAGGGTAAGCATTTGATATGTTAACAAATTTACAAATTGACCAAGTTAAATGCTTTTTTTCATTCATTGCCTTAAGAATTTATTTAATTTTAAATGTTAATACCTTTGTGACAAGATAAAGATGTCGCATAATTTTCAAATATATTTTTCAATGTTAAGGTTAAATTATAGTTAACAAATGATAAATCTCTACTTTTAAAGTGTTATTAGAAAAGTTTGCCTAAATGAATTTTTACATTTAAACTTTCCCAAAATTTAGTTGATGAACCTTTTTTTACAGAAAATATTGTTTATTTTTTGTAACTGTCATATTAGTCAAGTTAAAAAATGACTAAGGACGACTCAGTCTTACTGCATGAAAACACTGGTATCTTGCATGACGATAAAGAAAAAAAAAACTCAATGAAGGGGAGGTAACTCATTTAAATTCTGATACCAGTCTGAAGCAGTATTCAACTAATTGAGCCAATTGTTCTACAAGATCCTGACACCAATCCCTGATAAGTCATTCATGTATATCTAACATGCACAAATTAATTTTGAATTACTGCAAATAGTCTACATTGTTGATTAGAATTGAAAGTTTTAAAATAATCAATGGCCAAATATTCCCAGAAAACATTTTGACAATATTTTATATTTATGTGAAGTATTTAGTAGTTGGAAAAATATGACCGGGTTCAGATTAATTAAATTTTATATTTCTATTTAAATATATATTTAGATCAAAATTTTATTCCAGTAATTTTAATGTCTATCAACTTTTGATGATTGGAAAATGCACACATTAATTTCTGAATTAGTTATTATTATATGAAAAAGTCTTCATTTATAATTATGTTAAATATTCACCATCAAAATTTTTAATGATGTTTCTAAAATATATTGATGAGCATTTTTTAATTGTAAAAGTTTTCATTTTATTTATTAGTTACAACAGAAGTTAAATGGTCATTTGATACATGATTGGCAAGGACATAAGCACCTATTAAAAGGAGTTCTTTTTTATGTATAACATGTTATAAATTAACAGTTCTCTTCAAAAATATTTTTTACCATTATTCTGATAATTAATAATCAAGATGAATATATGTTTGAATAAATATATAAGTAGTAGTTCCTACATAGTACATTCTGTCAGGGGGTTCTTGAATAAGTTTCATTTTATTTTAAAACATACCAAAATGTATTTCCTTATAATACCAATCAAGTTTTAATTTGTTTGTGTTGAACAACAATTTTTTGTGCACAGTTCATGAGTACAATGTAGTTTAGTATTTGGACAAAAAAAGAAACTAATCATGAATTTTATATTGATGTATAAATTAAAATTATTTTGTGACTTTAAAACCTGGAAATTTAATGAATTTAAAATCAGGAAGATTGGTTTAATTTGATTCCAACATACAAAAAGTATTCCCCACAAATTTACAATTGGACTAAATTTTCTTCTTGAACGAATTTAAAAGATTTGTAATTTTTATAGTTCAATTAGGTATGTGTTAATATGCAAAAAACTTGGAAGCAAAAATGGAGGTTGAAGATTAACCCAGGGCGGAATGCCCACTTATTTAATTTGTTAATTTATTATCAAAAGTGATTTATGCAGAGATGGTGAAAGTTGCAATGACTTGGAATGTGGTTTATCAGGTTGTAATACATTTTTCTATATTTACTTTACAACGGACTTTTCATTTGATCCCATCATGATCGACAGATATTTTTAAAACAGTTTAGAACATAGTCTTGTTAGCTCTATCAGTGCTTTTTTAAGGTGAAAATGGGGTTTTCAGAATATGCAGTTTTGTTTGTTATACTACAGTGAAAAAAAGTATCATTAAAATTAAATTTCGATTTTTAATGAAACAATTTTCTTAAAAATTTTCTATTTCCAATGCATCGTGATTGTCAGATTGTTAAATTACATAGTACTTCACAATAATTTAAATTCATGGTTAAGTGCATTCAAAGTTTTGCAGCAGAACATTTATCTTTCATCTTGAAAGTTTTTTTTTGTAGACTAAGCAAATATCAAATTATCATTTCAGAAATACATTGTGCTTTGAGCGCTGCGTCTTTACTAACATGTAACATAGTTACTGCGGTAATTCCTTTTGGTGTCAAAGCTTGCAGTAGGGTCTGGTTGTATCTTCCATTTGTTTCATTTATGTCTTTGGATGGTTCTATGGTTTTTCGGTATTCTGTATATGGTGTGTATCATTCAAAGGATTCTTTATATGTAATTCTGAAATGAAACATTTGATATTTTTACAGTCATTAAGATTGAAAAAAAGCAATGTTAGAGTATACATCTGCTTTGAACTTTGAATCTGTACAATAGTCATTCTTTTACTCATTTTCAAAATTATGTTTATAGCAAATATTTTAAATTCAAATCTAAAATGTATTTGACATATTATGAAGCATTGGAAGTGAAAAAAAAGGAGAAAACATATTTTCGTATACTAAATTAAATTCAAGTATAGTCAAAAATTATCAAAAAAGTTATATTTACTTTTAGATTCTTAAAATTTGTTTCTGGGTAATTGCTTATTCAAAGCACTGATTGCTAACAAGGTAATCGTGAAGTAAAAGTAACATTCAATTACAGTCCAATGTGTCTCTCTTATTTACATATTATCACTCAATGTTTTGACCAAAATGGAAGAATATAAATACATATTATATTAATAATTTCAAATGTCCAAACAAACTTTCATTCTGGGTCATCTGAAACTATCATCATCTCCCAGTGTTATTTCAAGTTATCAATCTTGATATCATACAGTAGTAGTATCTTTTTGCTTCAAATATGTCAACTTTGGGTTAATTTTTAACCTTCACCTCATACACTATGCTTTCATTCATGCATAAGATGATTACTTTAATTAGCTGAATTCATGATTTTGACCAAATCTCAATTCACAGCCTTTAGAAATTTATTTGGTCAAAAACTTAAATTTGTGGTTCACCTGAATCCACAAAAAATTAGTAGCCCAGGAATAATAATGAATCCACATTATTCTCTTTTTTCTTACAACATACTTGTAATCAAATTTCATCATCAAGATACAAATGTTGCAATTTTTTTTTATTTATTTATTTACACAGCTGTAAACCAGTACTATGTAGTAAGGGAGATAACTTGCTTCAATTTTGATTTTATTATCAAATTCAATTTTCTAAAAACGATTTTTGGGAACAGGCTATTTTTTTTATGTCTTTGTCCATCTGGCATCAGATTTTTCTAAAATCATTGTAATTTTGTTCTATTTAAAAATTTATAGTAACTATTTTGTTTAAAATTATTGGAACATAATTAATTGACAACTTGTTTTAATTTGACTTTTTCATCGCATTTAACAATTGCTCATCATGATTTGTAGACAAGATTTGTAAACTTTGGACTTTGATCCTTTTTGAAACTTTATTTCAAAAAAATGTTTCCTGGTCAATCCAACATGAATCTGAGTGCTTTACTTTTATTGTGGATCCTAATTTAGCCTCATTAGTTCAAAGTAGTTTCCCATTAGTTCATAGTAGTCCTTGAATTGCTTTCATTAAACAGGGATCCTATCCAAGACTACCAACAATTTTCAAGAATTGCATACAATCAATTGTATTAACCAAGCAGTTTAAAATTCAAATCGGACCTTGTTCCAGACTATGGGGGTTTCAATAATTGCTTTTTTTTTATCATTTAATGATGTTAAAGAAAACCTATTTAAGTTTTTACTTGGTTTTGTTTCCTCTCCCAATAGCCAAAAAGAGCTGTTTCCTGTAAGTCTGTATATTGACTGCGGATGGTTCTCTTTTGACTGTTATCCAGTTAAGGTACCAGTGGTTACCGAGAATTAGATCATGTCAGTCCATCTCTATGAATGTCAAGATATCAGTGTTTTTCTTTCTTTTCCAAAAGAAATCATTTGAAACAGTCTTATGAAAAACAAATTTTGATACCACAAACCAATATGCTATCAAACTTAATTTGGGAAAAAAAACATTACTTGTTGAATTGGAAATTTTGGAACTATTTTTCTTCCAAGTATTATAGTTTCAAAAACAAAATTATTAAAGTGTCACATGTAATTTGAATTTTGACAACTATTTTTTATTATAAAGAATCAGTATTTTTATCATTTTTTTGGGTTTACAATATTTTTTACTAAATTTAAAGATTTCATACTAAATACTGGTAGTACCATTTTGCATCATTTTTGTATATTTTTATTTCAGTGTTTTTTGTACCACCAAACTTCACAGAAAGATTGCACACATGTTGAAGTTGTGTACCTGCTAGTATGGAATTGCTTGAGGAATTTTCCCCCATTTTCCAAAATTTGTGAAAATTTTTACCAAAATTCACAAAGACTGCAACAATTTTGTGTAATCAACTCCTGCAGTTTTAAATCTAGATCTTTGAAACTTCACACAATGATTGCACGAATATTTAAGTTGTGCACTAGGTACTATGGAATTTTCTGATAATTTTTTCCCCATTTTTCTTGAAGACTATTTTTCAACTAAAACGATGGTACCAATTTTTGTTTTTTACCCATATCTTTGGAACTTCAGAGAGTTTGCAAATCGATTGAGGTTGAGCATCAGCCCCCATTTTTACATTTTATATTTCCATATATTTAAATTTCATTAAAGACCATTCTCCATTGTTTAGCAAAAATTTGCACAACTCAGCTATTTGAGGCTTTGATCATTTTTTGGAATATACATGACTACTATGTGCATGATGAGTAAAACTTAAAAGAAGGTATTCTATTAAACTATGCTTCAAAATATTTAAAAAATGGTGTTAGTCAATCACTATACTGTCCTTTTTTATTACATTTTTATACATTGTACTGTCATTTTTTAATACATTTGTTTAAGTATTTACATATCAGATGTCTGGTAACTAATATAAAAGCTATTATTTAGAGCTCTGTAAATAAAAAAGATATAAACATAGTTCTAAATAATACTTTTAATGGGAAGAAGAAATTGTGGGGTACCAAAAACATTTGGTAAATTTTCAAAATACAAGTTACCTGTTTAAAAGCACATCTGGTATTTTTACAGTTTTTTATGTATTAATTTTATAAATTACATGTATTTTACATCGAGAATTACTCCAGTAGCCATGAATGGAAAAAGAATATGTTGTGAGATTCTTTGGAACAATCTTGTGAAAATTGTATATTTGATTGGATACAATGGAAAGGACATTTCATTAATTGGATAAATGGATTCAGTGAACTGATTAGCATACAAATCTATGATGAAAAACATTTCAAAGCAGCCAGGATAGTAGCTCTAAGGAAGATGGTCAATTGAATCTTCAACAAAGTCTGAGGCTTTACCATGAAAAAAAATAAGGCATGTTTAATAAAGCCAAACATTTTGTATACATTCTCTAGAAATATTTCATAAAAAGTGAAAAGTAAGACAACACCATTGACAAAATTATTTTATCAGTTTTATATTTAAAGTTGCCAAGTACATGAACAAGATAGCAAAAGTAAGTCCAGAAAATTTCAAGGGGATACTAGTACATTTAACTAACATTTGTTTATTCAATGGGAGATAACTCTGTAAAATATGCAGATGATTTTTGTGCAGTTGAAATTCAGATCATAAAACTCTGACTTATTTTTTGTTTTCCATCTTTTATATTAATTTTACAAACTGGTGTTAAGGTTATACTACTGTGTACATGTATTAAAATATCAGAACAATATTTAGAAAATGTTAGGTTCAATTGTTGACAGAAAAATGGATTTGTAAAATATGTAATGTCAATTTTAATTTCTTTTTAGGTTATTTCTGTGACATATTTTCATGGTGTGGGAATAAGACTTGGTGGTCTTATACAGCTAACATGTAGGTAGGTACCAGTATGTTATTCCTGTTTAAAAAAAATGTATTATAAAATTTCTTTGGAAATTGGCTCTAGGCTTGAAGTCTTATAAGAAATTGGTCAGAAGTCTACTCTTTCTTTTATCAGTACCATTATATGAGTAAATTTAATCTGTTAAAATAATGTAAAAGTTTGCTGGGTTGCTGGATAGCGATCTAATCCATAGGTTCCCAACATCTATTGCACGTTTATAGACTATTTCTATTTAATATACATACCTTTTACCAACAATAATCCTTTTAAACAATTTATAATGACTAAACGTTTTATATTTCAGGTTAGCATCACAGCTTGTCCGTAAGGATTGAGACTGAGAATGGCCATTGGAGCTGACTTTTATGGTAAGAACTAATAGAGAGATTGATGAACTATTCATCCAAGAGTATATAAATACCCTAGATTTTTATTATGCACAAATGTAGATCATACATTTTAATGTTTATAATTGTATATATAATCTCAAAGGAGGTAAATTAGGGAAGTCAAAAATTGTAATTAGGAAATCTTGTCACCACTGTCTTTCTCGTTTTCTAAAATTATTACCATATTTAAAAATAAGGTGATGTGGTATGATTGCCAATGAGACAACTATCAACCAGAGACCAAATGATTTGGATGTAAACAACAAAGGTCACTGAACTGCCTTCATCAATGAGCAAAAAGTATACTGTAGAGTAAGCTATAAAAAGCCCTAACATGACAAAATGTGAAACAATTCAAACGAGAAAACCAACTGCCTGATATATGATAAATCAATTGAAAAACAAATATGTCAAACATCAAAAAACAACTTGTTTTTCATACTTTTTTTCTGATGAAGAATGGTGGTTTTAAATTGATGCCAACACTTTAAAACAAAGTAAAAGAAATGTTATATGCATCATAATTATGATCCTTAGTTAATTATTCTTTTGCATTGAATATTGTTTCAATTTTTTAACAAATATATTTTAAGAACGACTAAATCTTTTTCAGGGGACTTTTTCTGTGGCTGCATAAAATGTTTGTGTGGTATAACTGCAAAGAATGTAATTCAGACAATTTTTGTGTATGTTTGAGGAAATGTTTATAATTTTTTACAAAAGAAAATGTGTAAAGGTTCTCCATTTTCAACAATATTGGAAGTTCTAGCTTAACTTGTATTTGAAATTTCAAAATGTCTCATTCTTTTTTTCATTAAAACCCATGGCTGTATTCTGGTATTTCTACACATGTCCATTATTGTCTTGACATTTTTTTGTCATGCGTATAAGCTTATATGGATACTGAACTAGTTTTTGGAATATAGTTTTGTAATGATGAAATTAAAT